>NC_090437.1:909033199-909648668 GCF_031143425.1 Pleurodeles waltl
ATAGATCAGGACCAAAATTAAATAAATTCAACCAGTATATGTCCGAGATATTCATGTTTAGAGTATATCAAAGCAGTGCTTTACACATGGGCTCATTTTAAAGCCTTTAGGCTACTTGTGAAGAATAGGTTCAGCTCACTGTGGGGAGCGCAGCTAATAAATGTTGGAACCGCACCGGTCCAATTTGACTCTGGGATTGCTCCCCTGCAGCCCGACACAGAGGGAAATACCTGGTGAGTGAGGGTGTGTGCAGTAGAGAACAGAGTCAGGCTGGAGCACCGCTCTTAAATCTTGCGAGGAGCAAGTGCACACAGTGCATTACCATTCCTGTGAACCGGGCAGGGCCCCTCTGACTGTAGTGCTTGAAGAGGGCTGGAAGTTGCACTCGGCACAACAGTGGGGTCCTTCGGGCCAGGCTGATGTTGAGGGTAGGGTGCAGCAATGCATCACACTCCCCAGTGGAGCCCTGTAGTAAGGACATTCTCCTTCTCCTGCAGATGTGCACCTCACTCTGGCTATGGTTGATCACACATAAGACACTCTCAAGGAGAGAGTGGGTCTTAGATGAACAGTGTGGCAAATCCCAAATACGCTGCCCATGGAGCTTGTGGTTATCAGTGCAGCAGAGTCAAGGTAGCTGCTGACAAGGTCTTTGATGTCCCTTAGACCTCGGGGAAGAACAGGGAGCAAGCCCTTGGAGTCATTCTGGGGTAGTTGATGGTCCTTGATTTGCTGGCCAGAAATCAGCAGGCAGCAGGGCAGCACAACAGGGCAGATCAGCAGTTCCTGGGAACAGTCAATCCTGGCAGAGTGGCAATCCTAACACACAGCAGTCTTTACTCCAACAAAGGTTTCTTTAGTCCAGAAGTGTACTGATTTCAGAGGGTCAGTGGTCCAGTGATCATACCAAAAAGTGACTTTGATGTGGGGTTCCTGTGAAGTGCAGATGTCCCCCTTTCAGCTCATTCCCAGCTCCACACTATCATTGGGGAGTAATCAGTCCCTTTGTGTTGGCTTTTGCCACTACCCTGTAGTGAATCCTAGTTTGTTTTAACGGGACAACAGGAGTTAGCTTAGCCGTAGGCTTGTAAACTCGTCCCGCCGTCACCTGGTGACTTTTGACCTACTTAGCTTGCTCTGTCTTAGTCCATTTAATTATTTATTTCCATTAAGATGGCGGCCTTGTTTATAGTTAGGCCACTTGTTATGAGTCTTATTATCAGTGTCACTGCGCCAAGGCGTCAAGATCAAACACGAAAGACAAACAAACAGTAGATGTTCACACTTAGGGATTTTCCCTCTCTATACTTTCGAGGGATTGTTGATATTAATTGCCGTCCCAAGCATGCCTGTTATCTATTGTTTTGAATTACACCTACGTCAGGGGACCTTGTAGATCTGTATAAATACATCACACTTTAGACAGATAATCAGAGGGATTCCGACCAGAGGGCATCACCACCATCGCTGATACCGATGCTGCAGTCGTCAAGACGCTGACCCAGTCTTCGTGTCCCTGCGGAGTCTGAGATAAAGACCTCATTCCAAGGTAACAAGGGTTGGGGGCTCCTCTCATGGACACGGTCTTTGGCAGATTAGGTTTAACAAACCCAGCTCTCCTTTAGGTAGGAGGTTAGGCCTATTCACATTAGGGTAATAGGGCATATTCCATCTTATATATCTTTTTCATGTATTTGCAAAATGGTGGGGGTCTTTATAACAATGACTCTCTTCTTCACAATACTGTTACTTGCTATATTCATTATCCTAATCATTGCAGTCCATGCAACTTACCGCAAATTGCAGTTATGTTAAATAAAAAGCTATTATAACTATACTGCATCTGTGTCATTGCCTGTGTTTGTATGAGACATAATATATCTGTGAGAAAAGGGTAATCTCCGTTTAACCACGACAACCCTGAGATATCTTACTTTGAGTCCATGCGTAAGAGACTGCCACAAATCACCTTTTACTATTTTGTTTCTGGTGAGGTGCTGCTAGTGAGCCGGAGCTTGGAAATATTTGTAGACTTTTTGACTTGGAGAACAGACAGAAGACCGGGGCAAACCTGCCATGTCAATCTGACAAAAGTGTGCTACTGCTGGGCCAAAGATTCATTTTGTTCCCACTTTCTGAAGCAAATCAGGTTTCAGAGGGACATAGTGGAGAAGATATACCTCCTTGGAAAACCCTGTTCAGCTAAAGCTGTCAGCCTTTCCCTACTGGAGGAATCCTATCTCCAAAAAAGTGACCAAGAACCTTATTTAGATCTCGGCCAATGGTGACGGACATCCCGTCCACCAAAATCTAAATCCTATAGGGAACAATGGCTCTCCCACCAAAATCAATGGCTAAACTGAGACTGTCAGATGGCTATTCAGCCTTGTGGAACCCATCTCGGAGACAACTTGCTGCCTTGCCCCACTGAGGATTTTTGACTGCCATTCCAGAGTCAGGAGGTAAAACTTAATGAAGGGATGAACCTGGTCTCTGTATCTGACTTGAACTGTATCGCAGTTGGCCTTAACTTGCACCTAGGTATCGGTCAAAAGCACCCAGATGACCGGGGTTGGCGTTGTTGGTGCTCAACGTTTTTGGGTGATATTTTTATTTAAAAATTGAAAATTCTTTTAATTGGTCCCCGTTATTGAACTGTTGTCATTTTGGTGTCATTTTGTTCATTAAAATATTCTTTATTTGTTTAGTATTTTTCTACGTTGATGTGGGTTTTTTGTTGTGTTTCAACCACTAAGGTGGTCATTACAACCCTGGCGGACGGTGTTAAAGCGGCGGTAAGATCGCCAACAGGCCGGTGGTAAAAAAATTGGAATTCCGACCGTGGCGGAAACTGCCAACAAAGACAGCCACTTTAACACTCCGACCGCCACAGTGGTACAGACAAACAGCTTGGCGGTCACCGCCAACAGACAGGCGGAAGACAAAGTACCACCCACAGTATCACAACCTACCAATCCGCCACCTTTTCCGGGGCAGATTCACCGCAGACAACAACACGGCAGAAACAGGATCTCAAAGAGAAAACGCTCACCTCTACACACCCCACGAGGAATCCGGATGCCATGGAACCAGAGCTGCACATCCTGCCAGCCCTTCTCTTCTTGCTCCTCTACCAGGAGCACGAACGCCGGCGGCGAAGACAACGGTGAGTACTGCAACAATGACACAGGGGAGGTGGGAGGGAAAAAAACGGGACACAAACACGCAACATGCAACACCCTCACCCTGCCCTCACCCACGACAACACACACACAAATACAGCATGATACATTACAGTTACACCCCCCCAGGAAGAATGCAAAGACAAAAGGAAATGAGTGTAACCATTGTAATATATTAAAATCAAGTATGCAAAAATATATATTTACACCATAAACAAAATATACACCAAGCTTAGTAGTCCAGGTAGTGCAGGTAGTGCATCAATGAAGTCCGTGGAACACTGGGCCCACACGGTATGGGCGAGGCCCACACAAGATCCCCGACCATGACGGAGAGAACACTGAAGGGGCATCAGAGAGCAAGAAAACAGGCACCTCAGGAGGAGGGAAAGGGGGGGCACCTCAGTTGGTTGAGTGCATGACGCCAAATCCACGAGAGGGCCACATGCCCACTGTTCAATCCTGGGGAATGCAAAGCCACAGTCTTTCAAGTCTATTCAGTGGGTGGGTTGCCCACTGTTCCATCCTGTGGAGTGCAAAGCCACAGTCTCTCAAGTCTATACAGTGGGTGGGTTGCCCACTGTTCCATCCTGGGGAGTGCAAAGCCACAGTCTCTCAAGTCTGTACAGTGGGTGGGTTGCCCACTGTTCCATCCTGGGGAGAGCAAAGCCACAGTCTCTCAAGTCTATACAGTGGGTGGGTTGCCCACTGTTCAATCCTAGGGAGTGGGGAGTGCAAACCCACAGTCTCTCAAGTCTATACAGTGGGTGGGTTGCCCACTGTTCAATCCTGGGGATTGCAAAGCCACAGACTCTCAAGTGGATAACAGTCTCCGCTGGATCTGGAGGGGGCATGGTGCCCAGAGTGCTTCATCCTGCTAAGGACAGAGGTAGTGGATGACAGTCTCCACTGGTTCTGGAGGGGGCATGGTGCCCAGAGTGCTTCATCCTGATAAGGACAGAGGTAGTGGATGGCAGTCTCCACTGGTTCTGGAGGGGACTCTGTGCCCAGAGTGCTTCATCCTGCTCGTGACGGACTCAGTAGCGTCAGTGCCCTTGCCGCTCATGGGCCAGCGGTGCTTGTAGCGGCGGTGCCCTGTTCAGTGGTGCTTGAGGCGGCGGTGCCCTGTTCAGCAGTTCTTGTAGCGGCGGTGCACTGTTCAGCAGTGCTTGAGGCGGTGGTGCCCTGTTCAGCGGTGCTTGTAGCGGCGGTGCCCTGTTCAGCGCTGCTTGTAGGGGCGGTGCCCTGTTCAGCGGTGCTTGAGGCGGCGGTGCCCTGTTCAGCGGTGCTTGTGGCGGCAGTGCCCCGTTCAGCGGTGCTTGAGGCGTTGGTGCCCTGTTCAGCGGTGCTTGAGGCGGCTGTGCCCTGTTCAGCGGTGCTTGTGGTGGCGGTGCCCTTTTCAGCGGTGCTTGAGGCGGCGGTTCCCTGTTCAGCGGTGCTTGTGACGGCGGTGCCCTGTTCAGCGGTGCTTGAGGTGCCCTGTTCAGCGGTGCTTGAGGCGGAGGTACCCTGTTCAGCGGTGCTTGTGGTGGCGGTGCCCTGCTCAGCGGTGCTTGTGGCGGTGGTGCCCTGTGCAGCGGTGCTTGTGGCGGCGGTGCCCTGTTCAGCGGTGCTTGAGACGGCCGTGCCCGGTTCAGCGGTGCTTGAGGTGGCTGTGCCCTGTTCAGTGGTGCTTGTGGTGCCGATGCCCTGTTCAGCGGTGCTTGATGTGGCGGTGCCCTGTTCAGCGGTGCTTAAGGCGGCGGTGCCCTGTTCAGCGGTGCTTGTAGCGGTGGTGCCCTGTTCAGCGGTGCTTGATGCGGCGGTGCCCTGTTCAGTGGTGCTTGAAGCGGCGTTGCCCTGTTCTGTGGTGCTTGAGGCGGTGGGCTCCTTTGCAGTGACGCAGCTGCTGGCGCTCCTCTCTAGCCCAGTGGGGCTTGTGCTGGCAGTCCTCTCAAGCCCAGCGGAGCTTGTGCTGGCGGTCCTCTCTAGCCCAGTGGGGCTTGTGCTGGCGGTCCCCTCTAGCCCAGAGGAGCTTGTGCTGGCGGTGGCCTCCTGGGCAGCGGAGATGATGGCGGTGGCCTCCTAGGCAGCAGGGCAGGTGCTGGCGGTGGCCTCTTGGGCAGCAGGGCAGGTGCTGGTGGTGGCCTCTTGGGCAACAGGGCAGGTGCTTGCGGTGGCCTCCTGGGCAGCGGGGATGATGGTGGTCTTCTCCGCCATGCTGCTCTTCCCAGACTTGCCGGGTTTCTTGTGGCCCTTCCCCACCTTGGAAGGTGTCGCAGCTGACTCCACACTCCCACCGCGACACCTGGGAGCAGATTTGGTGGCTGGAGTCTTCCCCATCTCCCGCCGGGCACTGGCCAACTTTTGATGCTTGACAGGTGGGGGACTGTCCGTGCTGTGGCTCAGTGCCACACTGGCTGCCCTGGTGGCCGGTGCACTCCAGATTCCGGTGACTACAGGCACCACTGGTCCCAGAGATGTTGTCGCTGAGGTGCTAGGTTGGGACCTGGAGAGTCGGGCCCTTGGAGACAGATGGGGTGGGGGAGGTGTGGGAAAGAGGTCAAGGTTGGACAGGAAAAGTTTTTGGGAGACACTGGGACGGGTAGCTGGAGGGGGTTTTGGAGTGGAGGAAGAGGTTGTGGTTTTAGGAGGTGTTCGTTTGGTGACTTTGGGTGAAGGTGCATGCGCTGGAGGCTGTCGTGAGGTGGATGGCTGTTGGGTGGGTGTGTGCCTGCATTTGTGTATCTTGGGAGGTGGCGTCACAGACACACTGGGAGAGGACACAGGGGACGTGTGAATGGTAGTGGGGGTGGTGACTGCATGTGAGCGGGGTGTGGTGGTGTGTGTGCTGGTGATGGCAGTAGTGGCTGTAGATGTAGTGCATGCAGTTGTAAGTGTAGACAAGACTGGGAGGGAGGAGGGGGACACAGTGGAGGCAGTGGATGTTGGTGTGTCTGCATGTGCGTGATGTTTGCGTGAGTGCCTGTGGGATGTGTGGTGCTTATGTTTGCCTGAGCTTCCCTTGTGTGTTGACGTGTGTGCATGCTGGTCTGAAGGTGTGCTTGGGATAGGCTGGGGTACAGGGGATTGGGTCTGGGTGGAGGACGTTGGAGGGGGAGGCTAGAAACGGGGACAATGGCTGCCATCAGTGCTGAGGCTAGAGTCTGAAAAGCTCGCTGAAGGGCCGCCTGACCAGAATGAATGCCCTCAAGGAATGCATTTGTTTGTTGCAACTGCCCTTCTACACCCTAGATGGCATTCAAATGGTAGACTGCCCAACAGTGAGGGACCTGAGGAGGTCAATGGCCTCCTCACTGAGGGCAGCAGGGGTGCCTGGGGCAGGGCCTGAGGTGCCTGGGGCGAAGGTGATGCCCACCCTTCTGGGTCAGCGGGCAGGGGACAAAGGCTGAGGGGCTACTGAGAGGGCGGTGCTGGTGGGGGGGTGGTGGCTGTACCTGTAGATGCGGGGGGCACAGATGTTGCCGCCACCACAAGGGAGCTCCCATTAGAGGACGAGTCTGTGTCTCTGGTGTCAGCTCCTGTCCCCACCATGGAGCTCCCCTCGCCCTCCGTCCCACTGGTGAACTCCGAGTCCGTAGTGTCGCCCTCTAGGGCCAAGTGGGATGCAGTTCCCTCATGCTCCGGTGCCACTGCTCCTCCGCCTGATGATGCTAATGCACACAAGAACAGGGAGACCACAAAAAGGGGGGGACGACAGAAGAAAGACATGTTGAGTGAATGCATTACCGCTACCGTTGGCGGACACGACAGACACAGAAGCCCCCTGCACTACGCCGTGCTCTTGGGCTCCACTGTTCAATCCCTGGGAAATGGCCTACAAGGCTATGGACGACATCGGCACACATGGATGACACAGGGGCATGACTAGGTGTACTTGGCACTCTACAGAGGTGGGGTGGGGTGCCACATGGCCTGCCTTACGGAGTGACCTTGCCTACTAAACTCGCCCTGGTCTAGGGAAACCCACAGCCCACCTCCCCCACCCAGACACCTCGACTGCGTGCAAAATCAGCAGGATGAGAGTGTACTCATCCCCTTGTGGCTGCTGTGATGCCCTCAAGCGGCCATCGAACTCTGGGTACGCCACCACCAGGATCCTGAACATCAGGGGGTTTATGGTGCAACGGGCACCCCTCCCACCTTGGGAGGCCATCCCCAGCTGAGCCTCCGCCGTCTTCTTGCTCCAGCAGCGAATGTCCTCCCATCTTTTCTGGCAGTGGGTGTTCCGTCTGTGGTAGACCCCCAGGGTCCGGACGTCCTTGGCGATGGCACGCAAAATATCTTTTTTCTGGTGGGCGCTGACCTACATGAATTGTACAGGGGGAAGAGAAACTTTATTACTAACTGCACCATCACAGTCATTGGCCCCCATCCCTACCCTTGCCATGCCTCACATGCATTCACCGTTGTTTCATGCACGCCTCAATCTCCCCCCTATCTTTCATCCACCCCACTACACTCAGGCATAGCCCATACAGCATGCTCCCAGTGTACTTACCTGTTTGTCTGGAGGAACGTAGAGTAGCATGTAGTGGGGGAGGACCCCATCCAAGAGTTTCTCCAACTCCTCCGATGTGAAGGCAGGGTCCATTTCCCCAGACTCTCGAGCCATTTTCTCTTCCAGACCGAGGTCACAGCAGCACTTGCAGTGTAGGTCCTCTCCTGTCGAAGATCAGGTATCGAGTGATTGAACAGATAGAAAATGGCGGTCATGTCCGCGGCGGTACGTACCGTCACTGCTGGCGTACATCGTCATTGGCTCCTGGGACCCATAGGTTCCAATGTTAACCAATGCAGCATTGCACCGCGGTCTTCGACCGCCTACCGTGACGGTGTGCAATGCCAGCGCAGTTAAATCACATCCCATTGTCCCACTTTACAGGTCAGGCAGCCGCCATTTCAGGGGCCCACATGGCTTAATTTTTAACTGTGTCACACATACCTAGGCCTAGACTCAACACACATACAGGCCACTTTTCGGATTAGGATCTGTGTTCTGTGTAACCTGTGGGTACGTACCTCTGAGTTGGTTGACTCTTTGCTCGCTGTTGTCCTTCATAGGCACCGTCCGCTGGCACATGTGTGGAGATGGCGGCATCCTCCGGTGTACAGACCGCTGGTGGACCTGTCGACAATGGAGGAAAGACATATGATCATCACCTACAGGCTTGATCGTGCCACAATCCTGGAACTGTGTGCCCAGCTGGAGCCAGACCTGATGTCAGCTCACAGGAATCCCCCCTCAAATGAAGGTGCTGTCAGTACTCCATTTCCTTGCAAGTGGGTCATTTTAAACAACAGTGGCCATAGCATCAGGGATGTCCCAGCCTATGTTTTCCAACGTGTTGTCTCTGTCTTTGTCCTGGATCTCAGGGACCGTTTGCGGGGTGGTTTTCCCTCTGCAGGGGGTGGGGTGCTGGTGTGGTGGTCCTGTGGTGGTGCCTCTTGTCCACTAGCGCCGGCAGATGTGGTGGGCAGTTCATCGTCCATGCTAGTGTCAGGGGCCCCTGGTAGTGCCACAGTGTCCCTCCTGGTGTTGAGTACTTCCTTCAGCACCCCTACGATGATGCCCAGGGTGGAATTGATGGTTCTGAGCTCCTCCTAGAAGCCCAAATACTGTTCCTCCTGCAGGCGCTGGGTCTCCTGAAACTTGGCCAGTACCATTGCCATCGTCTCCTGGGAGTGGTGGTAGGCTCCGATGATGGAGGAGAGGGCCTTGTGGAGAGTGGGTTTCCTGGGCCTGTCCTCCCTCTGTCGCACAGCAGCCCTCCCAGTTCCCTTGTGATCCTGGGCCTCCATCCCCTGGACCGTGTGCCCACTACCACTGCCCCCAGGACCCTGTTGTTGTTGGGGTGGTGGGTTAGCCTGGGATCCCTGTAGTGGTGGACACACTGCTGCTTGACGTGCTTTGTTGTTGCATGCAGGGCTTAGTGTTGGGATGTGTGGGTTGTGACAGTGGAACATTTGTGAGGAGTAGGAGTGATGGGGTGAGGGTGAGGGTGGGGGTATGTGATGGCTTGCAGGTAGGGTGGGGGATGTAATAGTTAAGATTTGACTTACCAGAGTCCATTCCTCCATCTATTCCTGCGAGGCCCTCAGGATGCAGAATCGCCAAGACCTGCTCCTCCCATGTTGTTAGTTGTGGGGGAGGAGGTGGGGGTGCGCCGCCAGTCCTCTGAACCGCGATGTGGTGTCTTGAGACCACGGAACGCACCTTCCCCCGTAGGTCATTCCACCTCTTTCTGATGTCATCCCGATTTCTTGGTTGCTGTCCCACTGCGTTTACCCTGTCCACGATTCTTCGCCATAGCTCCATCTTCCTTGCAATGGAGGTGTGCTGCACCTGTGATCCGAATAGCTGTGGCTCTACCCGGACGATTTCCTCCACCATGACCCTGAACTCCTCCTCCGAGAACCTGGGGTGTCTTTGCCGTGCCATGGGGTGGTGTGGGTGATGTGTGGGGTGGTGTGTGTGGTGATAGGTAGGGTGATATTTAATAGTGTGTTGTGTGAGGTGCGTGGAAGTTCTGTGGGTGATGGTATTGTGTGCCTGTGGATGCTTGTTAGATGTTTGTGGTGTCTCTCTCTGGCCTTCGTTCGGAATTTTTGGTCGTAGGGGTTTGTGGGTGATGTGGGTGTATGTTTTATATTGTATTGAGTGTGTGGGAGTGGTGTGTGTATGTGTATCAGGTGTGTGTATTTCAAATTGTCCAATGTGGCTGTGTTTTGTAAATGTGTGTGTATTTTGAGCGCGGAGGTGTGTTTTGCCAATGGAATACTGCGGTTGAAAGACCGCCGCAAGGATTTGTGTGTGTCGTGATAGTGTGGGCGTATTTCTGTTGGCGTGACGGTGGAGGATTTGTTTTCACCAGTTTATCACTGACCTTTGGTGTGGGGGACTTGTGTGGGTGTCTGAATTTTGGCAGATTCCGAGCAGTGGGTCATATTGGCCGTGGGGGGATTCCGCAGCTGCGGCGGTGTGTTGGCGGTCTTCTGCACAGCTGTAAGCGGCTTTTACCGCCAATGTTCTAATGACCCCCTAAATGCTTTACACATTTTCTGAAGTTAAGCCTGTTTGTTATGTGCCATAGCAGCCATGCGTTTACCTCAGGTTTAAATTAATGAAACGTTTATTGAACCAAACAAGAATAGTGCCATTATTAGTTGGTGCAGATTACCATTCACCCCAATTATTAAGCATTTTCACACATCCAGTGTCAATCAAGAGAAGAAACATTGTGGTTACATATATCTGGTAATCAAGGCACATTCAATTTTACATTTCTTAGCTATTCATTTTGAGCAACATATTGTGGGATTCACTATAGCAGATAAAATATGAAGGCTACAGAGTACATGATTTGGCTGTGCCAAAGGCAAGCTTGCCTTCTCAAAAGAAAAATTCAGTTTAATTCGCAATCATCAGTGAAGCTGTCTTTCAGTCCAACAATTCAGTATGCTATCAACTCAACCTTATACCACATAGGTAAAGCCATTACCTAAATGAAACATTCTGACTGTGTTTACACTTTTCGTTTTTTGATTGTACACACAGGGATGCATTCAGTATAGTTCAGCTCTTTTACCGCCCCAAATTTATGATTAACAGATTAGAAGCAGCCATATGCAAGTCAGCCTTAACCCGGCTCCAACAAAAATAGTTCAGCCCGAACTGCCAAGCCAGGTCTTCTCTGAAACAAAACACAAGTATCTCAAAGTTTTGGCCTCTTTGGCCCTTCCTCCATTGGGTGGAGCTTGGCACAGTGAGTATGAGACCCACAGTTGGGCATCTCCTTCACACTTAGGTCATTACAATGTAGAATACAAAAAACAAGCTGATTGAAAAGGCCCAATTACTGTAATCTGATATGGCACACATATTGATCCCACTTTTCCTTTATGTTGTACTCAGAAAAGAATATATAAACAAATGGGGTTCGGAAAGGTTTGGATGGAAAAGTGTGACCTCACTGGTCCAGTCTGTAATTTTTCTAGGTGTACACAAAGTACATTCCACTTGTAAATACTCTTGTGAAATACTACAATAATATAAAAATCCTCTGTGACCATTTATATGATTATCTAGTGTTACTTGAGTCTTGTTCTGTGTGTGCCTTCATGTTGCTAAGTCCTCTGCTCTGTAGTGACGAATAAGTTAAGGTCAAGAAAGTTAAGGTTTTTAGAGGACTCTTTGGACAATTCATTTTAAATTCATAACCTGACTTCATTGCCATGAATTTTGGCAGACCATTTCTCAGTTTAGTTTGATCTACCTATTTCGGAACAGTGGAACACAAGGCAGACCATGTTCATGATATTCTGCAGGTGGTGGAAACTATACCTTGAGACAATGATAACAATGCTCAAATGCTCAAAAACACTCAGCCCGAGCTGAGAATGTTGAAAAATAATTTTCCACATGTTTAAATGAAGCAGGTAATTTACATGCTCCTAAGGACAAGAATTGAATAACAAAAATAACATGTTTACCCAATAGCTAGAGAAGCAAACAAAGAATTACACAACTTTGATAGGCCGGTTAAACGCCAGCACTGTAGGTGCCCTCAACCCGGGAAGATCATCAGCCTGCCACCAAGCCGACCTCAGGAACACCCATGGACCTTTTTTTGCTGTGCCTGCTCCAGCACCCTCCAAGGACCACCTCATGATACTGTACCAAGCACGGACAGCCACTTCAAGTACATACTCCTCAACACATGCTCCCTTGTCAGGCCCGCACTAGAAGTTTGGGACCTCCTCAACTCAACAGCCCCAGATGTCGCCTTCTTCACGGAGACTTGAATTACCCTGACTGCTGCCCCAGACATCACCACTGCCATCATGGACAGCTACAAAATCATCCACAAGGGCAGAGTCAACTGGCCTGGAGAAGGTATTGCCATAACCTACAAGAACAACCTCTGCCTGACTACCACCATCAAGTCACAGTCTCAGTCAACTCATGATCACCTACATTTCCAGATCCAAACAAACCTAAACACCTCACTACATGGCACCCTCATCTACAGACCACCCAGACCCGACCCCAGTTCTGCGAAGACATCAATGACCTACTAGCCCCCAGACGTTCACCTCCTCCGACTACATCCTACTCGGAAACTGCAGCTTCCACCTTGATAGCCATGATGACCCCAACATCTCATACCTCCTGGACAGCGTCACAACTCTGAGCCTCAAACAACTCGTCAAAGTGCCCACACACAGAGCTGGACACATTCTCAGCCCAGTGTTCTCAGTAGAGGACCGACCACAAGTGCATCTAGTTTACCTACACAAAGAACACCACAAGCAACTACACCCCCTGTCCCCGGTCAGATGCTGGGCAAAGTCACAGAAGCACAACACACCAATGTGCTCAACTACTCCCTCCCACTGGATGCAGCAAACACAAATGAAGCTGCAAGCAACATACGCCGCTGACTATCAAAATGTGCAGACAGCGCAGCCCCCCTAAGGAAAACAGCAGGGAATCAACAAAGCAATAGACTCAAATGGTTTATGACAGACCTACAGGAATCCAAGCGCTCCTGCAGATGACTGGCACATAAATGGAGGATCAGCAAATCAACCGAAGACCGCACAGCCTACAAAAATGCACCATCAGAACATCAGTGCCCCCAAAAAATCCACCTTTCAAGCACGCCTCAACAGCAGCACTCACAACAGCAAAGAGCTCTTCACCAACATCAAAGAGTTCACGAACCATGTGACAGACACCTCATCCACCCCTCCCTCCCAAGACCTCTGCAATGACATCACCACCTTCTTTCACCATAAAATTCAGGACATCTACAAAGGCATCAGGAACAAGATCCCACCAGTACCGCTCACCACCACGGACCTAGCACCTCACCAGATAATGAACTCCTGGACTCCCATCACCGTAGACTGATGAACTCCATCCACTTGGGAGCACCCTCTGGTCCATGCCCTCATCACATGCTCAACCTGGCCAGCGCCACAATAGCACCTGAGCTCTGCCGAACCATCAAGCGATCCTTTAAGACCACCACATTCCCCTCACACTGGAAGCACGCCAAAATCAGCCCGCTACTCAAGAAAGCTCACCAATCCTAGGGAGCCAACCCTAGGGAGCCAACCCTAGGGAGCTGAAGAACTACAGACCCATCTCTTTGCTTGCTTTCCCAGCCAAGGTACCGGAGAAGGCCATCAACCAGCAAATCACTGGGTTCCTTGAGACACACTGTATCCTCAACCCATCTCAATGTGTTTTCAGAAGCAAACATAGCGCTGAAATCACACTTCTAGCAGCCACCCAGGTCATACACATCACACGGTCGCACTCATCCTTCTCGACCTCTCTGCCGGATTTGATACTGTCTCCCACTGGGGACAGGCTGCACAACGCCGGCATCCAAGATAAAGCCCACTACTGGATCAGGTCCTTCTTCACCGGAAGAACACAGAGGCCCTGATTTATACTTTTTGGTGCAAAAACTGCACTAATGTAGTTTTGCACCAAAAATTTTAGCACCGGCTTACACCAATTTAAGTGCACCAGCCAGGCACCAAATTTATGGAATGGTGCAAGCCGTTGCAAAGGGTGGGCTAGCGTGAAAAAAAATGATGTTAGTCGGGTGGGGCTGGCGCAATGGAAGAAGGGGGTTTTGCACCAAAAAATGACGTTAAGCAGGTTAGAGTAAAAAAAAATTACTCTAACCTGCCTAAAGTCATTTTCTGACACAAAACCATCCAGACCACATGACTCATGTCTTAGAGAAGACAGGAGTCATGCCCACCACCCCATGGCCATTGCACCCAGTGCCATGTAGGGGGGGCCATTTCAGGGTCCCCATGGCACTTTAAAATGTAACATGTAATACTTACCTGTACTTACCTGGGATGGCGTCCCCCATCCTCCACAGTCCCTCTGCTGTGTGTCGGGGGTGTCCCTGAGGCCTGGGGAGGGCACTTGTGGGCTTATTCCGTGGTGTTCCACCATGGAAATAGGCTCACAGGTCCCCAAATGCCTGCCCTGACCCAGGCGTTCAATAATGGGGCAAATCAAGCTTTGTGCCATTTTTTTATCCCTCCTGTTCACCATTTTTGCACTGAGGTATAAATATGGAGTTAAGGCCATAGAGTAATGTTTTGCACTGGAACGCCTACCTTGCATCTCATTAAGGGAAGGTAGGTTTCCACTTTGAAAAAATGACTTTAACTCCATAAAATTGGTGCTAGACTGGTCTAGCGTTAGTATACATATGGAGTTAGTTTTCCACTGAATTAGAGTAAAAAAAAAGACACAAATTTGGTGCAAACAGATTATAAATATGCCCCAAAGTTTCAGACTACTGCAGTTCACGTCATAACCTAAAGACACTTGCTGCGGAGTGCCCCAAGGATCTTCATTCAGCCCGATGCTTTACATGGCCCCGTTTGCCAAGATCACCAAACAAACAAGGGCTAAACATATTCTACTACACCAACGACACCCAAATGATCCTCTCCCTGTCCGAGGACTCTGCTCAAGCCAAGAGGAATTTCCACAACGGGATGAGAGCAGCCTCCGCCTGGATGAAGGCCAGCTGCCTCAAGCTAAACTCAGACAAGACAGAGGTCCTTGTGATCAGCTCCACCCCTTCTGCCTGGAACTAGTCCTGGTGGCCCACTGCTCTGGGTAGTGCCCCGGCCCCCACAGACCATACGCGAAACCTGGGCATCATCCTGGACTCCTCTCTATTCATGACCTGTCAAGTCAACCTGGTCTCTTCGTCATGCTTTCACACCCTCCGACTCCTGCGGAAGATTTTCAGGAAGACAGTCACCCATGCACTCTTCATTAGCAAACTGGACTACAGCAATGCACTCTATGCCAGCATCACCAAGAAACGTTAATCAAGGCTACAAAGAGTCCAGAATGCAGCATCCAGACTCATCCTGGACATCCCCCGACACAGCTGCATCTCTTCCCACCTCAGAGACCTACATTGGCTCCCAGTCAACAAGCTCATCAAATACAAACTCCTGATTCACACTTCCAAGGCAATGCACATCATAGGACTGGCATACCTCAACCACCGCCTCACCTTCTACGTACCCAACAGACGTCTCCATTCCTCCCAGCTTGCCCTTGCAGCTGTCTCCAAGATCCAGAAAAGTACAGCAGGAGGAAGATCCTTAACCCACCTAGCAGCCCACACATGAAACACGCTACTTCTCAAACTCAGGCAGACTGCATCACTGAAGCAGTTCAGGAAGGACCTCAAGACCTGGCTCTTCCACTGAGCAGCACGCCCAAATACAGCGCCTTGAGACCCTAAGAGTGATTAGCCGTGCTCTACAAATTCTTCATTGATTGCTTAAATGGAGCAAGAATTATGATGAAATAAATGGGAACAGATGCAAGCATGACATGATGGATTACAGACCTAAATTACTGAGTGTAAGAACTGAGTAATATACCAATATGACACCCAAAGCCTCTAAAATTCAGAAAGAGATGTTTAAAATTGTGATTGAAGTTTCTTCAGCAGATAGAGTTTCACCAAGGTTTACCCATTCTTACAAATTCTGTGACAAGCTAAACATCTTAATCAATAAAATATCAGGCAGCACTTAAAGAATGTATCGTTAAAGAACAAGTCAAGAAGTACTGTTCCATAAAATAATATGTTTTTTCAAATTACAGTTGATAGTTAAGGAAATTCTAGACACATGCCCCCCTGAAATTATAATATAAAGATTGAATCTGCGATTTGCTGATTGTTCTTAATATTTCACTTACACAGGGCATTGTACCCAAATGATTTAGAAACTCTAAAGTGATTCCACTGTTAAAGAAAGAGGGAGAAGATCCAATAATTCCAAAACTTTGCTGGTCTACCTCCCTGTTATCTGCTAATGTTTTAGAAGCCCATGTAGCATATGCACAAAAGGATCCTATGGAGCCTAAAATGGGGGAGGTATCAGTAATTATACTCCCTAGATAAATGAACCCCGTAGGCTATCAATTGCTTAATTCAACTGTATGTAACAATCCTCTTAAATTCTTTAAATCTAAATATGATATAAAGAAATTAGTATTTATTTTTTAAATTAACAATGTAAATAAAGGAGCTGGGCAATGCACACTTTATTGAAAACTCCAGATTCAATGTTTTAAATTAAGCATTTGATAGCGCATAGGGGGCTCTTTTGTCTAGTGATTATATAGCATATGTAGTCATCCTCTAAAGTCGCAGCAATATGAGCCCTTACAAGCTGGTTTCCATCTAACCCACAATACTGAAACTGTACTATTTGCAGCCATGAATGATTTAAGGATATTGACAAAAGAGTGGTGTCAGCTCCTGTGGTCTTGGACATGTCAGCCAATTTGGACAAGGTTAAACATGATATTTGGATGGATCATGGTGAGACAGCAGGCCTTGGTGGGTCCCCGTTGAACTGGGTATAATCATTTTTAGAGGACCGCCTGCAAGTTTTACAACTTTCACCTTTTCAGGCAAAAATCATGTCTGGAAAACAGCGAGTCTCTCAAGGCTCCTCTTTATCTCCTCGGTTATTTACTATATGTGTAAGACCATTAATAATGAAACTAAAAGACAGAGGCTGCAGCAAATATACCTATGCAAATGATTTGCAGATCTTACTGTTATTGGATTTTCAAAAGTGGAGCAGGTTACAGGATTTCCAAAACATGAGCATTTACTTTGGGGACACATGGGAAATAAACTCTTAAAATTAAACACATAATCAACAGATTTGAAACTGCCAACACCGATACTTAGAAATAGGTGCCCTCTCCACCATCAAAGAAACAGCAAAAAGGCTGGGAATGATAGTGGATCGTGCTAGCGCACCTGGTCTTATTAAGTAAACTTACAAGGGGACGCGTATAGGCCGAAGAACCTTTTGATTCGCTTTTAGTATCCTAGTTATGTAGTAACCAATGTTCATCAATAATCAATATACAAATCAATAACCTCTAAGAGAAACATTAATCATTAGTCAATCCTGTCGACAATTCATGAATAACCACAACTTGATAAATGTTTTAACAATTTGTTTTTCCCTATTAGTTACAATACTAATCCTTGAGGCTAATTCAAACTTTATTCAATCAATTCAAGATTAATTCATTAGTGACCACCAATAACGTAATCTAATCAGAACTTGAGAAAACATATGTTCTTATGCTTCAGCATAGGATAACAAATAAGAAAATGACAACATTAATAGCAGAGTTCAGCAAAACAGTTGGTCAATCATTTGTCACGGTCAGCGTCGCCCCGTAGGGACCTTACCTATCCCAGATTAGCATTAGCACGTGGGACTTCTTGCAAAAACAATTTAGAACAAGAATTTGGAAAAACATCTAGCTAAGAAAAAAACTCTTTAGACAGCGCAGTTGGTACCTAGAAAGAAAAGGCACAAAAGTTAATTCAGTCACATTGTCATAGCTACCTATCCACGGAATGGATCAGCAACAAAGTCAATCTTTGTCTTCAAGTCATCAATCAATCAGTAGCGCATCAGGCTCTCAAGAGCATGAGCCCAATGACAGAGTCTCGTATCTCTTTGAATATCCACGCCTGACCTCTGACATCTAACATCCTCATCAGTTCTGAGGTTTTCCCCTTTGTCATGACATTATATCAAAGTTACCCAGTCCATCCTCTAATTCCTAATTGGTCACTTGATCATCAGTTATTTCCCTACCCAATAACTTTAATTTTACAAATCTATGAATTCTAATATTACACCATTCTCAGTGTGTCGACAGGTTCACTATACGATGTCCTCATCATCTGGCTCATCAGGTATCCAAAATGTTGCAACTTCTTCTCCAGTCAGTGTCTCTATTGTTTGAGTCCTGGGAAAGTACATCTCGTCTGCTCTACACAGTCCTTGTTCCAAATTTGACTCCCTCATCACCTATTAGTCTGTAAATTGCAGAAAATTCTAGCTAGTCAGACTTTATTAACACGAGCAGTTCAGGGTCAGTTCAGCACGTTAGCTTCTTTACATTGCATGATTATTCTGCTTCTGCATGAGGCCTGGCAAAACTAGGCCACAACTTTGGCTAAGTTAGCTCTACAATATAATGTAAAACATACATTATACATCTCAATATGACATATTATTACATTATTATTACGCATTTTCAACATTCACATATATGTTGTCATTTTTAGTATAATTTGTGAATCTTGATGGCCACTCTTGGTGGGCACATTTTCAAATGTGTGCATTAATTTTTCTATGTTTAATTATTTCTACCATTTTCTTGTTAACCAAAACAAATAAACACTCATTATTATTTCTAATTACCATATCTGCTTCAGCAATAGCAAGCTCTCAATGAAACCTCAGATTGTCTCTGTAGTTTCTAATTGCATCTGCTAAGAGTGATTAGGATGTTTGTGCCTTGCCTTCCCTTGGAGGCTCACACAATGGTTATCGTATCACTTGTTGGAAAAAGATTAAATTACACAATTCGCCATGTTGCATTTTGGACCGTCCATAAATAATGTTTACAGATTGCAAGCAATACAAAACAGGGCAGCATGCTTTCTTTTTAAGTGCCTTGAAGCTCACATGCGGCATCTTTGTTGATAAAGTTCCACTGCTTGCCATTTAAACAAACACTTCAGTTCAAAACATGCTGCTGCACTACATTGAATGGCACCTTTCATTTCTGGCTAAGTCTATCACTTGATATAAATCCATTGGCCCCCTCTAGTCATCACCAGATAATTACCTAATATTACCTAGGTATGATAAGGAAAGTAGAGGACAGCATATTCTTTCTGTGTAAACACCATCACTGCGGAGCTCTCTCAATGATCAGCTATTTGCTGAAACTGAATCCAAGTCCTTTAGACACAATTTTAAAACATTGCTTTTCAAACAAGACTATTGTCCTCATTATGAGTTTGGCAGTCTTAGGACTGCCATGTTGGTGGTGGCGGTCGTACCACCAACAGGCTGGTGGAGAAGACTGCCAAATTAAGACCATGGCGGTATTCCCAAAGAATACAGCCAAACCACCGCTGGCACCGCCAGTGGGGCTAGGCCGCCACGGATGACAGTAGTCATCTGTAGGCCGGCGGAGACCATGCTTCTACCCTAAAGATTACAAGGCTGCACATGACAGTTACATGGTGGCTTATGAATCGGCAAGACGCGCAATTCGTTTTCTTGTGCTTCAACCTTTGATATTCATTATGCGCTACCATTCCTAGTCTTTTATATGGTGGTACTCGAATCAGCAAGATGCGCAATTCTTTCCTTGAGTGTAATTCATGTTATTCATTGTACGCTACCATTTCCTGACATTTGTTTGCTGACTTTCGAATCGGCAAGCAGCGCGATTCACTTTCTGTGTTCAAAAATCACGGTGTTCATTATGCACTACCATTTTGAGACATTTAATTGGTGGTTTTCAAGTTGGCAAGTCGCGTGATTTATTTCCCGAGTTTAATTTGAGTTATCCATGGTGCACAAATCATTCAATGGTATTTTCCATCTATGTGAAAATCCGCAATATGCGCAATTCATGTTCCGGCAATTTGAGGGAACAAAGGCCAGAGTTCAGGATGTAATGTTGTGTGTTCCTAATATATTTTCTCAAAACCTGATTCATATGATGGTTTAGAAATCATTCAGATTGTTTCCTGAACCTCAGGCAAAGAGTGGTACTTGAATTTGAAAGTTGCATTTAACTTTTCTTGATTCCCTCACAGGTACCCAGTCGTCTTGAAGCCTAGTCATTTTAAGTCTATGCTTAGGTTGTCCATGCTTTCAGAATGACAATGTTTAGAGTCATAGTCTAATATTGATTCATATGATAAAATCGTGATATTGTGTGTTCTAACCTTTTTGCTTCCTACAGGTCTCCTTCCCAGCTGTTCCTTTCCTAATCCCCTTTTCCCCACTTGGACTCTCTTAGACTCTGTGACAATTCTAATCAGAGTATTGGAACTGTCATGTGGTGGAAGTGTTGGGAACGTGCACAGACCCCGAGGATCTGGTGACTCTGACACCCATCACTGGGGGACAAATGCTCTGCACACAACCACACATAATGCCCGGACAAAACAGGTAGCACAACCACCACTGATACAGAAATGTTCATGCACAATGTCAGCCATGACCAAATCTATCCTAAGTAAAGGAATGGAGGACAAATATGTAACGTTGAAACCAACAACAGGTTGGTCCAAATATATAATGTTAGTATAAATATAGTAAAAAGGCCAGTCTAAGAAAATTATGTGCATCATGCACAAAAAGCACATGTGTGTGCCCCCAACTTGACGCCTTACTGCCATGTAACCTCACAGGTAGGGGCATCAAGTGGGCAGGCAGGCACCTCAGGGATTGGGAGTTTGGGCTTTAGATTGGGACGGGGACCTTTGGGTCTTGGCTTGAGAGAGGGGGGCTGAGATCAAGGATTAGGGAATGGTTGGGGACCTTTGATAGAGGTTGCCTTCTTGGCAGGGGGTGGGGCATGGTACTTGCAAGGGAAGGCAGTGAAGGTCTTGGAGGTGGAAGGGCTTGACTTGAGGAGGGACACAGAATGTTTAGGGGTATCACAGGGTGCGAGAGGATTAGAGAAAAGAGCAAACGCCAAGAGGAAAGCTTTCTTTGACACACACGAGGGATGAGCATGGCAAAGTAGTTTGGGTGTGGAGGGAGAGTGAGTGGTTGTCTGAGGTGTTGTTGTGGATGTCTTGGGTGCATGTTTGTGCGAGGTATGCTTGTGGGTGGAGGGTGTCTGGTAGGTGGGTGATTGTGGGTGTTTATGTGTTTTGGGAGAGGGGTGGAGGTGCTGGAAGATGCAGTGGTGACTGGAGGTATGGTAGATGGGCTACATGTAGGCATGTCTGTGGTTGTGATGTCTGTGGATGTGATGACTGGGGTTTAAGTATTTTGCCCACATGTCAGTGTAATGCCAAGAAATAGTAAGGGCTAATAGACAACATGAGTACCCCAATGTGGGATGTCCATCCTTTACAAACTTCACATACCCCGTTGTATGACCCGTATGATTATGACATGGCAATGGGGACACCTCCACAAACCTCATAGGGACAGTACAATATTGGCCATACCAATTGCCTGATTTGGATGCCAGCCTCACATGAAGTCTACAACTATTTCAGGACGCAGGGTAACTAGGCCCTGTAACTAATATGTCAGGCCCAATGTTGCACATGGAGCAGATCAATTGAAATAGGAGTAGTCTGACACTTTAGAGCTACATAACACACTATTTGGATGATTGGACCTGGGGACACTAGGTGGGAAGGATGACACAGCCTGGGTAAAGTCACACATGTGGCTCAGTCACATGTCAATCTTCACATGCAGTCATACATTTTGCTGGACACTTGTGAGCAACTTGTTTCCATGTACAATCCAAAGGCCACATCTCTGTTTGTATATTGTCAACTGTCAGTTGTCAATTTACCTATAAAGCTACAACACTGTCACAGCTGCAATACTGAGACAGTATACACCAAATTATCAGAAGAAAGTACATGTTTATTGTCATTACGTACCCTCTTGTGGCTGCTGTGCTGCCCTCAAAAGCCCATCCACCTCAGGATAGTCACTGCCAAAATGCAGGCCATGAGGGGTCTTCCACGCCCAGCATCTCAGGTTCTTCCACCACTTCCCACCAGCTGTGGACACCCAGGGTCCGCACTTGCTTGGTGACGGCAAGCCAAACCCCCTTCTTCTGATGGGCGTTGACCTGCATGGATGACACAGACAAAAGGAGAAAGTCATGTCCACATGCACCATACCAATCGGAGTGGACAGTACCCATCAGTCACAGCAATTTGGCACACATTCCTATCCTTTCAGCTCACACACCTTCACAATATACCATCTGCAGGCATTAACACCTTCACCTACAGTTTACATTAACTGTACACCATCAAAAACCACACCTATTATACATTGGTATGTCATTGGACTCACCTGCCTCTCTTGTGCAACATATAGCTAAAGGGTAGGACCTCTTCCTCCAAAGTGGTGATATTATGGAACAGGGGCTCTTAACTCCGCCCCTCTATTTTTTTTTCCACACACCTTTCTAAAATATGGTAGGTTGCTGAACATAGGTTTACTGAAAAAAACATTTAGGGCCTGGTTTAAAGTTTGGTGAAGGGATTACTCCTTCACAAATGTGACGGATATCCTGTTCGCCATATTACAAGTTCCATAGGCTACAATGGAATTGTATTACGACAGACAGGATATCCGTCTCATGTGTGACGGAGTAACCCCCTCCCTCAAACTCTAAATCAGGCCCTTTGGGCCTGATTACGACCTTGGTGGTTGGAACTGAGTATCCCATCCATCAATGTCGCAATCAGACCCTTAGGGCCTCAATATGAGTTTGGCAGACGGGAAAGCCCGTTTGCAAAACTCCCAACAGGGTGGCCACTGCCTACATTCCGACTTCCCTGCCAGAGTCATTATGAGTGTTCCACTAGGTCGGCGGGTGGAAACCTGAGTTTCTGCTGGCTGGCCTAGCAGGAAACAGGCTGCAGAATTGTCTCCAGTTCATAATCAAGCTGGTGGCAATGCTATAGCCACCAGGGTGTACCAGCACTCTTGCAATGCAAAGCAAAGCAGTGTACATTGTGATGGGAAGTGCAGGGCCAGCCTTTTCATGGTGTTACCGCCATGAAAAGGCTGGCAAAAAACAAGGTCCATCTCTGCCACCACAAGGCCACTGGGATCCATGATCCTGCTGGAGCTGGCAGTTCCCTTTTTGTAATGTGGGAGTCTGACCGCGAGTGTGGTGCTCTTAAGACCGTTCTCATATTCAATAGTTAATAGTGCTATCAACAAAGAAATAGCACACACCTCAAATTTGTCATTAAAAATGAATTTGAAGAAGGTTTTGGGATTTCAAATGCTTCCCCCAGCACACTTGTAAGGCTGGATCGTACAGGAGGCTGTTATTACTGTCCAATTCAATCATTGCATAATGCAACTCATGTGATTTTTGTTGCCAGATGTAAGCTTAACATTATATTGACTTCATATTGTAATCCCCATATAAAATCCAATTATAAGAACAGTTTGCTTTGGTTACATTGGGCATTTCTTGTCTATAAATTTGATATGGAATTAACTATCCATCTTAAAATGGAGCCAGTGTTGAAAGAATGGAAGAAAAAACATATTTCAGATTTATGGAATGAGTGTATTTCCTGTTTTGGCCTCAAATGCAATCCTGCGTGTTTTACATAAGACTTGGTGAAGAAAGCACCAGTGACAAATATTTGAGTTCATTTTTGTTAAACACAAGGACGTTTGGGAGTAAGAAATTGTAAATATTTGTCATTGTCTTGATAAAAACAAGTAGGACTTCACTTCATTTAGTACTAGGTGGAACAGTATATCCAGGCAATCTAGGGCCCTATCAACATGAAAGTGAGCACTGAAGTGCCAATTTAGACATGCAGGTTCATTTTGAGTTTGATAGAAAGTGCCATCCACCATAAATTGTACATGCCCTATTAAAGTAAGCTGGCAGTACTACCAGTCCCACTCAGAGATGGAGAAAATCTAGACTTTTGTAGGGTGGAGACTCTGATGGCCTAATTGTTTGAAACTTAAGGGCCTGTTCACTACAGGTATATTATGTCAACGTGACAATCACCTTGCCCTATCTTAGGCGGTGACCATTAGTTGTTTTCTGTACTGGGGATTCCAATGCAAGATTTGGGTAGGGAAATCACACAATGGTCCCCATGTACTGGGTAAAATCTCTTTGTGCTCTAGGACTATTGTTATTTTGTTCTGCAAATTCCCTCTTTGAAAGTTTGTTCTTGTGGGACAAGAAAATTGCTAAGCCTGCACATCAACCATAGCACCCACTCAGCAAAGAATCAGTAACTTAAGTGGAGATCCCAACAAGAAGGTAGGGATCTCTGAAATCTGACAGGCAGTCCTTTGGCAGGAGAGTGAAGGCCAGCAGGTCACTCATCGACACTAAGTGACCCAAATGGTAATTGCCACAGTTATGGACAGATTAAATAATATTGTAAATGGTAGAAATCTGGACAATCATTATTTTGTGATATAAATTCTTCCACGTTCCTGGAATTTTAATGAAGTGTGTTGACTGGAAATCTATTATTATTAGTTGACATTTCTAAAGTGCTTAGAACACCGCAGAAAATAGGTCAATGATGTAACAAACAGCAAAATAATGCACCAAAAATATAACAGGGCACAACACGCTATAAAAACCAAACAAAGAAAAAGTACATCCCGACTATACACAATATAATAATGGAACAAAAACCAACACCACTACATTTGACTGGAATATAATTAATATGCAAAAATACTCTTGTTATACCACCTCCAAAAAGTGTCTTTCTTAATACAGTGTTTGCAGCAAAAACTTCCCTAATTACCATATTAAAGATAGTTTGATACCAATTTTTGTTGTCCACTGAAGCATATACAGTATTCCAGTGGTGGCTAGTGACCTTTAAAAGTGTAGGGTATAGTCCTTAGCTCTAATTCAAAAGAGCTTGTAGTTGAAGAGTTCTCACAGACCTTCTTGCACTAAGTTCACTGGCTCACTCTGACTCACTTGGCCTCACAAATGTTCATGCAGTCTCACTCATTCTCCTCTGGCCGACCCTGTCTCATTAAGTACCACTCATTCTTACTCATTCTGAATTACTTAGTCTTACTGCAACTCAGCCTCAAACATAGTAACACAAAGTTACATTCAGTTATTGCCCCTCACTCACTCACATTTATCCTCACACATACTTGTCCTTATTGTCATTCTTTCTCACTCACTCTCATTCACTCCTTCACTGTCTCTCATGGGAGCAGCTGGGTGCCAGGGTCAAAGTTAGAATCAGTGCCCAATGTTAGTCAATAGAGACTGGGGGACTGAAGGCGTGCTGCTCCCAGGTAAGTAGAGGTGGTATGAGAGGATGGTCTGCGGGCATTGAAGCAATCACCGGGGCAGCACAAGGCAGTACCAAACTTACACCCTCAGCAGCACAGGAGCAGCTGAGTGCAGAGTACCAACACATCCTCAGGCTCCAATGTTAGTCAATGTAGGAGATAACTTTCAGAAACGGGCTGCAGGCTCTAGCCAGTGGACTGGGAGAGGTCAACACACAGATACCTAGGTAAGTTAATCTGCCAGGGACCATAGGGACACCAACGGCCTAGCTCCCCGAGGCCTTGGGGCTCCAGGTGCAGGGTTGTCTTTTGGCATCAGAAACAGCTTACCGGGCACGTCATGGTAAGAAGGAGCCCTCGGATTTAGGCTGCAGGCGTTGCTGTGGAGTCCGACAGGCATCAGCCCACAATGGACTCTGAATCAGAAGCACTGGCGAACCTTCCCTGGAATGGTGGGCCACTTGGACTTGGGCCGCGGGCATCGGGTGCAGAAGTGGTTCCAGGTGGCAGTTTCACAGTTCCTCAGACAGACTTCTTTCTTCTTTGAAGATGTTTCTATTGGACAGGTCCACTGTCCATGGGAAGTCTTGTTCTTTATTGAAGGCAGTCAGTCCTCCCGAAGCTTTAGAGGTCACTGGCTGCAGGATAGTCATCTTCTGGGTGCAGGTTTCTTTGAAGGCTGCATTCAGGCTGGTAGGGCTTCAGCCAAGTCAGTTGGTGTCTTCAGTCTTCTCTGCTGGGTGACTTCTTAGGTCTACAGGAAACTGAATTCTAGGGTTCAGGGGTACCACCTAACACTGAATTTAGTGGCATTGCAGGGAGTTCCAGGTGGTAGCCAATGGGCTTACTTCATTTAGGGTAAGTACACCCTTGCTATGACCACTTTCTTTGTGAAATGGGCATAACCTTGACCCTATTGTCCTAATTCCTTCCACACAAGATGGAGAAATTTAAAAAGTAGTAGACTTCAGCTCGTCCACCATAGGGGTTGGACTGGCATGAAGTGGGCACTCTTCCTAATTTAACTATTTTTCCCCACCTGTGCTGCCACCAAAAGTGGGGTCAGGACAGAGAGGTTGGTCATCTCCACCAGCTGGAGATGGAGAGACATGGGTCGCAACACAAAGGAGGCTAGGCCTTTGAAGCTTCCCACCCTGGAATTTCCATCCTGCCTGGGAGAGGAGTTAACACCTCTGCCCAGTGCAGGCTTTTGTCTTTGGATCTCAAGTGCACTGCTCTCAACGTGGGTGTCCAGAAACATGTCTGTGGTGCCTGATGTGGCCAGGACCAGTCAGTCAACACACTCGTACCTGGTATGTTTTAAGGTGCACTCTGTGTGCATTTTTTAATAAATCCATCACTGGGGTCAGTGAGGGTTTATGATTCTGAGATGTTTGCTACCAAACAACCCAAGATTTGATTCAGAGAAGCCATCATGTAGCTTGGGAACTGGTAATGGTCATTGTCCAGCACATGTATTTAAAATGGCCACCATGTACACTTACTCTGTCTGAGAATCGACAAAGACATAGCAGGGCCATATCTGCTCATGCACACATGCTCTCACATGTAATATAACGCACCCTGCCTTAGGGCTGTAAGGCCTGCTAGAAGGATGGCTTACATAAATTGCATGCAGTGTGTAGGGGACAGGCAACAGAGGCTGAGTGCCATGTCATGTTTTCAATTTGGGAAGCACCTTGTCACGCAGCGTGAAATGGCAGTCTGCATAAGGTTGGTGCTCCTCAGAGTGGCACACGTTGTGCTGCAGTTCTGAAAGGCCCTCTCAAGTACCAATGCCCTAGATACCAGGGGTACCATTTACTAGGGTCTTGTAGAAGGCTAAAGGGCCTGGTCACTTGGGGATCAAGTGCCCAGGCATCTTTGTTTTAGGGAAAGAACACCGGCACTAGGGACCTGGTTAATACGAAACAAGTGCACATAAGTTAAAGTTGCATCCAAAACCGGGCAAAAAGTGGGTGTGGTACTGCAACCAGAACCCAGCTCCCTCCTCTCTTGATACAATACAAATGGCCCACAAACATGGAGGGTGTTGTGTACCTTTGTAGACCATTAAGATGTAGAGCCGCTACTTGTGCAGGTTCACTTATTCATCAAACCAACCCATCTGTTCAATTATCAATCCTTTCACTTATCCACCCCCTTTCATCTATTCAATCATCCGCCCTTTCAATCATCCTCCATTCTTTCACGCACCTATCCACCCTTTTGCTCCATCTATCCTTTCATTCCATCCATTCATCATCCTCCCTTTGGCTCATCCATCTACCCACCCTTTCACTCAGTCATCCATCCTTAGCCCCCATCCGTTCACCCTTCATCCCAACCATCCATCCATTCATACATCCCTCCCTTTACCCTTTCACTCAGCCACCTATCCTTTCACTTACTCATCCATCTATCAATCTACTCATCCATCAATTCACCCTTTTACTCATCCATCCTTTCATCTAGTCTGTATTTCACTCACCCATCCATTGTTTTAATTGTCTATCTTTATGTGCAACCTCTCACTCATCCATCTTTTCACTCCTTCTACCATCCATCAATCATTTCTCTCATCATCCATCAACTCATCCTTTCACTCCAGTCATCCATCTAACCTTCTACTCATCTATCCACCCTCCCTTTCACTCATACAGCCTCTTTCCCTTTGACTCTATCATTCTTACATCCGTCCTTTCACTCATTTATCCATGCATCTATCCATCTGTCATTTTATCCATCCATCAATCCACACATCCTTCCTTTTACTCACTCACCCTTCCAAGTTAATTATGAGCCTTTGTCTGCCAGGCTGCAAACAGAAGAGGCCCATCAAGAACCCCACCCCACTGCAGCTTAGAAGGAGGGGGGTGACGATGCCCCTGCAGCAGAAGCTTAACTGTACACTTTCCTCTTAGTCCACTAGTGCAATTGTTGTCCAGAGCTGGTTCCTTACTTCTCTTGGGGCTCTAGGGTCAAGATAAGGAGCACTCTGTCCTGCTCAACTCCATAACTTTTCGAAGTGAAACCAAATGCAGTATTAAACATGTGTTACTGCCAGGAGAGCAGCCCCTTGCATCCCTTCTTCAGCCTGCCCCTCTATGATCAACAAATTGCTTCCACCTACTCCCTCCTTGTCCTCATGGCCTGCTCCACCCCCTACCCCATTGAAGTGAATGAAGTTTTGTAACTCCTCCTTGGGCCACTGTTCATGCACCCCAAAAGCAACTGGATCCATTGCATTCCAAATCAGCACTCCCTCTCCGATGATGTCACTGCTATAGTTTGTGGCTGCAGGTCAAGCAAAACCTCGCCTGCTGGCACTTGTATAGTAGGACATCTGCAAAGTTCATTAGAGTTCACCCAGGAGATTAAACACAGTCTGGTAGCAATCATTTCTTTTCAGCTGCTCTGCGTTTATTCACATGTTCTTGCCTCTCCCTCCAGAGTAGCAGGACACTGCGCCTTGGGCCCACAAGCACCAGTCACTCCTGATATGTTTTCAGATTCTAAAGTTGCTGCTGTCAACACTGCTAGCAGGAAACCGTAGCAATTTGGGAGAGGAAGAGTCAAGACGTTATGCATCTACTTCAGAATGACAACCAAGTGGCTAGTTGTGGGCTGAAAATTAAATAGAATAAGTCCTGACCTAATAGAACATTTCATATATTACACAATATTCAATATCAATGCATGCACATATTTAGAAGGTTACGTAGAACCTAAGATATGGGGCTCCGCAACAGAAGTGGTCTTTAAAGAAATGGACACAACTAGAAACTGAGTAACATGTGAATTTCCATGTTAAATACGACACATGTGCTTGATTCTGACTGCCTAATCTACTCAATAGGCCACTGAGACTTTTTGCACAAAACACCCCTTCACTTTTAGTACAGCAACTACACTACTAAACCTGCAGGAGCCTTCAACAGACAGGAAAAACCTGTTTTTATACTGGCTCTTCGAGTATAGCTGCTATTTCATATTTCAATATTTTTTTATCCAAGGCTGAGTACATTGTGTGCCCTCTGTACGTGCCTTAAGAAACGCACTAGCATACTTCTGGCGATGTCAATCACCTGCTTGCTATCGCTATGTAAACTTGGGGCTACAGTTCTTGTCAATCTGACTCATGCACTACCTTAAGGTGGTCTACCCTCAGACTTTTTGCCTCTCCTCCTCCATTTTGCTAGACGTATTTCTGGTGGCCTTAGGACTCTGAGCACTTCAGTACTGCTGTTCAGTGCTAACGTGCATGTGCTCATCTTTAAAACATTGTAATATTGGCTCATCCACAATTGGCATATTTAATTTACTTATAAGTCCCTAATAAAGTGCACTACATGTGCCAGGGTCTTTAAAATAAATGCTACTAGTGGGCCTGCAGCACTGATTTTGACCTGGAGAACTGTTGCCAGGTCCAAACCTTCCCTTTTTATACACATAGTTCTAACTAGAGTAGCCCCTGGACAGCCCAAATGGCAGGGTACAGTTAATTTAAAAGGTGGGATGTGATGCTAGGTTTTATATTTCCCGGTAATGACTAACTCTAAAATTCATTTTTCAGAGTTGCTTTATTACATCTTATAAGTGGAGCTTCCAAATGGGAAGAAAGTACCCCTATATATTTGGTGTTTCATGTTGAAGTTCTAAAAATTCTAAAAATTTCACTTTTAGGAAGTTGGCATTTTATTACCTTAGCTATTTAGTGCCTGCAGTCTGTCTGAGTCACATGACTGGGTGTAACTGGCAGTTGGGCTTTGTATATTCATCCTAGACAGTCGCACACAATGGGAGCCTAGGTGTGACTTAAAGGGTCATCCTGGGAAGGAGAAGCTGGAGACAGCCTCACAACTGAATGGGCTATGTCCTGTCAACACACAAAGGGCTTAATGACCCTGTATTGTCACTCCAGCAAGCTTGGAGCCAGGGAGGTGAGAGAAGGGGATTCCTCAAATTTCAAAGCCACTGTCAAGAAGCTCCTCCCACCTCCCAGAACCAGGGCACCAAAGTATAAATACTGGACATCAGACACAACCACTTCAGTAAACTTCTGAACCTGTGGATACTCTGCCAGGTTGAAGGACTTATGTGCTGCCACTCTGCTGAGTTGCTGATCCACAAGGAACTGATAACCTGCTGTGCTGACCTGATGCCCTCTTGCCTGGGGAAGAAAAAATGGACCTGCACCTCTATCTTGCACTCAGGATCCCAGAGTGACTCAAAGCAACAGTCTGCTGGCTTCCTGATCTTAGCCTCAAAGACATCACAGGCTCCCCACATCGGTTACCATAGCTCCCGGGCTTGTCTTCAATGAGTTTCTGACCCCCAAGAGGTACCTTTCGGGTCCTGAGCCATTGGTGTGGCTCTGGAGCCTTTAATTTAAGCTTTTGGGCTCTTCACAACTGCAAATGGGCTCATTCGCACTGGAACAACACAGCTCACACGAAGAATCAGCGCAAGCTGCTGCAAGGTCATCTCTTCACACAGCTAGCACCGGAGTAGATTACCACTGAGAGGCTCCAACCCACCTGTCCATGACACCCAACCTGCTCTTTGCATCCCATCGACCCTCTCAACTGAAGCTCTCCTTGATCCAGGTGAACAGGACTCTTGACACAAAACTTGGGAAAGTAAACCTTCAGTGGGACAAATCTGGGACTGCATCGGATCCGCTCATCATCACAGTCGGTTTGAACTTTTGACAATGACCCAGTCCAATGACCAGATATCGCCGGTGGGAGGTTTACGCTTTTGGGTGCTATTCTACAGTTTTCTCTTTAAAAATTAATAATTCAATTTCTACTGATTAGATTTTTGTTGTTTTGGTCTTGCTTTATTTAATAAAGTTTGCTTTATTATTTTTAAGCTGGTGTGGGATCTTTTTGTCTGATTTTTTCAGTTTTTTACTATTTGAAGTATTGTATTGCACAAATACTTTACACACTGCCTCTACAATAAGAATGACTTTTCTGTTCCAAGCTACCAGTGGTTTAAGCACAGGATAACTTGGGGTTGCTTGTGCCTAATCCTGACTAGGATTGTGTTTACTGCTTGACCAGGGCTCACACCCCAGTCAACCAACAACCCAATTTCTAGTAGAGTATTATTTGAGGGAGGTGAGAACCCATCGCAAATAACAATCCAATTCTGGTCATTGTGAACCACAAATGTCACTAAAGCAACCTGTGTGTAACTCTCTGATAGCTTGCCATAAACAGCCTGGCTTAAATTAGAGGCAACGTGCAAAGAATATATACAGTGCTCAAAAAGTAATAAAGTGAAAACACAACATAAGACAAATCTCTAAACAATTTAGGTAAATCATTTTTTAATAAATAAAATGACACAAAAAAATGAAAATCCAATAAGAAGAACCGTACATATGATTTTTTAATGTGTGAATTAAAAATATCCCTGTTAGAAATTGGATTTCTGGTAGGCAGAGGTATGTACCCTGTCCAAGCAGGAACCATAGTCCTAGTCAGGAAGTTACAAAGACATCCTAGGTTAACCTGTGTTTCTCCTCTGGTAGCTTGACACAGAGCAGTCTGACTTAATTTAAGAGACAAGTAAAGACTGTGAGCATTTGTGTAACACTTCAAGTATTTGTGCCATACTTCAAACATTAAAACAGTGAAAGCACTACACAAAAAGATACCACACCGGGTCAGAAAAATATAACTTCATTTAATAAATAAAACAAGATCACAATGGCAAAAATGCAATGAGTGGAACTTGAATTATGAATTTTGAAAGAATAGACTGTAGAAAGAAGCTTAGAAGCAAGGAGCGCCAATCAGGGATAAAAGTCAAGAGTTCAGGCCTCCCACAGTGGAACGCAGGCCAGATACAGGGAACAGTGAAGATACACAGGCTCTGATGAGGATGCATGTGTTGACTGAAAAAGCACCTTAGGTCTCACTTCCAAGGGTCCAGGACTGAGGTGGCACCACTTGGCTGGGCAGACTCACAACTGGCAGAGTCCAGGTGCAGATGCAGGTATGTTAGAAGTCTTTTATGTGCCTGAAACTTCAGAAAATAGGAGATCGGTCAGCTGGCCCTTGAAGTCATTCTGGGTTCTGGGGTGGAGAGATGCTGGTCCAGAACTTCTCACACCCAGGCAAGAGGAAGGTCCCCACAGCAAAGCAGGAGTCCAGTAGAGGAGCAGTTGAGCAGTGTGGTAGTCCTTGTAGCAGCACAACAGTTTTTTTTTTTCTGGCAGAGTATCCACAGGTTCAGAATTGTACTAAAGTGGGGGTGTCAGACGTCCAATACTACCCAATGGTGCCTTTGATGTCGGAGAGACTTTAAAGAAGGGCTTTTGAAATGAAAAGAGGTACTCCTTTCTTGCCCTGGCTCCAGACTCACTACACAGGGGTATGCTGCCTTTTGCGTTGGAACAGGACACAGCCTATTGAAGTATAAGTGAGGCGGCACTCAGCTCCGCCCCCATAAAGTCAGATAATGGCCCAGTGAGGCCCATCAAGTCATACCTAAGTTCCCATTCTGATTGACTGTGTAGAGGGAATATCCCAGAATCACGTGCCACCCACCTCAGACAAGTGATCAGAGACAGGCACCAGGCAACATATGGCTAAAGTAAGAAGATGGCAAGTTTCTAAAAGTGGTATTTTCAGAATTGTAATTTAAAATGCAACTTTACCATAAGTTAGGATTTTAACTTAGGATTCCAGAGACACCAAACTTGAAAAATCCATCTCTTCATAATTGGAAGTTACGGTAGTAACATGTAACAAGGAAATCCCAATATTATCTAATGGGAGATATAGGCCTTGAAGTAGTGAACAAAGAATCTAAGAGTTTTTCACTACCAGGACATGTACAACTTAAAAGCACATGTCCTACATTTTAAATACATTGCACCCTGCCCTCTAGGCTGTCCAGGGCCTACCTTAGGGGTGACTTACATGTATTAAAAAGAAAGGTTTCAGACTGGCAAAGGTTTTATTGTACCAGCTCAACATGGCAGTTTAAAACTGTATACACAGGCTCTGCACTGGCAGACCTGAGAGCCCCTAGGCACATGTAGTGCACTTTACTAGGGATGTATAAGTAATGTAAAAATGAAATATGCCAATTTGGGAAAAGCACTTTAGAACTGGTTAGCAGTGGTAAAGTGTGCAGAGTCCTAAAGCCAGCAAAAATTAGGTCCAGAAAATAGATAGGCAACATGTTAGGGGAAGACCATCCTAAGCCTGTCAGGTTTAACAAACTTCTGAAAGTGCATTGCACCTGGTCGCACTAGACCAGATCAATGTAATAGGTTAAGGTAGACCACGATTGATTGTGGGTCAGATGCGGGAACCAGGTTCATCCCAATGGAAGGTTTTCCTTCAAACTTAGACACTTTAATGGAGAAAAAGTGGTTCTCCACAAATCATCGCCTAGGAAAGCTACAAGCTGCATTTGAAGCACAGTCAATGATGGTGAGATGCTGAAGTGTGGGGTCCAAGTGCAATCATTGACAAAGGTGGGAAAGCTCCAAGCATGCAAAGTCCAAAGTCTGTGCAAGAGGAAGGCTTTGATGTTGATGAGTTGATGCTCATCGTTTGTCCCTGTCAATCTCTCCAAGTTTGGATTTAGAAACTGTTTCTGAAAGTCCCATCTTTTTCAGCAGGGCAAACCAGAAAGATGAGGCTGAACATTAATGCAACATCGGTGGCTGAGGCTCCCTATTCTGATTATTCAGATAGAAAGTTGGTAAAAGGTTTCTAAGTCCCACTTCTTGATGTTTGGGGAAAGGTGAGGAACACTCTAACACCTGTCAAGGGTCCAGGTCCTGGGGGGCATCACTTTGGGGTGAGGATTCACACCAACAAAGGCCAGCAGAAAAGTCCAGGGCAGGTCTAGTTGGGGCTGGCCAGCTGGGCAGTTGCAGAAAAAAAGGCCTGTGGAATCTTGTTGTGTCCCTCTACCTGAAAGAGGAGGTCAGGTAACTGACTGTTGTGGTCATTTCTAGGGTACTTTGGAATGGCCTAGCTTCTGGTAACCCTGTGAAGTTACACCAACCACATAACATTCAGAAAGCAGCTGATTAACTGGCTGTTATAAGGCTGTAGATTTCCTCTCTCCCTCTCTAGGTCTATCGTCAGGTGTGCTAGGAAGCCATCTCCTGGGTAGGCCTGCATGGTATAAATCTTTGTAACATAACATAACATAACATAACATAATATAATATAATATAAAATAACATAACATTTTGTGTTGAAAGCAAGCAGGTCCAGTCTTCCTTCAGGTTCTTCACACAGCAGGACAGTCCTTCTTCTGATTCATCACAGGTCTGTGAGTGTTCTGAAGAGGGTACTGGGGATTGATATGTTTATGCCCAGTGCCAGCCTGCGGGTTGGTGAAACCTTTGACCTCTCCCTAGCCAATGGAGTAAACTTCAAGGATTGACTCTACCCACTTGCTGTGCTTCTTGCTGTCATATATCCTGCAGTGTCCCTCTCCACCAAATTCCACCTCTGCAAAAACTTTCTTTCTTTGGTTAGAGCTCCCTGTGCCCACCCATGGCTATGATAAATACCAAACCCTCCCTTGTGGTCACTTCAAACCAGTTATGCGCCAGCTCCCCACTCCCACTTGTCCTGGAGCCAGGCTGACTAGTAAGAACAAAGAGGGGCAGGCCTAGGTGTGAGCAACATCCTTGCCTTGTCAGGGTAGGCATCTTTGAAGCTCAGGAAGGGACTGGACATGCCCCCCCCCCGGCCATATGGCTCGAGGAAGAAAAATACACCTCCTCATCCAAGCTGTTTGTCCATTGTATGAGAGCACTTCACATCTTACCAGAGGACAGCTGTGAGTAGTAAGGTGATACCGGACATTTTGCCTTAAGCAGAAACATTTTAACTTTCTAAAAGTGCTGCTTTCAGAATAGTGATAAAAAATCCAACTTGACCATTAACTTGGATTTTAAATTGTTGTCAAATTGTGTCTTTGGATCATTTCATTTATCTAGCAGCTCCTAAACCGAAATTGAGCACTATTAGTCATAGTACAGCCCAGTGTTTTCTTATGGGTAAGCCAACCTTGATGCAGTGAAAAATTACTTTGATCGTTTTTCAATGTCAGGGCATGTAAAACATTAAATATAAATGTCCTACATATTAAATGTCATATACCCTGTCCTGTATGGAATTAAGGTCTATCCTAGGGATGACTTATAAGTACTAAAAACAAAGGTTTATGCCTGGAAAAGCTTGCTTTATGAGGTTTAAATGACTGTGCCTGGCAAAAGGTTTGTTTTGTCCGGTTGAAATTGCAGTTTTAAAACTGCACACCCAGGCTGAAGATATGTTTTACAGTGCTACTTTATTAATTGCCACAAAGGCTTCAACCCACTAGTACCATTTAATGTATTGGCCATGGTACAGATAGTACCATATGCTATGGACATACAAGTAAATCACCCATGCTTTTTAGGTATGTGCCATTTATACCAGGTTTAAAAGGGAGAACACATGCACTTTACCAGTGGTTAGCAGGGGGAAAGTGTGCAGAGTCCTACGGCCAACAAAATAGGTTTGGCAAAAGAAGGCAAAAAGCTTGGGGAATACCATGCAAAAGATGGTCATTTTCAACAACGAGGATCTAGTCCCATGTTGTTATGTTACGTTATGTTATGTTATGTTATGTTATGTTGTGTGTATTTGTAAAGCGCACTATCACCCATGAGGGTTTCCTAGTGCTGAACAGATATGTGTACATATCCCTGCCTATGGTAGGATGTTTAATTGAAAAGCCTAGTATTCATCTTCTTGCAGAATTCAAGAGGAGGGTGCTCTGATGAGCAGTGGGAGGTCGCTCCATGCTTTAACAGTGATGTAAGAGAATGCTCATCCTCCTGATCTGGTTCTGTGTGTGCATATGATAAATGTGAGTAGGAGTCCTGCACAGTGAAGGTGTCTGGGTGGTTGGTGGAAGGAGATGCCACTGTTCATGTTGGTGGGCCCTACCTGCCACAGTTCAAAGGATTTTTTTCACACAGTGACCCAGATATTCACTGCATCTAGTGACAAGTGGTGTGTGATGCTGATGCTCACCACCAGTCACCATCCAGCTATGGCCAATGCAGGTAGGTTGTATAGAATGAAGTTTGCTAGATGAAAATGCATCTTGCTCAAGCCTTGATCATGCTGTAATCAATTCTCAAATTACATTGCCAACAATCCTATTTCCCTGGTTAATTTATGGAATCTTGTCTACCCTGGGAAGGGGCTGCAGAGGACAGCAGGGCAAAACTCAGACCACACTACTTTCTTCCTTTATCATTTCTGACCTACATTCTAAAAAGTACGAAACAATGACCCAGGTGAGAGACAAATTGCAGAACCTTTTGCTTCTGTAACCCCTCTCTCAATTGTTTAATTGCCTAAGATATCAAATATAACATTCACCCATCTGGATAGTAAATATTTTGCATGAGAACTAAAAAGTTTGAAGACCAAAATCAACTAACCAACTGTAGGAGTCAAAAGGAGAATCTTCTGGTGAGGGAGGGAAAGTGGGCAAGGTTTTACCCTTCCTACCCCTAGCTTTTGGGAGCACTTGGTCCATTGTTCCAGGATCCAAGTTTCCCTGTCCTTTTTGCTTCTTGGCCTGAGCCCCTGTTAAACAAAAATATGCCCAGGAATGCCCAGCATTGCTGCATGAGCCTCCAACTCCACTTCAGCCCAAGCTGATGTCTCCAAATCATTGCCTAGTAAGCAATCTACAGGAAATTCAGTGGCTACCACAACTTTCTTTGGACCAGTAACCCCCAGTTGAGATTCAAAACAGCCATGGGGTGGCTAAGTGTGTTATTGTGAGCATCAGTCACTTGGTACTGCTGACCAAGTAGTTGTTGATCAGGGTGAACCAGTTTCTCTATAACCATAGTTACACTGGCTCCTGTGTCTCTGTAGGCCTCAACCTCAAAACCATTAATTAGGGGTAGTTGCTTTTACTTACCCATACTAAGTGGACAAGCAACCAAGGTGGCAAAGTTAATGCCACCATCAGAGACTAAAACAGCCTCTGTGGTCTCCCTAACAAGACCAAACCCAACTACACTGCCAATAGTGATACCAGCTACACCCTTGGATTGGCTATTTGTAGTAGACTTTCCACCACCACTGCTATTACTAGGGGCACTAGATGTTGCAGTTGGGGTTGTGGTAGTGGGAGTCTTGGTGTTTTTCTTTGGACAAGTGGCTTCCCTTGCTCAATGACCTGTTACTTTACATAAATAACACCATGGCTTTTTCTGATTGTTAGAAGAGGATTTGGATCCACCACCCCCAGAGGATTTTTGTGGGCCTGATGAAGACTCAGAATGTTTTTTTTTATCTTTGACCACACCCTTGTCAGAAGACTTACCATCCTTCTTCTTGCTATTTTTGTCACCCCCTGTATGAACTTTTCTGTTCACTCTTGGTCTGACCCATTTGTCTGCCTTCTTTCCCAATTCTTGGGAGAGGTCAGATCTGAGTCTACTAAGTACTGGTGCAACAAATCAAACACACAATTGTTCAAAATATGCTCTCTCAGGATTAGATTATACAGGCTTTCATAGTCAGTCACCTTACTGCCATGTAACCAACCCTCCAAGGCCTTCACTGAACAGTCTACAAAGTCTGTCCAGTCTTGAGAGGACTCTTTTCTGGTGTCTCTGAACTTAATCTTGTATTGTTCAGTGGTAAGCCAAATCCATCCAAGAGTACATCCTTCAAAACTTTGTAGTTATTAACATCACTTTCTCTGACAGTAAGGAGCCTATCCCTACCCTTACCAGTGAAAGATAGACACAAGATAGCAGCCCACTGCCTTTGAGGGACCAACTGTACCATACAGACCCTCTCAAGTGCAGCAAACCACTTGTTAATGTCATCCCCCTCCTTTAAGGGGGGACTATCTTCTGCAGGTTTCTGGAATCTTGCTTTCTAACAGGATTATTATCAAAAACACTGCTGCTGCCACCATGGGGAACTAACCCCAAACTCTGCCTTTCCCTTTCCACATCCAGAGATTCCCTGTCTAAGGACAGCTGCTTCTGTTTAAGCTTCAGCCTGGCCTCTTCCATCCTCAGCTTTCTGAGTTCCCTTTCCATTGAGTTATCCTTAGGGTGGTAGGCTTGGGAATGGTGAGACACAGAAGTAATGTGGGAATTGACAGAGAGAGACCTATCTCTAACTGGCTGGACTCTAGTAACCTGGCCTTTAGGAGTGAAAGGTGCCCTACTAGTGTGTGACCCCCCTCCCACTATCAGTGTCACTAGGTGGCCTGTTAGCTGACAGGTCCTTGGAAGAACCCTCCTCAGCAACCTCAGGGGACTCCTCTGAGTCTGACTGGGTACCCCTCTCCTCTAACTCCTGATCCTGGGATGGGCCAGACTGGTTCTGGTCACTTTCTAGGAGAAGGCTAAGGAGAAGATCTTTTGTAGGATTCTTATCCAATTACTAAACCTCTTTCAATGCAGAGACCCCTCAAACTTTTGAAGTTTACATTTCCATATGTTGCCTGGACAACTGTGGGAGTAAGCTCTACTGCAGACATGACAGAAAAGGTTTAGGACAGAGAAAGAAAAAAGTTTTTAGAACTTTTGAAAAAACAGAGAAAAACTTTTGAAATCTTTTGAAAACTTTTAAAGGTTTTCAGAAACTTTTTAGAAAGTTTTAGAGAAGGAAAGTTAAACTGTTTAGGTTACTGTGTATATTCTGAAGTATTTGGTATATGTTTTTCTTATGGAAAGCACCAATGATAAAGTGATAAAGCAGTTACAAGTACTTATCCCACCGCTGCCACCAATGTAGGAGACTGACCTGGCTTATAGTGGGTACTTGTGGTACTTACACCTTGTGCCAGGTCCAGTTATCCCTTATTAGTAGATTAGAGGGGTTCTAGCAGCTTAGGCTGAACTAGGAGACATGCAAAGCTCCTACTATACCACTTATATCACTTAGCACTATATCACAAGAAACACAATACTCAGAGTTACTGAAAATAAAGGTACTTTATTTTAGTGACAATATGCCAAAAGTATCTCAGAGGATATACTCCCTTAGGAGGTAAGTAAAATACACAAAATATACACACAAACCAAAATTAGGTAAGTAAACAGTTAGAAAAGTAGTGCAAACACTGTAGAACACAATAGAATGCAATAGGAGACAATAGGCCTAGGGGCAACACAAACCATATACTCCAAAAGTGGAATGCGAATAACGTATGGACCCCAGGCCTAGTGTAGTGTGTAGAGGGTCGCTGGGAGCGTAAGAAAACACTAAGGATGTCCAAGATACCCCACCCCAAGACCCTAAAAAGTAGGAGTAAAGTTCCCCTAATACTCGAGAAAGACAGTGAAGTCGATATAGGGGATTCTGAAAAGACAACAACTGACTGCAAAGCACTGAAGATGGATTCCTGGACCTGAGGACCTGCAAAGGAAGGGGACCAAGTCCAAGAGTCATGCAGGTGTCCAAGGGGGGGCAAGAGCCCACTAAACCCCAGATGAAGGTGCAAAATGGCTGCCTCCAGGTGGAAGAAACCGAAGATTCTGCAACAACGGAAGGTGCCAGGAACTTCTCCTTTGGTCAAAACATGTCCCACAGCATGCTGGAGGATGCAAAGTTGTTTCCACGCTAAAAGACTGCAAACAAGCCTTGCTAGCTGCAAGAGTTACGGTTCAAGGTTTTGGGTGCTGCCAGGGCGAAGGAAGGACCAGGAGGTCGTCCCTTGGAGGAGGAGACAGAAAAGGGCGCTCAGCAACACAGAGAGCCACACAGAACCGGGCAGCAGCCACAGAAGCACCTGAACAGGCATAGAAGATCTGAGCATGGCAGTTGTCTCAGCACAACAAAAGAGGGTCCCACGAAGTCGGAGTCCAACTTAGCAAGTTGGGCAATGCAGGACAGAGTGCTGAGGACCTGGGCTAGGCTGTGCACAAAGGAAGTCTTGCAAAAGTGAACAGAAGCCCTAGCAGCTGCAGTTCACACAGTGCACAGGATTAATGCCTGGCGTCAGGAGGCAAGGACTTACCACAACCAAATTTGGACAGAAGGGCCACTGGACTGTTGGGGATACGTGGACCCATCTCCTGTGTTCCAGGGACCACGCTTGTCACGATGAGAGGGGAACCAGAGGACCAGTGATGCAGAAGTTTGGTGCCTGCGTTGGGAGGGGGAAGATTCCGTCAACCCACAGGAGATTCCTTCTTGGTTTCCAGTGCAGGGTGAAGGCAGACAGCCCTCAGAGCATGCACCACCGGGAAACAGTCGAGAAAGCCGGCAGGATGAGGTGCTACAATGTTGCTGGTAGTCTTCTTGCTACTTTGTTGCGGTTTTGCAGGCATCCTGGAGCAGTCAGCAGTCGATCTTTGGCAGAAGTTGAAGAGAGAAGTGCAGAGGAACTCTCGTGAGCTCTTGAATTCATTATCTGAAGAGAAACCCACAGGAGAGACCCTAAATAGCCCTCAGAGGAGGATTGGCTACAGAGAGAGATAAGCACCTATCAGGAGGGGTCTCTGACATCACCTGCTGGCACTGGCCACTCAGAGGTCTCCATTGCGTCCTCACACCTCTGCATTCAAGATGGCAGAGGTCTGGGACACACTGGAGGATCTCTGGGCACCTCCCCTGGGAGGTGCTGGTCAGGGGAGTGGTCACTCCCCTTTCTTTTGTCCAGTTTTGCGCCAGAGTGGGGCTGGGCGGATCCCTGAACTGGTGTAGACTGGCTTATGCACGGAGGACACCATCTGTGCCCTTCAAAGCATTTCCAGAGGCCAGGAAAGACTACTCCTCTCAGTCCCTTAACACCTATTTCCAAAGGGAGAGGGTGTAACACCCTCTCTCAGAGGAAATCCTTTGTTCTGCCTTCCTGGGACTGGGCTGCCAAGGCCCCAGGGGGGTAGAAACCTGTCTGAGGGTTGGCAGCAGTGGTAGCTGCAGAGAAAACCCCAGAGAGCTAGTTTGGCAGTACCTGGGCTCTATGCTGGAGCCCCGGGGATGCATGGAATTGTCACAATTCCATGATCCTTGACATGTTACATGGCCATGTTCGGAGTTACCAAGGTGACGCTACATATAGGTATTGACCTATATGTAGTTTACGTGTGTAATGGTGTCCCCGCACTCACAAAGTCCGGGGAATTTGCCCTGAACAATGTGGGGGCACCTTGGTTAGTGCCAGGGTGCCCTCACACTAAGTAACTTTGCACCTAACCTTCACTAAGTGAGGGTTAGACATTTAGGTGACTTATAAGTTACTTAAATGCGGTATAAAATGGCTGTGAAATTACGTGGATGTTATTTCACTCAGGCTGTAGTGGCAGTCCTGTGGAAGCATTGTCTGAGCTCCCTATGGGTGACAAAAGAAATGCTGCACCCCATAGGGATCTCCTGGAACCCCAATACCCTAGGTACCTAGGTACCATATACTGGGGAATTGTAAGGGTGTTCCAGTGTGCCAATGAGAATTGGTAAACTTAGTCACTAGCCTGCAGTGACAATTTTAAAAGCAGAGAGAGTATAAACACTGAGGTTCTGGTTAGCAGAGCCTCAGTGATACAGTTAGGCACCACACAGGGAACACATAGAGGGCACACTTTATGAGCACTGGGGTCTTGGCTAGCAGGATCCCAGTGACACAGGCAAAAACAACATACATACAGGTAAAAAATGGGGGTAACATGCCAGGCAAGATGGTACTTTCCTACACCAACCCATAGATGGGAAGATCTAGTGCTTCCATTTATTTCATTCCTAAGCCTTTCCAAGTTTGAAAGATAAGGAAACAAGGAACAACATGATTAGCCGATGTTTCCAAGATCACACACTTTGTTAAAGCAGGAGCTGGAATTGTTACTCCTGGTTACTCAGTGGTGTACTTAGCACTAGACTGCTGTTCAAGTAGGTGCATAAAATATTAAATATTTTCCATGTAAGTAAGTGGATTATTGGCATCCTGCACAATTGCTACTGTTTATGATCCTTATTTTTAGGCGGTATTAACGTCAGAGTGACTACACAAGTGAATGATCACAAATGACTGAGCAGTTTAGACTAATATGTTACTTTATGAACAGTTGCAAAAAGGATTACACTATAATAAAACTAAGGCCACAGATAAACCACCTATCATATTATGTGCAGATAACTTTAATCCAAGCAGTAGCAACAATTCTGTGTCATTTTATTGTATTCCTTCATTTCACACCTATCACACTGATGGTACCATAGCCTCTTTTCAATAGAATCAAAGCATAAAAGAACAACAGTGCTTCACTTTTTGCTTCCGTGTGTCTCGGTGTATGGAAAAGATAAACACGGAGGACTGATACTTCAGATAACTAAGCTGTGCTTAATATTTATGGTAGGAACTTTGTATGTATAGGCAACAGGCTAGGTATGCGGAATGTTTCTTGCAATATGCGACATTTTGTTGGCTTTCTGTTGCTAATGTGTATTTTTTGTTTGGTTCAAAAGAGCTAAGTTATGGTTTTGACTAGTGCTAGGAAAAGCAAATACTAGAAGCAAAAAAATCTTGCAGCAGCTTGCCTAATGGAAAAAAAACTGCTGAGAGTGCGAGTCAAACAACAATATTCTAAAATGGAGTTTTATGTTTTGGACAGCTGGCAGGTGTTCAAACAGAGATGATTCGATGGGAAAATGAAGACAGTATGACAATGTAAAGAGTGCAAATATAAAGAAAGGAGTAATATTACAGGATGTGAGAGAAAACAATTTCAACAGATTCAAAACAGAATAGGTAGAGACTTGAAGACCATTTGTAATTTACACTTGGAAGACTTATTGCAAAAAAGTACGTGTATATGGTGCAGTTTCTAAAATAGCGGTAATAAAAGCTCATAACATCTGTCTTACTGTTCTCTTCACAACAGTCAGAATCTCTAAGTTCCCCCACTTTATCAAATTGAATCAGGGTTTATGAAGCGCAACTACTCACCCATAAGGATATTCTGTCCAACACTAATAAAGTACAGGCCTCAGAAGGCTGATGATGAGGCAGAATTAGATTTCAGGCCCCTCATCGTACAGAAAAAGCAAACGCTTGAAAGTACTAGAGCTTTCGATCAGAAGTGCAGCTTCAAGGTGGTGTTTGGGGCATGATACCCCTAAAAAAATGCATTATTGGCTTATTATTTGGGTCGGAGGTCCTGAATATGGGCCTGCTCTGTCTGTGTCGGTTTTTGGTCCAGGCCAAAAATAAAAGACAAACAGTTACCTTTGATGTAAAATGGGAGAGAGAGCGGAGACAGAGACATCTGTCTGGTGGCTTGATTTCAAAATGTGAAACCACATAACCTGGAATCAATACCAGCTTCACTGCTTCTTAAAATTATGTGATCCTAGGCTAATGCTTTACTTCACCGACCCTCAGTTTTCTTTATCACAAATGAGAGCACTTTTACATGAATGAGTTCAGGATGTGTGCTGTACAAGCACCTCTAATGTTTGACTTAATGCAGTATAATTCTGTTCCAAATATTGTAAGAATCTAGGTCATTTTTACGATTTACATGACTATTACTTGCCTTTTAGCTCATTAATGGTAGTGTACCTCCACTGATTGTAAGAATGGCGGAATGATGTTCCACCTTTTGTAAGAATCTAGGTTACATTTAGGATATACATGACTATTACTTGCTTTTTAGTTCATTAAAGGTATTGTTGTTTGTGGGCGAGCCATGAAAGTTTCTAGGTTCGAGTTTAAAAACTATCACTTTTAATAAATGTCTGTCTATGAAGTGATATAATGTAACGTACTTCGGTGAAATGCTGCTGTGTGTTAAAGACATTTTTTTTTTTTAATTATTTTGAAAAGACTGTGTAATATTTGTACATTATGCTTTGTTAAACAATACACAGGCCAACGTTTTTCGACTTGTTTAAGGACTTTTGGAGCCAAGCCAGACCCTTGGCTCAACCCTAACTCCGCTCGCCGTATTAACTTACTGGTGCACCCACCTCTGTTTATGATTCGGGCTTAGTGCATGGGGGCATCATTCATTTGATAACTGGAAACATGGGGCCAGATTTACAATGCAATAGCTCCACCCGAGCATCACTTTTTGTGATGCTCCGGTCGCGCTGTGCTGTGCACCGTATTTACAATGCGGTGCTAAGCCACTTCTTGTGGCATAACGCCACCTTTTAAATATGGGCACCTGCAATGCAGTTTCATGGGTCAGAGGGACATGTAATGGGTGTTGCTGTGGGCATTCCACTGCAACACCCATTGCTTTTGACGCTGCCCCTTATTTACAAGAAGGCATAAATCTGTCAGCTCCAAAAATTAATTCCACCCGAGGGGTGGCGTTAGCATGGTGCAATGCGGAGGAATACTATTATTCCTCCTCCTTTTTGCTTTGTCAATGTGTGCTGCATAGAAAGAGCAAAATGCCATGAATGATTGTCATGCCTGGGAAGGTGTCTATTCCTGCACATAAACAATCATTCAAAAATGACAATTTGGTTCTGCAGCACACAGAAAAGTGCTGAAGCGCCATTATCGATTGTTTATGTGCAGGAAAGCACTCCTTCCTGCACTTATACAATCAATCTCCTCAATGTAGACACCCTTGTTCTATCGTGTAAGAAAGCCTGCATTGGCGCTGGCAGCTAAATTTAGTGCTGTGGCAGGGGTAAACTCAGGGGTGCGCCAACTATTTTATTAAATACGGCACATCCCTGCATTTCTAAAGTGATGCAGTGCAAAACTGCCAATTTTGACGCAGCACCGTGTTGGGACACTTTTTAGTAAATCTGGCCCATGGTCTCTTGCCGACATTCACCTATTTGAGGAATCTACCATCAGGGCTTCTCATAGCAATGGCAAAGAACAGTGCATGCAGTGCAAATGCATTGAAAATAAGTGATCCCAGAGTAGGAATTCCAGGCTGTTGTGTTGCAAGTGACCCAAGTCAGGGGATCTCAATGAGAACTACCAGGCACAGGCATGGCAGGCAGGGGCATAGCTTCAAGGGGGGTGCTTGCCAGCTGAGACCACCAAAATGTATTCTCAGGAGCTCTGGGTCAGATCTGCTATGAATGTGTTTGTTTTGCTTGTCATTCCTATCCCACTAAGAAGGTTTAACATGTTCATTGCTTGGATTGGAATCTTTAATATATATATGGTGACTGGTTTACCAAAAAAGTCATAATTCTGCACCCAAATAATTTCTCCACTGTGATGCAAATTTACTACTTTTTGGAATTCACAAACATTGGCAGTAGCAGGCTTGGAAAGCTGCACCAGTCTCATATTTCCTAGCATACTCCTGGCAATCAAACACTCAAAATGTAATGGGGTAAATACATGCATTTAATCTAACCAGAGGCAACGGCTCAGAGTAGCATTCCAGCCAATCGTTTTTCACCCAGTGTGTCACTCTAGTCAAAGCCCTGCTTAATGCAAATTAGTATTGACCCTGTCCCTCGTGGAGACAGTCCATCTCAGCCCTCCACCTTAGAGCTCACTCCTTTTCATTTAGGGTATTTGAGATCCACACCACCCATTTCTCACTGACTAAGCTACACCACTGCTTTCCATTGGATTGTTTTGACAATTAGCCAGCTAAAAAAAAAAAAATTACTGTTGAAATGGTGTTGAATGTTCATCTAGGGAGGTGCCTCCCATAAAGGACATAGATGCCAAGGATACAGAAAACATTTTCCTCTGTATCAGTAACCGCAAACTGAATCGCCTTAGGGCAAAGGTAGGTAAGACGAATAGCTTCCAATCAAATAATTTGGGTCAATGAGATAACCACCGCCGAAAATGTCATGGGGGAGGTACGGGGGCAACGGGGACGGGGGAAACAAAAAAAAAATAACACTTACCTTTCCGGCCACCGCCGCTACCTCCTACCACCTCGCTCCTCTTCTAATGATGTCCCAACATTCACTGGGACACCAGCACAGGCTCCCCATAAAATCCTGGAGCTGCTCTCATGCTGCGCCTAGCATGAGAGCAGCATCAGGATTGGTCTGAACGGCTTGGACTGCTGCTCAGACACTGCCCTGGGGTGCAGTTTCTCCAGCCCGGCTGTACATCACAACCAGGTTGGAGAAACCTAAGTGCGCATGTTAATTTGGCCGGCCTAAGCTGGCTGGCCAAACACACAGGTGCACTTATTGCACTCCATTCCTTCTCCCACCTCCCCTAGCCCAGTCCCACCCCTCCCGGCTGGCTGAGCCAGCTACAGAAAAAACATATATATATATATATATATTTAAAATATTGTTCTATTTTTCTGGTGCTGGCCCTTGGCCAGAGGTTCAACGGTCCTCCACCATAGTGGAGGAGCCACCCCTATGTACATGACTCTAGTGGAGGAGTTCTTCGTTGTATAGAAAAGTGGAGCTGGCCGAATGCAGTTACAAACAGTACCCTCCTTGTTCAGGATCCTGAAAAAAACATAACATCCAATCTCCCCACGTGGATTCATATGTAGTATTTGTTTGAAGGCAATTGGGCTAATGACAGTAAAAGTTATAAAACCATGGGTGTTAAATACTGTCTGCTCACGACCTGGTAATACATGATGCTATAGATAAAAGATGTAAAACTTATCCCAACAAGCATTTTTTTTTTCTTTTTATCAACTTCTGAAAATCTAAGATTTGTGTGACGTATATATTATGCCATGAACCCTGTTCATCTACCAATGTGGTAGATCTTTGCATCAAACTAACATTTCTTGGACAATGAGAAAGAGGTGCAGATACCGAGTGAGACTTTTTGTCTCCGATGTCTTGGTAAACCCCAATGTCACCACAACACACAACACAGAACACAAAATGTAATAAAATATACAGGAAGGTGCTTTGCGGAATTCGTGTTCACATATGTTCGATTGTTTGGCATTTTTCTGTAGTTACAACTCAAGGCAGCAATTATGCTAAAAACATAATTCTGCGATTTTGTTTCTGTAATTCATTTATCGTTTCTACCATGATGTATTCCTACTATATTGTTTCTGCACACTCCTTAGCCGGGCCTCTATCTTACCTAGGTGCGCCCCGAGGAGCAGTCATGCTGGCCCTGCTGCTTCCCTCTAGCTCTGCCAACCTGCCCTGTCCATCTACGGGCAATCGGAGGAGTGATCATACTGTCCCTGATGCTCCAACTGCATCCGCAGGGCAGCTCTGCCCACCCATGTGCACCTGTCCGAGCTGTCATACTGCCCCTTTGACCCCTTCCTTTGGCCTGCCCCGCTACCTGTAAAGCGCAAAAGGGCACAGAAAAGCAGCACCCGAGGCCCCTTCACTGTCGGATACCACTCGGCCTTAATGCACGCCAACGCGCTGACCTGGCTTTCTGAGACCTAGGATAGAACATTAATATGCATGACGATGTTTCGGGTCAATCTGATGATAATTGGCTGATTGAAACAAACCTCTTCACGCATCCATGACGGTCTGTCACAGACCTATGTGTTGCTACTGAGTTTGAAAAGAATACCATGGCTAGCACCTTCCTTTGATACCATCCATATGCGTCTACAAAGGTTTGAATTCTTCTCTTAAACAACTCAGTACAACTTAAAGAATCGGATCATGATACAGCCCTGAAGGAGCAGCGCAAATCCCTGTTCATGCTTGATACTTATTTTTCCGCACACTTTTCTTATTTAAAAAGTCCAACAGCGCGTTGCTTCTTCTGAAATATACCTATTGTCCACATAAAAGCGTTATGCGGTGTTTGCCATCGTTCCCTCACTTGTTCCAAGAAAGCTTGGCTTAATTAAATGTTGATGTTGGTTAGATTGTCTACCCTGTATGCTGGAGGGCTGAACTCTAATCCGAGGATCAGTATTTTACTACGATGTGTGATGCTGGACTCATTGATTCATCTTTTCACATATTTGTTCCCATGTTTGCTGAAATTGGGAACGTTTAGAAACAGGTTTAATGCTGGTATGATGTGTCAGATACATAACTGTGTTATTATGACGTTTATCACTTCAAATTTTGGATAAAAAAAAAAACCTTGAAAAAAAGTACACAATATATGATGGAGCAAATTATAGCAGAGTAAACATTTTATGAAAGGCTGACACAGGCACTGTGTAGACATGTTTGAAAAGGCTGACAGACTAAAACTTACAAAAGGTAAATGCTTAGGAAAAGACGAGGTCGTGCCACATAAGCAATGCTTATTACATATGGCGCCGAGATAATGAATACAGGTACACCAAACACAGTGCATCATTAAACATATAAGTACCTAAATAAATAAAAGGGGTCTGAAGTGGAAATTCTCAAAGAAAAGGCAGTGAAAGTCTTGAACAGGTCTCAGGCCCTTTAGTGATGCCTTTAAATTTTATCACCTTGCTGTACCTCTCTTATCTCCCTCTTAAGTAACATTTTTGATATGGAAAGTAAAGTGATTATTTCACTTTTTCTTGGTCATTGGCAAGTTCACCTGAGCCCGATAGGATGTTTCTATCTTCACTCTGCATCCAGTAATTTGGGTTGATGTCTCACTCACTTCCTCTGTGGGTGACTTGGTTCCTAGATGTGATGTTCTGTCCATGACTTTGCAGGTCACATATGAAACATCGCATGGACTGTCGCTTCTAAGATCTTTTATTCACTAAAAGGTAATACAAAGGGCTTCGAGCCTGCCCACTACTAACCACTGATTGGCTTCATTATGACTCTTATTTCTTTTCTTTGGTCAGCAGCAGCTGGCTTCGTTTTGCTGGTCTCCATACAGACAACTTTGGGGATTTTGGTTTCACCTCCGTTGGATTCGACCCACAAACCAAACGGCTGCAGGGAATCAGCTGCATGTCCTTTTTTATTCAGGAAATCAGCGGTATATCATTCGTGCAATTCTCGTATTTAAGCATCTGTCTGCAAATATTGCCCTGCTGTATTTGTTTTTATTCGCACCTAAATAATACTAGGTATGTCAGACGAGGCAGTAGATTTGGGGACATCTAGAATTCTGCATCGCAGTTTAATATGTTTTTACAGTCACTGTGTGAACATTACAAATGCACAGTCTCCCAGTCGCTATTGACCATGAAAGGCTCTGAAAGTGAACTTTTATCGGGTTAAGTTGCCATCTTGTAGCATAGTCAAACTGGGACCAGTAGTGTGTGCACGCAGCGTGGTCACGAACATTTAGGCCCATATTTATACTTTTTGACGCAAAACTGCGCTAACGCAGTTTTGCGTAAAAAAAATTAGCGCCGGCTAACGCCATTCTGAAGCGCCATGCGGCCGCCGTATTTATTGAATGACGTTAACCGGCGTTAGCCGCCGTTTGGTGTGCGTTAAAAAAAACGACGTACACCAGGCAGCGCCGGCGTAGGGGGAAATGGGGCTTGGGCGTCAAGAAATGGGGCAAGTCAGGTTGAGGCAATTTTTTCGCCTCAACCCGATTTGCGCCATTTTTTTTCACTCCCAACCCCCATAGAAATGACTCCTGTCTTAGCAAAGACAGGAGTCATGCCCCCTTGCCCAATGGCCATGCCCAGGGGACTTCTGTCCCCTGGGCATGGTCATTGGGCATAGTGGCATGTAGGGGGGCACAAATCAGGCCCCCCTATGCCACAATTTTGTTTTAAAAAAAACACTTACCTGAACTTACCTTAATGTCCCTGGGATGGGTCCCTCCAGCCTTGGGTGTCCTCCTGGGGTGGGCAAGGGTGACACGGGGGGTCCCTGGGGGCATGGGAGGGCACCTCTGGGCTCCTTCAGAGCCCACAGGTCCCTTAACGCCTGCCTTTTGCAGGCGCTAAAAAACGGCGCAAAAGTGGCCGTACGTCATTTTTTTTGACCCGCCCACTCCCGGGCGTGATTTTTGCCCGGGTGTATAAATCCGACGCACATGCCTCGGAGTCGATTTTTTAGACGAGAACGCCTACCTTGCATATCATTAACACAAAGTAGGTGTCCATGCTAAAAAATGACGCTAACTCCATGGACTTTGGCGCTAGACGCGTCTAACGCCAAAGTATAAATATGGAGTTCGTTTTGCGTCGAAATTGCGTCAAAAAAAACGATGCAATTCCGGCGCAAACGGAGTATAAATATGCCCCTTAAGGTCTAAGTATTTGGCGCATTGAAACCTGATACAGAATAAAATCTCCTCCGCTATAGAAATACATGGTGCAGGATACTCTTTCACTTAATGTGTTCTAAAGCCTGAGCGACGTCTGCTTGTCCTATATTGTAGCGCATGTCCAGGTCCGCATGTGGCATCACTCTGTCTATATACGCAACAGACAAAACAGTCCCTAGAATGTACTCCATCTTGTTTGTGGTGGAAAGCCCATAGCTCTCGGTTTCACTCAAATACATTCTGTTTTATTTCTCAGGTGTCATTTAGAATGATTTCTACTGCTCTCACTCTGATTGAGCAGGGCCAGATACCTGCAAATACCATCTCCCAGACTCTGTTTAGATACCAGAGGATTCCATGTCTAGAATACATTGTGCCTCGTTTAGGGAATAAGTTACAAAGTACTAATGGTTCAATTGGTTTGTTTAAAATGATTAACATAATTGTACAAAGCAATATTTAATATACTACAGCGATTGCACGAAATGCTGTAAAGTACAAGCTAGTAGGTACGTGTACCAGCGTGAACAGTGGACACAAACAAGAATAGTAATGCATTGAGCGTTTTATTATTAGTATTCCTCAGAGCAGTAGACTCATTAGCTATTGCACAATATGTGGTACAAGCTGTTGTGCTCAGTACAAGTGAACAGCAATTAAACAAGCATTGGCAAATTCAAGCGGTCTTGCCTATGTACAAGTTATTCACTTTGCCAATGCTTTTAGCCATGTTGTACAGCAGTGTGGCTGCCATGCAGCACGGCTGAAAGTAAGGGAAAAAAGTGTGATAACACGGTTCATCCTGATTGCATCATATTGCTTTTTTACTTTACTTTTTGGAAAAAATTTCTTTACATTCAGTTGTGCTGTCCAAGGTGGCTGCATGGAGCAGCCGTTCCAAAGGCTCACCAAATCTGTGGACATTCAAGCCCGAACACCACAAGCTATGCTGCTCCATCGTTGCAAACTAACAGCCATGTATTGTCTATCAAAAATCTGCTTCATTTCATCCCCCAGTCTCATTGTATGGAAGGTAAAGCTCAGAAAACAAATATTCATTATGAACCTTGCACTGTCCTAACATTGTGTCCCCATATTGTGGGTTACCAGTCACCACAAATAAGTAAAAAATACACCTGTAACATATAATCCATATTTTCCCACACAACTCATTTTATTTTTCTCAAAAAGCAAGTTCTAACCATTGTTTAACATTATAGCAATGTTACGTATCCTTAGACCAACGTTAAAGTACCATCTCCAGGAAGTTGGTCTCTATGAGATATATGATTTAGGCATATTGTGTCTTACGAAAGCTTGATTGCATGATAATTCTCACTACCTATTATATTATTTCCTGCTAACTTCGAAAACAGGTGGAGGTGTAGCAGTTTAATACAAAAACAGAAGAATGAAATGCTCTTTGAGAATTTCTTTCCAAAAGAATTACTATATTGGGAATTTAAACATGGTTTAGAAATTGTAAATTTTCTCGGTGTCCTCCTAACATGAGATCTTACCTTCATGTTTAGCCTTTCTTTTAAGCAATGACTAGTGTAAAAGAAAGGGAAAACAGCTATAGTAAAAACAGTACTAAAAATATCCTGCTACCTCCTAATGACCCCAATCAATTTTTGTCCAATCTACTTAGGAATGATTAAAGAAAAGTTGGTCTTTGCTCTGCTATATTTATTTGTGGATGCAAATAATTTCCTCGATCACCACAAAGCTGGATTCTGACATGGGCAAACCCCATAACCAATGGTATCTTCTAAACTTGTTATCCTACATAGGCTAGTTAACAAAGGTAGTGTTGGGGCAATGGCTTTCTTAGACCTTTAGGAGGCATTCAACACCATTGACCATACTCTGCTACCACAGGAATGCAGTCTATTAAATTGGTAGGCTCATTTCTTTCTAATAATTCAAAGGCTGTCTTCTTCCAAATACGATAAACATCCCATTAATTATGGTGTACCACAGGAATACATGCTTTTCCCTCTCCAATTTGATTTGTACATGTGCTGTTTACGCTTCCTTGATTCTGTGGATGTACAATTTTACACATATGCATATAGCACATAAGAGACTTTCAAACTTGTCACTACCCAGGGATCTACCCAGATCTCCTCAGATAGGGAAATCTTGATAATAGCTTTCAGTTTTGTCTGGAAATGGCATCGAATTCTTCCCACTAACACTTTGATATTAATTGCTAGCAATGCTTTTGACACATGGTTCTCTTCTTGTCAGGTACCGAGCATGCTTTCTTCTCCTACCCATTGCTCACTTTGTGCACAACTCAAAGTTTACATTAATTCTGATCGTTCTGTAGAGCCTCAGATCTTCTTTCTGGCAAATCAAGCAAATAAAGAACATTCTGCTTTTATGGCCCCTGACCAACATATTACAGTGTGTGGCATTCTTCCTTGTATATTTCCCAGGTGCATATCCTGCCTTCTGTGTTCCCAATGGCATCATAAAATGTGATGTGCCTGAGGTTCTCGACTGTGTGCCCAAAGAGTTAGACCAGTGCTGAACTTTGTGTACCACCTGCCCCTGGTGGGGTCTGTCTTCTTTACTCCTGCTACTGCTTGTACCAGCTTGACAAATAAAGCCTTCAAGTAACCTATAATCACCTGGATCTTCCTGCACTCTCCTGACCAGCCTCCATGCATCTCTACACAATGTTAATGACTTCACTTCATACTCACCCAGACTACTTTAACACTATCTACATAGGCCTTCCATACCAACTACTGAAGCAACTGGTACAAAACACTAGTGCTCAGCTTGTAACTGGTTCCAGATGACAAGATCATGTCTCCCCGTCATTGTACACCTTTAGTGACTAAGCATCAGAAAAATAGTTTTGAAATCTCTGATAACAGTTAAATAGTTATTTGCGTTTACTCCTCCTCTCTTGCATTTTTAGCATTGAACACACACCCATCAATGTTATTAGACGTTTTTCTTTCCTCTAAATACCAGCAAATGATTAGCATTCGTCCTAGGAGCGCTATACGGTGTCCTAGTAGTTTGCTCCGGGGCCCCTTTTACAGAATTTAAAAGCACAAATGGCAAGAGTGGCCTTGTCAAGGCAGCAGCTATTCAGGAGCTCCCATAGGCGAGCCATCCATGCCTGACAGGTAGAGAAAGACGACGCTCAATAATACTTTTTACCAGGTTCAGACTAGAATGAGCCCTGGCAAAAATGTTTGAACCCACCCCACACTGCATTACCCGCAACTGGAATGGGATCATAGCAGCTTTAATGGCTGGTCAAGGGAGCTCAACATGCTTCTAAAGCAGCGACCCACTCCGCAGCATAGATGGGAAATGCTGGAATAATAAGACCGACCTTTGATTACACCCCCGAATATCTTCCCAATGCTTGACACTCCAGACATCGTTTAGAAAGGCGTTTCACAGCTGAAGTTTTTCAATTTGCATGTCACACAAAATTAAAGCCCATAGCTTTCAAAGTTTTGCAGAACTAAGGGTAAGGTCATGCAGAGCATTTTAGAGTGGAAGCTTTTATGTTTGCATGTAACTGAGCATCCATGTATTTGCAGTTCATCCAAAGCTTTAAGAATGGCCAAGGGTAATGAAATGAGAGACGTGAAAAAGGCAGCAAGAGAGAGAAACATCAAGAGAAATATAAACAAGCATTTACAATGCAACGGGTCTTGCGTTTGCTCGTGTTAGAGCTAATAGCGCTGTAAACTCCTAACCGGACTTTTCTTGCAACATAACCATGTATGTAACCGGAAAAATTGCAATTAACTGTGTAACAGGGTCGATATTATGCAAATCACTCAACTTCTGCCAAGCGAGATCATGTTGCGAAATAGAGAAAAAGTAGTCCACAAACAGAATGTAAAACAGCGAGCCTCGCATGTTTTCTGTACTTGGTCGATGCGCTCGAGGAGGGCTAACCACCGGAAAAGACATGTGTAGTAAATACCAAATGAAGAAAGGCAAAACTCTTGATGTAGAAGTTGTAGGTTCTTTTATTTGAACATCCCATCCACCATCCAGCTAGACCAACAGCTCTCATCAAGTGATCACTGCTCCATCTCTACATTCCACATTCCACCCCTATGTCATGGACGACCTCAGCCCAAGGCAAGGCTAGTGAGCATTCTGATCAGGCTGAACTCATCCAATGCCTATACCACAACATGCCGTATGCGTGCCTTCCACTAATGAAATCAAGCAGATTCTAACAGGCAAGCCCACGAACCATTGAAAGACACTGATGTCACGTGGACGGGGCTCCGAGCCCTTATTAATCCCTAAAGTGTCTCGCTAGCGAAACGCATGTGCAAGCGCATGCGATGCAGGCTCGACCCTAAAAAACAAGGTTAAAGAAAGATATATAGAGGTAAAGAGAGGGATGTAGAAAGAAATGGACATTTTTGGAAGACGGCGAGGCACGGAAACGTTCATTGATAGAAAGAGAACGGTCTTTGGATAATTATGTGGAATGCAGAATTGTTTTAATCTAGTTTTAAAACTAGTGCTAACCATTCGCAAAGACTGGCGGTAACCATTCTCAAAAGAGAAGGGGTCCCCTGAGGACACTTTCGCCTTTGAAAATATTAAAATATATATTTTTATAAGCCCTACTCTTAAAAAAATGAAACTGCAAAGTTTACTTTTTTCTTTTTAATGCATCTCATTTACTTTTAAGTAAAAAAGCAATCACAGACATGGTGGTCTGTTGACACTGTCATAGCAAATTGCGACCTAGCTCATTTTTATGTAGGAGATAGGTCCATTTGCCACCCAGTAGGAATCGCTAATGAAACTCAAAAGAGTTTCATATATTACAAATACTGATTTCCTAATTGCAATTCTTTTTGAATCGCAATTAGGAAATCATTGTTGCTATTGTTAGTGCATCTGACACATAGGCCCTGATTATGACATTGGCGGTAAGTCCCGCTTACCGCCATGCCGACCGCCGCCAACATACTGGCACCGCGACGGATTACCGCTACCCATATTATGACACTCACATACCAATCTGGCACTACACAGACGCCAGCCCAAAGGTCAGTGATAAATTGGCGGTACCAAAACCCATACCATTGTGCCAACAGAACTATGCCCACAGATTTATGACCCACGAATCACTGCAGTGGACATTCAACCATGGTAAACCATTGGCGGTACATACCGCCACGCTCAAAATACACACAACCTAACAAAACAACACCACATTGGACAATTCAAACTACACACACGTGACACACATACACACACCACACCCACACACCCACAACACTATAAAACAAACACCCACAATACCCACAATCCCTTACGATGAAAAAGTATTGCCAACTGAGAGAGACAGAGCCACAAAACACCATCACCCATACACCATCCACGCACCTTACAGCACACACCCCAACACATCACCCCACACACCCTCACACACACCACACACAGTACACCCATGCCACCACAAAGACACCCCAGGTTCTCAGAGGAGGAGCTAAGGGTCATGTTGGAGGAAATCATCCGGGTAGAGCCACAGCTATTCGGATCACAGGTGCAGCAGACATCCATTGCAAGGAAGATGGAGCTATGGCAGGGGATCGTGTACAGGGTCAACACGTGGGACAGCAACCAAGAACAAGGGATGACATCAGGAAGAGGTGGAACGACCTATGGGGGAAGGTGCGTTTCGTGGCAGCAAGACACCGGATAACAGTACAGAGGACTGGCGGTGGACCCCCACCTCCTCCCCACAACTAATAACATGGGAGGAGCAAGTCTTGGCAATCATGCATCCTGACGGCCTGGCAGGAGTAGCAGGAGGTCTGGACTCTGGTAAGTCAACTCTCTATTACTATCACTCCCTACCTGCATGCCATCACATACCCCCACCCCCACCCCTGCCCTCAACCCATCACCCCACCACCTTACATACACCCCACCATCACAACCCATTCATCCCAATGCCAAGCCCTGCACGTAACACCAATGCACGGACCCCCATTACAGACCTGCATGGACACACATCACTAAAGCATGCACACTAGAGACAATCAACTAGCCCACCAAATCACTACTCACACAAGGCTAACCTGCTAGGGCAATACAAACCATAGAGGGATACACACCCATGCACAAGATGCAACACACAGAAACAATAACACAGGTCCCCCATCCAAAGTCACCGGAGAGGAGGTGCAAGCTACATCCAGTCCATCCCCAGAAGAGGCCCACAGTGATGATAGCAGCTCTGGACGCCTGATTTGGAAGGTCAACCTGGTCCATCAGGGACCTCCGGACAGTCAGTAACCCAGGCACAGTCCCATACCACTACAGAGCCTCCCCCTTAGGAAACACCACCACAGCAACCACCCACCGGGCCCATACCACCGTCCCCAGGACACGTCAATCAGCAGTGTGTCCACCACTACAGGGACCCCAGGCCACCCCACAAACACAGGATGACCTGGGATCAATGGCAGTGGACACACAGTTCAGGGGACAGAGGCACAGGACAACAGGGAAGCTGGGAGGACTGCTGTGCGACAGGCCCAGGACACCAACTCTCCAGGAGGCACTCACCAACATCCTGGGAGCATACCACCATTCCCAGGAGACAATGGGCCAGATACTGGACAAGTTTCAGGAGACCCAGCAGCTGCGGGAGAGACAGTACCTGGGGATCAGGGAGGACTTGTAGGACATCCACACCATCCTGGCCACCATTGCAGGGGTGCTGGCAGAGATGGCCAACACCATGAGGGAGGAAGTGGCACACCAATAGGCCCCTGACACTAGCCAAAATGATGAACAGCCTTCCACCTCTGCTGCTGTTAGTGGACAGGAGGCCCCGCGACAGGAACAGCAGGCCACCAGCACCCCTCCCCCTGCAAAAGGAGGACCACCCAGCAAGTGGTCCCTGCGATCCAGGCAGAAGCCAGAGAACACTGCCGAGACCCTTGCCAGGAAATAAGACTCTCCTGATTGTCACCCTTGTGTCCCACTCAGTCACTCTGTCCACCTTGAACTGCCATTGCTCCACTTCCTATGCCCCCTTGGACAATGCACCTGTGATACCAATAGACTGGACTCTACCCTCGACTTTCCTCCATCAGCAACCCAGCCTATTGCAATACCCCCTACCTACACTTATTAGCACCTCAATAAACACCCTTGGAACAAATTCAAGTATGGAGTCTGTCAATTGATTGAAATATGTATTAGTTTAACAAGCTGCAAACATTGAAATTCAACTGTACAGTAATGTAGACATAGGTATGACCTGTAGTTGGCAGCAGTCAACACACCAGGCGCCAGAGTGGGGCACAGATATCTGAAATAGAGATGCCAAAGGGTACAGTAAGTGCCCATAGTAGTGGAAATATCAGCTTGCCACGTACAATGTCCAACACAAAACTGTCAATGGAAGGTAAAGTTACAGTGTCTTACCTGTGTATCACTGGAAGTACTGTAATATGATTGATGTTCTGTTGTCCTCATCCTCATCCTTTGCCTCCTCATCTTCACTGTCCACAGGGTCCACTGCTGCCACACGCCCATCTCCAGTCTCATCCTCCTGCAGAAAAGGCACCTGGCGTCTCAAGGCAAGGCTTTGCAACCAACAGCATGCCACGATGATCTGGCACACCTTCTTGGGTGAGTAGCACAGGGATCCTCCTGTTAGATGGAGGCAACAAAACCTGGACTTCGACCATGTGCCTCACTGTAATGTTCCTCTGCCCTTGTCCTCGGATTCCTCACTGGGGTCAGTAGCCATGAGAGATTGGGGTAACCAGAGTCACCTGCAAATCTCGATGGATACCTGTTAGCCAAACACTAACCCTTAGGGCCAACACCATACCCATACACCAACATATACTGGGTTGGAAGCATGGGCTCACCTATTCGCCACACCCGGTGCCTCTGGTGTTGAGCCATGACATATGGGATGCTGCTGTTCCTCAGGATAAAGGCATCAAGCACAGACACGGGATACTTAGCAGTGACATGGGAGATGTACTGGTCCACCAGGCACACTATCTGCACATTCATGGAGTGAAAGCTCTTTTGATTTCTTAACACCTGTTCATTTCTCCGGGGGGGGGACAAATGCAATATGTGTACCATCAATCGCCCCAATAATGTTGGGGATATGTCCCATTGCATAGAAATCAGCTTTCACTATCGCCAAATCCTCCACCTGGGGGAAAACAATGTTGCTGCGCATGTGTTTAATCAGGGCAGACAACACTCTGGTCAGCACTATTGAGAACATTCCTGCTGCCAAGCCCACTGTCACTTGGAAAGAACCAGTAGCCAAGAAATGGAGAACAGATAGGACCTTCACAAGAGGGGGATCCCAGTGGGGTTACGGATAACAGATATCAGGTCTGGCTCCAATTGGGTACAAAGCTCTGTGATTGTGGCCCTGTCCAGCCTATAGGTGAGGATAATGTGCTTGTCCTCCATTATTGCCAAGTCCACCAGGGGTCTGTACACAGTGGGATGTCTCCATCTCCGATTTATCTACAGCGTTTGTACTCTAGGGAGCAAAACAGTGAGCAGCTGGTCAATATTCCACATTTCCAAAAGGTACACTGTATTGCGTATTGTGACAGTAACAGTATGTTTTTGGATAGACCCAAATGGTGCCTAGGTGTACTGTGATGCAGTTAGGTACCATGGCCTGCCCTCCCCTTGAAATGGCGCCAGCCTGTCCTGTATGGATGAACATGTGGAAATGAGGTAATGCCGCTGACGTTGTGGGCCAATGGTGAAGTACGCCAGCGGTGACGGGACGCACCGCTGCAGATGTGACCGCCATTTTCTATCTGTTCTCTCACTTGCTACCTGACATTCAACAGGAGAGGACCTATACTGCAAGTGCTGCTGTGACCTGTGTCAGGAACTGACAATGGCTCGAGTCACTGGGGAAAGGGCACCTGCCTTCACGGCTGTGGAGTTTAGAGAGACTGGTGAATGGGGTCCTACCCCAGTACTGAATGCTGTATGGGCCTCCACACAAACAGGTGAGTACACTGTGAGGACAATGCATGAATGAATGTGGTGCCGTGTATGAGGGCCTCGTGGAAGGTGGGTCGATGGAAGGGTCCTGGGCAGCGTGCTGCATGTATGGTGGGAAATGTCTGTGCGTAAGGGGATGGGAGGGCTATGGTGGGACATGGGTGTAACAGGCTGGACGGTATGGCTGATACCTATTTATATGTTTATTTGTCTGCAGGTCAGCGTCCATCAGAAAAAGGGTATATGGCGTGCCATTGTCAAGGACGTGCGGACCCTGGGGGTCTACGGCAGGCAGAGCACCCACTGTCGCAAATGATGGGAGGACCTGAGACTCTGGCCAAGGAAGACAGCAGAGGCCCAGCTGGGGATGGCCTCCCAATGAGGAAGGGGTGCCCGTTGAACCCTGCCCCCCGATGTTCGGCATACTGACGGTGGCCTATCCAGAGCTGAAAGGGTGCTTGAACTCATAACAGTAGCCACAAGGGGGTGAGTACAGTTTCCAAATCTACTAATTGCACGTGGTGGGGTGGTCAATGGGTGAGGGATGTGGGCCTGTGGGTGCCCCTAGGCCAGGCTGGACATTGCAGGGTAGGTCCAATGTTGGGCAGGGGCTGATGAACACCACCTCCTACAAAGCTAGTAGGCATCCACTACTGAGCAGGGATCTGTGGGTGTCAGGAATGCTGCTATTGGCATTAGGTATTCCTGTCCTTGGGCTGGTGACTAGCTGTTGGAAAATGGGTTATTGGTAGGGCAGGTAGGTACCTACACCTAGCAACAAGCCACAAACCTCCACAAAAGTACAGTTAGGTCTCAGTAAATTAATCCCAGCTCTACCCTTGGTAGCTTGGCATCGAGCGTCAAGGCTTAACTTAGGAGACAAAGTGTAAAGCATTCAAATATCACAAAACAGTATTTAAATAAAACACAGGAAACAGTTTAAAAATCCAAAACCAATTTATAAAAATAGCTTATATTTTTATCTTTAAAATGACACAAAAACGATTAAAATCGGTTCAGGGGAACCGGAGATATGAATTTTTAAAGTATTATTATTTTCTAGCGCATAGAAACAAAAAGCGCCAATCGGGTCATCTGGTTGCACCAGGACCGGGACAAGGTCAAACTTTCAGGCCACCGCGATGGAGCCCTGCTCGGATACAGGTCGCGGGAAGCCTCGGTTAAAAAGTTACCTTCTGACTTAGTCTTTATTTTGAAGTTTTTCTTCACCGGGACGAACCTGCCAGTTGGATCCGACCTCCTGGAGCCCTTGTCCGGATACGCGAAGTCGGTTTCCTCGGTGGTGATTTCTACCTTCGGACTTAGTCGTTTTTTCGAGATGAAAATCCTTCGACCGGGGTAAACCTGGATCTTGATCCGACGTCCGTGGAGCCCTTCTCGGATACGATGGCTGGAAGGTCCCGGTCAACTTTTTACGTTCGGACTTAGTCTTTTTTTCGGATGTTTTTCTTGACCGGGACGAACCACGAAGTCAGGCCGGGTCGCGGTTGAGGCAAGCCGGCTAGAATTTCCGCGTCGAGTCGGTCACTTTATGGAGCTTTTTTCTAAAATTTCTCCAATCTTTTCCAAACTTCTGGGGCTTCACCCAGATGTTCTTTTAAGGTTCTTTTGGGGTCCACAGCTCACCCCAAGGGTCCAGAAGTTCTGTGATGGTCCTTGGGAAGTGCGGACTTCAACTCCCAGAGTGCACCTGGCGCAAACTCCTTTTTGGCCACTGGGCAGTGGTCAGCTGGTCACTTTTTCAGGAGTTGGTGCAGGGGACTCTGGTTAGCAATTTTTCACCTGTAGCAAACAGGGAGTCCCTCCTTGAACCAGTGGAAGCCAGGCAAAGTCCTTCTTGTGGTGAAGCCCAAGTGTGCAGCTGGTGCAGTCTTTCTGAGTGCAGGGTCCAGGTGCAGGCCAGGGGTCCAGCAGGGCAGTCCTTCTTCTCCTTGTAGTTCTTTCTTCTTGAAATTTGGTGGGGATCTGAGGCGTGGGTGCAGGTCTGCCAGTTTTATCCTTGCTCCTGGGTGAAAAGCAGGGGGGCCCTGGTCCTCCAATCAGGGACAGGGTCGTCCCCCTGTGATGACCACTTCCTGGGAAGTGTGGCAAAAATCCATCCCAGAAGGCAATAGTCTCTAAAAATCCAAAATGGATGAATCTGATTTTTGGAGGAGAGATCTGGCTGAGCCCACCCACTGGTGTGGCTAAAAATCATAAACACACCCCTCTCCTGCCCTCTCCTAATCTAATCAAGGGGGCACCTAGCTGTCTGGGGTTGCAGGATGTGGGGGTGTTGCTGGGTGCTCCAGATGTCCTTCTCTGCCTTTGAAGACCAGTTTGGCAGCCCTCCCCCTTCCTGCTTCCCCATCTGCTGAGGGGAGATTCTCTCCCCCAAGCACATTCCTTTGTGTGAAGTCAGGCCACTTCACACCTCATTAAAGTAGCCTGGCAGAAGCTGCTGCAGGCTGGCCAATCAGAGCACAGCAGCAAAAACAATGCAGAGCTGAAATTGGCAACTTTTTAGGTAAAGTCTAAACTTTTTACCTGCACTAGTTATATTAAATCCAACAACTGGAAGTTGTGGGATTTATTATAACAATCAATTTGATACCAAATTCTTGGTATGTAACATTTAAGGAGACTTTAAAATTTTAAATAAAGTCTGCCCATTCTAGCCTATGAAGGCCATTTACTTCAATGAGGGAAAAACAAATTTGGCTGTTTTTACCTCACCAGGGCTTATAAATCTATTTTTATAAAGTCCCTGCTTATAGTTACATGGCACCCAGCCCTAGGGGCACATAGGGCACACCTTAGGGGTGACTTATATGTAAAAATAAGGTAGTTTAAGACTTTGGAAGTACCTTTAATTCCAAAGTCGAATTTGCATATAACTTTAATTTAAAAGCAGCCAGCAAGGCAGGCTTGCTTTTAAAATGACACTGGGCACCTCAGCAATGCACCTAGGTGTGCACCACCTATGCTGTGGTCCCTAAACCTACATGCCCTACCATATACTAGGGACTTATAGGTAGGTTAACTTAGCCAATTATAATTAGCCTAATTTGCATATCCATTTTACACAGAGCACAGGCCCTGGGACTGGTTAGCAGTACCCAGGGCACCATCAGAGTCAGGAAAACACCAGCATAAAGTGGAAAATGGGGGCAAAAAGTTAGGGGGCCTCTGCAATCAGCCCCAGTTTCTCACACAACCCCCCCCCAGCCCACACGCCCAGGAGACTCAGCCCAACCCTGGGAGAGTCTTCCTGGCTTGTTAGGCGAGGAAGACAGTGAAGAAAACTGGCTGTCCCTTTGCAGGGCCTACTCTGCCTTATATCCTCCTGTCAGGGTCACTCCCTCTGGGTAGTGAAGCCATCCCAACAGTAAAAGGACCCAACCCAAACTGAAACTTCCCTCTAGGGGGGTCTTCCTCCTCTCTCTCTGCCAACTTGGGTAGTGAGGTGCCCACCTCCCCTACTCCTAACTTTGCTAGGGCAAGACCTAGCTTACCCAAAGAGGTCACCCAACACTTGAGCAACCCCACCATGACCAACAGGGTCAGGGGGCCTACTTTGCTATTGGCCTTGGGGTCTGCCTCCCAGGCCAAGTACAGTGCTGCCAGGAAGGCTAGCACCCAGCAGAGGCTACTGACAGCTGTCAGTACCCAGAACCACACCCTAAGCTCTCCACTGACAGGTGGCTGAGCTGCTTTAGGGGCATCTTTGGGGTCCTGGCACCCCTCTTGCTGTCTAGAGTGGGGGGCTACCACCTCCTGTGGCAGACACCCTCCTTCCACTCTCCCTTCTGTCAGTGCAGGGGCAACACCTTGCATCTGGACAGCTGCCTGACTACTCAGGACTTCCTTGGGGTCAGGTGAGGCCTCACCGGTGCCAACTCTGGGCTCCCCCCCTACTGGGGCAGAAGGCCTTTGGCTCCCTGGAACTCTCTTTAAGAGTGGCCTACCCTTCCTTTTCTTCTTTCCTTTTCTTGGGGACCCCTGTCTCCTAACTGTAGGGACTGTCTCCCCAGGACTTTGGGTTGGGGGGGCGCCCTGGGCTACCACCCCATCTGTGACCAGACTCACCTCTGGGAGGTCATTGCCCAGGATACAATCTAGGGGAAGGTCAGCACTGACTACCACCCTAATCCAGTCAAGGATACCCTCCCTCTCTAGGGGCACTATGGCTACAGGTTTGGAGGTGACCTCCCCTGTGGCTATCCTGACTTTCTTTGTCTTTCCTGGGACATACATGTCTGGGGTCACTAACCGGTCACTCACTACAGTGTGACTGGCACAGGTGTCTCTCAGGCCAGTGGTAGGGATCCCATTCACTTGAATGTGGTGGAAGTGCCTACTCCCACCCTCAGGGATCACCAGCTTACCATCTGGTCCTGTCTCCCAGCACAATGCTAGGAGGACTTCATCATCTGAGGAATCCTCCTCTATGGCTACACTGGACAGCCCAGTGCTAACCACCTTCTTTGGACAGGCTGCATCTCCTCTGAAGTGACCTGTCTGCTGACAGTCAAAGCAAGCCCTACTGTCCAAGAGCTTTTTTAACCCTGGGTCTCCCTGTCTCTGCATGTCAGAGTGGGAGTGGGATTTACTCTCCTCCTTTTTAGGGTTCTGGGGTACAGAGGGAGTCTCTGTGGTGGGCTTACCACCTCCCTCCTTAGGTTTTTGGGGACCTGTCCCCCCCTTCTTGGAGTCTCCCCCCTGGGACTTGACAACCACCCTGGTTCTCAACCACTCATCAGCTGCCTCCCCTAGCTCTCTAGGGTTGGTCAGCTTAGAGTCCACTAGATGCTGGCGTAACCTTTCTTGGATACAATTGGTCAAGATGTGCTCTCTCATGATCAGATTGTATAACCCCTCATAAGTATTTACTTTGTTGCCAATAATCCAGCCCTCTAGTGCCTTTAGTGAGGTGTCCACAAAGTCAACCCAAGACTGGGTACTGACCTTCTGGGTGTCCCTGAACTTCATTCTATATTGCTCTGGGGTCAGACCAAACTTCTTGACTAAGCACCTCTTCATACTAGGGTATGAATCTGCCTCCTCCCCCCTTAAGGTCAGAAGCCTATCCCTCCCTGAGTTGGGGACCAACTCCCACAAAAGGGAACCCCAGTATTGAGGCTTAACCCTTCTCATTTGGAGTGCCCTCTCAAAGGCCCCTAGCCACTTATCTATGTCATCCCCCTCTATATAAGCAGGAACTACCCCCTTGGGTAATCTGGGGCAAACTCCCCCACCCATGGACACCTCAGCTTCTTTATCGCTGCTTCCATCTCTTTTTTCTTTGTATGCCCACTTTTTCTTCTCTAGGGCCAGCTTCTCTGCTTCCTAAGCTATGTAGGCTAGCTGGGCTTCCAGCTCTCTTTCCCTGATGGATGGGTTCTCTCCTCCTGAAAGGACCCTCTTCCTACCACTAGCTTTGGGTCTGCCCCTAGTGACTGTATCCAGTGAGGACCGTTCCTCCTCTTCCTCACTTGGGGTCTGATGCTTTCCCTCCCCTGAGTGGTTAGAGTTAGCATCTTCCTCTTTTTCTCCCTCCTCTGGAGCTTCCTCTGATTCTACCTCTTGGGCCTCAGCCCATGCTGCCAGGGATGTGATCAGGATTTGCTTCCTGAGATCAGTGGTTGCAGGCAACCCTCTTTCAATACACAACCCCCTAAGCTGGACTACTGTCAGTGTGGGTAGGCTAGCCAGATCAAGCTCCATGGTTCCCTAGTTTTGTGTCAACAAAAACTTTTTGCAAAAATTTGTAACAGGAATTTAGAAAAATTAAAAAAATTCAATAATTGAAATTAATCCAAATTAATTTTTTAAAAAAAATTAAAATTAAAAATTAAAAACAATTTTTGCACTAGGACAATTTAAAGGATTTTTAATTTGTTTTATCTAAAACTGTAACGTGATATTGAACACAAGTACAGGATCCCGTCGCTGCTTCCAATTATGTTGGAAAATGGGTTATTGGTAGGGCAGGTAGGTACCTACACCTAGCAACAAGCCACAAACCTCCACAAAAGTACAGTTAGGTCTCAGTAAATTAATCCCAGCTCTACCCTTGGTAGCTTGGCATCGAGCGTCAAGGCTTAACTTAGGAGACAAAGTGTAAAGCATTCAAATATCACAAAACAGTATTTAAATAAAACACAGGAAACAGTTTAAAAATCCAAAACCAATTTATAAAAATAGCTTATATTTTTATCTTTAAAATGACACAAAAACGATTAAAATCGGTTCAGGGGAACCGGAGATATGAATTTTTAAAGTATTATTATTTTCTAGCGCATAGAAACAAAAAGCGCCAATCGGGTCATCTGGTTGCACCAGGACCGGGACAAGGTCAAACTTTCAGGCCGACCGCGATGGAGCCCTGCTCGGATACAGGTCGCGGGAAGCCTCGGTTAAAAAGTTACCTTCTGACTTAGTCTTTATTTTGAAGTTTTTCTTCACCGGGACGAACCTGCCAGTTGGATCCGACCTCCTGGAGCCCTTGTCCGGATACGCGAAGTCGGTTTCCTCGGTGGTGATTTCTACCTTCGGACTTAGTCGTTTTTTCGAGATGAAAATCCTTCGACCGGGGTAAACCTGGATCTTGATCCGACGTCCGTGGAGCCCTTCTCGGATACGATGGCTGGAAGGTCCCGGTCAACTTTTTACGTTCGGACTTAGTCTTTTTTTCGGATGTTTTTCTTGACCGGGACGAACCACGAAGTCAGGCCGGGTCGCGGTTGAGGCAAGCCGGCTAGAATTTCCGCGTCGAGTCGGTCACTTTATGGAGCTTTTTTCTAAAATTTCTCCAATCTTTTCCAAACTTCTGGGGCTTCACCCAGATGTTCTTTTAAGGTTCTTTTGGGGTCCACAGCTCACCCCAAGGGTCCAGAAGTTCTGTGATGGTCCTTGGGAAGTGCGGACTTCAACTCCCAGAGTGCACCTGGCGCAAACTCCTTTTTGGCCACTGGGCAGTGGTCAGCTGGTCACTTTTTCAGGAGTTGGTGCAGGGGACTCTGGTTAGCAATTTTTCACCTGTAGCAAACAGGGAGTCCCTCCTTGAACCAGTGGAAGCCAGGCAAAGTCCTTCTTGTGGTGAAGCCCAAGTGTGCAGCTGGTGCAGTCTTTCTGAGTGCAGGGTCCAGGTGCAGGCCAGGGGTCCAGCAGGGCAGTCCTTCTTCTCCTTGTAGTTCTTTCTTCTTGAAATTTGGTGGGGATCTGAGGCGTGGGTGCAGGTCTGCCAGTTTTATCCTTGCTCCTGGGTGAAAAGCAGGGGGGCCCTGGTCCTCCAATCAGGGACAGGGTCGTCCCCCTGTGATGACCACTTCCTGGGAAGTGTGGCAAAAATCCATCCCAGAAGGCAATAGTCTCTAAAAATCCAAAATGGATGAATCTGATTTTTGGAGGAGAGATCTGGCTGAGCCCACCCACTGGTGTGGCTAAAAATCATAAACACACCCCTCTCCTGCCCTCTCCTAATCTAATCAAGGGGGCACCTAGCTGTCTGGGGTTGCAGGATGTGGGGGTGTTGCTGGGTGCTCCAGATGTCCTTCTCTGCCTTTGAAGACCAGTTTGGCAGCCCTCCCCCTTCCTGCTTCCCCATCTGCTGAGGGGAGATTCTCTCCCCCAAGCACATTCCTTTGTGTGAAGTCAGGCCACTTCACACCTCATTAAAGTAGCCTGGCAGAAGCTGCTGCAGGCTGGCCAATCAGAGCACAGCAGCAAAAACAATGCAGAGCTGAAATTGGCAACTTTTTAGGTAAAGTCTAAACTTTTTACCTGCACTAGTTATATTAAATCCAACAACTGGAAGTTGTGGGATTTATTATAACAATCAATTTGATACCAAATTCTTGGTATGTAACATTTAAGGAGACTTTAAAATTTTAAATAAAGTCTGCCCATTCTAGCCTATGAAGGCCATTTACTTCAATGAGGGAAAAACGAATTTGGCTGTTTTTACCTCACCAGGGCTTATAAATCTATTTTTATAAAGTCCCTGCTTATAGTTACATGGCACCCAGCCCTAGGGGCACATAGGGCACACCTTAGGGGTGACTTATATGTAAAAATAAGGTAGTTTAAGACTTTGGAAGTACCTTTAATTCAAAAGTCGAATTTGCATATAACTTTAATTTAAAAGCAGCCAGCAAGGCAGGCTTGCTTTTAAAATGACACTGGGCACCTCAGCAATGCACCTAGGTGTGCACCACCTATGCTGTGGTCCCTAAACCTACATGCCCTACCATATACTAGGGACTTATAGGTAGGTTAACTTAGCCAATTATAATTAGCCTAATTTGCATATCCATTTTACACAGAGCACAGGCCCTGGGACTGGTTAGCAGTACCCAGGGCACCATCAGAGTCAGGAAAACACCAGCATAAAGTGGAAAATGGGGGCAAAAAGTTAGGGGGCCTCTGCAATCAGCCCCAGTTTCTCACACTAGCATTGTGACTGGTAGTCCATTTTCATTTCAGTGCGTAGTCCTGTTCCCTGTGTGAGGGTGCTGTGTATGCCAATGGTGTTGTTGGGGTAGCCACTGACCAAGTGTATCCTTTGTCTCTCCCCCCCTTTTTGTTTTGTCACCCTGTCCTTATGTGCATTAGCATCATGTGCCGGTGGAACAGTGGCACCGGCGACAGAGGGAGCTGCATCCCACATTGCCCATGAGGCCGAATCCACCGATGGTGAGGGCACCAGTGGGACGGAGGGGGAGGGGAGCACCACGGCGGTGACAGGAGGAGACAGTTCTGACAGTGATACCTCCTCCGATGGAAGCTCCTTGCAGGTGGCAGACACCTCTGTGCCCACCCCTACTACAGGTACCGCCGCCACCCCCCATACCAGCACTGTCCGCCCAGCAGCCCCTCAGCGAGTTTCCCATGCCCGCTCACCCAGGAGGGTGGCCATCTCCTTCGCCCCAGGCGCCTCAGGCCCTGCCCCAGTCAGCCCTACTGCCCTGAGTGAGGAGGTTATTGACCTCCTGCGATCCATCTTTGTTGGGCAGTCAACCATAGTGAATGCCATCCAGGGGCTGGAAGCCATTTGCAACAAATGCATTCCTGGAGGGCATTTCCTCTGGCATGGCGGCCCAACAGAGATCAATCCAGGCTCTGTTCTCCTCCCTGATGGCAGCTATTGTCCCTGTCTCTAGCCTCCCCCCTCCAACTTCCTCTACCAAGTCCCATTCCCCTCAACCCCAACCTATCCCGAGCACACATTCAGACCAGCATGCACCCAAGACAACACACAGGAGTGGCTCAGGGAAACACAAGCACCACACATCATCCCACAGGCACAACCACCATCCAGATGCAGGCACACCAACATCCACTGTGTCCCCCTCCTCCTCGTTGTCCACCACCCTCCCTGTAGCGTCTCCACTCACACCTGCATGCACTACATCCTCATCCACTACTCCCATCACCATCACGCTTATCACTACACACCCCTCACTGGCAGTCACCACCCCCACATCCATGCACACGTCCCCTGTGTCATCTTCCACTGTGTATGTGCCCCCTCCTCCCAAAATACACAAACACAAGCACTCAGACACCCAACAGCCATCCACCTCACAACAGCATCCAGCCCATGCACCTGCACCCAAACACAGCAGACAGATTCCTCTTACAATCACTCCCTCTTCCTCCACTCCCAAACCTTCACCCTCTTCCCGCCCCAGTGTCCATAAGAAGCTTTTCTTCTCTGCCGTTGACCTCTTCCCTACCCCTCCCCCTGTCCTTCACGTCAGGCCAGGGTGGTCAGAACCCAGCCGAGCACCTCAGCCACCCAGTCCATGGCCACAGTTGTGCGGGCAGCTACTGCAGGTGTGAGAGGCTCCAGGGAACCAGCCATCAGCACTGACAGTGTGCCTGCACCAGCTGCCAAGGGGAAAGGCAAGGAGGCACCACCAGCTGCCAAGGGCAAGGAGGCACCACCAGCTGTCAAGGGGAAAGGCAAGAAGGCACCACCAGCTGCCAAGGGCAAGGGGCCTGCCCCTGCAGACAGGAAGGACAGGAGGCCTGGTGCTGGGACTGACTCTGAGCCCCCAACACCAACACCAACACCAACCATGGCGGTTCAGCCGCCCGAGGCTGCAGGGGAAGGGCTGGAGCCTCCCCCACCACTGGCATTCCAGACACCAGCACCGCCACCAGTACCACTGCCAGCAGCAGCAGCCCCAGTGGGCAGCCATCGGAGGCTGCAGGGGATGGGCTGGAGCCTCCCACCACCACTGCCAGCACCGTCACCAGCACCACTGCCAGCAGCAGCAGCAGCCCCAGTGGGCAGCCGTCCAAGGCTGCAGGAGAAGGGCTGGATGAAGCACATTGGGCGCAAGGCCCCCTCAAGAACCAGTGGAGAAGCCACCCACTTGAGAGACTGTGGTTTTGCACTCCCCAGGACAAAGCAGTGGGCAAACCACCCACTTGAGAGACTGTGTTTTTTTTGCACTCCGAGGACCAAGCAGTGGGCAAACCACCCACTTGAGAGACTGTGGCCTTGCAGTCCCCAGGACATCGCACAGGGCATGTAGACCCCTCCAGGACTAGTGGTGTTGTACCATCTTCCGGCGGAGGTGCCCCCCGTTCTCCATCCTCCTGAGGTGCCTGTGTATTTTCAACCTGATGCCCCTGCGGTGTTCTCTCCGTGTTGTTGCAGGAGTCAAGTGGGGCCTTTGCCTATGTGATATGGCCCTGTGGCCCATGGACATTGTGGACTGGGCAATGTCCCTCCATTTGTATATATGTATATACTGTTTTGAATTTGAAGCATGATTTTCTACACTTTTATCTTATTACGATAACTTTAATAAATTCCTTTTGTCCTTGCATTATTCCTGAGGGATACATGGTGAATATGTAATGTTACTGCATCTGGTTATGTGTATGGTGTTGGGGGTGGGAGTGTTGCGTGTTGCGTGTGTGTGTTACTATCTTTTTCCTCCCCCCCTCCTCTGTGTGCTAGGCGGCAGTACTCATCATGGTCATCTTCGCTGGCATTGGTGTTCATAGTGAAGAAGGAGATAAACGAGCATGGGTAACACCTACTATTCGGGCTCCATGGCAGCATGGTTCTTCCTTGTGTATCCAGGGGTGAGTCCTTTGCCTTTGGTGTACTGTTTCCTCCGTGCTTTTGATGTCGTTGGTATCACCCCGGAAAAGGTGGTGGATAGGCCTGTTGTAATACAGTGGGCGGTACATTGTCTTCCGCCTGGCTGTTGGCAGTTACCTCTGTGGTGCTTGTTGCTACCGCCGTGTGTTAAAGTGGCTGTCTGTCTGAGCAGTTTACGCTGTGGTCATAATTTCATTTTTGTTACTGCCGGCCTGTTTGTGGTATTACCGCCGCTTTGTCACCAACCACCAGGCTTGTAATGAGGGCCATAATGTTTTAGGGCACCCCCTATTTCTCGCTATATATGTGTATATATATATATATATATATATATATACATATATATATATATATATGTATATATATCTATATACATATATATATATATAGATATATAAACACATAGACATGTGTGTAGCACAAAGCAGTCCTATTGCGGTGCACTTTCAGGGGCTGGTGCAGACGTTAGGGACTGCTTGTTCATTGCACTCCAGGAGAGTAAATTGTTTTATTTATGTCTTGAAATAAAACAATATACTCTCCTGGAGTGCAATGAATGAGCAGTTCTTTGTTTGAACATGTTGAAAATGGCCTTTCTGCAGGGTCAACCCCCAAACTTTTTGCCTTCCTACTTCTGTTTTTCTGACCTCATTTTTGCTGGCTTTAGGACTCTGCACACTTTAGCACTGCTTATCAGTGCTTAAGTGCATATGCTCTCTCCTTAAAACATGGTGACATTGGCTCATACTCAATTGGCTTATTTCATTTACTTGTAAGTCCCTAGTCAAGTGCACTACATGTGCCCAGGGCCTGTAAGTTAAATTCTACTAGTGGGCTGCAGCACTGGTTGTGCCACCCACATAAGTAGCCCCCTAACCATGTCTCAGGCCTGCCACTGCAGTGCCTGTGTGTGCAGTTTCACTGCCGCTTTGACTTGCCATTTAAATATAATTGCCAAGCCTTAAACTCCCCTTTCTCCACGTATAAATCACCCGAAGGGAGACCCTCGGTAGCCCATAGGGCAGGTTGCTATGTAGGTAAAAGGCAGGACATGAACATGTGTGTTTTATATGTCCTAGTAGTGTAAAACTCCTAAATTTGTTTTACACTGCTGTGATGCCTGGTCCTTTAATAGGATAGCATTAGGGCTACCCTCATATATTGTTTGAGTGGTAGATCCTGATCTGAAAGGAGTAGCCAGGTCATATTTAGCATGGCCAGAATGATGAAACAAAATCATGCTTAATGGTGAAGTTGGATTTTATATTACAATTAGAAATGCTACTTTTAGAAAGTGAGCATTTCTTTACACTTAAATTCTTCTGTGCCTTCCAATCCATGTCTGGCTAGGTTTAGTTGACAGCTCCCTTGTGCATTCACTCAGACAACCCCAAACACAGGATGCTCAGTCACATTTGCATACATCTGTATATTGAATGGGTCTTCCTGGGCTGGGAGAGAGGAGGGCCTAACACTTACATGTCAATGGGCAGTAGCCTGCCCTCACACAAAGGACTGCCGCACCCCCTACTGGGACCCTGGCAGACAGGATGGAACTGAAAGGGGACCTCGTGCACTTCTTAGCCACTCTTTGAAGTCTCCTCCACTTCAATGGCACATTTGGGTATTGAAGCAGGGTCTCTGATCCTACCAACTCAGTCACTTCTGAGGTAGACACTTCTACTTCATCAGACACTTCCTGGAGAAGAAACGCAGAACCAGAACCTGCAACCTGCCAAGAAGAACTGCCGGGCTGCCCAAAGGACTCACCTGAACTGCTTTCTGGGAAGGACTGTTGCCTTGCTGTTGCCCTGCTGCCTTGCTGCTCTCTGGCTGTGCTGAGAAGTGCTCTCCAAAGGCTTGGATTGAGCTTGCCTCTTGTTCCCTGAATGCTCAGGAACAAAAAGACTTCATTCCTGCAAAAGAACTCCTTGTGCAGTGAATATCGGTGCACAGCCTGCAAGAAATGACGCATAGCCTGTGTCGTGGTGCGAAACTCACTGCACGCCGAACCGGGAACTGCGCAGCCCGACTTTGAAAGGAGAAGATCGACACAGCACCAGCATTGCAACCAGAAATTCGACACATGTCCCACTGGATTGACGCAAAGCCGAGCCACAATGACGCAGCCCGACTTTCCTGAGATGAATCAACGTAGCACCTGGCGTGCGGTAGAAATTTCCACGCAACGCCCACCGGATCGGTGCAGTCCCTGTGACTTTATCCTGCCAGCGCCGGATTTCAACGCATCATCCCCGGGGCTTCCAAAAACCCTGCAACCCGAAGAGGATCCAAGTCCGCTCGTGGAAATAGATGCAAAGTCTTCCCTGTGTGAAAAATAACAACGCATCGTCTGTGTGCGCCTGGAGAAATCAACACACACCTCCCTGATTTCCACACATTTCCTCCTCTGCGGTCCCTTGCTGATATTTTGAACGCAAACCAGGTACTTTGTGCTTGCAAGAGATATTTGCTGTTTAAAGACTAAAGACACTTTACATCATTTTTACATTGATCTTTCAACGTATACTTATTGCATCTAGATCGTTTGACCTGCATTTATCCAGATAAATATTTCAATATTATATATTTTTCTAAACACTCTGTGGTGCATTTTTGTGGTGTTCTACAACCCTAAGGTAGGCCCTAAGTAGCACCATAGGCAGGGTGCAGTGTATGGTTAAGGTAGGACAAATACTATTGTGATTTATATGCCCTGACAGTGAAATACTGCCAAATTCGGTTTTCCCTGCTGCAAGGCCTATCTCTCTCATAGGCTAACCTGGGGGCTGCCTTTAAACATGATTAAAGCAGAGCTTCCCTTTGAGAGTAGATAGACATGTGGAGTTTGTGACCTCTGCACTCACAATTTAAAAATACATCTTTCAGTAAAGTTGGTTTTGAGATTGTGTGTTTGAAAATGCCACTTTTAGAAAGTGTGCATTTTCTTTCTTGAAGCACTTTTGTGACTCTGCCTGTTTGTGGATTCCCTGTCTGGGTTAGTATGACAGTTGGGCTGTTTGCATCTCTCTCCAGACAGTGACACCAAGGGGGCTAGGGTGTAGCCTGCATATTCTGATGAGCCATCTAAGCTAGGAGGGAGGGGAAGAGTGGTCACTCACACCTGAAAGGGCTGTGCCTGCCCTCACACATTGCAGACTCCAACCCCCTGGTGTGTGTCTGAGGCCTTGCCTGGGCAAAGCAGGATTTCACAATCAAGTGAGACTTTTCCTTTGAAGTAAGCCTACTTCAAAGGAAAATGGATGAAAGAAGAGGACCCAAAACCACAGACTTTAGACACTTCTTGGGGTAGAGATCCTACCTCACAGACACTTCTGGACCAGAAACCTGCTGGTGAAGAATCCCTGAACCAGACCTGCCAAGAGGAACTGCCTTGCCTGCCCAAAGGACTCACTGGGACTGCTTTTCTGACAAGGACTGTTGCCTTGCAGTTGCCCTGCTGCCTTTGCTGCTCTCTGGCTGTGCTGAGAACTGCTCTCCAAGGGCTTATATAGAGCTTGCCTCCTGTTCCTTGAAGTCTCAGGACCAAAAAGACTTCACTCCTGCAACTGGACTCCTTGTGGGATGAAAATTCGATGCACAGCCTGCTAAGGACGACCCATAGCCTGCCCCCCCCGGTGAGAAATTCTCAAACTGGGATGATGCAGCGTGACTTCGCAAGGAGAAGATCGACGCCGCGCCTGCGTTGCGACCGGAACTTCGATGCACAGCCCACCAGATCAACACACAGCCGACCAGGGACGACGCAGCGAAAGAGATCAATGCGGCACCTGCCGTGCGGGAGAAAATTCCACGCAATGCCCACCGAAACGACACAGCGCTTGTGACTTTGCTCCACAAGCCCAGGATTCCACGCACAGACCCTGAGGCATTTGAAAACCCGCAACCCGAAGAGGATCCACGATCGAGTGCTGGAAATCAATGCACAGCCGTCCCGGCATGGAAACTAAATGACGCATCGCCATGTGCGGCCCGAGTAATTGACGCACACCCCTTTGTTTCCACGCTTCTCCTCCTCTGAAGCCCTTTGCAGAGATTTTTCAAGTGAACCAGGTACTTTGTGCTTTCAAAAGACCTGTATTGTTTTTAAGAGACATTTACTTGTTTTTAAAAGACTTAAGACACTTTATATCACTTTTACAGTGATATCTCAACATCTACTTATTGCATTTTAATAGTTTTGACCTGCATCTTATCAGATAAATATTATATATTTTTCTAAACACTGTGAGGTGTATTTTTGTGGTACTTTATGGTGCTATTGTATGATTTATTGAACAAATACTTTACACATTGCCTTTTAAGTTAAGCCTGACTGCTCAGTTCCAAGCTACCAGAGGGTGGGCACAGGATAATTTGGATTGTGTGTGACTTACCATGAATAGAGTGAGGGTCCCTGCTTGGACAGTGGGTAACCTGACTGCCAACCAAAGACCCCATTTCTAACAATATGTATAAATAAAACCTAGTGTCGGGCGCCACCAGATAGTTATAGTTAGGACCTAGTTTCTACAGAAAAAAAAATATTGTTTTGCTAATAACGTTGGCGCCATTTGATAAATCTTCACAAAATTTTCAAAACTTATACTTTGCTAAGTTCAACTTTTGTCTTGAAAGTTTTGGGATGATCTGTCAAGCGGGGCCTGAGAAAAAGGGGGTCCCAGAACACCGCTTGCCCATTCTGTTACAGCCTGAACCGCTAAATTGTAATACACCATATTTGGCACAAAGTTAGATTCTGTTCCACAGATCATGCTTTTGGTGATTTGGTGATTTGGTGCAAATCCATTAAGTAGTTTTGGAGTAATTTAGCAAAACAAAATATATATACACAGGAACGTGGATCCTCCAGCTCCTGATTCGCTAATCCAGGGGAAAAGCAAGGCCCTCAGTGGCTGGTCGAAACCTGACAGAAAAGTTGTGCCGGCCATTTTGTTTGTTGCATCGGCTCAGGTGCTGGGAAAAGGAGAGTCCAAAAACACATAAGGGATCAGGATACAGGTATCCTGACCAGGTAGGACAGATAGTGGGGTCCCTTAGGGTCCCCTTGTGGGCCAAAAAAGGCCCACTTATTTTTTTTGTCGCCTGAACCGTTGAACCACGGATTCATGAGTGCATCCTTGTATCTGGACCCGCAGTTCCAAAGGTGGATTGAGGGTTCCAGAGAAAAATGGGAAACAAACACTGACTTCATCCAACCGCATGCTGCACACAGCCAAAATCCATGTGTAAGCTACCCATGTGGGTTTGGGTGCATGCAGGAGGGTTGGCCGATGGGCCCGTCGATACGTAGGGCCCTGCGGCCAATCCCTGCTGCGCACGGTTATATTTACGTCTGCACATACTAAAAAAAACATCGAAATTCACTGAAAAAAATAAAGGTTACTTGGACGTTATAGTAAGGTTCTGAATTTCCTTGCACAAAACGAAAGAAATTCAGCAGTTATAGTTAGTGTTAACTGTAACTCGCGCCCTACGGTAACTAGAACTTGCGCCTGCGCCATGCATAGTTAATTACTCCACATATTACATCTTTAATGACAACTTCTGTAGCATCATTGATATTATTACTGCAACATTTGCAATAAAATTATTTATGAGAAAACTGTGCATGATGGGGCACAGGTTCTAGTTATCTTAGGACGCAAGTTATAGTTACTGGAGTTAACAATAACTATAACTGCTGAATTTCTATGGTTTTGTGGAGGGAACTTCAGAACATAACTATAACATCCCTGTAACTTCTGTTTTTTCAGTGACTATATATATATGTACATATATATACATATATATATATATATATATATATATATATATATATATATATATATATCGTGTTAAAACTATTTCATTTTAATTCATTATTATTTTCTAGTTTACATTTTTAATAGTTTACTTATAATGTTAAATATACTAAACATTTCTTTTTACCTTTTTACCTTTTTTGTGATATTCTGTTTAAATAAATTCTGACAATATTTTGGTGACTACATACAAATTATGTAAGCAATATGTTTCCAGACATTATTATTTTTGGCAAGATATTCTTGTGTCAAAATATTGTTGTTCATAATATTTTGTAAAAGAAATCGTTGATTGCTGAGAGTAAGATGGCTTAAAGTTGCTGAAAGGAAATCTTTGCAGTTGAGTCAGATGAGACATGAGGGTGTCATTTTTACCGAACAATGGTTACTGTCCTGTTTTGTTATAATACCTCTGTTGCTTTCTCTGGGAGTTCTACTGGTGGCTGTTCACCCAGACCATTCAGCTTAATAATGTATCATTCACCACTCTCACTTCATGATTGTTTCAATATTATTATACGCCTTAGTTTCAGTATATTATCATTCCTAAATGCTTCGCATATACATATGTGAGTGGTGTACTGCTCTTATTTAATTACTCAGAACTTCATAAACGCTTTAAGGCCTTGGTTATTTCTGTCTTTATCCAATATATTTTTTTAAAGGATTCTACTTACATAAATAACTCGCGCCTCACATCTTTGAAGGAGTATTTTTCCATTTTATTCATTGTTAATTTGTCCTAACATATACCCTCTCATATTGGTAGATTAATACTGTCTGATGATTTACTTACTGCAGCTGATAGTTTTTGTTAATGTGGACACAAATTAAAGTTGGCTCTGGTCATTAACACATAGCTAGTTCACTTATTTTTCGTCGTTTTATTTGCATTGCTTCTTACTCTGATACGATTAACATTTTAATATTTTACATTGTTTCTTAACAAATAAAAAGTAGGTAAAAGAATTTGTCATGATTTACATATCTCTCTAATTACCTTTCAGTTACATCTTCACACAGTAAACGTATTTATTTCAATCTTTGTTATAGTTAAGTTTAGAATTTCTCCTTATTTTTGGTCAATGGCCTACCGATTATTTCCAACCACCACGTGTCAGCTGCTAGACCTGCCATTGAGCACTGGTCAATGAAACAATCAAAGAACACACAGACTGCCAGAGCTGTCCTTCAAAGGTGATCCACTATAGAGTCAGTATCAGTGATCATATATTGTGATAAATCTCGTTTTTTAATAAATTGAAATCTTTGATTAACTTACTGCACATCTCTTTCAGTTTTCTATAATTGAATCAATACAGCGTGATGCCTTGTCTAATTATTTCGGTATTGTGCAGTGAGTGGGTTTTTCTTCACCACTCAATACAACTTTACATCATTGGTGTCTTGGTATTTATTTCACTTAGCACACATTTCTCAATTACGAACAGCTCACCTTCAGAACAAATCAGCACTTGATGTGAATGTGTAATAACATTTGACCACAGCTACCATGTAACTAGTTCTTGGATTTTTCTCACTTGTACAGCGTATCAAAATGTACGTGTTTTCAGTTATGAAATATAGCTTACTTGTAGTTCATCTGCACCGTTTATCAACAGACCATCTGCTTTCGGGCAGGTTTTCTGTCATTCACACTTAGTACAACACTAGGGATGAGACAGCTAGCACCTGAAATTGTAAATAGTTTCCAAAGCACACTGTTTATTTGAGATGGGGTCTTGCCTCACAATATTGGAGCCAAAAACTAGCTCAAGAGCTGGCATGTATGGGCTTGGAGGCATTTGTATTTTTTTTATCATTGGTGAGTGTAACTGGCACAGCCCTATGAGTGATTTAGAAAGAGATATAGCTATGGACACGTGAACAATAATTCCACCATTTTTAATGTATGTGATTTATGTGATAAAAGGCCCTCTTTAATCTGCTTCACTGGAGTGAGACCTGCAGTCTCACTCATTCAAAGTTCTGTTGTTGTGTGCTTAACTCATGCCTTGACGTCGGTTTAATGTGGAATGCTAAAGTGATTGGTGAATCTGTGTTGGGTGCATGTGTGTCTCAGAAGAGTTCAATTCAGGGATAATGTAGTACTGTGCAGTGCATGTATGTTGAATGCATCTAGTGGGTGTATGTGTGCTTATATGTGGACAAGACATGAAGGATATAGTGTTGTGTGATATGTGCATGTTACATGCATGTGCAGGTATATGTTATTTTTTAATGCATTTTCCTCGGGCAAACATTATAGATTAACTTGAAAATGGCTTGCCCTTTCTGTATTTTGGTTCGATTCCTAGATAGTTTTGTGAAACACGTAATGGGTTTGGTTTCACTTACATATCCTTGTGGCTCTTATCAAACACGCCGTTTTTTGTGCCGGCTGAGCAGGGGGAGTCAAATGTCTTTTCTCCCCACACGTATTTTGTTTTGCGTACCTTTCTCTCATGACAATGATCTTACTAGTCAGGACAGGGCCATTTATATATACCTGTCTAAACATGCTTTTAACACGGAGCATTTATTATCATTTATACCGCATGGACCGTTCATTGTATATACGTGACATAGCGTCTTTTTTCTCCTTGTCTGTTCCGGTCTAGTTCTACAGGCAGGGTCTACTTAGACCTTACAATTATTGCATGTCCCTAACTATGGATATACCACTGGATACAGTATCATGACGCATAAGGAATACCTGTCCCCTACATTGATGGAACGCACCTTTTACCATTTTGGACTTCTCAATATTTAATCAAATTTTTGGTAGGTCTCTTTTACCTTTCCTCCTTCATCTCTCTCTTTTTTTTGCAATTATTTCAATCCTTTAATTTCATACTCATGCCATCGTTCTTAACTCTTGTAGTAACACTGTTCTTTTCCGTTTTCTGCCTCTTTTTCTCAGATAAAGTTTTATCATTTGGATCTCTAACAGAACTACATTAGCTACTCGTTTCTTAGTTATCTTGAGGTAAATTGCTATACCCACTAGCTTTGTTTCTGTCTCACATATTTCTACACCATGTACTCTTTGTTTTTTCTTTTTATAGACGTTGACCATCTGTTCTCCCACTCTTTAAGATTTCTCTGAATACTCCAGTTTTACAACTACATGTTATCAACCTTCTCTTTTTGTGCACTTACGGTGACCACCTAATCCCTTTCTTTCTTTTTTTGATGTTAACGTTGGAGCCTAAAGGGTTTTCTCTATCCATAATATTCCTTCACACTGAAGTAAAATTACCCTTTCACGTCACGCCTGTAATATTTGCACTTTTCAAATGTGCCTACCAGGTGACATTGCTATTAATTGTAAATAGTTCCCTTTTTGTTTCTGTTTTCAGCCTTGAAAAAGTCCGTTGAGGACGAAACACGTGTTGGCTGTTTTGTTTCTCTTATATACCTGTTCATTCTGAGGATTCAGACTGTTTCGGTAACTCGTATTTACTTTTTTATATGTGGACTTGAACATCTAACAACTACGATTTACTACCAATCACCGAGGATTAAAACGTTTCACACAAAGCTTTCCATTCTTGGACTCATGGTTTTGGAGTGCCCTGGTTGCTACTTTTCTTAGATTCTGTAATGTACAGCGCATGACATAGGTGTTTTTTACATCCACCCCTGTTTGTGTGCACCCCGAAACCCGTGGTGGTTGGGTTTCTTGCACCAGGCTGGCACCCGCCACAGGATTTATTAATGACATACTACCTTTGTTGGTATTAGTTACAGATGTGCGTCGCTAGGCATCAACCACCTCTCTTTAGTATCATATGTGAGCCTGTGAGTGGTACAGTACCGGAAGGATACAGTGCTGGTGGGAGTGTGTATGTTAAATGCATATGCTTGGGGTGTGTGAGCTTGTGAATGGTACAATATGGCGGACTATGAGTTCCATATTTGGATACCTAGGGCTGCATGGTGAAACATGAGCAGAGGAGTTAGGGATTTCCGCCAGACACATTTTTGCATTGCTGCATTTCTGCAAGATGGGTGGGACATTCTGGAGAAGGGAGATCCAGGCATCCCTCACACACTTCAAAGGGTGTGCTTTGATTCAGAGAGAAGTCACAAGAAAAGGGGCCTTGGCTCATGTCAGAAAGGAGATGGTGCTGATAAGTGAATCATAATGGATAGGGCTGGGGCCCTGGGCTAGCCTTTTGATACACAAATCACTGTGGCTGACATGCATTTGTGAATTCTAGTCACTTCCATGTCCTGTCTTGAGGGGTTTGGAGTCACTCCTGCTGTGACAGGCTGTTTTCAAGAGGAAGAGAGGACGGAGGAATGGGTATTTCAAAACGAGGCAGTCCCCCAACATAAACTTTAAAATCAGAGATCCTAAATCATATTTGGTATCTGGAAAAAGGATTATAATAAGAGGGACTGGAGACCCCACAAGCTGTCAACTATCGAGCAACACGCTGGACTGTGCAAGGAGGTGAAGTGCTGCAGGACTTCAGCCTTTGACCAGGATTAGAAGCCAAGACCAGTCTCCCTAATGGGTGAGGGAAATCACCCAGGGAATCCAACATCACCTGTCCTGCCGCCTGGAGCACCAGAGCCTGCCTGCTTGCCAAAACCATTGTGCCCTGTGAGCAAGCAGTGCAGGGAGAGATATCCAGTGAGGAATCCTGTGGATTCCCTGAGCAAAGTGTGATGAAAAAGATGCTGCCCCAATGGGTTGTTGCTCATGAACAGGAAAAATGTGGTGACCACCATGTGCCAGAGGAGGGTAGCTGTAAAGTGATTTGTGGATACCACTGATAGGGCTGGAGCCCATGTGCAGCCCTGCATCCCAGGAGGGACTGTTGCAAACAAAACTGTAATTGTTGCTGTGACAAACTGGCTCAAGCCCATGTGCAGTGAGGGAATGGAAACACATATGATAAGATGGCTGTCATGGACAGACTGCTCAGCCAAGTAGGACATAGCCTTGTATGGTGAAGTGATGGAGATCCTGTATCCAAGCATCTACTGTGATGATCGGTTCTGTGCCCATATACAGTGCCCCTGTTCAGCAGAGATATATGACTCCATGTAGCAGAGGGAGTAACAGGACCTAGCAAGAAATGTGACCTGACCAGGAGCATCCGTGGAAGAGTAAGCCCACCGTGGGAACTCCTACACACAAAAACCAGGATGAGAGAGCAGCATCAGGAACTTTGCACTACCAGGAAGAGCCACAAGGAACCTCTGGTGGCTGCAAGATTGCAACTACAAGTGAAGAAACTGGGCTGTGTGCAACAAACTGACTGGAACCAGCCCCTGCCCCCTTCAGAGGGGGCATGCTCCGGATGTCCAGATGCTCAAATTCTGCAGGTGCAGGCAAGACTTAACTCAGGACAATCGGCCTTCAGGGATCTTGCTTGTTTCAGAGCGCTGCAGTGCGGGAATGTGGTTGACTTTGATACAAAGTTGGAGTGTTCTCTTTAGACTCAAACTAGCAGTAGGGCTTACCCTCGATGTTGCCTTAGTGAATGGGGAGAATAGCCCCTATCACTAGTGCAAGGAGGAAGTGAAACACAAGGAACTGTCTACAAAACACTTAAGCCCTGACCTCAGGAGGACTGTGTAGTTGTTTGTGATGTTGTGATTCCCTCTGTGTTGTGTGCCATGAAATAAAATATTGATTTTTACCATAAAAGTGAGTATTTGTCTGAACAATAACTTATTGCTGCTACTGCTTTTATTGTGAGTTGTTAGCCTGTGTTCACTCATCTATATCCACCTCCCCCTAAGAAAGCTTTAGACTGCATGGACCAAGCTAGTAGTGAGAGTGCTGAAGGGGTACTTGGCCCAGTTGCTTAGTATACTTAGGACCAAATTTACAGGGCCTTGTTGCTACCAGAGAGGCACCTTTTGTGATGCTTCGGTGGCAGTAACCACTTCTCCATATTTACAAGCAGGTGTAATGCCTCTTTTTGTGGCTTTACGCCTCCTTGTAAATAATAGCCCCTCAGCTGCAATTTTCTGCGTCAGAGGGGTGTGCAATGGGTGTTACAGTGGGTGTTGCACTGCAACACCCATTGCTTTTGATGGTGCCTCAGGTTTTCAAGAATTTGTAAATCTGAAGCAGCACCAAAATCTAACACCACCCTAAGGTTGGTGTTAGAATGGCACAGGGAGGAAGTCCTTCATTCCTCCTTGTTTTTTGCTTTTTCTATGTGTGCTGCATTCTGCAGCACATGTAAAAGAGGCAAAATGTCATGGATGATTGTTTATGTGCAGGAAGGAAAACCATCCTGCACATGAACAATCACACCTCTCAACGCAGACACCCTTGCACTCTGGTGCAAGGATGACTGTGTTGGCGCAGGCTGCTTAATTTAGCGCTGGTGCAGAGGGAAACGCAGTGGTGTGCTGTATTCTTGTAAATACGGCACATCCCTGCACTTCAAAACAGGTACAGTGGTGCTACTTTTGGGGCAGCACCGTGCTGCACCAGTTTCTTGCAAATCTGGCCCACAGTACTTAGGCCCATATTTATACTTTTTGAAGCAAACCTGCGCTAGGGCAGGTTTGCGTCAAAAAGTTTAACGCCGGCTACCGCCATTCCAACACGCCAGCGGGAGTCATATTTAATGAATGATGGTAGCCGGCGTTGCGGCCTGGTTAGCCTCAAAATAATTAACGTTAACGGGGCAGCGGAGGCGTAGGGAAGTCTGGGGGTTGTGCGTCAAAGAATGGTGCAAGTCAGGTTGGAGTAAAAAATATTGACACTAACCTGACTAGCGTCATTTTTTCATGCACAACCCCCATGGAAATGACTCCTGTCTTAGCAAAGACAGGAGTCATGCCCCCCTGCCCAATGGCCATGCCCAGGGGACTTCTGTCCACTGGACATGGCCATTGGGCACAGTGGCATGTAGGGGGGCCCAAGTTATGCTCCCACGCCACTTAAAAAAAAAGGAAAAAAATAACTTACCTCTACTTACCTGTACTTACCATAGATGGATTCCCTCATCCATGGGTGTCCTCCAGGGGCGGGCGAGGGTGGCAGGGGGCGGCACTGGGTGCAGGGAAGGGCACCTGTGGACTGCTTCCATGGTCGGAGACCATGGAAATTAGCGCACAGGTCCTCTAATGCCTGCCCTGAACCAGGCGTTCAAAAATGACTCGAAACAGGCTTAGAGCCATTTTTAAGGCCCCCCTCCTCCTGTGTCTCATTTTTGCACGGGAGTATAAATAAGGGGCAAATGCCTTTGAGTCATTTTTTGCCAGGGAATGCCTACCTTGCATCTCATTGAAGCAAGGTAGGTTTCCACAGTAACAAAATGACTCTAAAGTTTAAATATGGAGTTAGGTTTGCGCCGGATTTGCATCAAAAGAAATGATGCAAATCCGGTGCAAACAGAGTATAAATATGGACCTTAGTCCCCAGGACATCAGGAGTAAAAGGCCTCAACCCCATGGTTGGGCCCAGTAGCTACTCCTTGATCCATGACCCTCTTAACGAGGTTCTGACAACTTTCAACATCAAGTAAGCAATATGTTTCTAAAAGTTGGCAAGGGGTGCAACATAATGAACAAGATCATGTCCTAATTGGTTTTATGTTCTTAGTTTTACCTGGTAAGAACTTTGTAGCATGAAGACTGAGGCTACATATCGAGCCTTCTAAACGTCCCTACAGTTACAACCTCCAGCAACACGTGGCTAATGATTTTTTAAATCGGTAATCTTCTAAATCTGAATCGAAAATCTTCTACTAAGAGAGGCAAAACATTTTTACTCAGCGGTCGTTCACTATTAGTCTACCACAAACCGTGCCTAGGTTCGAATCTACCTGACAACATCAGCTAATATTGTTTTTTACCTTAGCAGTGTTTTAAAGGTGTTTCATTTTGCTATGGCTCCAAATGTCCCCATCAGATTTCCTTCACTTTATGATATTTTTATAACGTTTTTCCTCTTGGTGTCTGGCTAAATTTGTAACTTTTTTTCAAATGTTAAGTTTTTTTGTTTTACTTTTTTTTATTGATTCCAGTCTTTTCGGAAATTGTTGCGTTCTGAGCCGAGCCACTAGGGTTAATCCAGATATTCTTCGCACAAACCAGTTTTACTTTAGGTGTTAAGAGCCAGGCAGATTAGGATTTGTGAAAGCGCAGTCACAGTTCCCATCAAGACTCTCACCCCTTTTATTAACGGCCAGACAACGGTCATGTTGCTGCTGTTAGAAGAAGTGCGTTTCAGTAAGAGTTTCAGCCTTCCATCATTATGTAAATTAGAAACGGGACTGAGAGCTTCAGTGGAACCACGTCAACATTTTACATCACATCAAGTCATACCTACTTAATGACATAACCAAGTATTTAATTTGGGGTATAATTTGTTCTGCAACAGCCACATAAGTGAAGAAAATCTATTTTTTTTTCGGAAAAATGTTTGTCGCAAGAACAATTTACTCTTAAGACAAAAGTATGCGTGCAATGTTCCTCTATGAAAATCATGGCCCTGGTTATTTTGTTGCTAACACTGAACGATGTATTTAAAGAACTGTAAAAGGTGGCCTCGTTTATGGTGTTACTTAGAAAAGAGGTGTTGGCTGATGTTCATTAACAACGATATTTAAAGGGTAAATCCCTATAGATCCAGCAACAGAGGAAGACAATTACAGAAACGCATGTCTCTTGTGGGGTTTATTTTTGGATCAAGATTGAACGATTTATTTAGTCTGCAAGCATTAATTGAGGGTTATTAAACAAGACACGCTTCACTATATTGATATTTCTGCTCCATGCATGCAGTGCGTTTTGTGTAGTATTAATAATTAGAGACTGTAGATAGATATACGTTTTGTTACAACTACAATGGACAGTTAAGATGCTTATATGAAGCCCGTGAAAATGTCAGACCTATACTTATATATTTCTGTATAATAGCACTACATAGGGTGCACTCAGTTTTTATTAACCACATAAATTTGAATGGGGGGACAGGGAAAATTTGATTTTGTATTTGTGGCAAGCATTATCTGCATGAGTTAACATTTATTTTCTTTCTGGGTAAGATACACAAAGGTAAATTGACACTGTTGTGCGAGTTTTCTCTTTTTGGGTATTAACAAATTACGATTTTATACTAACTGTAAGACTGCAGGGCGGGAATTCTACCCATAAAACGACAGGACTAGCCTACATTTTTATGTGCGGAGTTCTGCGCATCTTGCTCATGAACCTCAATTTCCTTAAACTGTCTTCAAAAAGGGGAAATAAAGCTATCAGACCGGTTCTCAGGGCTCATGTATATGAGTCACTGGATTGCAGTGCGATGCTTGTTAAAGTCGAGGGTATAGGTCAATAAAGTGTGATGTTTGATCCATGAGAGATCAGAATAGGAGTCATAAATTCTCTCTGTGAGAAAGGGGATCAAGCTATTTAGGTTATGAAAGAGTTGATTCACCAAAATTAACTGAGGTCTTTCTTTTGTTACCCTGATTAACATTTCTTGGAGGGAAGTGCCCTCAGTTATCATACTGGGCTTCACTGCAGATACTATCTGAAGATCAAATGCAATATGCGGATACCATCTGAAGAACAAATACTATATAGAGCTCAGGGGCGCAACTAGACTAAAAGTTTGGGGCAGGAGTTTAACAAGCCAAAGAGGTGGCCAGAGATCGTTAAAACAATTTCAAAATTAGTTATGGGTGTGTCTGTGTTTGCTATTGAGGTGCAATGCATAGTAGATATTCTGAACAACATGTGGTAAGTGCACTTGAAAGTAAATTTTTCCAGCAATACTGTGTTCACCATATACTTATATATATATTTATTATTATTTTCAGAGGTTTTGGGGGGGTGGTTCATGCTCAAAAGAATTTAGCATAATGAATAGCAAATGAATGTTCTCTTGAATGGGGCTCATCAACCTAGTATAATGTGAAATATCGGATTCTAATTTATGGGACTATGTCCGGTATCAAATTCCAAATACACAAGGTCAGTTGCCGAAACATAAAAGACAGAAAAAACAACTTTTCCAAGATATTTGATCATCCTTTCCCCAAAGGAAGTTTTGGAAAACTGGTTGGGTGTAGGAAAGTTTAACCACGTTTCTTTACTTATTGTTCTGTTCATAATTGATTTACCTGTAGATAGTAGTTTTATATTATTTGCAGAGTAAGAGGTTAGTTTAGTTCACAACTCTCTTGATCTATGTGGAGATGAACCTCATTTAAGCTCTACAACACTTAGAATGTTGAATATTGGAATTTCATGATACAAGTTCCAGTAAATATTATTTGTACTGAAATGCCTGAGTATTCATGAAGCCCGAAACACAACTTTCAAACAACTGTTCTCAACCCAGTTCAAGGACCTCCCAAGACCAGTCTCCCAGCTGACTCCCCACCAAACACTTATCCATCTTGAGCTTTCAAATACAACCAGATCTCCATCAACACCTCTATTTAAACCAGAAGCATTACCAACATAGAGCCATCATTCTAAATGTCCTACATATCTTTATAACCAAGCCAATCGTACAAAAGAATAACCTTCATTCAACTGATTCCATTTCACACTGACCAGTAGCGAATTCCTCTGTGAATTGATTGAAAGAGCTGCTTTCCATTGAGAATCCTAATTCCTCGAAGAAAACATCCTTCTCTCTAATTTTCAAACTGGCTTCCATCCTGGTAAAGGAACACTACACACCCTCATTTCCACCTGAAAACCAGAGCTGACAGGAAAGGAACTTCCACATGCTACAACTGGTATTGTCTGTAATTCAGTTCACTACTTCACCCAACTAAAGAGGCTAGAAGATTTTATCAATGAAGGAATCATTTTAAACGAAATCATTCCCTACCTTTTTGGCACATAAAACTACATCATGCTCCTACCATACTCACTAATTAGCTATCTATCATCCACACCTCTTCAATACTTACTTTACTCCTTTTACCTTCCTCATTAAGTCCTTCAATTTAACCTGTTAAAATCACACAGACCACACCTAGATTATCCTGAAGCTGGAATACCAACTGGACTTGAACTGTTCCAACAGACGTTACTGCATTTAAGCAATGGCCCTTTGGATGCTAACCAACCTCATGAAACTCCAGTCATCCAAACATGAGGCCCTCACAGGTAGAAAAAAAGGAATTAGCATTCAATGGCTGTATCAACTCAGGAAATTGGTCAGCCTATGCTTACATTAACTTAAATAAAAATTAGCCTTGTGTTGTGGTCCTTGCAACAAGTCCAACATATTAGTTGTGGTTGTGACACCATAAAGGGAGGAGGGTGTTGCACACTGGGTGACCTGTGCCCAGGAGAATCTTGGCATTTACAAAAGCGCAGGTAGCATTTGGGGTAAGAGCAGGCCAGCTTTTGCAGTTTACTAAGTTGACTGGGATGGGGCATGAGAGCTAGACAGAATTCACTGAAGTGTCTGAGTCCTCTCCAACACTTGAAGAAATTTAAGACACAGGTGAGAGTCATACATTGGCCTCACAATTATACAATTACACAATTATACAAGGCTTTGAAGGCAGAAAGAAAAGTGTAACCTTTGTGGGTAAGGTGACAATGAGAGGAGGACTTTCAGGAACCACTAACAGATAAAAAGATGGGAAACAACTTAACAATAGGACAAGAAAATATAAAGCAAATTTATATTCCATTTGACACACATCCATTTCCTACATCATACATACTTGATCTTGTAGAAGATTAAGAGCATACACCCAGAGAGATAATTAGCATTTCCAAGAAATGGGAAGGTGAATCCTCCTTATACATATGATATGGTCCTATAGCATGGTGGTGGAATATAGGGAAATGGTGGTGACGAGGCTGGGTACAGCGATGGATAATATCCTGGAGATCACTTTAAAGCAATGCCTCTTGGAAATATTCCCAACACCCAGGTAAGATATTGTCAGATTTGGCATCCTTGGAGAGGTCTTCCCTAACTTTTTGGCTGTGTTTTCCTAGGTTGTTGATGTGCGCTGGAGTCTGTTTTTGCTGTTTTTGATACTCTGGGCACATTATCACTGCTATCCAGTGCTAAAATGCAAGTGCTCCTATGTAAAATGTATGTGTAATTGGCTTTCCACGAGTGGCATATTTGATTTATTAGTAAGTCCCTAGTGCAGTGCACTAGAGGTGCCCAGGGCCTGTAAACCAAATGCTACTAGTGGGCCTGCAGCACTGGTTGTGCCACCCACATGAGCAGACCTGTAAATATGGCTCAGACCTGCCCCTACAGTGTCTGTGTGTGCAGTTTTAAACTTGGCCCTACTTGCCAACCTAAACTTTCCCTTTTCTTACATGTAAGGCACACCTAAGATAGGCCCTGGGTGGTCCCATGGACAGGGTGCAGTGTATGTTTAAGGCAGGACATATACTCATGTGTTTTATATGTCCTGGCAGTGAAATACTGCCAAATTCAGTTTTCACTGTGCAAGGCCTACCTCTCTAATAGGTGTCGCAGTTACCATCCACTTCAAGTGGATGGTAACCCACTCGCAAATTGGAAGGGGTCCCAATGGGACCCCTTCCTCTTTGTGAATGGACCCCAAATTATTTTTTCAGGGCAGGTAGTGGTCCAAGGGACCACTACCTACTCTGAAAAAATACCGAAACTAAAGGTTTCGGATTTTTTTTTAAGTGCAGCTCGTTTTCCTTTTATGGAAAACGGGCTACACTTAAAAAAAAAAAAACTGCTTTATTTAAAAGCAGTCACGAACATGGAGGTCTGCTGACTACAGCAGGCCTCCATGTTTGCGAGTGCCTATAGTCGGTATGGGGCCGCAATTTGCGACCCACCTCATTAATATTAATGAGGTGGGTCTCTGCGACCCCATACCGACTTGCAGACGGTGTCTGAGATACCGTTCTGCATTGCAAATTGCGACTTGCAATTTGCGAGTCGGAAGGACTCGCAAATTGCAAGTCGCAATTTGAAATTTTCCTACATATGGCCCTAAAAGATGGCTGAAGACCTAGAAGGCTGGGCTGACATGATCACACTATTTAGTGTGCCAGGTGACGATTCCTCCTAGACCCAAGGGACACATATGGGTAACTTTGGAAAAGAGACAGAAATAAAGGGCTCTGAACCTTGTCAGCATTGAGGGATGAGGACTTGCACATTAGGAGGGAGTGCTAAGTACCTAATGAATATTATGCAGTGAGTTAGCAGGTACATTTGTAACAGGCAAGGTAAACAATACCAAGGCTGTTAATAAAACTTCCTTTCTATGAACCTGAAGTGATGTGTTTAAAAGTATTTTTTTCTTTGTTTGTGTTATGTACAAAATTTACAAATAAGGATATTTAAAAAAAAAAGAATACACTTGATAGAAAACCTGGATTTGTATATATCAGTCACCCTTCATGTGAATGAAGTTATCAGAAGCATTTTCCCTAACTACTGCAAGCCTCTTGCTCATTTTCCCACATTTAGGTTTTCTAAGGAAGGGCAACCTTCTACCTGGTTCAATAGCAAATGGAAAATGTAAACAGATTTCATCTGAACACATCACTCTACCTACTCTGAAGATACAAAAAAGAGCGGCAACAAGACAACTGTTTCACCCACACATAGGCCAGCACACGACTCCAGCTCACCAACCACTTGACCTTCCCCTTCAAGGGATATTTAGATCAGTGGAATTGCATTCACAGACTAAAATGTGCCTTTGTAAATGTGCATCATATGTTCTTGAGGCAAGGAAAATATATGTACGGAATGAATACAGCATAAAGGAAGCCATGGTTATTCAAAAACAAACAACATTGAATGCACATATTCTCCCCTGAAAAAACATGGTGAAGGATACGTATTCAGACTGCACAACTCAGTACCGGCCACAATATAACTCTAGTTGGACATACATGTTTTAAGTCATAGATAAAGTGGACTATGGCCCAGGGACTCAGCCTTTAAGTTCCCCTGATAGAGCCACCTCTGTTCTGCAGAGTCTTGCCCTGCTGACCTTGAGTAATTCTTAAATAGAGTGTTTTAAATACTATTTTCCTTGAATTTATTTTTTAATGTGGGTGATGTTGTAGGGCCTATTACAGATATTGTGCAGAGAAATGTGATGAGAAAAGAGAAATACATGATATAATTGATAATATAAATGTATTATTTGTAGTAACATTTTTGACAAAAAAACTGTGCATGGCGGGAGCGCGAGTTATCGTTACCTTAATGAGAGGATGCACGAGCGTCTGAGTGGGTCAGTGCCTGGGTGCGTGAGTGTCTCAGTGGGTCTGTGAGTGGGTTCATAATTGTCTGAGTGGGAAATGAGTCGGAGAAATTGATTGAAAGAGAGACAGAAAGAGAGAAAGTGAGAGGGAGAGATATAGCACTTTTTTAGGCTTTGACGTATGATATACTTAGAATTAGATATTTCTGCACCAATTAAAAAATGTATCCGTCATATTTAAAATTTAAAATAATTTGTACTTAAAAACAAATAGGGAAGCAAGTACCACTGTACTGGAACCCTCAATGCTCAGTATGAAGGCCTGCGACCTGTATGAAGGCCTGAGCATTTGCTTTCCTTTTATGGGCTATCAAAGGCTTACCTGCGGTCCCTAAACTTTTTTTTTTAATTATTTTTGAAAATGCCCTTTAATGGCTACATCACAGTGCCATTGCTTCAGCAGCAAGGAGCTGTTTAAGAGCAGCTCCCTGCTATCTGAAGAATTTCATCTCTATTCCCTGCATGTGTGCACGGGACAGAGATGAAAGCTCTACTGTTTGACAGCGGGACCTGCTTTACAGGTTCCTGCTGTCAAACAGCAGAGTGTTTGCAGTGACTTGGCTCCAGCTGCAAAGCTGCTGCCAAGCCACAGCTAACAGCTACGTCCGCCACAGATGAGACCTTTGCAGCAAGTAAAACATGGCATTCTGAACAGTATGTAACTGTTTTTCCTAGGTCTGGAGAAATGGATGGGATAGTTGCCGAAACTGAAGACTGTCCCTCAACACTGGTTGAGGCAGATGAACCTTCTCTCTCACACAGGATTCTGTTATGTCCTTTAATGGATCATCTTGAGTTGCTTCCACATGGAACTTGTTCCATGGAAATGCTTCTTGGTGGTCCCACATGAAAGTTTCTTCCTGCAGATGTTACATGTGACATATGTTGCTGTCACCTTCTTTTCACCATGGCTGATAGTGAAGTGTCTCCACTCTTCACTTTCCTTCTTTGTAGGAGGTAGAGCTTCCTTTTTCACCATGAATGGATCCTCTGGATCTACTGCTGCTAAAGAAGGTAAATCCATTCTTTTTGGAAAAAAAACTGGAAAGGAAAACACCCAAAGGAAGAGCGAGCTCCTCAAAACAACACTGCTCTCTCCAGAGAGTTTAAAGCAGAAATGAACACTGTAGGTGTGGCAGAAAATTTTATAGGGTGTGGTCCCCAAACAGCCAATGACATGATGGTATTTCTCTTTCTTCATTGGGCGGATCCGTGGCTCCCTGCATGGAGCTGCGGTTCCTGTTAACACATAAAATCACATATTTGAATATAAAACAACTATAGGAGAAGTGATATCTACTAACATATAGGTGCAGCCTGATTCCAATATGAAAAAACATGACTTTATATAGTAAAACTAACTTTACAGAAACAATTGCGAGAGCAGGTCTGATTATGTGATTGGACCAAAAACCATGGAGTACATCCCTCTATTTTTTCAAGCACCGCGGATCCGGATCTGTAGAGCCGGAAAAATCTTTAAAATAGTAATAATAATAATGAACAAAACATATCTATATTTAATTTACTCATTCTTATTCCATACAGACAGAAACTATAAATCCTGTAGTATCATACATACTTAGCAACTCATATTGTCATATGAAGACAAGACCTCTTATTCCCTACCTACTGATGAAAGTAATCAGTCATTTAACCATATTTCCAGCCTACTAGTGATGAACATTCATTTGTAGATTTCCTGTCATATATTGTTTTAATTAGTTAACCCATGTACTAAGACTTATACTTCAATTGTAATAGATGAAACTTACACATGAGTGTTGGAAAATGGGTTATTGGTAAGGGCAGGTAGGTACCCACACTTGGCAATAGGCCACTAACCTCCACTAAGGTCCAGTTAGGTCTCAGTAAATTAACCCCAGCTCAACCCTTTGTAGCTTGGCAACGAGCGTCAAGGCTTAACTTAGGAGACAGAGTGTAAAGCATTCAAATATCACAAACCAGTAATTAAATAAAACACAGGGAACAGTTGAAAAATCCAAAACCAATTTATAAAAATAGATTATATTTTTATCTTTAAAATGACACCAAAACGAATAAAATCGGATAAGGGGAACCGGAGATATGAATTTTTAAAGAATTATTATTTTTTAGCGCCTAGAAACAAAAAGCGCCAATCGGGTCATCTGGTTGCACCTCGACCGGGGCAAAGTCAAAGTTTCAGACCGACCGCGATGGGGCCCTGCTCGGCTACAGGCCGCGGGAGGCCTCGGTTAAAAGTTTACCTTCACACTTAGTATTTTTTTCGAAGATTTTCTTCAGCGGGACGAACCTGCCAGTCCAATCCGACCTCCTGGAGCCCTTCTCCGGATACGCAATGCTGGAATCCTCGGTGGAGATTTTTACCTTCGGACTTAGTCGTTTTTTCGAGCTGAAAATCCTTCGACCGGGGTAAACCTGGATCTTGATCCGACGTCCATGGAGCCCTCCTCGGATACGCTGGCTAGGAGGTCCCGGTCAACTTTTTACCTTCGGACTTAGTCTCTTTTTCTGAGATTTTCTTTACCGAGACGAACCAGCAAATTAGGCCGGGTTGCAGTTGAGGCAAGCCGGCTAGAGTTGCCGCGGCGGGTCGGTCCCTCTATGGAGCTTTTTTACAAAAATTCTCCAAACTTCTCCAAACTTCTGGGGCTTCTCCCAGATGTCCTTTTAAGGTTCTTTTGGGGTCCACAGCTCACCCCAAGGGTCCAGAAGTTCTGAGATGGTCCTTGGGGGGTGCGGACTACAACTCCCAGAATGCACCTGGCGCAAACTCCTTTTTGGCCACTGGACAGTGGTCAGCTGGTCGCTTTCTTCAGGAGTTGGTGCAGGGGACTCTGGTTAGCAATTTTTCACCTGTAGCAAACAGAGAGTCCTTCCTTGAACCAGTTGAAGCCAGGCAAAGTCCTTCTTGTGGTGTAGCCCAAGTGTGCAGCTGGTGCAGTCCTTCTGAGTGCAGGTTTCAGGTGCAGGCCAGGGGTCCAGCAGGGCAGTCCTTCTTCTTCTGTTGTTCTTCCTTGTTGGATGTGGTAGGGAACTGAGGTGTGGGTGCAGGTCTGCCAGTTTTATCCTTGTTCCTGGGTGAAAAGCAGGGGGGTCCTGGTTCTCCAATCAGGTGCAGGGTCCTTCCCCTTGTGATGACCACTTCCTGGGAAGTGTGGCAAAAATCAATCCCAGGAGGCAACATTCTCTAAAAATCCATCATGGCTGAATCTGATTTTTGGAGGTTACATCTGCCTGAGCCCACCCACTGGTGTGGCTAAAAATCATAAACACACCCCTCTCCTGCCCTCTCCTAATCTAATCAAGGGGGCACCTAGTTGTCTGGGGTTGCAGGATGTGGGGGTGTTGCTGGTTGCTCCAAATGTCCTTCTCTGCCTTTGAAGACCAGTTTGGCAGCCCTCCCCCTTCCTGCCTCACCATCTGCTGAGGGGAGATTCCCTCCCACAGGCACATTCCTTTGTGTGAAGCCAGGCCACTTCACACCTCATCAAGGCAGCTTGGCCAAGCTACTAGAGCTGGCCAATCAGAGCACAGCTGCAAAAACAATGCAGGGCTGAAATTGGCAACTTTGTAGGTAAAGTTTCAAACTCTTTACCTGAACAAGTTATATTAAATCCCACAACTGGAAGTTGTGGGATTTATTACAACAATTAATTTGATACCAAATTCTTGGTATGCATCATTTAAGGAGACTTTAAAAATTAAAATAAAGTCTCCCCATTCTAGCCTATGAAGGCCATTTACTACAATGAGGGAAAAACAAATTTGGCTGTTTTTACCTCACCAGGGCTTATAAAAGTCCCTGCTTATAGTTACATGGCACCCAGCCCTAGGGGCACATAGGGCACACCTTAGGGGTGACTTATATGTAAAAATAAGGTAGTTTAAGACTTTGGAACTACTTTTAATTCCAAAGTCGAATTTGCATATAACTTTAATTTAAAAGCAGCCAGCAAGGCAGGCCTGCCTTTAAAATGACACTGGGCACCTCAGCAGTGCACCTATGGGTGCACCACCTATGCTGTGGTCCCTAAACCTACATGCCCTACCATATACTAGGGACTTATAGGTAGGTTAACTTAGCCAATTATAATTAGCCTAATTTGCATAGCCATTTTACACAGAACACAGGCCCCGGGACTGGTTAGCAGTACCCAGGGCACCATCAGAGTCAGGAAAACACCAGCAAAAAGTGGAAAATGGGGGCAAAAAGTTAGGGGGCCTCTGCAATCAGCCCTGTTTTCCCACAATGAGGAATATTATGCACAGATATACAGCACAATACCTGGTGAATAGAAGGTAACATTTGAGTTGCTGAGTTTAAGTGCCTTATGTCTCCACTTGTAGACTAATATACCCATGTACATGTGAACTTTGCTATCTACATTCCAATCCATATAAAAAATAATACAGTACTGATAGATGACATAGCACTCAACAAAACCAATGTATACATTCACACATACATCCATACAACACTTAACTTTACTGTAGCACAATACAAAGCCAATCAATTCAAACCTACACCCCTCATCACTCATATATTCACCTATAGATGCAATCATGCACTAAAATAATAGATATATGTATACCAGTATTAATATAAACATGTTTCAAAAAATAAAACCCTAAAGAGGTGTTATAGTTAGTAAATACAATTTTTTAAAAACATAGACATTTACTGAAAAATCCAAAGATTACAGGGAATTTCTATTTAGGAAATAGAATTTAAAAAAAAACATAAAAATTCACTGAAAAAAACAAAGGTTACAGGAACGTTATAGTTATGTTCTAAATTTATTCACACAAAAGCCGAGAAATTCAGCAGTTATACTTATGTAAGATGACTATAACTTGGGCCCCCGTAATGGACTTTTTATCACCTCACATATTACATCACTGATGACATCACTGATGACATCATTGATGACATCTCAAAGGACATCACTGATGATATCACTGGTGACATCATCCACACAGCCACTCACATACCCACTCATACTTCTATACAAATTCTCATACATCTACACACTACTGAAATACTCATGTACAGACCAATATAACTACTGGCACACACCTACTCACTCAGTTACCCAACCACTAACATAACCAGTCAGTTACGCAAGCATCACTAACTCAGCTAACACACTGCAATGACCTTGGCGTGTTCGTGATTGCACGCAACACCAGAAATTCTGTGATTGACTGGCAGGAACATGAGTAGAAAGTTCTTGCCGCATTAATAAAAATAAAAGGCATAAGGGGTCAGGGTGGCGTACCTTGACCCAGCGCAGTGATATATGAGTCTTTGTAGGTCAAATTATGACTTTACAATGTTTTTTTTTTTTTTATGGTGCATGATATACATGATTATGCCATGATGCTCAGCGCGACCTCCACAGGTAATGTCGTGACAAATTTGCGAGTATAGGCACTTTGGCCCTCATTATGACATTGGCGGTAACTCCCATTTCCCGCTGCAGTGACAGCCGCCAACATACCTTTGCGGTGGCGAACATGCGTTCACCATATTATGACACACACACACACCAAACCAACAGAATATTGCCACAAACACATATCCAACAGCCCAAAGGTCAGTATAAAAGTGTTGGTACAAACACCCTTACCCTTACGCCAACAAAACAAATGGGGTTTTTGGTTGGCAGTCAGGTTACCCCCTGTCCAAGTCAGGGTAAAAGAGAATCACCCTCAGCTAACCCCTGCTTACCCCCTTCATAGCTTGGCACGAGCAGTAGGCCTAACTTCAGAGTGCTAGTTGTAAAGTATTTGTACCAACACACACAGTAACTTAATGAAAACACTACAAAATGACTCAACACAGGTTTAGGAACAGTAGAGAATATTTATCTAAACAAAACAAGACCAAAAGGGCAAAAATCCACAATACACAAGTCAAGTTATTAATTGAAAGGCAAAAAAAGTCTTCCTACAGTTTTAAACACAACGCTAATGCTGTTAGTGTGAAAATGTACCTTGGGTGTGTCAAAAATAACCCCACACAGGCGAGTGTGCGTCAAAAAGGGCTTGCGATGCATAGATTTCACTCACAAACGAGATCTTGCGCTGTTTCTCCTTTAGTCGGGTAGGCATGTGTCGTTTCTTCTCTCTGCAGGACAGCGATGCGTCAATCTCTTCAGCACTCTCGGGTCCGGGCAGGCCTTGTGTCGTTTTTACATGCCCAGCGGTGTTTGCATCAGAAATCCAGCCGCACGATGATCCGAAAACCACGCAGCACGGGTTGCGATCTCCCAGCCTCCATTAGCGATGCTGCGTGTCACTTCCCCAGCTCCGTGTGCTGATCTTCCGGTCGCTTTGCAGACGAGTGTCAATTTTCACCTGCGAAGCCAGCAGTGCATCAATTTTCCAGCCGCAGATCGGACCGCGTCAATTTTTTCCCCGCATAGCGTTCTGTGCGTGGATTTCTTCTTCTTAGGCTGCCAGCTTCACCTTTCAGGGTCCCAGGAACTGGATGGGCACTACTTGGCAGAGTAGGAGTCTCTCCAGATACTCCAGGTGCTGGCAGAGAGAAGTCTTTGCTGTCCCTGAAACTTCAAACAACAGGAGGCAAACTCTAAATCAAGCCCTTGGAGATCTTCACAAGAAGGAAGGCAACACAAAGTCCAGGCTTTGTCCTCTTACTCTGACAGAAGCAGCAACTGCAGGATAGCTCCACAAAGCACAGTCACAGGCAGGGCAGCTCTTCTTCCTTAGCTCTTCAGCTCTTCTCCAGGCAGAGGTTCCTCTTGGTTTCCAGAAGTGTTCTAAAGTCTGTGGTTTTGGGTGCCCTTCTTATACCCAATTTCTCCTTTGAAGTAGGCCTACTTCAAAGCTAAGTCTCTCTTGAATGTGAAATCCTGCCTTGCCCAGGCCTGCCCCCAGACACTAACCAGGGGGTTGGAGACTGCATTGTGTGAGGGCAGGCCTTTCAGGTGTGAGTGACCACTCCTCCCCTCCCTCCTAGTACAGATGGCTCATCAGAAAAAGCAGAGTATACCCCAGCTCTCTTTGTGTCACTGTTAAGTGTGAGGTGCAACCAGCTCAACTGTCAAACTGACCCAAACAGGCAGAGTCACAGAAATGATTTAAGCAAGAAAATGCCCACTGTCTAAAAGTGGCATTTTCAAACACACATTCTTAAAATCAACTTTACTAAAAGATGTATTTTTAAATTGTGAGCTCAGAGACCCTAAATTCTACCTGTCCATCCGCTCCCAAAGGGAATCTACACTTTAATCATATTTAAATGTAGCCCTCATATTAACCTATGAGAAGGACAGGCCTTGCAACAGTGAAAAACATATTTAGCAATATTTCACTGTCAGGACATATAAAACACAATACTATGGGGGTCATTCTGACCTCGGCGGTAAAAGGCTCTTACCGCCGGTCAGAAGACCGCCATTCTACCGCCGCGGCCGCGGTAACCCGCCACGGTCATTCTGACCAACAACTGCCAAGCCGCCAAAACCCGACATCCACGGAAGGCCACCTCATCAGCGGGCAGCGATAAACTGGAGATGACCAAACCTCCATCGCCACGCCAACACAAACACGCCCATGCCATTACGACCCACGAATCCACGCGGCGGTCATTCAACCGCGGTATTCCATTGGCGGTACACACCGCCGCGCTCAAAATACACACCCAGCTCCAAAACCCAGCCACATTGGACAATTTGAAATACACACACCTGATACACATACAAACACCACCCCCACACATCCAAGCAACTATAAAACACACACCCACATCACCCACAAACCCCCACTAGTTGGAAATCGGAGAGAAGGCGAGAGAGAGAGAGCGAGCGAGCACAGCAATCGAAAATCCCAACACACACAGGAACCCAACATCATCAACCACACCACATCTACGCACACATCACCACACACCACCACTCACATCACCGCAAACACCACCCCACACCTCATCCACACCACCCCATGGCACCCCAAAGACACCCCAGGTTTTCGGACCAAGAACTCCGGGTCATGGTGGAGGAAATCATAAGGGTAGAGCCCCAGCTCTTTGTCACACAGGTGTAACACACCACAATAGCCAGGAAGGCGGAGCTATGGCAGAGGATTGTCGACAGGGTCAACGCTGTGGGACAGCATCCCAGAAACCGTGAAGACATCAGAAAGCGCTGGAATGACCTACGGGGGAAGTTACAGTCGATGGTCTCCAGACACAACATCGCTGTGCAGAGGACTGGCGGCGGACCACCACCCACCCCTCCCGAATTCACAGCATGGGAGCAAGAGGTCCTTAACATCCTGCATCCTGCGGGCCTCGCTGGAGTAGGCGGAGGAATGGACTCTGGTAAGTCTAGTCTCAACTACTCCCCCCCCCAACCACCAGCATACCCAGCACACAGCCTCCCTGCCAATGTCTCACCAGCACAACCCACCCAACCCAAAACCAAACCCTGAATGCCAACACAAACCATGGACACCCATAACCTATGCATGACCACTGCACATACCCATCCCCCCCACAAACCACCCTCACAACTCCTGCCACAAGGGAATGCCAGCACTGGGGGACAAGGGCACCCACAAATCGCACACCATGGAACACACAGAAGCAATAACCATACTCTTTCACCCCTGCAGGGCCCGAACGCCAACACACCGGCCAGGAGGGTCCAGATATGTCCATCCCACCCCCAGAACAGGCCCGCAGTGAGGACAGCAGCTCTGTCGACCTGGAACCTGATGACCAGCCCGGACCATCGGGGACCTCTGGACAGTCGGTTCCCCACACACAGACACAGGCCACAGCAGACCTAACCCCCTCTGGGAATATCAGCACCGCTCCCACCCAGCGGGCCCATGCCTCTGTCTCCAGGACAGGTCAATCAGCGGTGTGTCCGCCACTACAGGGCACCCAGGCTGACCCAACACCCCAACAACAACAGGGACCTGGGGGCAGTGGTAGTGGGCACACCGTCCAGGGGACAGAGGCCCGGGGAAACAGGGCAACTGGGAGGGCTGCAGTGCGACAGGGGTGGGAGGACAGGCCCAGGGAACCGACTCTCCAAGAGGCCCTCACCACCATCATGGGAGCATACCACCGCTCCCAGGAGACGATGGTGACGGTAATGGCAAGGTTCCAGGAGATCCAGGCACAGCAGGAGGAACGGTACATGGGGTACAGAGAGGAGCTCAGGAACATCGTCCAGGCCCTGAACCTAATAGTCACCACATTGCGGGACCATGTGGCACCCCAAAGGGCCCCTGTCACCAGCCCGGACCAGGAACAGCCTACCACCTTCGCCGGCGCTAGTGGACAGGAGGCCCCCACACAACGACGGGCCACCAGAACCCCACCTCCTGCTGAAGATCAACCACCCCGCAAGAGGAGCCTGAGATCACAAAGGAAGACAGAGTAGGATGCCAAGACCCCCGCCAGCCTAAGATCCCCCCGGATGTCATTCCACTGTCCCACATCGTCACCCTGTCCAACCTTGAACTGCCCCTGCTCCATCCTTCCACAGGCATATGGACAATGCACCTGTGCGACCGAGAACTGGACTCTGCCATGGACATCACTCCACCCCCACCCATCACCGTTTTACTATCATGGACCTATATGTAGCACTTCAAATAAATCACTTATTGCACTTAAAACACTCAGGAGTCTGCTTGTATTCTTAACAAATGTATTACACATAACGGTTAAAAAATGTACAGTTACATTGTGATGACAACATACCAATGTCAATTTGCTTTACTCCACGGCCGAACAAACCAGAAGTCACGCCGTGGGTCATACAGCTCTGAAAAGCCAAGGGAAAGTCACAATTCAGTTGAAAGGAACTGGGGGGAAACACAGAAAGTAGAGATGCAGGAGGCCAGAAGTAAATGTAAAATGCCGTGGGGGATTCTTACCTGGGTGCTACTGAAAATACTGTTGTATGACCGTGTCCCTGTTGTCCGTGTCGTCACCGTCCTCTTCCTCCTCTTCACTCTCCACAGGCTCCACAGCTGCTACAACACCACCATCTGGACCATCCTCCTGCAGAAAAGGCACCTGGCGTCGCAATGCAAGATTGTGAAGCATACAGCAGGCCACGATGATCTGGCACACCTTCTTGGGTGAGTACATTAGGGATCCCCCTGTCATATGCAGGCACCTAAACCTGGCCTTCAGGAGGCCGAAGGTCCTTTCTATGATCCTCCTAGATCGCCCATGGGCCTCATTGTACCGTTCCTCTGTCCTGGTCCGGGGATTCCTCACTGGGGTCAGTAGCCAAGTTAGGTTGGGGTAACCAGAGTCACCTATTAGCCACACACGGTGTCTCTGTAGCTGTTCCATCACATAGGGGATGCTGCTATTTCGCATAACATACGCATCATGCACTGACCCAGGGAACATGGCATTTACATGGGAGATGTACTGGTCAGCCAAACAGACCACCTGGACATTCATCGAATGGTAACTTTTCCTGTTTCTGTACACCTGCTCATCGTCTTTTGGGGGTACTAAGGCCACATGGGTCCCATCAATGGCACCAATGATGTTGGGGATATGTCCAAGGGCATAGAAGTCAGCCTTCACAGTGGCCAAATCACCCTCCTCAGGGAAAATAATGTAGCTCCGCATGTATTTCGTCAGGGCAGATAACACTCTGGACAAAATCTTAGAAAACATAGGCTGAGACATCCCTGATGACATGGCCACTGTTGTCTGAAAAGACCCACTTGCCAAAAAATGGAGGACTGACAGAACCTGCACCAGAGGGGGAATTCCTGTGGGTTGGCGGATGGGGGACATCAGTGCTGGCTCCAGCTGGGCACACAGTTCATGTATAGTGGCTCGGTCAAGTTGGTAGTGAAGTATTATATGACGTTCCTCCATTGTCGACAGGTCCACCAGCGGTCGGTACACGGGAGGATTCATCCTTCTCCTCGCAAGTCCCAGCGGACGGTGCCTAGGAAGGACAACATGGAGCACAGAGTCAAGCAACCCACAGGTACGTAACTACAGCTTTCACAGTACACGATTCTCAATGCATTGAATGGCTTGTATGAGTGGCAATGCAAGGCCTAGGCCTGTGTGACGCAGTAGTAATTAAGCCCTGTGGTCCCTTGTAATGGCGCTGCCTGACCTGAGAAGTGTGACAGTGGGATGTGAGGTCAATGCGCTGGCGTGACACACCGTGGCGGTAGGCGGTCGAAGACCGCGGCGCAAAGCCGCATTGGTTAACATCGAGCCCTATGGGTTTCACGAGCCAATGACTAGCTGCCCCGGCGGTCGCGGAACGCACCGCGGCGGTACGCGCCGCGGCGGCCGTGACCGCCATTTTCTATCTGGTTAATCACTCGAGACCTGATCATCCACAGGAGAGGACCTATACTGCAAGTGCTGCTGTGACCTCGGTCTGGGAGATACAATGGCTGCTGCGACTGGGGAAAGGGCCCCTGCCTTCACTACAGAAGAGTTGGAGAAACTTGTGGATGGGGTCCTGCCCCAGTATGCGCGACTCTACGGTCCTCCAGACCAACAGGTAAGTACACTGTGTGCACGTTGAATGGGCTATGCCTAGGTTGTGTATGGTGGATGTAAGATGGTGGGGTGGGGGGACAATGACGAGTGCAAGGCACGACAGATGAGAGCATGTGCCACATGGCAAGGTTGGGGAGGGGGGGACAATCGCATCTATCATGCGGAAAATTGATGATATTTCAAATTCCACCCTGTACATGTCAAATAGGTCAGCGCCCATCAGAAGATTGACATTTGGCGTGCCATCGCCAAGGAAGTCCGGACCCTGGTGGTCCACAACAGACGGGGCACCCACTGCCGCAAGAGGTGGGAGGACATCCGCCGCGGGACCAGGAAGACCGCCGAGTCACTGCTGGGGATGGCCTCCCAACCTAGGAGGGGTGCCAGTCGTACCCTGACCCCCCTGATGTCCCGGATCCTGGCGGTGGCCTACCCCGATTTGGATGGGCGCGTGACGACATCACAGCAGACACAAGGGGGTGAGTACCAGCACATTCAGCTATCTTTACGCGCAGTGGAGGTGCCTGGGTGGGGGAGGAGGGCTGTGGGTGACATTAGGCCAGGGCACTTTCTATATTGTATTCCTCTCCTTTAGCCATGTCCCTGTGCCCCCGACCCCCACCTCTGTACGGTGACAGGTACAGCTAGCCATGGTCCTGCATCACCCATGTGCGCGTTTGTTGTCCCTAGACCTGTTGGCCCAGTCACAAGTACTCAGTAGTGTACCCCGATTGCGCGGCTCAGTGCATGAGGCTCCTGTGTCTGTCCTCTCCGCCAACGGTGTTGACAATGCATGTACTCAACCTTTTATTATGTCTCCCCCCACCCTTTTTCTTTATCTTCTTGTGCATGTGTGCTTCAGCATCATCAGGCGGAGGAGACTTGGCACCGGAGCACGAGGGAGCTGCGACTCACAAGGCCCCGGTGGGCCATGGCACAGACACCGAGGCCACCAGTGATACGGAGGGCGAGGGGAGCTTCACAACAGGGAGCCATGGTGAAACCAGCGATACCGACACATCCTCGGATGGGAGCTCCCTAGTGGTGGCGGCAACATCCTTGCCCCCCGCCTCTACAGGTACAGCCGCCACCCAGCGCACCAGCTCCGCCCTCCCAGCAGCCCCTCAGCCTACGCTCTGTGCCCGCTCGCCCAAGAAGGCGGGCATCTCCTTCGCCCCAGGCACCTCAGCCCCTGCCCCTGTTACCCCTGCTGCCCTCAGTGAGGAGGTCATTGACCTCCTGAGGACCATCATTGTTGGGCAGACTACCCTTTTGAATGCCATCCAGGGGGTAGAGAGGGAGGTGCATCGTAGCAATGCATACCTGGAGGGCATTCATTCGGGTCAGTCTGCCCATCAACGATCGTTCAATGCTCTGGCCTCAGCACTGACGGCAGCCATTGTCCCTGTTTCCAGCCTCCCTCTTCTAACTGCCTCCAGCCTGTCTCTGTCTCCTGTTCCTCTGCCTATCCCATCCACACCATCAGACCAGCCTGCACACACCTCAACACCCAAGGGCAGCTCATCCAGACATAAGCACCACAGATCACACAAACATTCACCCAAGCAACACCCAGATGCAGACATGCCAACAGCCACTACCACCTCTGTGTCCCCCACCTCCTCGTCTCCCTCCTCCCTCCCTGTGACGTCTACACTCACACCTGCATGCACACCACCAACAGCCAGTACACCCATCACCAGCACACCCTCCAGTACAGTCCGCACACGTGCAGTCACCACCCCCACTGCTATTTACACGTCCCCTGTGTCCTCTCCCACTGTGTCTGTCACACCCTCTTCCAAGACACACAAACGCAGGCAGCCACCCACCCAACTGCCAACCACCTCACGACAGCCTGCAGCCCATGCACCTTCACCCAAGGACAGCACACCTGACTCTCCTACAACCACCTCCTCTTCCTCCACTCCCATAACCACTGCACCTACCGTTTACCTTGGTCCTAAAAAGTTTTACCTCTCCAATCTTGACCTCTTTCCCTCACCTGACCCACCCCCTCCATCTGCTAAGAGTCCCAAGAGCACCTCAGCCACCACCAGCCCGGGTTCACGTGTCAGCGTAGTCCATGGATTTTGGAGTCCCCCCTTTGCCAGCAGTGAGACATCGGTCAGCAGCAAGGGGACAGCCAGCCCCCCCCTGAAAAGAGGACCCGGAAAGTGAGGGGCCGCCGCGGGAGGAGTGCCACGGCTGCCCCCAAGGACCAAAGTTCGGACGCTTCACCTGCCACAACATCCAGGGGAGGCAAGGCCCAGAGAGCCACAGCAAAGGAGGGCAAGGGCAGCAGTGCGGAGAAGTCAGGCAGCAGGAGCGCGGACCAGGAGGGCCCCACAAGCCCCATCCCGGGTGTGAGGGAGGACACCCAAGGGCCCAGGACACCGTCACCGGTCCAAGGGTCCAGTAACTGCACGGTCGGAGGGCGACTGAGCAGGGAGTCCTGCCCAGGTCTGACTCCCTGGAATTACAGGACAAGCACCGCTGAAGAGGGCCCCGCCGTGCAGGAAGGCACCGCTGAAGAGGGCCCCGCCGTGCAGGAAGGCACCGCTGAAGAGGGCCCTGCCGTGCAGGAAGGCACCGCTGAAGAGGGCCCCGCCGTCCAGAAAGGCACCGCTGAAGAGGGCCCCGCCGTGCAGGAAGGCACTGCTGAAGAGGGCCCGCCGTCTGATTACCTGGAATTACAGAACAAGCACTGCTGAAGAGGGCCCCGCCGTGCAGGAAGGCACCGCTGAAGAGGGCCCCGCCGTGCAGGAAGGCACCGCTGAAGAGGGCCCCGCCGTCCAGAAAGGCACCGCTGAAGAGGGCCCCGCCGTGCAGAAAGGCACCGCTGAAGAGGGCCCCGCCGTGCAGGAAGGCACCGCTGAAGAGGGCATCGCCAAGACAGGCCCCGCTCCGCTGGGCCCTTCCAGTAAAGCACCGCTCCGCTGGGCCCCGCCGTCTCAAGCACCGCTCCGCTGGGCCCTTCCTCTCAAGCACCGCTCCGCTGGGCCCCGCCGTCTCAAGCACCGCTCCGCTGAGCCCTTCCTGTCAAGCACCGCTCCGCTGGGCCCTTCCTGTCAAGCACCGCTCCGCTGGGCCCCGCCGTCTCAAGCACCGCTCCGCTGGGCCCTTCCTGTCAAGCACCGCTCCGCTGGGCCCTTCCTGTCAAGCACCGCTCCGCTGGGCCCTTCATCTCAAGCACCGCTGGCCCATTGACAGTGCCGGTTCTGTGTCGTGCTAATGTTCACGCTGCACTCGGGCCACCCTGCCTCCCCCATTGCCTGTGGAGACTGTTATCCACTTGATGGACTGTGACTTTGCACTCCCCTGGATATGACAGTGGGCAAGCCACCCACTGTTGAGACTTGAGAGACTGTGGCTTTGCACTCCCCAGGATATGACAGTGGGCAAGCCACCCACTGTAGAGACTTGAGAGACTGTGGCTTTGCACTCCCCAGGATATGACAGTGGGCATGGTGGCCCCTTCTTGGATCTGGCGTCGTGGACTCATGTGGCTGTGGTGCCCCCCCTTCCCTTCCCCCTGAGGTGCCTGTAGTTTTGTCATCTGATGCCCCTGCAGTGTTTTCTCCAACGGACTCAGGTCTCCTGTGTGGGCTTTGCCCATGTGTTGATACACTTTGGCCCACGGACATTTGCAATTTCTGTGACGGTGCAGGACTTTCTGCCTCTATTTCTCGGTCACGCAATGTTTACATTTGAAATTTTTTGCTTCATTTTCCTATTTTACCATGTCTTCAATGAACCTATTTTTTACATAAATGTTGTTTCTCACTTTAATCATATCTTTTTGTTATTCCGGGGGGTTTGGGTGGGGTCACTTTGACTTGGTGCTCTGCATTGGTGTGTAGATAGTTGGGGGATGGGTGTGATGCGTATGTGTGTGCCCGTAACCCTTCCTCCTCCCCTGTGTCGTAGGTGCGGTACTCACCGTTGTCGTCTGCGCCGGAGTTCGTACTTGTGGTAGATGAGCAGGTAGACGAGAGCGGGTAGGATGTGTAATTCGGGCTCCATGCTGTCCTCCGTCCTCGTGGAGTGTATAGAGGTGAGCGTTTTCCCGTTCGTAGTCTGTTTCCGCCGTGTTTTTATCGGCGGGGCTCCCGCCCCGGAAAAGGTGGCGGATTGGTGAGTTGTGATAGGGTGGGCGGTACATTGTCTGCCGTCTGCCTGTTGGCGGTGACCGCCATGCTGTTTGTCTGTCCCGCCGTGGCGGTCGGAGTGTTAAAGTGGCGGGCTCTGTTGGCGGTTCCCGCCAGGGTCAGAATTCCATTTTTTGAACCGCCAGCCTGTTGGTGGGTTGGCCGCCGCTTTATCACCGACCGCCAGGGTCAGAATGACCCCCTATATGTTCTACATTAACCATACACTTCACCCTCCCTGCACTTGGTGCTACCTAGGGCCTAACTTAGGGGTGTCTGATATTTAAGAAAAGGGAAGGTTTAGGCCTGGCAAGTAGGCACACTTGCCAATTTGAATTTACAGTTAAAAACTGCACACACAGACACTGCAGTGGCAGGTATGAGACATGATTACAGATCTACTTATGTGGGTGGCACAACCAGTGTTGCAGGCCCACTACTAGCATTTGATTTACAGGCCCTGGGCACTCCTTGTGCACTTTGCTGGGGACCTACTAGTAAACTAGATATGCCAGTCATGGATAAACCAATCAACAATACAATTTACACAGACAGCATATTCACTTTAGCACTGGTTAGCAGTGGTAAAGTGCTCAGAGTTCAAAAACCGACAACAGGTCAGAAAAAATAGGAGGCAGGAGGCAAAAAGATTCCAACACTCACTTCCCACAGCCCTTTACAAACACCAAAAATTGCCATGAGACAAACATGAAAATCACTGAGACAACTACACACACACCACAAATACCCATTCATTCGTCACGCACCCCACATCCCACAACCCACTACATTACTCAACAACTGCTACACAACACACACCAAGCAACACACATGTCCTCACTAACTCACCCCCGTTTCATTGATGAGAAGTTGCAGGCCATGGTGAAGGAAATAATCAGATAGAGCCACAGATGTTTGGAGCACAAGTACAGCAAATAACCATTGCCAATAAGATGGAGCTATAGCGGAGGATGATGGACAGGGTGAACGCCGTGGGACAGCATCCATGAACAAGAGACGACATCAGGAAGAGGTGGAATCACCTACGGGGAAAGGAATGTTCCGTGGCAGCAAGGTACCAGCTCGCCACCCAGAGGACCGGGGGTGGAACCCACCTCCTCCCCCACAGCTCTTATTGATGAAAGTAGCTCTGGACTTCAGGATCTGGATGAACTACCTGGCCCATCAGGGACCACTGGTCAGTCAGCCACCCCAGCCCACTCACAGTCTACCACAGAGCCTCCTCCATCAGTATCCAACACCACAGGACCCACCCAATGTCCCCACACCTCTGTCCTCGGGACTCATCATTCAGCAGTGTGCCCACCTGTACAGGTACCCCAGTCCACACCTCACCCCAAAGACAATCAGGGACCTGGGGTCATTGGCAGTAGGCACTGCGTTCAGGGAACAGAGGCACAGGGGAACAGGGACACTGAGAGGACCGCTGTGCGCCAGGGGGAGGACAGGCCCAGGGAATTGACTCTCCAGGAGGCACTCACTAATATCCTGGGGGCTTTCCAATAATCCCAGGACAAGATGGCCCAGATCCTTACCAACATGCAGGAGAACAAGCGGCTGCAGGAGGTATACCATCAGGTGATCATGGAAGATTTGCAGGCCCTCAGCAACACCATGGTCTCCATAGCACGGGTGCTGGCAGATATGGCCAACATCATAAGTGAATAGAAAGCACACCAGCGGGCCCCTACCACTAGCCAGTCTACTGACCAGTCTGCTGCAGCTATTAGACAGGAGGCCCGCCACAGGACTCACAGGCCACCATCACTCCTCCCCCTGCAGAAGGTAAACCACCCACAAACATTCCCTGTGACCCAGACAGAAGCCAGAGACACTTGCCAAGACCATCTATAATTTGCAATACAATAAACACTGTTGAACACAACTTGAGTGATAGTGTTTTATGTTATGAAAATGTACAATCAAGGAAACAGACACATCTTGTGCAAATAATCTGAACACTGTGATAGCATACAAATGAAGACCTGTAGCTGTCTGTAGTCATCCCATTAGTACACAGTTGTTATAACACCATCATCTGCAAAATTAGAAGCATAAGTGACAGACAAAACTCTTGCCAGCACAATTGAGAACATTGGCTGTGACATTCCTGCTGCCAAGCCCACTGTCACTTGGAAATAACCAGTTGCCAGGAAATGGAGCACAGAAGAACTTGCACAAGAGGGGGGATCACAGTGGGATGAAGGATAGCCGATATCAGATTAGGCTCCAATTGAGCACACAGGTCTGTGATTGTGGCCCTGTCCAGTCTATAGATCAGTATTATGTGTCTGTCCTCTGGTGTAGCCAAGTCCACAAGGAGTCTGTACACAGGGTCTTGTCTCCTCCTCCTATTTATCCACAGTGGTAGGTATCTAAGGGACACAAGTGTAAGTAGGGTGTCAGAATTAGAACAAACAACCACCACCTGTGTACATACAGCATTAATGTGATGAGACATGGGAATGGCAATGTATGTGCAAATTATTAGCAATGAAGCAGTTCTTGATTATCTGAATGTTGTCCACCACCATAAAATGGTGAACACCTGTCCTGTATGTAGGGACAGGTGAAAGTGAGGTAACTCTGACAGTGTTGGGCATCATGGCGGGAGGCGGTCTTGCACCACTGTGCTATTCCTCATTGGCTACTATGGGGCTCTATGGAGTACAGTGGCCAATGAGGATCACTGGCGGCGGTGACAGTGTACACCGCTGTGAATGTGACTGCCATTTTCTACCTATGACCTCACTTGATTCCTGACTTTCAACAGGACAACACCTACACTCTGTGTGCTGCTGTGATCTGTGTCTGGATCCTGCCATGGCCTGTGTGACTGAGGAAAGGGCCCCTGCCTTCACTTCATAGGAGTTGGAGCACTTGATGTATGGGGTCCTAACCCAGTATGTACAGCTGTATGGGCCTCCAGACCAACAGGTGAATACAACTTGGGCACGATGCATGTGACAAGGTTGCATGGAGATGTGTGTGCAAGCATTGTGTCATTTGGGGTGGTGGTATGTCTGATGGTACTGTACATGGTGGGCGCTGGGTGATGTGTGTGCCAATGGAGATGTAAATGGGATTTGTGGGCCAAATGTATGACAGGCTGGGTTGTATGTGTAATGGTGTCCTCCTGTCTGTATTATCTCCACAGGTCAGCACCCATCAGAAGAAGGGATTGTGGTGTGCCAATCCCAAGGAAGTGCGAACCCTGGGGGTCTACAGCAGGCGAAGCTCCCACTGTAAGAAAAGGTGGGGGAACCTGAGGCGTTGGACCCGAGGACTGCAGAGGCCCAGCTGACAATGGCCTCCCAACGAGGGTGGTGTGCCTGTCAGAACCTGACCTCCCTGATGGCCCGCATACTGGCGGTGGCCTTCCCAGAGCTGGATGAGCACTTGAGGGCATCACAGCAGCCACAAGGGGGTGAGTACAGTGGGTAATTGGTAAGTGGCATGGGATCCTGGTGTGGGTGTCAGTTAGTGGGTGCCCCTTAATGCAGGGTCAGACATTGCAGCATGATCCAGCTCAAGGGTAATGTGTGTATTGCAAAAGCTGGTAACCTAGCTAGGTTGTATTCCATGTCACACAGGGCTTAGTGGGTCCCAGGAGGGGTGCAGATGGCGGTGGTTGGCTCTCATCTTGCTGTGGTACCTAGCCAATGAAATGCCAGTGCGATGCATGGTGCTAAATCCTGATCCCAGTGTGTGACGGTAATGTGTATGCCATCTGTGGTGTTAGTGCTGTAATTGACCCAGTACTCCCTTTCTCTCTCCCCCCTTTTTTTTCTTCTGTCATCCTGTCCATGTGTGCATTAGCATCATCTGGCGGAGGAGCAGTGGCACAGGCAACAGAGGGATCTGCATCCCTCAGGACCCAGGAGGCAGATTCCACTGACGCTGAGGGAACCAGTGGGACGGAGAGTGGGGGAGAACCACAACGTAGACAGGAGGTGACAACACTGACTCTGATTCCACCTCCGATGGAACCTCCCTGGTGGTGGTGGACACCTCTGGGACCACTCCAGCTACAGGTACAGCCTCCACCCCCGTACCAGCATCACCCTCCCAGTAGCCCCTAACCGATTTGACCGTGCCCGCTCACCCAGGAGGGTGGCATCTGGTTTGCCCCAGGCACCTCTGGCCCTGCCCCACTGAGCCCTGCTGCCCTCAGTGAGGAGGCTATTGACCTCCTGAGATCCATCTCTGAAGGGGAGTCAACCATAGTGACTGCCATCCAGGGGCTGGCATCCCAGATGCAGCAATGCAGTGCCTTCCTGGAGGGCATCCACGGTGGATTGTTGGCCCAACAGAGTTTGTTTCAGGCTCTGGAATCCTCTCTGATGGCAGCCATTTTCCCTGTTCCTACTTTCTCTCCAACTACCACTTCCCAGTCCTGGTCTCCTCAACCCCAACCCATCACATGCTCATATTCAGACAAGCATGCACATAAAACATCACACAAGATTGGCACAGCCAAACACAGGCAGCACACTTCAGGCCACAAGCACTCATACAAACACCAGACAGTTGCACACACAACATCCACTGCCTACATTGTCTCCTCCTCCTTCCTCACAGTCACATCCACACTCATACCTGCATGCACTGCATCAACAGCCACCACCACCATCACTTTCAGACACCTCCACATCCATCAATGCGTCCCCTGTGCCCTCTCCCACCCTGTCTGCCCCCTCTTAAGAGACACAAACGCACACACTCAGACTCCCAACAGACATCCACCTCACATCTGCACACTGCCCATGCACTTGCACCCAAGTCCAGAAGACGTACACCTCCTACAACCACTCCCTCAACCTCCACTCCCATCCCTCATCCTGCCCCAACATCCCTCAGAAGCTTTTCCTTGCCCAACATGACCTCTTCCCTCCCTCTCCCTCCCCCCATCCTGCCCGTAAGAACAGGGTCCCAAGGACCAGCCTAGCACCTCAGCCAAACAGTCTGCCACTGCTCCCATTGTATCAACAGCTGCGGGCTCGAAGGGTACCCAGAGTGTGACAGCTCCCACTCCTACTGTGAGCACACCTCTGACTCAGATAGGGAGGACTAGGGTGGTGAAACCCAAGGGATATGAGACGGGGACAGTGGAGGCACCTCCTAGTTGTGGAGGCAAGAAATATAAGTTTCCCACTCCACCACCCAAGAAAGGAAAGGATCCCACTCCACCACCCAAGAAAGGGAAGGATCCCACTCCACTACTTAAAAAAGGGAAGGTTCCCACTCCACTAACTAAGAGAGGCAAGAGACTCCCTTCAACAGCAGTGGGCAAGGAGCCCTTACCTCCAACAGAAGCTGGCAGGGTAACACCTCCAACAGAAGTGGGCAGGGAGCCCTCACCATCCGCTGCGACACAGCAGCCCTGACCTCCAGCAGAGGGCATGTAGCCCACCCTCCAGGGACTGCTGTACAAGGAGCCCCATCCAGAACCAGTGGGACAGTTCCCCACCACAGAGACCGTGACCTTGAACTCCCCAGCAATGTGAAATGGGCATGGAGCCCCCTCCAGAACCCCACTTCAGCTGTTATACCTAAATGTTGTCCTTGCATTATTATGACGTGGGTCCTGTGACTTTGGTTTTCTTCTGCAGCTGGTTGTGTGTATGGTGTGTGTGTGTGAATGGTGTGTGTTGTGTATGTGTTTGTCACTCTCCTTTTCCTCCCTCTTTCCCTTGTGTGCTAGGCAGCTGTACTCACCGCCGTCATCTTTGTCGGCGTTGGTGTTCCAGGTGGAGCATGGCGTAGAAGAGCTGCAGGAAGACTTGCAGTTCCGGTTCCATGGCGGCATTGATCTTCTTTGTGTCTCTGATGGTGAGTCTTTGATCCTCTGTGTTCTGTTTCTCCCAGGCTTTGGATGGCGTTGGTACTGCCCCGAAAATCATGGCAGTTTGCTATGTTGTAATATGGTGGGCGGTACCTTTTCTTCCACCTGGCTGTAGATGACTACCGCCGTGATCAGTGGTGTTAACCCCCTCGCCGTTGGTGTGGTACATTGGCTGTCTATGGGAGTTATCACCGCCATGGTCATAATTTGGCAGTAATTACTGCCAGCCTGTAGGCAGTATTACTGCCACTTTAAAGTTACCCTCCTCAAAAAACTCAAGGCAGACCCAAAGGACCTCAAGAACTTCCGGCCCATCTCCCTGCTCTCCTTCCCGGCAAAAGTCATCAAGAAGGCTGTCAACAGACAACTAACCCACTTCCTCGAGGAAAACTGCACCCCGGACCCATCCCAATCTGGATTCCACAGCAACCCCAGTACCGAAACTGCCATCATCGCCACCAACTACGACATCAGAACCTTACTGGACAATGGGACAACCCCATTCTGCTTGGAGGCCACCAAAATCATCTGCGGCATACCCCAGGGTTCGTACCTCTGCTGACCCTCTTCAACATCTACATAGCCCTGCTCGCTAACATCGCCCGATCCCACAACCTCAACATCATCTCATACACCCACGACACCTAGCTGATCCTCTCCCTCCCCAAGGACTTCGCCAAGACCAACTTCCATGAAGGAATTAAGGCCATCACCGAATGGATGAAGAGCAGCTGCCTCAAACTCAATTCTGACAGGACAGAAGTCCTCATCTTTGGCTCCACCCCCTCCACATGGGATGACTCCTGGTGGCCTGCCACTCTCGGAGCTGCCCCGACTCCCACCGACCACGCACGTAACCTAGGATTCATCTTGGACTCCTGATTATCCATGACCCAGCAAGTCAAGGCCATCTCCTCCGCCTGCTTCAACACCCTCCGCATGCTTCAAAAGATTTACAAATGGATACCCAATGAAACCAGAAGAAAAGTCACCCAAGCCCTCGTAAGCAGCAAACTGGACTACAGCAATGCCCTCTACGCAGGAACACAGCCAAACTCCAGAAGAGGCTGCAACCCATCCAGAACACCTCTGCACGCCTCATCCTAGACGTCCCCCACCACTGCCACACCACAGACCACCTGAGAAACCTGCACTGGCTCCCAGTCAACAAGAGAGTCACCACAGCGAGCCAGAATACCTCAACAGACGACTCTCCTTCTACACCCCGACTCGACACCTCCGCTCCGCCGACCTTGCCCTCACAACTGTCCCATGCGTCTGCAGAACTACAACCAGCGGTAGATCATTCTCGCACCTTGCCGCCAAAACGTGGAACACTTTTCCCACCCACCTGCGCCAGACCAAAGACCTCCTTACCTTCAGAAAACTTCACAAGTCCTGGCAGTTCGAGCAGTAGCATCACATCCCCCCCTTCTCCCACCCCTCAGCGCCTTGAGACCCTCACGGGTGAGTAGTGCGATTTACAAATTCCTGATTGATTGATTGAATAATTGATTGAGTCACCACCATTGTCATAATGACCACCTCTGCCTCTCTCTCTCAATCTCTCACTTTCTCTCTCTCAGGCTTGGGTGGTTAGCGGGATTGGCCACAGGGACAGGCTGCAGGTCAGGTCCTGTGGCCAACCTTTGCTGCACATGGCCAAGGGCTGTGTGTGACAGTTGTTGGAATAACGTATAGCAATGATAAAAATGCCGTAAAAATTCACTGAAAAAAAACAAAAGTTACGGGGACGTTATAGTTAGGAAATAAAATTAAAAATACCATAGAAATTCACCTAAAAAAACTAGGTCTCACATTTTAAACGTACAAGACCATAGAAATTCGCCTGTTATAGTTAGAAGTATCTCAAGTAACTATAACTCATGCCCTAAGGTATTTATAACTCACACACTCACCATGCACTTCTAATTACCCCACAAATTACGACACTCATGACATCATGACATCTTTGAAAACATCACTGATAATATCAATGTAATATTTGCAGTAAAGGTTTTGACAAAAATACTGTGCACGGCTGGGACGTGAGATATAATTACCTTAGAGGACAAGTTATTAGTACTATTTCTATGGTTTTGTTCATTTAAAATGTGAGCCCAACTATAATGCCCCTGTAACCTTTATTTTTTTAAGTGTGTGTACCACATATTTTCAAATGCACCTAATTCTGAATGGTGACTACCATTATTCCAAATACACCACATTGTTCTATGAATCTGTTCAGAAGGATTTACAATTATTTGATGGGTTTCAGCAATTTCTGGTCCTTTTTTATAACTATACAATGCGAAGTAATTGACTTTTCTTGAAATGTGTTTTGGTCTAACAAATATACAATTTATATCCTACAAAGTAATGTCGGAATACAAAATAAGCCTGCTGGAAATCAAACTCATGTTTCAGGGACTTTAGAGCCCTGCGGAAAGCGCACATACCTATCTCTATAGATAGACATATTTTCTCCATTTTTCTCTGAAAGCATTTATATATTGCTTCTTACCCTTTGAACAATAGATTACTTTTTTCAGTTGTGTAGTGGTGTTGCACGTTGTAAGGGGTTTCACACTACTAAACATTTTTTTTTTAAACTGCTTGCAATATTAATGTTTTACATACTGCGTAATTGTACTTTCATAACAGTCGGAACAGCCGACTTTGGAACTGGGGCATTGTGCTCGAGTCTCAGAACATCCTATGGTTCCGGGTAAATCACTTAGGGGCTGATTTAGATCTCAGCTGAGCTGAGGGGGCTACTCCATCACAACAATGTCAGGCATCCTGTTCGTCGAAATCTAAATCCCATAGGAAACAACAGGATTTAGATTTCAGCGGACAGATGTAACCCCTCCGCCAAGATTTAAATCAGGCCCTTAATCTTACCTGTGCCTAAAAGAAATGAATGTGACCTTGTATAATGTAACTGCTGCTCATATAAATCACTCTAATACTTTCAGGTTGAGTATATAAAAATACTTTCAAAAATACTAATAAAAAATAAGCATTTTTTCCAGTGCTTTAAATGGGCCAGTACTGTCCGGTACTGAGTGCCGGCACTTTTTTATTTTGAGAGGCACTGTACCTCCACTTCTCAAGATAAACATAATACTTTTAATTGGGGAGTACCGGCACTTCCCAGAAGCAAGTACTCATACAGAGGGCCATATTTAGACTTTTTGACGCAAAACTGCGCTAACGCAGTTTTGCGTCAAAAAAATTAGCGCCGGCTAACGCCATTCTGAAGTGCCATGCGGGCGCCGTATTTATTCAATGACGTTAGCCGGAGTTAGCCGCCGGCGCTGCCTGGTGTGCGTGAAAAAAAACGACGTACACCAGGCAGCGCCGGCGTAGGGGGATATGGAGCTTGGGCGTCAAAAAATGGGGCAAGTCAGGCTGAGGCAAATTTTTCGCCTCAACCCGATTTGCGCCATTTTTTTCGACTCCCAACCCCCATAGAAATGACTCCTGTCTTAGCAAAGACAGGAGTCATGCCCCTTGCCCAATGGCCATGCCCAGGGGACTTCTGTCCCCTGGGCATGGTCATTGGGCATAGTGGCATGTAGGCGGGCACAAATCAGGCCCCCCATGCCACAAAAAAAAAAATATATACTTACCTGAACTTACCTTAATGTCCCTGGGATGGGTCCCTCCAGCCTTGGGTGTCCTCCTGGGGTGGGCAAGGGTGACAGGGGGTGTCCCTGGGGGCATGGGAGGGCACCTCTGAGCTCCTTCCGAGCCCACAGGTCCCTTAACGCCTGCCTTGTCCAGGCGCTAAAAAACGGCGCAAAAGCGTCCGTACGTAATTTTTTTTGACCCGCCCACTCCCGGGCATGAATTTTGCCCGGGAGTGTAAATACGGCGCACATGCCTCGGAGTCAATTTTTTAGACGGGAACGCCTACCTTGCATATCATTAACGCAAAGTAGGTGTCCACGCAAAAAAATGACACAAACTCCATGGACTTTGGCGCTAGACGCCTCTAACGCCAAAGTATAAATATGGAGTTAGTTTTGCGTCGGAATTGCGTAAAAAAAAACAACGCAATTCCGGCGCAAACAGAGTATAAATATGCCCAAGAGTACGTACACTTCTATTTTTCCATTTCAAGCACTGATTTTCTATACAGGGCAAAATCCTTAGGGTATGCCACTCAGTCTAAATTGCACACTTATTGGGGCTAGGTACTCCGCATTTATTGCAGTGAGCAGGTTTTGCAGAGTACCCCTGCTGTGTATCTGTAGGGTGAGTGGCAATGAGAAAATCAGCTTTTATCCACACTGTTGTCTTGACACTTCCTTATCTTCTTTGAAAGGGAAATGACAAGGCCATGGAGAGCGAGTGGCAGGGGGCACCTGAGCTGAGAGGAAAAAAAACACAAAAGAGCTAACGAAGGCTGTGTATTCGTGCAACGGTGCCAAAAGAAGTACTTTACAATGTCCGAACTGCAGGCCAGGCTGGCAATCCAGCAGCCCCAGCACAGTTAGCCCTGCCCGTAACAACTGACGCGGGAGACTAAAGCCCATTCAGCCTTATGGGTTTTGAGCCTGACAGAGCTGAAGGTCAGAAACGCAAATGCAATCCTCCTATTAGGGAAATCAGTGGCGCTGTAACCAGGGTGCTTGAGCTACTCCAGAACCACCAGATAACTTTCCAGAAGTTAGCTTTGTACATAAGCAATAGATTGCTGTACATGTTTATTGCAACGTGTAATGCACATCAAATTTTATATGGTTTCTTCTCACTGGTTGCTAATAATTACGTTACCACATTGTTTACTATTCAGCTCAAAATTTGCAACTTGAACTAGTGACACTCTTCCTGGGGCACAGGACATTATGAAAGAAGTAGCCCGAAATATATAATAACACACATGTAAATGAAAAACATCACTGAGGTTCATTATGAGACATGTGGTAGAAAAGAAGCCATTTCTGCACTCAGTAAATAGACCAATGCTGTGGTATGTACCATGGTCCAGATGTAAGAGGGCCTAGCACCATTCTAACGTCACATCAGTGTTATTTTTTTACACTAATGTGACGTTGGAAGGCCAAAAATGCTATACCATATTTACAAAGTGGGCCAATGCTTGCATTGCCTAACATTGTAACCCCTTGTTCCACATTATGCCTGTGCCAGGCATAATGTATGCAAGAGGGGTGGCCCAAAAAATGGCACAACGAAATCTAAGGGATTTCTTTGCGTAATTTTATCAAAATTTTTAACACCTGCTAAGCACCGGCGTTAAAGGGAGGCTCCCATTATTTTCAATGGTCCTCTTGGTGCTTTGCAGGATTAGAGGCAGCATTTTTTACACGAATTCTGCAACGCGCCGGACTAGCATAAAGAATTATGACGCTAGTAGCCCTGACTACTGCCATGGTGCGCCATATTTTAAATACGGCACACACATGGTGGCATTAAGGGGGTGCTAAGAGGCGCAGGAAAAGTGGCGCTGCACTAGGTGCTCCACCACTTTTCATACATCTGCCCTCATATGCTATATTATCTATCCATTTCGAGTTCTACACCTCAAAATGAGGGATAACATAGAATAACACATTTTCCCTTTAACTGATTTCCCTAAAATAATTTTACTAGGTGTTACCTGAAAAGATTAGTGTTAGGAGATCTCCCTATGTTGAGGTTTAGGGAAACGTAAGAAGTTGGACACACAAATTGGAAACTTAATGCAAGCACACATTTTGGAACAAAAAAGCATACTCTGAATTTTAGACATATATTGCTTAGCATGCACTCAAAAGTGCACTATTGCACCTCATGTAATGCCACTTCTTGCACTAAATGAGAATTCTTCCCTAAGTAGCATTTGGATTTTTCGCAACCCTGAGGGGCATATTTAAGAGCCCATTTCTTTTTATGCTATTATGATGTTAGAAGGCCAAAACCACTGCACCATATTTACAAAGTGGTGCATCTTTGTAACCCTTTGAGCTACATCATGCCGGTGCCAGGCATATTGTATGCAAAGGGGGCATTCCCCTGTTAGGTGGTGGGGGGAAATGGTGCAGGGAAATCTAAAAGCAGATGTTAAAAGGAGGCTTCCATTGGTTGCGCCTCTGGGTGCTTTGCAGGATTAGCATCAGAATTTTTTACGCTAATCCTGCAAAGCACCAGACTAGGGTCAAAAGTTATGATGCTAGTCCCCTAACTACCACCATGGTGCGCCATATTTTGAATACGGCCACACATGGTGGCATTAGGGGGGTGCTAAGGGGCATAAGAAAAGTGGCACTGCACTGTGTGCAGCCACATTTTCCTAAATATGCACTTCTGTCTTTAGTGAACTGATATCACTGGCCAGCACCTCTAGTCTCAATACTTTTCCAGCACAGCTGACAGCAATCATTTCAAACAAGGCATTAGAACCAGTAGAGAAAAGGTGTGCCTTAGCAATATCGCAACCCTTCGTGATAGAAACTTGAAAATCGGCTACTCAAATTTTTTTACCTGTCGGATTCCTTTATTCTCTGAAGGTAGCATATTCAGTTATGGACTAACCAAAAAATCTACATTTTGTAAACCATGTGAGTCGTTTGACTATGGGGGTAATTATGACCTCGTCGGTGAATGGTAATGTGGTGGTAGTACCGCCAACAGGCGGGTTGGCTGCAGCCAACCTGCCTCTTCTCCACTCAGACCGTCATGGCAGTAGCAGCCGCCCGACCGGAGATATAAATCTCCAGCCCAGCAGCTGCTATAGTACAGCTGGCGGCATTATGAGCCAGCTTACCGCCATGGTTTTCGTGGCGTTAGCAACATCATGAAAACCATGGCGGTAGGCCCTACCAGTAACAGGGAACTCCTTCCCTGTTACTGGTAGGAGACTCACCCACCCCCCAAACACTTCCCAGATGACCGCCACTCCTCCTCCATCCACGTTCCCCCCTTCTGATCCCCCACCCCCATACACACACACACCCGCAGACACCCACCATGCATACACCCACAAACTCACACTAGCATACACGCATTCATACACGCATACATCTCATTCATGCTCACACACATCCGTACACACATACACACTAACATGCAGACATGCATTCATATTTCCATTCTTACACGCATTCACACACATTCATACATCCACACAAACAACACTACACACAGACATATTCACGTCCACACTCACACATTTATGCACACAACCCCACATACACAAACACACACACACACAAGACCCCCCCGCAGCCTCCCCTGTCAGAAGCCCAACTTACCTTCATCCAGGTGGTCTTCCGGCAGGGAACGGGACTGGGCACTACTACCGCCAGCAGCACCCACCAGCAGAACACCGTCAGGCTGTATCAAAGATGATGATACGGCTGGCAGTGGTCTACTGCCATGGCGGTACTGGTGGTAGCAGCGCCATCTTACCACCATCCGCCAATATGGCCACGACCGGATTTCCGTCCATCTTGTGGCAGAAGACCAGCTGTGGTCATACTCTGGCGGACGGATGGTAGCCGCCGTGACTGTCTTTTGGGGGCCGTCACCACAGCGGTAGGTGGTTTATACTGCCAGTGTCATAATGTGGGCCTATGTGTTTTTACAACATACACAAAACAACCGTTTTAGTCCAGTGATCAAGATACATTTAATGCATGCACCAAATACGTACCTTAAAACTTTATAATCCTACTCACATACATGCATTCAATCAGTTCTTAACATAGTTTAAATACTGATCAGCACCAACATTTATTGCAACATTTGTCTAACCTTGTTAAATTGAACAGTATTTTGGTATGAATAGGAATAAACTATATATAGCAATGAAAAAGACCAATAGGCAGAGGTTTCCCTGATCTTTAACAGTCAATATCATGACTATCATTTCAAGAAGGGCTATATCAGTCCCTCATGCCAACCATATTCTAGATTGGCTATGTTGAAATTAGGAATATGTGTCCAAGTAGGCAAGAAGAATAGACGCCTCAACTCTTTCAAGTGACATCGCCAGGGCAGGGAGAAATGTTATATGCATGGCCTTCCTAGTATCAATGGGATTAAGTTTAGACTTGTGAAATTAAGAATTCATTGTTTATACAAGTTGCTCATACCACTTCTGTTCAAGAGAAGCACAGCAAATTTTTTAGACACAACAGAAAGGCTGAAAAGCTTTACCTGTATGGCCTCTCCAGGAATGTTTCAGTAGGGAATTCTTTGTCTTGATGTCCCAAGAAAAAGCCTTTTTGCCCTCCTTGTCTATATGACACCTCTCATTATAGTTGCTTATTTTGTCTGTAGTAAACATGGACTCAAGTCAGTAGAAAGTGTTTACACCCAGGATTGTTTGGATGGCTTATATTGATACCTTTTTTGACAACATTCTGATAGGACAACTGAGGAGGTGTGATGACTAAATAGTCCCAAGATGTGTGTCCTCATTGATTGGATAGTGAGAGTTTCTGTCCTGAGGGGGCCTATACATTGTGTATGGTTGATACAGGTCAGCCAGCTTTGGGGTAGGTGAAGATCATTTGCTAAAGATAATACTAAAGTGGACTTTTTCTTAGCCATTTAAGGAGATAGCAACTGTCTCATCCCCTAATGTAAAACTTTCTTCCATTAGCAATTAAGAATATGTTTGAAATGTATAAGTGTATTGCTTGATCTTATATGTCTACAAGAATGGTGTAATATCGTATATGCATAATAGATTATTATTGTTACTATATATTACGGGGTAGGCAGAGCTTGGGCTGCTGCTGTGTCATTTTTTGTGACACAGCAGTGGCACATTCTGTGCTCCATATTCACAAAGTAACGCATTAGGCATCATGCTTCACTGTTCATTCTCCTGCATTCTTTTTCCCTGCGCTTCAACCAGCTGCATCATTTGCACCATTTGCAAGGTAGCCATTCCCCCCTCCAATATCCACCACAGAACCAATGCATCATTATCTACAAGTCAATGGGAAAGTGACGCATTGTTCAGCAAATGATTGGAGACATCCTAAATGCATCAAGATTCCTGAACATCGGAAATCCAGGCATAAAGATGACACATTGACACTGGTACATAAGCAGAATGTACTTTGGCAAGCTCAACTATGTCATGGAGCTACTCATACTGCATCTCGGAGCAGGAAGAAGACAACAACCAACATCACCATGGAAGCAACGCAGGAGAAGAGAGTGGACATACAGGCAGAGGATCACCCTCATTGACCTCAGGGAGGAGGAGATCATCACCTATTACAGGATCAGGAGGAAGACTATTGTCCAGCCCAGCTCCTGAATCAGATGTCACCAAGGCTGAAGATAACACCCCAGTGGTACAACAGCATCCCTTTGCAGGCCAAGCAGATGGCAGTACTCCACATGCTGGTGTCTGTCTCATTCCAAATCACCACAGCCAGAGTGGCAGGCATATCTCAGGCCTCCTTTTCACCATTCCTCCCCTCGGTCCTCAATGCCACCTTAAGCCTGACAACCCAGTAGCTCATTGTGGAGATCTTAGTATTCATTGTAGCATCTCCTTTAAGGAATCTAGAATGTGATGAGGTAGTAAGCTGAGGTCAGGAATGGAATGATGGGGGGAGAAGGATCTGGAGAGGACAGAGAAAAGGATGTGTCTATGATTGCTAGAGGTGTTATGATTTTTCAACCATAATAAAGAAAACTTGTGAAAAAAAGAGGAATTCTGTGGAGTGGACTTTACATTGGCGACGAGGGCCTGTGCAGGAGACAGGCTAAAGAACACCTTCACTCCTGGATTATAATGAACAGTTATTCATTTTGGCCTTCGAGGAAACGTATAAAAGGAAAAAGGTACTTAAAACTACAATAATTATAATATTATTTACTGCTCTAAAATTGCTTTTGAATCAGCAATTCTTATACTAGAATCGCGTCAATACGCGATACCTTATCCTTTTGGAAATCCTTTTCAGAAACTGTGCCGTTAAAGACTGTCCGCGCGCAGCCACGCGCTATTTATTTTTAAAGACGCGACTGAAGCAGCTTTCAACGCGCGCTGTTACAACGCGTTAGAAATGGATAGGCGTGCGTCACCGTGCGCCACCTAGTGCTAATTATAAAAATGTATTTTAACACGCGTAGAGAAAAGCGTGTTTAACTCGCATTTCTCTAGCGCGCGATAATTTGAGGAAAAGGAAGAGAAAGTGTAAATTTAACAGAAACAAAAGGAAAGGAAATCTTACCTAGGTCTTCAAACAAGGAGGAGAAAAAGGAAGTAGGACCTGAGGAAAAAGGAAGTGAGACTTTAAAAAAAAAAAAAAAAAACAGAAAAAAGACTATTTCATTCCTGGAATGGTGAAAAAAGAATAATAAAGGAAAAACTGAAGTTACACTATTTCTATTATTTATTGTATTTGTAAACTAAATATATGAAAATATGAAAATAAATACATAATTTACACAAGTGAAAATAACATATATTTCCAACTGGAAAAAGTGACTAGTAAATAGTGTTAAGGAATATATATATATAATGGGTGATCAAAGTATATTAGCGCCACCACCGTTCCTAGCAACTCCAGGTGATCCATCCATACCCTGGAAACAATGGAAGAAGATTTTTAACACTTATATGTTAGCTATTGGGAGTGATCGATATGCTCCTCCGAGACGCCAAGCCATATTGTTACATCATCTTGGAATTGAGGGCAGAAGAATATATGAGAATTTACCAGAGGTATCGCTAGGAATGGGAGACGTCAGCCTTCTAACGTCTTTGATATGTCTATACAGATGTTAGACATACAGTTCATTCCAAAGACGAATCTTGTGTTACAAAGTCATAAGTTTTTTTCCAGAGTACAGCAAAGAGATCAAGATATTGCATCCTATGTAGCGAGTCTAAGAGGTCTGGGGCTATCTTGCGAATTCGATCATTTACTGGATTCCCTAATAAGAGACCAGCTTGTGAGGTGTGCGAGTGACAAAAGAATACGCGAAAAATTATTGATGAAGGATCCGAACTTGGAGGAAGCAATACTGATTGCTAAGAAAATGGAGCATGCAGCTGTATGGCTGCAAGAAATGGATGTAAAATCTATACAGGTTGAACAAGGAGTTGTGGCAGAAGTTAATAAAAAAGAGGAACCTCGCGGTGCAACACAATGGAATAGGTGTGATAAGAATGGTGACGACGTGAAAATAAGTAAAGAGGAAAAACGTAAAACACAGGAATGGAGAGTTATAAAATGTTATTGATGTGGCGCCCCAGGGCATATAGCTTCCAGCAAAACATGTGCTGCCAGGAATGCTATTTGTCACAACTGTGGAAAAAAAGGGCATTTTGCCAAGTTTGCAGATTCAAATGTGGCATAGGTAACAAGATGGTTCAGGAGGCAGAAGACGTATGTGAGACCATGGAAGATATAATCCTGACGGTTCATGGAGAATTGGTCTCTCACAACTGTGAGGTAATTTCACTTCAAGGAGTCAAGAGGGAGAGCACTGAAGCACTGGATAAGCCGCATATCCAAGCCATGTTAGATGGTTTTCTGTTGGTGGATTCGGGAAGCCTATTCACCCTCATCTCAAAGGAAGTATTTGATTCTGGATGGGCAGATTCTTCGCGTAAAAATCTAATAATTCCTGATATAAGAGCTGTGGGATACGCAGGGAGAAAAATAGAGATTATAGGAATGTGCTGCATGACTATTTCCTTTAAGGGAAGAATCATTCAAGGGAAAGTGTACATCACAGACTTTGATACAAATCTCCTTGGTTGGCGCCATCAGAAGGACCTTGGAGTAATTTTAAATCCAAATGCAAAGGAACCTATGTCACTTACTGAGGAGATAAGTATTGGTGTTGTGACGGAACCAATAGAACATGATCTGGTTGCAAGATATCCTGAAGTCTTCTCTTCTAAATTGGGTCTTTTGAGAGGATTTGCGCATAAGATTATAGTGAAAATGAACACTACACCTATTGTACACAAGGTAAGAAATGTCCCAAATTTAATGAGGGAGCCATTAAAACAAGAATTGGAAAAATTGTTGAAAGAAGACATCATCGAACCAATAGAATCCTCGGAATGGTTGGCTCCGGTGGTCGTTGCACCAAAGGAAGATGGAAAAATTCACCTATGCATTGACCTTAGAGACCTCAACAAATGTATATGGGTTGATCGTCAACCTCTTCCAAATATTAAGGAAATGCTATCAGTGAAGGCGAAGGGTAATATATTCAGTGTTTTGGACATGTCTTCAGCGTACCATCAAATAAGCCTGCATGTTGATTCGCGACATTTAACATCTTTTGTAACACCGCTAGGGGCTTTTAGATATAAGAGAATGCCCTTTGGACTTGCTTCTGCGTCTGCGGTGTTCCAAAGGATAATGGAACGAGTTTTTGGTGACATGACTCGTGTATTATGTTTTCAAGATGATATACTAATCGTAGGGGAGAATGAATCTGATCATGATCTTTTATTTCATGAAGTAATGCACAGGTTAAAGAGAAATGGCCTAACGATTAAGAGGGAGAAGTGTCAAATTCGTAAAAGGGAAGTAACATATTTGGGACACACAATAAATGAAGATGGAATTAGGCCAAAGAAGAGCATTGTCTCGGCAATCAAGCATGCTCCAGAACCAGGCTCAAAAGAAGAGTTGAGGTCATTTCTGGGTCTTGCGGAATATTGTTCCAAGTTTGTTAAGAACTTTACAGAAATAGTTGAACCATTAAGGAAACTTATGAAGAAGGGAGTAGCGTATGTGTGGAATGATAGTTGCAAATGCTCTTTTCAAGAACTAAAAGATCATATTTCGAAGGTTCCAACTTTAGGAATATTTGATTCACGTGCAAAAACCTTTTTAACAACTGATGCTAGTAATGTAGGTGTTGGAGCTGTGTTAACTCAAATTAAGGATGGTGAAGAACGCATCATTGGTTTTGCATCCAGGAGGTTGCAGGGCGCCGAAGTTTCATATTCTGTGATAGAGAGGGAGGCCCTGGCTTGTTGTTGGGGAATAAACCATTTAAAATGTTATTTGTGGGGTTTACCCTTTAAGTTGAAGACTGACCACAAGCCACTTACCTACATTTTTAAAGGGGGGCGGGGTTTAGAAGGTGGTATTACTCCGCAAATTTCCAAGTGGTTATTGTCAGTATTGGGTTACAACTTTACGGTGGAATTTGTGAAAGGTAATAAGAATGTTGTGGCGGACTACTTGTCTAGAGCGCCAGTGGATGATGGTGAGTTTCAGGAAATGGAGTCGAAAGATGTGGTGAGCACTATTTTAGGAGAAATGGCTATAACAGCACAAGAGTGAGAACAGGCAGAAGTTAGTGATGTAACTGTGCAAGTTGTGAAAGAAAGAGTAATTAATGGTTGGAAGAATGGTGATGAGCTGGATTGTGATTTGGTAAGGTACTTTAGAATTAGGGATCAACTAAGTATAGTTAATGGGAGGTTATTAAGAAGAGATCAACTTGTTCCACCTGTTAATATACGTAAACACATTATTGAAATTACCCATCAAGGACATCTGGGCAGGGGAACAATGAAAAGGAAGGTGAGACAGACATTTTGGTGGCCTGAGATGGACAAGCAAGTGGAAGAAGCAGTAAAAAACTGTGTGGCATGTGCCAATAGCGATAAGACCAAGGTGTTGAGGCATGTACCCCTGGCTCCTGTGAAGTTTCCTAGTGGTCCGTGGGAAAAATTGGCTATAGATTTCATTGGGCCTATGTCTAGTTTGGGAGTGGGGTGTAAATATATATCGGTGTTAGTAGATTATCATTCTGAATGGTTCACTACTAAGGTAGTTGGGCACGTGAAAACTTCAGTAGTGATAGAATTCTTTGAGGAGGTATTCATGGAGGAAGGCTTTCCAAAATGCATTGTATCCGATAATGGGGTGCAATTTATATCATCAGAAATGACTGATTATATACGAAGAGTTGGAATCAAACATGAGAGGGTAGCTCTTTTCCATCCGCAAGCCAATGGTCTGGTGGAGAGGGTAAACCGATTAAAAATGGAAAATATACAGTTATCTCTGGCGAATCGACTTCCAAAGAAAAGAGTTGAGTAGAATGATATGGACTTATCGAACGTCTTCCCATTCTACAACGGGAGTGTCACCTTTTGTATCATTAAAGGGAAGGGAACCTGGTGTGTTGGAGTGCCCGGTGTGGTTGAAGACCAATAATAACAGAGTGATGGTTGATAGAGAGTCAATAAGGGCAAGAGTTGAAAAGATGCAGGAAAAATGTGCCACACACTACAATAGGAGGATGGGTGTGAAATCTTGTACCATACAAAAAGGAGATTGGGTGGCAGTAAGGAAGAAGGGTATAGTTCTTAAAGGAGAAAGCAAATATTTTCCTCCTCAACGTGTGTCGAATGTGAAAAAAAATGTGGTGGTCTTAGAAAATGGATCCACATGGGACATGGGGAATGTTTGCAAACTTATTCGTTGAAATATTTTTGTATGGTATTTTACATTATTGTACATGTATATAGTTAATTATATTGTGTTCATTTTGATTTGTTTTGTTTTAATGAAAGGGGGGAGGTGTGTGGAGATCTTAGTATTCATTGTAGCATCTCCTTTAAGGAATCTGGAATGTGATGAGGTAGTAAGCTGAGGTCAGGAATGGAATGATGGGGAGAGAAGGATCTGGAGAGGACAGAGAAAAGGATGTGTCTATGATTGCTGGAGGTGTTATGATTTTTCAACCATAATAAAGAAAACTTGTGAAAAGAAGCGGAATTCTGTGGAGTGGACTTTACACTCATGTTCCCTAAAACAAAACACAAGCAGGAATTCTATGCCATTGCAGGATTTGGAAGCACACATACTCAATCAACATGCGGGGAATAGTGGGCAATCTGGGGATGTTTATTAATGTGCTGGCAAAGTGCCCTGGGAGTGCTCATGATGCATATATATTCAGACATTACGTTATATGCAAGTGCTTTTAGAATGGGAGATAAGGGAATAGACTGCTGGTTGGTAAGTACATCTGAAGCACATGGCCGACCTCTTGACAGTGAAGTTGGTTGGATAAAATAGCCATATTTGTGTTGGGTGACTGAGACAGTACATACATAGCAGGTGTGGGCCTCATACCTGCACCATAAAACATGACACATTTGCAGTACAACCCTGCAAACCACACATGTTAAGACCTGCCAAGCCACTGTGGGACTCGTACAAGAGGCCTGCACCACTGGAGCATCACTTTTCACGATGCGTTGGTGGTACAGGCCTCTGAATAATATCAATGAGGCAGTGCAAAGTCACTTTGCATGACTTTGTATTGCCTCATAGATATAGAGTAAGGCAGGGCACTGCAAGGTGCTGCCTTGCCTTACTCTTTGTAAAGAATGCATTCCATGGGCCTGGGGGTGGGCTTTCCCAATAATGACTTTTGACACATTTCCAGATTTTCAAGCATCTGGAAACCTGGAAATGTGTCAAAACTGTGAGCCACTCTTGGGGAGGCATAACAAGGAGAAATACCTTTACTGCTACTCGTTTTTTCTTCTTCCCATGTGTGCAGCACTCTGCCACACATGTAGAAAGAGGAAAATGCTTCCATTGATTGTTTTTGTTTGGGAAGGTGTCCCTTCCTGCATAAAAACAATTGTGCCAACAACGTAGACACCCTTGCACTGTGGTGCAAGGGTGCCTCCATTGGTACTTGGCACCAATGTGTGATCCGGCGCAGGAAGAAGGAACAGGAATGTGCTGTATTTCCTTAATACAGTGCATACCTGCCCTTTCCTATTGATGCAGGGCAGCACGACTAAGTGACTTTCTGTGCTGTCCTGCAGCAACAACTCCTGACTGTGGCTCTGTGTGTGTCTCAAAATGGTGGAAAGATCCTCAGCAATGCAACGCTATGTACAATGCTGTGTTGCAACACTGGGTTGAATGGAAGACCTCAATTTCTGCTGTTTGTGTGTCCACAGGTAACTCCAATGGTCACGAGGCAGGTCATGTATCCAATACCGGTGAAACGGAGATCTGTCACAAATAATTAGCCCTTTCCAGGCCATGTATACCATGGAAATTTACATTAGTTATCAGATACACACTTGCCATCCTGTGTGTGGTCCATTTTGAGGCACACAGACCTACTCTATCAGTCCTACAAGGGTTCAAAGTGTGCAGTACAGTTGACTCTCATGCACAGAGTACATATCATGGGAGATGCAGCCACACATTCCACATTTTACAAATGTGCCTGTTTTGGTGCTATGTTTCCCATTGTGTGCCAGTGCAGGCTGCACACTCAGGACACTGTGGTATCTCCAAAAATATGTTCTACATTGCCTTCAATCAGTGGGGCAGTGCAGTGTTGATAGTTTACCAGTCGCACTGTACAGTGCAAGACTCCCACACATCTTTCCACTTGTGTTCTGTCAAGATAGTGAGCAATGCCATGTGTAGACAATGATGTCCCAAATTGACATGCACTCGCTAGTCTATCCATGGCATTAGCTACTGACAACTACTATGGCATCTAAATATATGTGAATGAATGGAACCTCATCATCTGCACTGGGTACGTTTTAAGAAAACAGACATGTAGTAGGTCAGAAATGCCAAGAATAGTCCCTAACCAATACAATAGAGAAGTGAGAGAGATGTGTCTCCTCAACAGCAAACTGACTCTCCCTACCTGTAAAGATTCACCACATTCATGGCACTGGCACTCAAGTATTCAAAATAGTAAGTGTGTCACACAGGTTGGTATACTTGTATGTGTAGTACAGTGTCAGTCATATAAAAAATGAAAGTGAGTTTACCAGTTAGACTGACTTGCTGAGGTAGTGTTTTCCCAAATATTTTTGCTTTTTCCTGTAGGTTTTGCTGACTCTCCCTTAAGCCTTAGGGACTTGGGCACTTGCCCACTGTGAGTGCAATGTGAGAGTGCACGTGCACCTTCCTCCATATATTAGGAAGTGGTGCTGCTTGTGTAGGCATGCATGCCCACTGGTGCGCCAAACACATGCTGAGCCTGCCTCACCACGTCTGTGAGTGCGCACTTGCACCTATGGTGCTCTTAACCATGTGTTCAGCCTGCCAAAGTAAGGGCACATATGCCCAAAGAGTGAACAACACCCATATGTGTTTTCATTACATATGAGATCTGCTCTGCCCATAGGATAACATGGGGAAAATGCAATTACTCCTAGCTACAATTACTCCTAGTTGCAGCGGAGAAGTCTCATCATGTTTCCGATCATTGAATTTGTCCTGACAAACCCCTTCTCACGGTAAAGGTGGTTTTGTCAATAATAACTAGAAATACCACTTCTATTAAGTGGGCATTTCTATGCTCTGAAAAATCTTTGTGTGCTTTTTTAAATCCATCTTCAATCCAGACTGGAGGTGGGGGAACAAATCTGTGCATTCCCCATTGACAGTTCTAAACCTTGGGAACACAGCTGGAATAAAAGACCTCTGCCATTTGAGGGCCTGGCTGGATAGATTGAAGGGAGAGGTTTTGACACTTGGCCTCTCAGGGCCAGATCATGGTCCCACTAAAAATTAAGATCTGAATTCCACAGGCCCATGGCAGATAGAGAGAAATTTAGGGGAGACATCTGTGGTTCAAAGGGGAACCCTCTGAACCTCCCCTAACCTCAAAGGCATACCACAATATAACTACTAGTGCCACACTGCAGTAATTCAGAGATACACTTAAGGAGGTGCAGGATCAGAGTTACCGGTTGGGGTGATGCACACTGCCAGGGATTCTATTACAGGAGTAATTACTGCCTTGGGAAGGGACTGCACACACTTCCTAAATCTTGGCTAGCCTTGACGGATTGCCTGCTGCTGTGTGGCACCCTGGAGTGTGCTCTCAAAGAGCTTGTTGGCTTGCCCCCTTCTTTGGTCGTGGTCTCAGGGACATCAGAGACATCCCGCAAGGGACTTACATCTTCTACCTGTGACAGTTGGAGAGCAGTGGGTCTTAAGTGATAGCAGCGGTGTGAGTGTGGAAGTATTGTGTCTGGAGACTGGATTGCCTGGTGCAATGCCTGCAAAGTACTGCCTGATTTCAAGGAGTGTGACCCTTCGACATGGGGCCACGTCCCGCTTAAGCATCTTGTTGGTGGTGAGAGAATTCACTGGCTGAGGGCCCCTACTTGGCCTGCTTTGTCTATCATGCTGCATTTCTCTTGTGTGACACGCCGACTGCATGCTCATTGCATGCAGTGTCTGATTCACAAGTTGTGACCCTAGGAGGTCGGGGCGTACCCGGAACAGTGCTGCATTCTACCTCCTGTGGCACTGCTGAACTTGCATCTCTGTGTGTGTGACCAGATTGATCTGGTGGCACTCAAATCATCGCACACCAGATGCTGTGCCTCATTTCAGGGAGGTACGGAATTGGTAACTCTTCATGTGTAATCAAGATGGTCTGGTGCAACTCAAGTAATTGCGCAGCAGATATTGTGCCTCATTCCAGGGAGGTACAGAATTGGTAACTCTATGGGTGTAATCGGATTGGTCTGGTGGCACTCAAGTCATCACACACCAGACATTGTGCCTCATTCCACGAGGTACAGAATTGGTAACTGTTCATGTGTAATTGGATTGGTCTGGTGCAACTAAAGTCATTGCGCACCAGACGTTGTGCCTCACTCCAGGGAGATAAGGATTTGGTATCTCTTTATGTGACATCGGATTTGTCTAGTGAGACATGCATCAATGCATACCAGATGCTGTGCGTCATTCAGGGAGGTACGTAATTGGTAACACTTCATGTGTAACTGGATTGGTCTGATGTGACTTAAATCATTGTGCACCACACGTTGTGCCTCATTCCAGCAAGGTACGGTATTAGTAACTATTGGTGTACTGGAGTACCAGTGTCCTGCAGGGTCTAAAAGCTAGAGTAGAGGTTGAAATCCAAAGGATATGGTACTGGGTTACCAACAACAAATGGTTGGCAGCTATGAGGTGACCTTGATGGTACACTGTATACCTGAAGATAGCTGGACAGGTAGTTCATGGCGGTATATGCCTGCCCCTGTGGGAAGGGACACCCTCCTTACCTTAGATATGGGATACCAGACTAACTATCCCACCATGGAAACAGTATTGGTTAACAAGTTTGGACTGACCCTGGAATCCTGTCCCCCAGGGGTCTGCCCCCCCTGGAACCACCTAGGTGCTGTGAGTTTATGGGTAAGGACACTAGAAGGGAGATCTTAAGTGCCTAAAGCGAGTTCCTCCACCCATGGGAGGGAATTTTCCAGCAGTGGCAAGCATAGTGATGGGGGAGGAGGGAGTCCCCTTTAATGGAGAAGTTTAGTGGTGTTACCCTGTTGTCCCTGGGTGATAGTGAGATCCTGCACATCACTACATACCAAGCAGCCTTGCTACACAACAGGAGTGTGTGAGGGCAAGTACTAACCATGTATTTCCTATTTGTTTACTCATATGATTTTATTGGATACACATTTGGCTTCATCTTTGCGGACAGTGAGCACTGTGTACCAAGCCTGAGGGGATGGGCCCAGTCACATTAGGTAGGTTGCTAGCATTGCACATTGCAGCAGTTGATAACTGTCAGAGTTGGGTATCTACATCGTTTGACTTAGGCCTGCTAACTTGTAAATGTACATGCCTCCTATGCCACTTCTTATTTTGTTCCAGGGACTCAACTTAATGCCACACAGTGATGGAACCCAAATCATTAATTGACTGTCATGTGCCTACAACACCAACAATATGTGTGACCATATCCAATGGACTGTCATGGCTGGGTGTTATTGAGGGCTATGGGTCAAGCTCTACCCCATATGGCAGTAGTGCTGGAATTGGTGACATGTACTTACCTAGATTTGCAACATAACTAGGCACATCCACCTCAGTCTCAAACCATCACTGACTCCTGTCATTTGTGGTGGCAGACTAGTTTTAAATATCCCTTGACAGATCCCTGTTTCACATCCTCCAACTGAGACATATATGGCATGGTGAGACAATGTCCCTTCAGACTCCCTCCTGTCAAATGCTATACCTTCATCCACGACCACATCAAATGTAGGATGGGTTCTTCTCTGGCACCCCTCCCAGCTGAAACACAAGTGTGACACACTGCCAGACACAGCAGTGCATGTGTATTGGTCAGGCTACCTCACAGAGAACACATCCATTCTGACCTTCTTGCTATGCAATGTCTCCCCATGCAGACACAGTGGAATTTCAACCTACTTACAATGCACTGCATAACCAGGGGCCCACTAGGGCCACACATCATCTTTGGTTTAAACACACATGGTTGTCTGGTGTCCATGACTTGCATTCATCCCCACTTAGTTTGATTTAGTGCTTGGCATGAGTTCTGGTGGTCCCTACCATAGCAGCTTACACCTGTGTTGTCTCATTCCACAGGTCTGGACAGCAGGATGCTATGTGTTCTCATAACAGTTAACATGCCCTGCACCTGACCCCCCTCTCAGGTGATCTGTTTCCCCTCTGACACACCCATTCCATTCCATTGTTTTATATTGCAGATTTCTGTGCATGGGCCCAAGTAAGACAAAGAGGCCTTGTGGTGCAAGGTGGCCACCGTCAGTTTGTGCAGGGTTCAAGTGTCCATGCATGATGTGTTGTTCCAGTTCATGTTTTTTACTTGTAGTTCTGGTGACTCATGTTGTACATTCTACTTCATGTGCCAGTATACAAAGATGGACCTGAACTGGTACTGCACATCAACCATGGAGTGGAGAAATGTGACAGAGCATGACTCAGTTATGCAAGAGGTAAGTGGGCAGTGTGACGGACATTTCTGTGCCATTTAACAGGGCATGACCCAGTTTCCTGACCTTTTCCATGCACACAGCACAGTGGAGTGCTGGGACATCGCTAGAAGCGCTGCATAACATGCCTTTTTACCCACATTGTCCACCTTTGATACTCACCCCATTGCTGTGGTTGATCCCCGTGCGCTGCACTATGGTGTCCTGTTACTCAAGCCATCAACTTTGTCTGGGATGACAGCTCCCACCCACTCCTCCAAGGCATCCAGTTCCTCCTGGGGCACTGGGTTTCTCCCTCTGATCTGCATTGCTGCCTTCAGGTTGTTAAACTGTAAACTGTAAACTTTGCACTTGTATAGCGCACTACCCACCCGTTAGGGTCTCAAGGCGCTGTACTCATACCGCTATGAAACCCCTCTTGGCTTTTCCCTGTGAGGTGCCCACTCCTGGGCACCCCCAGGGTGAAGCCAGGCATCCAATCGCTGTTGGGGCCGTTGTGGAGATTAAGCAAGCTATTGCCCAGAGTTGCAGAGTGGGACTCATTAATTAGATTAGGCACTGAGGCAAGAATTATCTGGTCCAAGGGAATTGAGCCCAAGACCTGCCAAAGCGAGACTTGAACCCTGGTCTTGAGCCAGATCTCTGCTTCAGGGTCTGCCGCTCTAACCATTGTGCCACACTTCTCCACTTGTTGGCCAGTTTCTCCTTCGTCCGGCTCTTGCAATCATGCCAGCGTTTCTTGCAGTTGGTGACAGTCCTTTTTGCTTGTCCCACACTGTTGATCTTCTTCATTATGCACTGCCAAATAACCTCTTTCCTCCCTAGTGGCAATGTTGAGGTAACAAAAAGCTGATGTTGGTACTCTCTCACCAGAGAGATCAAGATGTAATTCTCCTTCTCACTGAAATTGTACTTCCTCTTCCACTTCCCCTGGGAATCTGTCCAGACATCCTGGCTGGTGCTAGTTTTGTTGTCCTTGCTTCTGCTGCCTGTTGCCTGTTGCCTGTTCCCAGCTCCCTGACTACCTTCTGTGAAGTGTTCCATTATTTTTTCATTTTAAGTGACTCAAGGCAGCCCGAGTCACTTTTGTAGCAGATTTCATTACGGCATGGCGCACATGGATGCGTAATTTGTTTTGATGTAGCCAGGATCCTTTCATCATGTTGCACCATGTTGTATATACAACACATCCATGATGTAGGATTCAGTCGTACCAAAGCGCAAGTTATGTCCACGCATTTCTGGCACAAAAAAGCGATGCATGATTTTTTATAAATATGGCCCAACGTTTGTTGATGTAGTGATAAAAAACAAAATGAATGTGATAGCTTCACATCTTACATAAAGTCACACAGTTCAGAAAGTGTAATAATGGTGGGTCAGTAAATTAAACACTGTGTTCATTATAATAAATGAGTGGTGACAGCTAGCATTAGCTTGCATAAAAGGAACCTGTTTGTTAATCACTAGTTGGGGATATATTTGTTTAAAAATTGTAATTCTCTGTGTCTAATAAGGCAGAGCCTTTGTGATGAACAAAAATGCCATTCTTAGAGATGGAACTCATAGACGGATTGGTTAAAAGGCCCAGTCCCTTAGGATTGATAACTTAGCCAGATGCCTCAAACAATACAGAAAAGAGGGAAGGTCTAAAAAGAGTAGGCATTGCTCCATATGAGAGGGAGGCCTGGTTAACAGATACATTGTCACCCATATCACAGAATAAATTAGTAGTAAGCTAGTTTGTTTCCGTAAAGATCACTTGAAGGCATCAAAGCACATTTGGAAGGCAAGATATTATAACTTCCCAACCAGAGCAAACAGAATGTGGGCATGATTGAAGAAGACATCTGTTTCTTCAGTGCCCTTTTTGGAAATATTTACCCATGATCTCATTGAATTATATTGTTTTCCCTTTCCCGGTGTTTCTTCACCGTCATGTCTATCTTTCAGCTCTCTAATAACTTCTGCTGACCACCCAAAGCTATGGATGTGCAATCTTCAATCCTCAGCGGAGTCACCTGATCAATAGTTATTTTTACTGTTCATTACCATACATTTTTGAGTTATAGATGTGCAACATCACCTCTTGTTACAGAAAAACAGATTATTAAAACATGCACGGGAAGGTTATTCACTGCTACTAAAAATAAGTAGAAATATTTTTGTTAAATATTTTTGTAAACTAATTTTATTTATTTAATTTAAGTTTAGAATAAAATGAAAAATGCTACCACATTAATAACTTAATTTAAAATTAAAATATGATTATTTTGAATTTATTGAATTTGTTCTTTTTCCTGAGGTTTAAATCAAAATGGTATGTATTCATAATTATTAAACTTGTTTTGTATATAATTCATTAGTTAATGCAATTTAATTATATTTTAATACATATTGCAATAATTTTTAAATTAATATGGTTGTTAAATATGTTAAAACACAACTTGTTTTATTTCTAAATAGCTTTGTATTCAATTACAATTAGTAACTCATTTAGATTACCTATTTGAAGTTAACATTATTTTCTATTGGGTTTTATTTTGAGCCCCTACCTCTTTTATTTACTAATTGAGGATGCTGCAATGTCAGTGATGCTGGACTTACTCCAGTTATGAGCAGAAGTACATTTACAACCATTTATTGAACTTTAAAAAATAAGTAGTAATACTGCTAATAATGTTTTTGTAAATTAATTTTGAGTATTTAGAATAGTATGTAGCACACAATGAAAACATACTATACCATTAATAACTTTGTTTAGATTTCAAATCTTATCATTTTGAATCTACTGAACTAAATTATATTTCTTCTGACATTTCAAATGAAATAAAAATCCTATCTAAGAAAATAATAATTACAATTGATGAACAGAATTAGTTAAAAGTAATTTAATTGCATATTAATAGAAAATAATGTTATATTAATTGTTAAATTAAAAAAGTTTATTAAATGTGTTTCAATAAAATAGAAATGTTTAATTTTTAGATATCTTTTACATTCAATTGCAATTAATAATTATTTCATATAATGTAACTGAATTTAACATTATTTAAAGTCCCACCTTCTATTTTCTACAGGAGGATGTTGCAGTATCAGTGGATTGCCATTTGTGGTATTGTTGCAACACAAAAAGATTTTGTGTTGCTATAGTTGCCCTAAACTGGAAAGGTTTGCCCAGTCGTAGGTCTCATGCTCGCTGTGCCCCTGGATTCAAGCTAGCCTGGCTGATGAGTGGTGATAACCCAAAAGTGGTCCCAAGAGTGTGTGTTTCTGGTTTTGGGAGGACCTGATCTAGCCTTTCGGGCTGAACTGTTACCAGGGCCAAGACTGATTTGCATGGCTCGGACCAAACTGAGGTGGCATGATGAGCAAAAAGTAGATGGATTTAACCCAGATTTGTTACTGAGGGTGAATGTTTGATAATGTTCATCATTCCGTCAATCATCGTTTTGTGTTGCTATATGTGGTGCTGGACTTACTTCAGCTCTGAGCAAGTGTGCAGTGTTAGGTCCTTTTTTTGCAGCTGTGACTATAGAAGTAGAGTGTGTGAAAACTAAGGTGTTTACTCTTTTGTAGGTGAGTGTACATTCATCCCTAACCCCCTCCCTGGTATCCCGTAAGCCCACTGTACTCCTCCCTCTTAAACTTTCTCCTTTAGTAGTAGTATGCCTGTTTTTTTAAGCCACTCATCCTTCTCCAGCCCATATTTACTACTGAAACTTATAATTATGTGTTTCGAAACTCTGCAGTCAGGAAAGACATCTTTGCAGGAAACAGATAGGCAAGTTTTTTTTAATTGCATTTTTTGGCACATTAGTAGTACTATTGCAGTACTACTAAAAGTACTACAAAATGATTAGGAATCTGAGTTTTTGTCCCTTGCTAATTGTGAAAAGTTTTAACTTTATTATTGTTTGGGGATATAAGTGGCATCTTTTGAATGAACTTATTTTGGTGTGGTTTCAACTTTACCTAGATAACTGCAATATTGTATATAGATGAAGATTTCACCATCGATATTGCTAAATGTTTTATAACATTTGCTCCGTACAATATATGCAGCATGTGTTGCTAAAAAAAAAATAATGATCATTTTAACCAATCATCTGCCAAACAAACAATAAAATTGGGTCTCAAGTTGGCAGATGTATGCACCCTGTCCAAGTAGGGACCACAATCATAGTCAGGGTAAGTCAGCTACATACCATAAATAAACCTGTGCTCATCATCTGGTAGATTGGCACAGAGCAGGCAGGCTTAACTTAGGAGGCAATGTGTAAAGTTTTAGTGCAACACTTAAAACAGTAAAACAGTGAAAATGCAACACAAAAATATATCACACCCGATCAGAGGTGTAGAGCTTAATTTAATGAACAAAAGAAGACCAAATCAACAAAAATCCAATAAGTAGAAGTTGAGGTATGAATTTTTGAAGAATAAATGAAACTGTACTGTTTAGAAACAAAGCGCCACCAGGCCTATTTGGTCACAAATCTGAAAAATCAGGCTGACCGTGATGGTGCATAGGTCAGATAGAGGGACCAGCCTTGAGTTGGTGGAATGAGTTCCTTGGTTCGGGGTTGTGTCAGCATCAAGGGAGGATGCGAAGAGCAGCTGAGTCGATGAGTCATCAATGATCCTGATGATGTAGGTATGTCTGCTGAACCCCTTGGCTGTAGGTGATATGTCGTCATCCATCCACACAGCCCCCAATGTGTTCTGTCCAGAAACAGTGATGCATGGATTTTGATAGCTGCAACACTTTATACCCACTTCCAAGTGCAGGGCAGGCTTGGCACTATTTGGCAGGGAAAGACTTGGAGCAAGCAAAGTTCAGGTGCTGTTGCGGGTTGTGTTGGAAGTCTTTTGTGTCCCTGAGACTTCAGAAGAACAGGAGGCAAGCCAGCAAACCCTTGGAGTCATTCTGGGTTCAACTGAGATGAGTCCAGTCCTTCCTCAGCATGGAAGAGAGCAGCAGCCACCAGGGCAGCACAGCAGAATATCAATCCTTCCATAGCATCAGTCCAGAGTGGCAGTCCTTGTAGCAGAAGAGGAGTCCTTCTTCTTGGCAGAGTCCTTCACAGGTCCCGAAGTGTACTGATTTGGTAGGGTCAGATGTCAAGTTGTGCCTTTGAAGCGGGGGTGACTTCAAAGAGAGGGTCTTTGAAGTGTACAGATGTCCTCCCTTCCTGCCCTGACTCTAGACTCACTACAGGGGGTTAAGCATTGCTTTATGTGGGAGCAGGACAATGTCTATTCAAGTGTAAGTGTCAGCGCCTCCTTCCCATCCTGCCTAAGATGGCCCACCAACATACAGATGCCCATACAGTCCCACCTACCAGTCCTTTGTGTGAGGCTGTCCAGAGGGATGCAAGAAAACATCCCTGACATGTATTGGAGACAGACTGCAGACACAGAGGGCTAAGAGCAAGACAATGGCAACTTTATAAGAGTGGAATTTCCAAAATTGCAATAGCAAATCCTACTTTACAATTAAAGAGGAATTATTATTATAGTTCCACAGGTACTGAAGACGACAGTTCTATTCCTTCTCATCCACTAATTACACTTTATTAGATATAATAAAGAATCCCCAATGTTGTCATATGAGAGGGGTAGGTCTTATAGTAGTGAAAAATGTAAAAGTACAAGTACGTCCTTTCAATCATATAGCACCCTGCCTTGTAGGCTACCTAGGGTCTACCTTAGGGCTTACTTATGTGTAATAAATGGGGAGTCTAAGGCTTGGCAAATCGGCATAGCAGTCAGACTGCACACACAGGCTCTGCAGTAGAAGGCCTAAGACATGTTTAAAGGTCTAATTAAGAGGGTTGCACAATCAGTGCTGCAGGACCACTATACGCATTTAATTCACAAACCCTGGGCACATATAGGTGGTCATTATGACCTTGGCGGTCAGGTTACCACCATGCCGGTGATGGTGGTAGTACTGTCGCCAGGCCAGTGGTAATCACTGCTAAGTAATGACCATGACGGTGATCCCTCCCATAGACAGTCAATGTACCACACCAACCTCCAACACAGTACGACCACAGAACACGGCGGTAGCCACCTACAGGCAGACGGAAGACAAGAATCCGCCCACCATATTATGACATAGCACACCACCAGGATTTCCGGGGCGGTAGCAACTACATTAAAAGCCTGGCGGAAACACATCATTTAAAAGGAGATACTCACTTCCAGGGACACAGAGGAGTTCGCGGCCACCAAGGAACCAGAACTGCAAGTCTTCCCGATGCAGTGTCATGCCAAGCCCGTACTGGAGCACCAACGCCGATGAAGAAGACGACAGTGAGTACAGCTGCCTAGCACACAAAGGAGGGAGAGAGGGTGGGGAGAGTGACTAACACACGCATAACACAAACCATACACACACACCACACACCAAGAAACAGCTGCAGAGTAAATCGACTGTAACAGGGCCCAGAATCAAAGAAGGCCAGGTCACATACCTCTGTTCCAACCACTATAATCATGTTGGATGACAATTCAAAATCAAAAAACATACAACTGCACATGTACATGCAAAACCAAAGGCCAGTTCAAAGTCTCTAATGCCCACAGGGCAAAGTCCAAGCCCAACTTGACTCCTGACAACATCAGGACTCCACTCTTCAGAGGCATCATTTTGGAAATGGGCAGGCACCTCAGACGGCAGTTGGGATGGTGTGGGTGAGTGGTTCCTTGCCCACTGGTTGCTGTGGGGGCTCCTTGCTAACTGGTTACTGAGGGGGCTCCACGCCCGCTAGTTCCGGAGGGGACCCCTCCCAGTGGTTCTGGAGGGGGCTCCTTGCCCACTGGTTACTGAGGGGGCTCCTTGTCCTCTGGTGATAGAGGGGGTTCCTTACCCCCTGGTGATGGAGGGGGGTCCTTGCCCTCTGGTTCTGGAGGGGGGTCCCTGCCCTCTGGTGATGGAGGGGCCTTCTTTCCCACTGGTTTTAGAGGGGGGTCCTTGGCCACTGGTTCTGGCGGCGGTCCCTGCTCTCTGGTGATGGAGGGGGGTCCTTGGCCACTCATTCTGGAGGGGGCGTCTTGGGCTTAGTTTTTATAGGGGCCTCCTTGGACTTAGATTTTGTAGGGGTCTCCTTGGGCTTAGTTTTTGCAGTGGCCTCCTTGGGCTTAATTTTTGTAGGGGACTCCTTGGGCTTACTTTTTGTAGGGGCCTCCTTGGGCTTTGTCTTTATAGGGCCCTCCTTGCCCTTGGTTGTGGGAGGGGCCTCCTTGGCCTTGGTCTTGGGAGGGGTCTCCTTCGCCCTAGGTTTTGGAGGTGGCTCCATGGTCTGGGTTGTTGGTTTGGGAGGGGGCAGCACTTTAGCCCTCCGCTTTGGGGGTGGAAGAGTGTCCTTGGGGCAGGGGCCAGCATCGCATCCATGTGGATGCTGGAGATTTTGGGGGTGGTATACTGTCAGACTGTGTACTTAAGGTACTGGGCTGGGGGGTGGGACCTTCCTCTTACGGGCAGGATGGGGGGAGAGGTATGGAAGAGGTCATGGCGGGAAAGGAAAAGCTTCTTAGGGCCAATGGGACGCGGTGTGGGAGGAGGGATGCAGTGGAGGCAGAGGGAGTGATTGTAGGATTTGGAGGTGTGCTGGACTTGGGTGCAGGTGCATGGACAGTGTGCATGTGTGAGGTGGATGTCTGAATGCGAGTGTTTGTGTGTCTTTGGAGGGGGCAGACAGGGTGGGGGATGACAAACAGGATGTGTGGATGGATGTTGTAGTGGTGGTGTCTGCATGTGAAGTGGGTGTGCTGCATGATGTGGTGAAGGTGGTGGTGGTGACTGCGCATGTGGTGTGTGGGTTGCATGTCTGCGGGTCTGCTGTTGTGGTGACTGTGGGCAAGGCTGTGGGACTGTTGATGCAGTTCATGCAGGTGTGAGTGCGGATGTGACTGAGGGAGGAGGAGGAGGGGGAGACAGTGGAGGCACTGGATGATGTTGTGTGTGCACCTGTGTGTTGGCTGTGTGACAGCTTGTAGACTGAAGTGTGCTGCCTGTGTGAGTCTTGTGTGATGTTTTGTGTGCATTCTTGTCTGAACGTGTGCATGGGATGGGTTGGGGTGAGGAGACTGGGACTGGGAAGTGGTAGTTGGAGGGGGGACGGAAGAAACAGGGACACTGGCTGCCATCAGTGAAGAGGCCAGAGCCTGAAACGATCTCTGTAGGGCCACCAATCCACTATGAATGCCCTGCAGGATGGCCCTATATTGCTGCATCTGGGATGCCAGACCCTGGATACCATTCACTGTGGTTAACTCCCCTACAGAGATAGATCTCAGGAGGTCAACAGCCATCTCACTGAGGGCAGCAGGGCTGACTGGGGCAGGGCCAGAGGTGCCTGGGGCAAAGGAGATGTCCATCCTCCGGTGCTGGTACGGGGTGGGGCTAGAACCTGTAGCTGGGGTGGTCCCAGAGGGGTCCGCTACCACCAGGGAGCTCCCAATGGAGGAGGAGTCAGGGTCAATGATATCAGCTCCTGTCCCCGCCGTGCTGGTCTCCTCACCCTCCATCCCACTGGTCCCCTCAGCGTCAGTGGATTCTGCTTCCTGGGTCCTGTGGGCTGCAGCTCCCTCACTCACCAGTGCCCCTGCTCCTTCACCAGATGATGTTAATGCACACGTGGACAGGATGACAAAGGGAGAGAGGGGGGAGAAATAAAGGGAGGGCAGGTTCAATCACAGCACCAACAGCACAGATGGCATACACATCACTGTCACACACTGAGAGTGAGAATAGGCAGTATGGAACACACTGGCATTCCATTGACTAACTTTCACAGCAAGTAGGAGCCAAACACAGCCAGCTACATACCCACTGGGACCAACTAAGCCCTGCCTGCCGTGTAAAGCCAGCTACCTAGCTATCAAAAGCATGTATTGTACCCAATTAACCTAAGCTGGACCACGCAGCAATGTCTAAACTGGCATATTGGGTCATCCAGTGACTAGTACCCTGCACCCAAATCTCATGCCGGGCAACAGAGATGGTTGTCAAACACAGAGTACTCACCCCCTTGTGGCTGCTGTAATGCACTCAAGCGCCCATCCAACTCAGAATTGGCCACTGCCAGTAAGCGGGCCATCAGGGGGGTCAGGCTCTGTCGGGCATCCTCCCTCGTTGGGAGGCCGTCCCCAGCTAGGCCTTCACGGTCTTCCGGGCCCAGCATCTCAGGTCCTCCTACCGTTTCCTGCAGTGGGTGCTCCACCTGCTTTAGTACCCCAGGGTCCGCACTTCCTTGGTGATGGCACCCCACAACCCTTTTTTCTGATGGGCACTGACCTGCAGAAGAAACACAAGGACACCATGAACCAGACAATCCAGCCTGTCACACATATGGCCTACAAACTGCATTAGCCCCTCATCAGGCACGCACATGACCCGTACCCCTGCATTAACACTGCCACCAGCCATACCCCCCCAACGACACACTGCTGGCACACTCAGACATCTACATGAAGACATGCCGCATGCAACGTACACATGATGTAATCACCTACTGATCTGGAGGCCCATACAACTGCCCATACAAGGGTAGGACCCCATCAATGAGCCTCCCCAACTCTTCCGATGTGAAGGTTGGGGCCCTTTCCCCTGTTGCACATGCAACCGCAGGTTCCAGACACAGGTCACAGCAGCACACACAGTGGAGATGTCGTCCTTTGGAAAGTCAGGATTCATGTGAACTTCTAGAAATAAAATAGCAGTCAGGTCCTCGGCGGTGAACACTGTCACCGCTGGCATTAATCATCATTGGTTCCCATATTCCAAAGAGGGCCATGTTAGCCAATCAGGAATTGCACAGCAGTGCAGACCGCCTCCCACCATGACATGAACGCTGGCAGAGTGAGGTCACTTCCACCTGTCCCTGCATACAGGACAGGCGGTTGCCACTTTCTAATGCTAGTACACATGTACAGATTAATAAGTGCGTCGTTGTAGTCGAATGTACTCACCTATGCAATTTTAGTGTCCCACATACAAGCATAATCTGTGGATACTGCTGTAGTGTGTTCATGGTTCCTGTTGTCACCCTCTTCTTATTTTTGGGTCCCTAAGGTACCAACCACTGCAGAGGAATAGGAGGAGGAGACAAGCACCCATGTACAGACCCATTGTGAACTTGGCTACACTGGAGGACAGGCATATTATACTCACCTGTCGTCTGGACAGGGCCACAATCACAGAGCTGTGTGCACAATTGGAGCCTGATCTGCAACCTGATACCTGTTGCACCACAGTAATACCCTCTCTTGTGCAGGCACTCTTAGTGCTCCATTTCCTGGCAACTGGGTCTTTCCAGGATTTAGTGGGCTTTGCTGCAGGAATGTCACAGCCAACGTTCTCTATTGTACTTGCAAGGGTTTTGTCTGCCATGCTGAAACACATGTGCAGCTACATTCCATTCCCCCAGGTGAATGACACAGTGGAATTCAGGAGGGGCTCATTTCCTGGTGGTGTTCTTGACAACTGTCTCTCGTGTCTGTCTGGTTCGTAGGGACCATTTGTGGGGTGGTTCACCTTCTGCAGGGGGTGCTGATGGCCTGTGGGTCCTGTGGAAAGGCCTCCTGTCCACTAGCTGCAGCAGATGTTGAGTGCTGGTCAGTACACTGGCTAGTGGAAGGGGCCCGCTGGTGTGCTGTATAGTCCCTCATGATGTTGGCCATTTCACACAGCACCCCTGCAATGGAGACCATGGTGATGTTCAGGGCCTGCAATTCTTGCTTGATCTCCTGTTGGTGTTCCCCCGCAGCCGCTGGTTCTCCTGCATGATGTTTATCACCTGACCCATCTTGTCCTGGGATTGTTGGTAAGCCCCAGGACATTAGTAAGTGCCTCCTGGGCAGTGGGTTCCCTGGGGCTGTCGTCCCCCTAGTGCACAGCTATCCTCTGACCATGCCTGGCCCCCTGCGCCTGTGTCCCCTGAATGGTGTGCCCACTGACCCCAGTACCCTCATTGTCTTGCCTATGAGGTGTGGACTGGGGTCCCTGAACAGGTGGACACACTACTGATTGACATGTCCCGGGGACAGAGGTCTTGGGACGTTGTATGGCTGATGTGGTGTTGGATTCTGAGGGGGGGACTCTGTATTGGACTGGGTGTGGGCTGTGGTAGCTGACTGACCTGTGGTCCCTGATGGGCCAGGGAGTTAATCCAGATCTCCAGAGTTGCTGTTATCACTGGGGGCATCTTCTGGCGGGGAACTGGGTAGCCATAGCACCTCCTCACTGCTGAGATTGGCTGGGGCACTTGTGGGGATGTAGCTGGTGTATTGTGCTACATATCTGTGGCATATTCTGCATCACTATCTTCCTCTATACTGTTCCTGTTGCCCTGCCACCTTTGTTTGTGTATGGTGATGGATTGTGGGATTGTTAGTTCTCCATGCTGTGCATGCACTGGTGGTGGGTATACATGCAGGGATGGAAGGGATGTGCATGCAGTGGGTATGGCATGCAGGGCTTGACATTTCATTTTGGTAATTGGAGTGGTGCACTGTGTGGGATGGAGTGGGGTGAGGGATATGAGGGTGAGGGGTTTTGGTGGCATGCAGGTAGTAAATGTTGACTCACCAGTGTCCAGTCCTCCGGCTACTCTAGTGAGTTTCTCAGGATGCAGGATTGCCAAGACTTGTTCCTCCCATGCTGTCAGCTGCGGGGGAGGAGGCGGGGGTCCACTGCCAATCCTTCTGATGGTGAGCTGGTGCTTTGCTGCAATGCAATGCACCTTTCCCTGTAGGTCGTTCTACCTCTTCTTTATGTCGTCCCTTGTGCGTGGATGTAGTACCACGGTGTTCACCCTGTCCACATTCCTCCACCATACCTCCATCTACCTGGCAATGGATATCTGCTAGACATGTGCTCTAAACAGCTGTGGCTCTACCCTGACTATTTCCTCAACCATGACCCACAACTCCTCATCAGTGAAACAGAGGTGCCTTCGTGGGGACATGGGTGTTGTGTGGTGGGGTGTGTGGTGTGTGGTGCATGTGAGATGAATAGGTAGTTGTGATATGCATGTGCAGTTCTCTTTTGTGTTAGAGTCGCAAAGTGTAGCTGTCTTGCCATGTTAGCAAAGGATTGTGGGTGATGTTGGTGTGTGTTTTGTAGTGCTGTTGGTGGGTGTGTGGGGTGTGTATATTTGTGTCAGTTGTGGGTTTTTTGTTCGGGCCAATGTTGTCTTGTTTTGTATTTGGGTGGCCTTATCCGTCTTGGCGGTGTTCACCTCCAATGCTTTAACGCCGTTGAATGCCACTGTGGTGATTCGTGGGTCATTATTTGGAGGGCGTAGTATTGGTGGTATAACGGTATGGGTGGTAGTTTCAAACGTTTAGCGCGTTCAATGGGTCTGGCGGATTTGTGGTTGTGGCAGTTTTCTGTCAGTTTTGCGTGTATGTGTCACAATCTGTCAGACGGAAGTTCCCTCTGTGGCAGTATGTTGGCAGCAGCCACTGCGGCGGTATTCAGAATTTACTGCCAATTTCATAATGGGGCCATAGTGCACTTTACTAGGGACTTATAAGTGAATGAACTGTATCAATTGAGAATATACCAATGTTACCATGCTTTATGGGAGTGAGCACATGCACCTTAGCACTGGTTAGCAGTGGTAAAGTTTCAAGAATCCTAAGTTGAACAACAAAACAGTTCCGCAAACTTGAGGCAAAGTAGGCAAAAAGTTTGGGGGAAGACCACCCTAAGGCTGACAGGTCTAACACAGTCATGACATAGACATAAATACCAGTTGTACCAAACACATCTGAGTGGCCAGTTCAACTGGCTCTTTTGCATTACTTGGACAGCAGATGTCTTCATGATTTTGTTAAAGAATATCAAAGGATACCTGAAGTGAAATTCCTTCTCTTGTTACTCAATATACTCCGTCTATCTTTATTAGGGTAACTGGTTATACTTTGAAACAGTGATATCAACAATTGATTTCACATTTTGTAACCTCACCTATTCCGCTGAAACAATCTAAGACTGATAACTGATGCTGAATAATCATCATGGTTACTAAGGATTAATTCACCATTCTTTCAGCACCAAGTCACTTCTTATAAAAAAAACAAATCCCTAACATCTACAAAGATGAAGACCAGCACTTTTGTTGAGGTAAACTGGCACAGTAAAGTGCTGACATTTATATTTGTTTCTTAATGCACCAAAAAGAAGTAGAATACAGCTGGCAACATTGCAATGCAGATTCACAGATAGCAAATTTAGTCAAAGAATGTAAGAAAGCTATTTGACAGGTAACATGTGAGAATTTAATGTGACTAAAAAATGCCGAATCAAATTTCACTGAACATACAAAAAGGACATTCAGCCTCTATCTAGAGAAAATACAAAAGAAGTGTTTGACAAATGGAGGTCTCTTGAAATGCAATCCTTTAAGGATGAAAACCCTCGCCCACTCTGAGGTGGCATGCTTCTCTATTGGGTTATCCCTTTAACCACTGGTAAATGTAGTGGTGAAGTGGGCTACAACACTTGCAGACCAACAAAAGATGAGCCTCTTTGCCAAATGTAGCAGAGGTTACACCAATGTGAGTTGAATGGTGTTGGTGGGACTAGACACAGTGTAGTGCAAAAACAAAAGAAAAATGAAAGGGTGATTAACAATGTCTTTCAGTGGACCTTAACTTAATTTTAGTAACTGTCCCTGAGAAGCATATTAAAAAAAAGATGGAGAACTTGACTTCCCATGTTCCTGCCACTAGTAATTACCCTACTATCAGGTATATTGCATTCTTCAAGACCATATTTCTGAAACATATCATTCTGTACGTCAAGAAAGTGAAACTATGTCAGTGAAATAATACAAACGCTAAGCCATAGTCAATATGGCAAATGCATTGTTATCAGCATCTGTAATAAACAACCAAGAGACCATTGAAAACATATTAGCATCCTATAGTGGCAGGGCACAATCATAATCAAATGTTCCAGTGTATCTCAATTTTCCCTATTGCAACTACATATTAAATTTATAAATGTTACCAATAATCCCACAAAGTGCATTGTCCCTGTCCTCAAAGTGATAGAGACACCAAAAGTGATGCAGCATGCATGAATACCGCGTACCCCCACTTGTCAGGTCTACTGGCCTCAACTTGCCAGCTTGGGACCGAAGTTGACGAGGCCTCAAATCATGATTTTAAAAAATGCATGCATAAACTCCTAGCTCATAGGAAGAAACAAAAAACAAATCCTCAATGATCTGTTCAGACGGCTCCAAACAGGGTAGGTAGACCAAAGTAGAGTTCTCAGAAAACTAACACAAGCAAGGGTGATGAAAAACAAACCCCCTCTGCCAAAGGAGTACAAAGCCCCACAAATTCCTTTAAAAAAATGTCCAGAGACAATTCACATGGGTTCATCTAAAAGCAATTCCAAATAGACTCTAAATTATGTCGTAAAGGCACAATTGCATTTAGAATGATGGGACTGATGGGAAATGTGGTCCAAAACTTTGACTGCATTTAGCTCATACACTGATTGGAAGTTCCAATATCATTCTAAATATGTCACTAGGTATAGGACCAAGATGCAAAATGTACAGAAACCTGTAAACTACAAAGTAAAGACAAAGAGCAGGAAGACTTCTATTCCCCTCAAGCACCCTGGGAGTTGGATTCCTTTTTCATACCACAATCAATAAAGACCAAAGCCATATCGCAACATAAATCAGAGCCAAAGCACCCTGATATCAGTGGCCACAGTGTTAAAATCTCTATAACGTTCATAGTTAGCAGGCAAAAGACACCCTAGCAGATGACTGTAAACAACCTCCCCAAATCAAGTTGGTGATGAGCAATACCAAGATGACATCATGCTAAGGTGTTTCACTGAATCTCATCATTTAGTCCTCTTACATACGTTTCAAGCCTACAAACCCATTGTTGTTCCAAGTTTTGAGGAAAACTTTGTCCAACTAACCTTCCACTGCCCAAAAGATATCTTGATCACTATGGCCCATCTCAAGAAAACAATGGATGAGTTTAGTGTATTATTTTTGCACCTAATAGTGCTGCAATGCTCAGAGAGGCTTCATTTTACATGTAGTTAAGCTGATACAGTATAGTCCGTAAGGATAAATGATCATATACATGATGCCACTGCTGTTGCATTTGCTAAATTGCTTTAATTTCTATGGAGTGGTAAGACCCATCTCTACCTCAGTTAACTGTTTGGTGATGGAAAGAATGCTTGAATCAGAGTCACACACTGCTCATCTCTCTGAGTCTCATTTGAGTCCATTATTATTCCAGCACTGCACCATTCAAAACAGAGACCAGAAATGTGTAAATCGGTCTTGCTCATGCTCCAGTAGAAACAGTCCAGTCTATTCCAAAAAAAACATAAGCAACTGTACACCGGTTGCAGCAAGTAAGTGTTCATCCTTTTAGAACTTGTAGCTAAAGTCCTATATCTTCAGGACTAGTGTTCAAAGTGCCCCCATAGTTTTAGGGAAGACAAGGCTGCCTTGGGTACAGAACATGCATTTCGGTGGGAGTCAGGTTGAATATGAAGCCCACACAAATCAGATCTTTTATTTTCATAAACAGAAAAGACCCAAAACATATTTATGCAGTAGTAAAATTACCTCATAAATCCACTGCATCTTTCCGATCTGATGATCCCACTGCTAAGTCTTAACATTTTGACAATGTTCTTTAATGAGAAATGTATAACCGTTGCAATATTTTTGGCACTCTTCTAGACTCAAAGAAACAAAATAAACATTTATTTAGGTCCAAGATGAATTAGCTTCATTTAATAAAAATCCCAGATGTTATGTTAAAATCAATCACTAAAATAAAACAATCAAGTCATTTAATTTAACTTACTTTGCCAAATATAGCTAAAATTTGACTTATATGCTCCAGGTACACTGGAGCAATCTAATGCATTGCTCACTTGTGCATGAATGAGCTCAGGCTGCCTTAAACCTGACCAGGTCACCCCTCTAATGAAAAAAACTTAAAAGGGATGTGGGCCCTCAATTAGGTTCTCCCACATTCAAATGTATCCTTCTTCACTAAACTTCACTGATCTATTCTTCTCTGACTAGGCACAGTAAATTATGCTACACTTATCAAGGGTCTAAAGGAGATCAAACAAGGCCACTGTTTTTCAGCTCTGCTGGTTTGAATCAGGGTTTCAAAACACTCCATCCTGCCTTGAAACAGTTGATGACCTCAAGAAATCTGGGCACTTCCCTTCCTAATGATGGTCTGTATGTTGTCCAAATACTTCAAACTATTGAGGGGTGAATAAAGTCTCATCATCTAAAATTAAATCCTCTGAAACAGAAGTCTTCACTTACAAGAGGCCTATGCAGCCTGAGTGTCACTTTTTATGACGCTCCAATGGCCATCCTCCATGGCTTTGCATGGCCTCATAGATATGAAATGAGGCAGGGCAGCACTTAGTCTATGTCAAGGAGGAGTCCCATGTGCTTTGCAGTGGGTTTCCCCATGCAAAAACTATTTTGACCATTCCAAGATTTAAAATCTGTAAACCTGGAAATGCTTCAAAATCTCATGCCTCCCCAGGGAGGCAAAAGGACGAAAAATAACTTTATTTCTCCTAATTTTTACCTCTTTCTATGTGTGCTGCATTCTGCAGCACACATAGAAAGTCACCTCTGTTGATTGTTTTTGTGCAGGAAAGTGCCCCTTCTTGCAAAAAAACAATTGTGTCAACAATGCAGACACCCTTGCACCATGGTACAAGTGTCTGCACTGGCAAAAGGCACAAATTTGTACATTGGCACAGGCAGAAGGGACAGGAATGTGCAGTATTTCTTTAATACGGCACATTCCTGCCCTTTCCTTTTGACGCAGGACAGCTCAGCAAAGTGACTTTCTGCCCTGCAGCAAAAACTCATAAATGGGGCCCATAGTTTCTCAGTATCCAACTTACACTTTTGATTGCAGATGTTCTACAATAAATTGACACCCTTGACTGCAAATCTGTCATGATGGTGCAATTATCTACATACAAGGCACAATTATTTCTTGTGGGAACTGCATATGTTATATGTGATAAACATGGGCAATCGGTTTCTGAAAAATATAAAATATATGAATTATATGCATAAGACAGGCCCTACAGTCCGTACAGTGCATGGGGACCCCCATTCTACCAGTGGCACAAGATCCCTTCAACAGGACTACATTCAGTCCAAGAATATTGAATATCTGTGAGATGTAGGAGACTTGGTGAACCCTCATCACACTTGCAAAAGGCTCATGATATACCAGCTCCAATGTAGACTACATTTATCCAGGTTTGAAAGTCATATGGTGAATATTGCTAAAAAAGGTCATTCCACAACTGCATGTATTCAGTTTCAATATTTTAGTGAGACATTTCTGCTCAAACCAAGTCTCTAGAAAAAGGATATTGCATAATCTTGATGAGATTGCATTTGCTTATTACAAACCATGCACTAGGCTAACTGAAACCCACAAATGGCATTTAACTTTTATGCTATATATCAAGTTTTAGCTCTATTTTGCTGAGACTTACACTGAAGTCCAATGTGCCTGTTAGAGGTCACTAATTAGTCTTTATGTTTTAGGTTAGAGCACCTGTTTGTGAAAGTGTGGTCAGCAGCATTTCCCTGCCCAGAAACCCAAAATGGTAATAATCGAGGTCAATTAAAATATTAAATATTTGGGGTGACCACATCAAAAACTTAAATTCCTACTATCATTGTTGGAAATTGGAATATTGGTTGGGTGAAGTAAAATGCTACTCAAGAAGCAGCTATAATTTCTGTCATGCCGCAGTCACAAGGAAACCCAAAAGTAATCTTTGCGCAACTTTCTGGTCACTTGGCACAAAAGCAGTCAGGCTTAGAATTTAGAAAAATATAGTAAAATGGAATGAATTATTTGACACCGTAATTACAAGAATTCAACCAGTAGACCTGAAATGTGCAATTTTAAAGATTTCCGGTAAATGTCCAGGCGAATGATACAAGTTCAAACCGACCATGATGGACACAGGTCGGATACCTGGACTAGATGAGTCCCACTGAAAGAGTTACCTTCAAAGTCTAGCACAAAGAGTTCCGTTCACAGTGGAAGGACGCAAGAGGAGCAGGGAGACCATTTCGTATGGTCGTCGATGTAGAGCGAAGAGCCGGCTGGGCATTTTGGGCAATCGCCACTGTATCACAAAGATCCTGCTGCCATTGTGAATGGTTGTTGCTGGAGCTTTGTGTTGGCGTTCACCACTAGCTTTCGATTCTGTACCATGAAGTGCAGATTTTGAGCCAATGGGCAACATTGGTGGTTGCTGTTGCATGAAGAGATAGGTTCATCGGACTTTGCATTGGTGGGTGGTGGGGGCAGCAAGAGCTTGGCACAATCGTGTCTGTTTATATTTTCAAGGAACTATCAACTTCATAAAGTTCTCTTTTTCTGGAGGAAAAAGCTCAACCAAGGCCACACCAAGTGTCCAGGACCTGAGGAGCACCTCTTGGGGGTCAGGAACCCACTCCAGCAGAGGCCAGAATGGCTTTGACATGTCTTGTTGCAAGTCCAGGTAGTAGGTCAGCTGGGCAGTTTCAAGTAGCCTCTGGAGTTTATGTCCTTGAATCTCAAACCAGGAGCTCAGCTGGCTGACGCTTGGAGTCACTTTATCCTGGGATGAAGAGGGCAGGTCCAATCTTCCTTCTCATCAAACAGGCCAAAAGGCAGCAGTGCTCCATAATAGCAGGGCAGCAGAGGGGCAGTCCTGGCATCAAGGCAGTGAGCAGTCCTTCTTCTGTAGTATCCACAGGTCTTGAAGTATACCGGAGAGTTAGATATGAGGGTCCAATATTTATAACAGGTGCCCAATTTGAAGTGGGGTAAGTTTCTCGAGAATTCCTTTTGAATTCTATGCCCTGGCACCAAGCAGGCTGAATTAACAATGCAACAGTGACAAGTTGCTTGTGGCAAGGGAGGGCAAGCCCTATTCAGTTGCAAGTGGAACTGTGCTCAGCTCCTCCCTCATCCTGCCAGTTGATGGCACATCCAGGCACACTTAATCCCTCTATTATGTAGCACTTCAGAAGGAATAAACAAAGTTCACCTGTCACCTACACCGGGTCATGTGACAGAGGAACAGACAGCAGTTATCAAATAGGGCAGAAAACATCAACTTTTCAAAATTGTAAGTTAAAATCTGACTTTATCGTTAAAAAGGATTTTAACTACAAGTTCTCAGACACCAAGCATGAAATGTTCACCTGCTTCCAATCAAAAGTTAGCACTTATTAAATGTTATCCTATGACAGAGGTAGGCCTTACAGCAGTGAAAAATTGAGTTAAGAGTTTTTCACTACCAGGACATGTAAAACTTAAAGTACATGCCAGATTTTTTAAATAGACTGCACCCTGCCCTATGGGTTATTTGGGGCCTATGCTAGGGGTGACATCTGTATTAAAAATGAAGCTTTAGGCCTGCCAAAAGGTTTAATTTGCCAAGCTGAAATGGCAGTTCAAAACTGCACACACAAACTACAATGAGAAATGTTTAAACGGACTACTTAAGTGGGTGGCACAAGAAGTGCTACAGGTCCACTTGTAGAGTTTAATTTACAGGCCCTAGTACCACGTTGCCAGGGGCTTACTATTAAATAAATATGCCAATTAGGTATAAATCAATTTCACCATATTTTGAAGAGTAAACCAATTTCACCATGTTTTGATGAGAGAGCACTGGTTAGAAGTGGTAAAGTGCAAAGAGTCCTAAAAGCCAACAACAATTGGTTCAGAAAACAGGAGATTAAAGGCAAAACAATTTGGGGATGACTTTCCACAAAGGGCTGAGTCCAACAGTTATAAAATTGATTTACCTCACCAATGTACGCTATTCTTGTGCCAGAATGGAAGAGTTGTCAAGGATGCAAAACAATGTGTTTAGGTTTTAATTGTGCCCATGGTTTAAACGTGCATTGAAGGTGCTTCCACTAACAAGGAACTAGAATGCACTAAACAAAGATTTCTTTTCATTTGTGGAAAAGTAAACTTATACAAGAACAACAATTGGACTTTAAACTGAAAATATCTTCTTGGTCAGTCACTGATTGAGCCAGTTGTGCTCACTAATGTGAATCAAAATCATGAAGTCAAAGTACATTAATGCTGTTTATTGAGTATGAATTTAGTGAGAGCTTTTGATTTGAGTCTCAGAAAGTCATTTTTAACTTCATTTATCAGATATTTTAGATTTTGAAAAAACACAACAGTGAATGTTCCTTATTCAATCTATGATGTAACTATCTGTTTTAAACTAATCTGACGTTTTGTTTAAAAACGTATTATATTTAATACTATGCTTTTGAATCTACTGACACACATGTTTTAGTTACATTGTTCATGTCCTTGTGGTTATAAAATAAAGCCTACTTGTATTGGAGTATAGTAGGTTCTTGCACCTTCATTGAAGTAGTTGCTTACCATTTATTATGGCATCACATCTTCATTGAAAAAAACAAAGAATGCTCGACAGGTTTGGGGCTTAAAATGAGTTCCGCTTCATTTGTCTGCTGTATAAGTGTTCTACTTAACCATTTATTGAGCCTCAATAGCAGGCAGCAGATTGGATCTCCAGTCACAGAGGCAAATGGTCAATATCTTGACATGCCAACTTTGATTTAGAAGTCTCAATATAGAACAAAAATAAGATGGGAATGTTGTTCCTGATTTCTTCCAGAATTATGCTATACCTTACTGACAAGTCACAATTAGGCAGAAAGATAATTTTCCTTACCTAGTGCCATGCTTGACAGGTCAAAAGGTGGACAGTTTTTGGACAGGTAATGGACCAGGTTTATGGTCTGATGGGCTGGGTTTTACTGCTGATTTCCCTGATATTCCCACAAATATCTCCTGCAGCAAGTATAAATGCCCATATCTTGCATGTCTTTAGAAGTTAAAAACTCCCACAAATTGCAAATGTGATTCAATATTTAGCAGTCTGATTCAGAAATGGGTGCCATTTATTTTTGATGCCCATGTCACTTTTCTGCCTCAGACCAACTCTGCTAGCATCTCAAGTAAATGGGGCATTTCACATCAATAATGGAAATCATTTTTTTATGTGGTGTTAGAAATGGAGTCTTAAGTTAGCAGTGGTTTGCACCGTGTCCAAGTAGGGATCCTTGTTCTAGTCAGAGTAAGGGAGTCACACAGCTAAGATACCCCCTGCTCACCATGTTGGTTGCTTTGCACAAGCAGTCAGGCTTATCTCAGAGGCAATGTGTAAAGTATTTGTACACACACATACAATAACACAGTGAAAGCACCACAAAGGTACTCCACACCAGTTTAGAGGGATAGCCAATATTTATCTGAGTAGAGCAAGACCAAAATGACAAAAATCCAACATACAACATTTACACAAGTAAAGATATGAATGTTCAAAGATTAAAACTTAGTATAGCGTTTAGAAATACAATGGCTCCAACTGGGGCTATCAGGGCATCTTGACGGAGTCATTCCCAACAGTACGGTGCCACTTGTGAGGTAGTACGGACAGGTCGCGGAGTCGCATGGACACATGACCTGTCCGCAAGGTACAGTACCCTGGAAAACAGTGAGAAAAAAAGACTTTGCTCAGAGTCAGGGAGGTGAGGCATCAATGGAGCCAGTGCGGCGTTGGTTCCTTACTGCTACAAGGGAGGTGAGGATTTGGTTCCTTAATATTAGGCAGGGGATGAGAGGTGTTGGTTCCTTACTGTTTCAGGGGAGGTGATACAGCACTGGTGGCGAGGTGTTGGCTCCTTACGATTCAGCGTGGTTAATGAATCCAGCAGGTCAAGATGCAAGGCGTCAACTTTGTGGTGTTGTGATCACAACACGGGGTCACAGGTGCACTCAGTGAGAAACACACCTCCAGTGCATGCAGAAGCACAGAGTCAGAGAGTGGCGCCGGTCCTGAAGTTATTCTGGACATCAATGCACTAGTTTTTTCCTTGTTACACCAGAACTCAGTCCCAAGAGCCCAGGAACTGGATTTGGCACCACTTGTCAAGTTAGGACTCTCAGCAAGAGATCCCAGTCACTGGCAGATGAAGTCTTTGATATCCCTGAGACTCTTTAATGGGAGGCAAGCTCAGTCCAAGCCCTTCGAGAACTTTTGGAAGCAGGATGTAGAAAGTCAACTCCTGTCCTTTCACTCCCAGGACAGAAGCAGTAAGCAGCAGGCCAGCACGCCAAAGCAACAGGCAGAGTGGCCATCTTTCCTACAGCATCCTGCTCTTCTTCCTGGCAGAATGTCCTCAGTCCAGAAGGATTCTAACTATGTGGGGTCAGAGGTCCAGTACTTATACCCATTTCTGTCTTTGAAGTAGGTAAACTTCAAAGAAAAGTCTTTGTAGTGCACACTACCTTGCCTTTCCCTCCCTTTACCCCAGACTCACTCCAGAGGTTTGGAGACTGTGTAGTGTGAGGACACGCATAGCCCTATTCAGGTGCAAGTGTCAGTTCCTCCCACCACTCTGGCTCAGGAAGACTCATCAGCATATGCAGGGCACAACTCAGCTCCCTTTGTATGACTGTCTAGAGTGAATACAGAAACAGCCCAACTGTCACCCTCGCCCAGATGTGTATTCAGCATACAGGCAGAGGCACAGGACATGTAAAACACAACAGAACTTGTCCTGCCTTTCAAATACATGGTACCTTGCCCATGGTACTGCTTTGGATCTAGTTTAGGGGAGACTTACCTGTAGTAAAAGGGAAGGTTTGGGCCTGGCAAGTGGGTGCACTTGTCAGGACGGAATTACAGGTTAAGACTGCATACACGGACACTGCAGGGGCAGACCTGAGACTCGTTTGCAAGGCTACTCAGTTGGGTGCAGAATCAGTTCTACAGGCCCACTGGTAGCATTTGATTTACAGGCTCTGGGCACACATGGTGCACTCTACTAGGGACCTACTAGTAAATCAAATATGCCAATCATGGATAAACTAACCACCAACATATTTTAGAGAAAGAGCGTATGCACTTTAGCCCTGCTCAGCAGTGGTAAAGTACTCAGAGTCTCAGACCCAACAAAACAGGTCAGAAAAAATAGGAGGAAGAAGGCAAACATTTTGAGATAACCCTGCTACAATGGACAGGTTCAACATGTGTGATGAGGCTGCACTTATTTGAATAAAGCTGCATCCCTGCCTCAATGGTCCGCCACAGTGGAAAGTTTATGTAACATTCAGTACCATCACATTTTTATTATGCATACAGTAAGTACTAAGTGATTGATTGTTAACAGTGGTACTTACTTACCATGGAGCATATTATGCACATGCCATAAACCTATGCAAAATAATAGTTAATAAACTGCTTTTCACTGCATCCACAATAATGTATTTCAGGGACACTGCTTTTCACTTGCTGATAGAGTGCAATCCATCAGTTGTAATTATGACCTCCTAACCACTGAAGAGGGCAATAAAGAAACTGGAGATGGGTATTTGAAACAATGAACTGCAGCTGAGGTCTACTGGGTATTTGATGACAGGAACAAAAACAGCAAGTTAGAACCCCCTGGGAGACTGCCTTCTTTTTTAGAAGTATCAAAAGTATGAAATATAAGGATGTAAAAAGATGTTGAGCACTGGCTGTGCATGAACCTATCATAAAGAATTGTGGAATAGTTAGTAAATAGACTGATTTATAATGAATCTACTATGATAAATTGAAAGGACGATTGTAGGCCTGCAAATCAGCATGTAACCCATTAGTTGAAATTTTATATGCAGTCCTCCCTGCTTGAAGAGCTGATAAGGGATTCTGAGCCAGTAGATTGCACACATGAATTGTTTCACAAATAAAAAACATGGAATGTTCATTTGTATATAATGTCAAGCACTAGCTGCATTTGTGAACCCCACACCACTGTGGTCTCTCTGTGCAACATGCAGACAACTCATTACATCAACCACATCGTACTACTATACCAATAATATTGACAAAGCTTCCAACAGAAGCAGAATGCAAATACTGCATCAGCCCTGCCTGACACTTCTATTCTACGTGCCACAGATTAATGCAATGACATCAGATTGTACTTCCTAAAAAATTTAGCTCAACTGACAGCACATCAACAACACCAACACATTTTCTCTGTCTCTCCATATGTCCATCCTATGTTTCAAAATGGTCATCTTTCAAACTCCTGTATCTCACAGACCTTTCAAACATTCTCCACTCCTCCAAATCCACCTTCTATAAAGATAATGTTTTACCCTCAGTCTTCTTCAAAGGCCTGCTTGGAAACGTTCACTGTTAGTCCTGGCATCCTTGGTGTGGTTTTTCCCTTAACCCTTTGTCTTCAACACTCCTGTTTGCTGACTTCATTCTTCCTGGTTTCGCAGGATAAGCTCCCCCACATCACCTGGGTAAGACAAACCTGCTCTTTTACCTCATTGATGCCTGCTGTTAATATTGTGTTTTAAAATATGCAAGTGTGCTAGATACTTTGAGCAAATGCTTGTTTTGCACTGCATTTCACAGGTGATATTTTTCACAACTACTTCTGAATTGATTTGACGTGAGGTGCACCATTTCCAAAATGGGCCCCCAGTCTGTCCCAGTACATATGTGAATGCACGCTACACTACCTAAAAATGACAGTGTGATCTTAATCAGTGAGATATATGCATACATGGCATTTTATCATGTCCTTTCTCCCCACACAGCATTGTCCTCCAGGAAAGGGATATGTAAGAGGAGTTATCTTGCATTTTTTTATGTTTGTTCATGTGAAAAAAGTTTGGATCCAATTGACAATAGTTAGGGTTACAGAGGACAGGACATATTATAGCTACTTACCTCCTAGTTGTGGGGCTGGGGGTATTTATTTAGTAACCAGAGATTGTAGGCCCTGAAGAAGGTTACTGACCATACCAGACATAGGTCTGATGGCCAAAACGTGTTGACAATATATAGGGGTTAATAGTTGTACCTCATTCTGCAAATTCATCATCATAGTTAGATATTTTTCATCCTGTCAGGGCATCCAAAAATAAAATTAATATATTAGAACAGCTCCAGACAGACTTCATTTCTTTTTTCATATCTCTTGCTTAGTGGAGTATACAAAAACTCACTCCTACACTTTGTGTGGTAGAAGCCTAGCTTGAACTCATTTGGGCCCAGGGTGTGAGAAGCTGATGATGAAGCATACCACATCTCAATGTTTTTGAGGGCCCTGTTTTTCTCAGGGAGATATCTCTATGTGAAATAACAATTATCTTGTTGAGATAATTGTGAAACCCTTCGTTGTGTGAAGAGAATCAGCTTATACCCACATGGAGCTTTTAATTTATCAGTAAGTCTCTAATAGAGTGGCACTACCCCTGTCCACGGCATATGAATTAAATGCTACCACTAGGCCTGCAGCCTTGATTGTGCCACCCTCTCTGTATGAAATAACAATTTTCTTGTTGCGATAATTGTGAAACCCTTTGTTGTGTGTAGAGAATTGGCTTATACTCACATGGCACATTCAATTTATCAGTAAGTCTCTAATAGAGTGGCACAACCTGTTCCCATGGCATGTAAATTAAATCTACAACTGGGCCTGCAGCTTTGATTGTGCCACCCACTTAAGTAACAATTTAAACATGTCTCAAGCGGGTCATTTCAGCCTCTGTGTAGTTTCTAAACTGCCTGTTGATCTGTCCAAATACAACTTTTGCCAGGCCCCAAATCTTCCTTTTTAATGCATATAGGTCACTCCTAGGTAGACCCTGGACAGCCCGGAGGGCAGGCTGCACTGGTTGGACATGCACACCTAAGTTTTACATGTCCTGATAGTGAAACACTCTTAAATTCATTTTTCACTGTTGCAAAGCCTACCTCCCCCTTAGGATAACATTGGAGTTAACTTTCCAAATGGGAACATGAGACCAGTTCACGCTTAGCACCTCTGGAATCGTAATTAACCATCCTAACTTTTGGTGAAGTCAGATTTTAAATTACAATTTTGAATTTGTGTAACTTTTAGATAGTTGACATTTTCCTTGCCTTAGCCATTTGGTGCCTTTAGCCTGTCTCCGAGTCACATGACTGGATGTAGTTCACAGTTGGGCAGTGTCTATTCCTTCTAGACAGCCACACACAATAGGGAGCTTAGCTGGACGCACACTTGAATAGGTTGGGTCCTGCATCCACATAAAGGGATGCATGCTCCCTGTAGTTAGTCTGGAGCCATGGCCAGGAAGGGTATTTATGGCCTGCCTCTAGTAGCTGCTCCCTACTTAAAAGACACAACAGGATATAAATACTGGAAGTCAGGCACCAACTCTTCAGTACACCTTTGTACCTGTGGATACTCTGCCAGAAAGAACTGCTGTGCTGCTGAAAGGACTGCCACTCTCTCTACTGGGCTGCTGCTCTGAAGGACTGCTGCCCTGTTGTGCTAACCTGTTGCGCTCTTGGTTGGGTGAGAAGCACTGAACCTCCACCTCTTGAACCCAGAACCCAGATTGAGTACAAGAGATAGTCAGCTGGCCTTCCGATCCGAAGGCTCAGGGACACAACAGCTTCCAACTACTTTGTACCTGCACCTAGACTCTGCAGACTGCAAGTCTGCCTTGCCAAGCATTACCACTCCAGCCCTGGACCCTTGGAGGTGGGCTTGATGTGTTATGCCAGCATCTGTGGAACCAGCAGAACCAAAGAATCCTTTCTGCTGTGTGGACAGATCTGAGCAGAACTGATACATCATCACTGCTGCATGGATTTGACCTGTTCAAAGGCCTACATTGCCTTTGCAGCCCCACCTATATCATTGCTGCGAAATGCATCCTCTGCACAAGTCCTCACATCCCTTGTTGACGGCAGTCTCTATGTATGCCAGGCTCTGCATCGCAGCCTCACAGCTCCTCGGAACCAACACATCTCCTCGACTGTGCACAGCACCCTCAATGTCAGAATTTGCTGTGCAAGCCTTGTTGACAGAATTTTCGACGACAACATAGGCCTTCACATTGCAGCCTAAACGCATCTTGAAACTGATGCATTTCATCGGCTGAGCAAAGCATCTTAGGATCCTCATAATGCTCTTCAAACCAGGGTTTAAGTTGCTCTGTTCAGCAGGCCTAACTGGGTCCCTGTAGCCAGCCCAGGCTATATCACGATCAGCCTGAACTTGCGACTTTGTCCCAGTCTGGCACAAACTGATATTCACAGTTGATGCTCTGTGCTTTTTGGTGCTATTTTAAAACTCCATTTTCCGATTATACTTATTTGATTTTGATCCCCTTTTCTTGTTTTATTTATTAAAGAAGTTCTATTTTTATATCTTGGTGTACAATTCTTTTTATGGGATGGTTACACTTTTTCCTGTATACAGTGTTGCAGAAATACTTTACATATTGCCTCTATGTTAAACCTGTCTGCTAACAGAGGGGTGAGCACAGGTTATTTTAGATCTGTCTTGTTCCTCACCATGAGAAGGAGTGTGGTTGTTGTTTGACCATAGCTCACACCACAGTCAATCAACAACCCAATTTCTTACATTCACTTACCATCCCCGCCAATGTCAATGCCTCGCTCCCCCAAGGCACATTCCCAGAAGCTTTCAAGGCAGGCCAGATTTTCCTACCCCAGAAGACTCCCGCACTAGACAGTGATGATCTTGCCTGCTTCTGACCCATCACTCATCTACTCTTCATGAGCAAATCTAAGATCACATACATATGTATGTATGTTTGTATGTATATATGCATGTATGTATGCATATATGCGTGCAAGTATATGGTATTTCTAAAGCATAAGCCTAGCCCAAACGTACCACTTTAAGCTACCTAGATGCCAACCATCTCCTGCATCCCTATCAATCTGACATCTTAAATGTACTGTGTTCATGAGGTTTCTATGTTTGGATTAACGTATCGTTCATTGTGATTCTAAAAAAAATCCAGGATTAGTTTTAAGAAGCTGCTGGAATTTCAGAATTGCAAGATGAGTACATCTATGCTTGCTTAAATAAATAGGAAAAATATATTTGCACTTCAAAACATTTTGCTCACTAGGAAAATATTTGTGCTATGAAAATCCTCCACCTCTAAACCCATATCAAATTTTGGGGGATATTCCCTACCTATTGCCTTGTCATTAACAAATGGCAATCCTGCTACTGGCAGGCATAAATCTACAAACTGATCCAGAATGGTGGTACTGTTTTTCACACCATCTACGCACAGAGAGGGTAACATGGCGGGCAGTTGTGAGTGACTGCTTTTGAGCTCCTACCACCATGCGGTTGATTTGAAACCCCTTACCTGAAGGCTTGGTGTGGTGAGTGAGGATGAGTGCAAACCTAAGGGGTGAAGTTTGGTAAGCTCTAGCAAGGTCCCTGTGTCTGGATGCCCCTGTGGGCGGCTCCAAAGGAGGCTGTTTCATCAACAGTGGCAACATCTGCACCTGTATGCGTTCTCTGGGCCTGAGCTGGGGAAGACTGATCTATGGGGTGGCTTGTGTCTCTTTGGTGCTGGGTCGGCAGAGTCATCACAAGTGTGGCACTTCCGTCGTGTGAAGCAAGGAACAATATAGCAGTGCTTTCACCAGCACCCAGGCTCACAGGAGAAGGAAGGAAGGTGTCACCCCCTATAGAGGTCTTGGTTAGTAAACCCTAGCGCTTCAAGACTTTGGGGTGTAGCAGCCACGCTGTACATGGAAGGAAGTAATTGCATCTAATTCGGGAGGTGGCCCACGGAAGTTAGGGACTTGAAACAAGGCGAGAAGGGGAATAAAAGAGCAAGTGCATCTTTGGGAGCCCAGTTCGGGAATTCTGAGCTACAGTCACCTGCTGGAGAAGCACAGAGGCTACAAAAGGAGAGGTGGCCAGTCGGCAAAAAGGTATGTGTTGAGGTTTGTTTTCCTCACAGGAAGTAACCCTAATTTGGAAGCTCCTAATAAATCGTGTGGGCTGAGAAGTAAGACTGAAGGATATAGACTCAAGCCAAGGGACAGTCTTACCCCTATTACTTCCCTACAGAAGAGAGGACCTCCCCAGAGGAGAGGGACTGTGGAGAGACGATATAGGTTGCTCAAATGTCTGACTTAGGAGGAGACTTAGCCTCAGAGATCCCTGATCCTTTGGATGCGGGGTCAGCAGAGTAATGGACAGATCCACAGACCCTCGGGGAGAGCCCCAGTGTAGTGAAGTACAATGAGGTAGAGGCCTACCAGGGCATAGAGGATCATCGGAAGTCCCCTGAGGAAATCTCAAAGGGGGAGAGTCTGGGAAGAGGTTTACAACAATCAGTACAGGAGATATTAATGGTGTAAACAACAGCGATCAAAGACCATTATGCTGTCTCAGAAGCTACCCAGAGACATTCAAGATGCCTATGGTAATCTGGAAGGGAAAATCTATTGGCTAGCAAGGTGCACAAAAGCGCTAAAGAAAGCTGCACAGGCTCGCAGAGTGGAAAGTAAGGTGAGCACTAAAGAGATGCAAGATTTGAAGCAAAGGAGTTTAAGGGAATTACCTGAAATGCTTTGTAATGAAGATACTTAGAGAGGCACTCCCGCAGGCCACTGACACTGTTGATCTGAATTCTGAAATAGAGGATTCACAGGAACCCTTTCAAATTAAATTCTGAAATAAAGAAACCATATGAAATCGTGGTCAACTTTCTATTATACACAGTCAAGGAGAGAGCTCTAGTGGCTGCAAGAAGAACCTTAGGGACCAGGATACTCCATTTTCATTAGGTCAGATCTTTTCACACAAGACAGTCAATGGGAGCAAGAAGAAGGAGAAACATAAAGTCGATGTTAGTGTTCAGCTCATGTTCCCTGCACTGTTGAGGGTTATAAGTAACAATAAAATGTATAACTTTACTGACCCCAAAGATGTTGATGAATTTTTGCAAAGTTTAAATTCAGGGAAAGAAGAAATTGAACAAATACGTGTGATGTGCTGACAGTTGGTGGAAATGGAGCTTAAACAGGATTTTGCCTTACAAATTACAATTGCATTACAAATGCTTGTAAATATCAATGTTCAAACACTTTAACAACATCCAAACCTCAAATGCTATCTCTTCACCCTGGTGAGAAACTGTGACTTAGGTATATCAATTAACAAGCGTAAATCCATATTTTACGAATACCAAGCTTTCATTTGCACTTGTAAGTGTAATTTGTGCACCTATATCATAAATTGTATTATTGCTTTATGAAACTGGGTTTAAATACATAGAAGTAGACTGAAATGCAATGTACCAAATGTTAATTTGTAAAAATATAATCATTTTAAACATTTGGAGCAATTAGTTTAGCAAAATATGTTGTATCACCCTTTGATCATCTGTACTTGTTCCAGTTTGGACTTCTATATCTATCTAGGTTATCCAAACTCATAATAAAAATAATCATCTTTCCATGGTAATCGCAGAGCACTCAATTATTTTAATGTTCAAAGAATGATGCAACGGCAAACGTTCAGTTACATCTGACCCTTAAAACTTAAAACCTTCCAAGTCCTACTTTCCATGTACAATTGTATTTGTACCTTTTTACAAATCATGACAGCCAATATCCATGAATGTACATTGCAGTTTTCTCCACAACTGCTCAGAAATCCCCCATGTGATGTGGTACAATGGAGAATGGAACACCGAGTCTCAGATAAATTAATTAAATAACTAAGTCATCATGCTTCCCTTGTTGGTGGATCAACTACTTTATTACACCTGGACCCAGAACAGATTCACTCAACAGGAAATAAGGATACGATGTCTGCGTGGTCAAATTTTGTATAATCATATTCAGAGGGGCTTGAAAACAAACTTCTAATTTCAAAGAATAACTTGTGAACAATTTAGAAGTGGATTAAAGTGTAGGAGGTGCTCCTGGATCTGATGTGAAGTTAAAAAATGATGGGATTTCTATTTTCAGTTTGGAAAAAAATTATCTATTTAAATTAGACAGCCGATGTCCAGTGAAGATATGAATAAGTTGGAATTTACCTTTTTGTGGAGTATCTGACCTGATGACATAAATGTCAGATACTTTGTTGGGCATAATCATGGAATGTCTAGATTATAGTGTTCCCTTACGGATAAACTAATAACACAGCTTCTGTTCTATTAAATTCAGTTTCTTCCTTTCGCTGCTAAGCCTCCCCCATCCATGCTACACCTTTTTTTGGCTATTTGGGGTAGTTCATGCTTAGGCTACCTTAACGTTTTGTGTTCATAAGCTATCCATGCCAAATGTGCACCCATTTTTTGTAATATCTTTGGGATTCTAATGGAACCCAGGGTTTCAGGATTGCCCTGAAGGAACTGATAAATTTGCCAAAATACAGCTGCAATTTGGGTTTTTGGGAAAAATTGGAAAAAGTGCTGCAGAAGAAAGCATCTGTTTTTTTCCCCTGCAAATGGCATCAACAAAGTGTTCATGGTCCTAAAATCACCACCTTCCCAGCTTTCAGGAGCAGGCAACTAGAATCAGAAAACAATTTTTTTCAACACACTTATGGCATTTTACTGGAACATACCTCATATTTCCTATTTTGTTTGTGCTTTCGACCTCCTTCCAGCTAGTGACAGAAATGGGTGCAAACCCAATGGTGGATCCCAGAAAGCTACATATTTCTGGAAAGTAGACAAAATTCTGAACTCAGCAATGGGTCATTTCTATGGATCCTTCAAGTGTTTTCCTATAGAAAGTAACAGTTGAAATTAAAAAATATTGAAATGGAGTTGACAAAAATAGCCATTTCTTTCTAAGTTTTTATCTGTAACTTCTTCTAACTATGGCTGGATCCCTCTGGTTGCAGGGATATATATGGTTTGTAGGTTCCCCAGGAACCCAAGCTTCCCAGAGCTAATAACTGAGCTGCACCTTGCAATTGGTTTTCATTGTGTCCCAAGTGTAGAGAAATTAATTTGATAAAATATAAAGAGTGAAAATAAGGTATGAAGGAAACCTATGTATTTCCAGAATGGGCACAAGATATGGAGTTTATACAAGCATGTGAATTAGAAGGCATTTCTCAAAATGACTTCTTTGTTATACACCATCCTACATTTGGAAGGCACAAATGCAAAGAAATACAATTGGTATTAACAATAAAAAAAATCTCTCTTGTGTGACTAGGCCTAGGGCCTGTGACAGGAAACGCCTCACAACTCAACATGGACACACCACATGTTTCCACTGAAAACGGACTCATTTTTACAAAGTGCCTAGCTTTGGATTTTGGGTTTCAGCTCAGCCAGCATCTAGGGAAACCTAGCAAACATGTGTATTTCTGAAAACTAGACACCTAGAGTAATCCAGGATGGGGTGACATGTGGGACTCTCACCAAGTTCTGTTACCCACAATCCTTTGCAAACTTCAAAATGTGTCTAAAAACACATTTTCCTCACATTTCTGTAATGCAAAGTTCAGGAAAATAAAGAGAGCCACAACCAGACTTCCAACCAGCCTTTTCCCAAGTCTCCTGATAAAAATGGTATCTCACTTGGGTGGGTAGGCCCAGTGCCCGCATCAGGAAATTCCCCAAAATGCGACATGTATGCAGCATATTTTTCCATCAGAAAACTGTTTTTCTGATGTGGGTAGCTCTAAATTTTGAACCCTCGCTCAACTGGCATCTGGGAACCTAGGTGACCTGTGCATTTTTTAAAAACTATACACCTAGGGGAATCCAAGATGGTGTGACTTGCCTGGATCTCATTAGGTTTTCTTACCCACAATGCCCTGCAAACCTCAAACTTTTCCTGAAATCACATATTTTCCTAATATTTCTGTGATGGAAACATCTGGAATCTGCAGTAATCCACAAAGTTCCTACCACTCACCATCGCCCCACCTATACCAATAAAACTGCTGCCCCACTTGTGTGTCTGGACCTAGTGCCATGACAGGAATGGATCAAACTAAGCATATTGGGAGCGCTTGCATTGAGACTCTTTTTGACATCGGTCGGATCTGTTCCTGTCGCTGGCCCTTGGCTCAGCCACACAAGTGGGGCAGAGTTTTTATTTGCAGAGATGGGGCAATGCTGGGTGGTAGGATTTTGTGGATTCCTTTGGATTCTAGAAGTTTCCACCACAAAAATGTAAGAAAAATGTGTGACTTCAGGCAAAGATGGAGGTTTGCAAGGTATTAGTGGTAAGAAAATTGTGTGAGGTGCATGTGAAGCACACCACTCTGTCCTCCCCCAGATGTCTAGTTTTCAGAAGTGTCTGGGTCTTGTAGGTTTTTCCAGGTGGAAGCCTACCCAAGCCCAAAAAGTGCTGATGTTCACTATTGAAAGTGGGACAGTATGTGGAGTTAGCCAAGCTTTCCTGGCCCAGCTATAAAATCAACACCCAAAAGAGTCAAATGTCCTCTTGCTTGCCACTGGGATGAGATACTTTAGCCCACAGGGAGAACAAAAAGACTGTTGCTCCTTTCAATAGGGGTGGGTGCATAACCATCCCCATGGTAGTAGGCAGACCCCACCCCTCTTTTGGAAAAGAAATATATTCCCTGTTGTCCAATAGGCTTTCTGCCCCAAATAGGGGGTAACTACCCCTTCTGCCTCTCGGGGGCAAAAAGACTGTGCTTTTTTGGGGGTGGCTAGGGCATTTTCATGCCTAATCAGGGCAGTCCTCACCCCTAGACTTTTTAGGCTTTTCTTTAAAAAAATCCCTAGCGCCTAGTAGGCTTTCTGCCTCCCCAGGCGGGGCAGATGGGGGGCTATGATCCCGTCTGCCCATCCAGGGGGCAAAAGAACTTGAGCCCTATTTATTTTGAGAGGGGGCATGGCAATCCCTAGTGTCTAGTGTGCAAATTACCCCATCTGCTTCTGTGGGAGGGGGGACAGAAAGACTGTGCCCATTTTGTGGGGGTGGGGGCATGGCCAGGCCCAATCTGGGCAGCCCAAATCCCTAGACTCTTCTTTAAAAAATCCCTGGTGCCTAGTAGGCTTTCTATCCCCCTGTGGGGCCTGATCTGGAGCTACTGCCCCCACGTGCCCTCTAGGAGGGGCACAAAGGCTTGTGCACCATTTATTTTGGGTAGGGGCATGGTCATGCCCATTTTGGGAAACACCCACCCCTCTTTTACAAAAAAAATAAACAATCCCTGGTGTTGAGTGGGTGTTCTGCCCTCCCAGGGGCAGATTGGGGGTAACTACCCCATCTGACCAAAAGAGGCATAAAGACTGTGCCTATTTCTGGTAGGTAGGGTCATTGTCAGGCCCAATCTAGGCAGCCCCACCCCTAGACTTTTCTTTAAAAAAAATTATTGGTGACTTGAATGCTTTCTGCCCCACTTGGGGCAAAAGGGGGGCTATTGCCTCCATCTTCTCCTAAGAGGGCAGAAAGACTTCAGACCGATTTATTTTGGGTGAGGCATGGCCATGCCCATTGTAGGCAGCCCCAACCCCTCTCTTACATATTAAAGACCTGTTGTCTAGTGGACATTCTGCTCCCCCAGGGGGCAGATCGGGGGAATTACACCCATCTGCTCTACAGGGGGATAGAAAGACTGGGTCTACTTATATTGGTGTGGGGGCATTGGGATGGCCATTTTGAGCAGCCCGCACTCCTAAACATTATAGATAAAAGTAGTCCCTGGCACATAGTGCACGCTCCGCCTCCCTGGTGGGGTTGCAGATCAGGGGCCTATGCCCCTAAATTGTGCCAAAATATTTGTAGGGGTAGCAAAGGCCCTTGCCCAAGGGGCCACTCCCCCTCCCTGGTGTCTAGTGGAGTGGTGCCTGCTTGGGGATCGCCTCCTTGGATACTTCTCAAGCAGGGGTAGTATTGGAAAAGCAAGCCAGCCCCTGAGCACCGAGGCAGGGAAAGTGAAATTAAACGATCGGCTCATTTCACTTTCATTTTCATTGAAATGGCATCAGTGTGCCGCAGGTGCTGATCGTCACTTACAACGAAAACAAAGAAAGAGAGGAGGAAGCTCTCCCCTATCTCCTGAGGCTATTTCTTTGTAAAAGGAATCCCTCTGGTGCTTGCGGGAGCCGCCTGACGCACATGAGCACTGTTGCAGCCGTCTGACACACGCAAAGTGTTAACTTGTTCATATATATGTAACTGCTAAAGCATTGTCAACTCTAAGTAAAGTAGAAACAATTGAGTTTCATTTTCATTATATTCATCATCACAAAGTAAATTGCTAATAGTTACAATTTGGATCCAATCAAGCAAAGACTGGAGTGAGGGAATGAGACTGTGCACATATCATGGGAATACATGTTGCCAAAAGTACAACATATTTCTAAGGTAAAACTGCAATGCACCATTCCTCAATTTATTAAAATTGACACACAAAAAATTTATTATCAGGCATGGCACAAATTACAGCAGCAAATATAACGTGCATATTTAAACACAGGAACAAATCACTATCTCTCCGCAATTTCGATCAAATGATTTCTCCTTCACAATGCCACACTGACTGACATTAAAAAAAAATACATGATGCTCACAGACACACATCACCATGCATACACAAAGCTGCCAAAGTGTGTGCTTTCTAAAAAAAAATACAGCCCATTCATAGCAAAGCAATGAAGAATATGAAACATTTTATTCTGTGTAAGATACACATTCAAAAAGCAAAGGCAAAATATAAGTTAAAAACCATGGTGCATATTTATGAGAGGCTTCCGCAAGCCTTGCAACATGTAGTGTGATGCAAGGGTGGTGCAAGCAATAAGTCATAATTAAAAAATGATACCTCTTCATATTTAATATATACAATGTAGGCATTGCCCTGCAAAATCTGGCACAACTGTAAGACAGTGGTATTTATGGGTGTAGCACTGAGTCACACATTGTGAGGTAGTGTAACGCAAAACTAGAAATGCGCCAGAATTGCTGTGCATCGGCAAACCAGGCATATCAAATTACGCAGTGCCTGTAGTATGAAAACTTCAACATCACAGAACACTTTGGCAAGCTGAACTACGTCATGGAGTTCATCATACTGCTACTGAAAGTAGCTAGGAGACCATCACCATGTAGGGAGCAAAGGAAGAGGGAGCATGTTTTCTGGCAGCACATATCCCTCTTTGACCTCAGGGAGAAGGAGGTCATACAGTTCTAAAGACTCAAGAGGCAGTCCATGATGGAATTCCTGGAGAAGATTGGGCCAGACCTCCAGCTACCAACTGCAGGGCCCAATAACTTCCCACCACCTGTTAAAATTGATGGCTGTGTCACAAAAGCCAAATTGGTAGGAATTTCACAGGGGGCATTTTCTGCCTATCTGTTTTTAGATGTCATTGTTAAACTCACAACCCAGTATCTTCTCTTCATTAAAACTACCCAACAACAACTGGATACCAAGCAAGGATTTTACGTACGTTTGCAACCACCATACCATCAAGGAATGCAATAATATCTTCGAAAACAGGTGAAGAAATTGTTTCAAAATGGTATGCACATTTATTAAATAGACAAATAAAATGGAAAACCAAAAGCATTAAAAGCAACAGTTCTCAGACACGTTCACTGTGACATGACAGAAATACAGAATAAGTCATGTAAATATGTTGCCCATTCTTATACACATTAACATAGTTATAAAACTGTGAGTCGGGCAACATATGTATGTGACTTATTCTGTATGTCTGTCATCCTGTTATCCCATAAGAAACATGCCTAAATTGCCATACATTAAGAATTAGCTGATGTTAGAAAAAAACTCAGTAAATATCCATGTCACATGTTGGAAGTTGCTTACATTTGCAAAGCAAATAGCCATGCTAAATTAAGTAAACACATGAAAGGCTGTACAAATGTCATGTAGGCAAGCAAGGACTCCTAGGTGACGAAAGTACTAATGTATGTGTGAGTGGCAAACATGTTGGCATTGTCACAACCTATATAAGTCTGAATGTATGCAAAATATTCTGATCATAAGTTTGTTACTTTGCTGACATATTGAGTGTCAATAACATAGAGAAGTTAAGAACATTCTAAAGTACATATCATAGTAATCTTCTCCCTAGGCACGAAAGTCACTATGTAGATGTGTTCTATGTTTCACAACATGGACAATATGTGCAATGACGCATAGAAGATGAAAATACATGTCTACAGCAATGTTAAACAGTACCTAATATATCTCTTAAAAGTGAAAGCAAAGTGTGAGTTTCCCTGCATACATAATGAGTTTGCCTGCATAAATAACGACACATAATTAGTTATGTCCCAGTAACAATGTACCAAATAATTGACTGTTGGTATTTTCCAATTTTCAGATGTTCTTGGATGAGGATTGCAGCCATTGCTCATGACCCCATTCAATAATCCACCGACGGAGGCTAAACAAAGATTTAACTCTGATGTGACCAAAACGAGGAATGTCTTTGAGAGGATGTTTGTCCTAAAGTCTGGGTTCCACTGCCTGGACATGTCAGGCGGAAGACTCTTATACTCGCCTCCTATGGTGTTCAAAATTATCCTTGTGTGTGAAATATTGCATAATATCTGCTTAAAAACAAATGTGTAGACATAGAGCACACAATGGCAGGTTGGTGGAGAAGGGATCAAATACTGGCCAATTTGTTGCATAATGAATAGCAAATTAAGATAATACCAGTCATCCAATTAATGTTTTTTTTAGCACATCTATTGTGTTGTGTTTGTGTGAATGTCAGTGTGCATATCTAGTCACTCACATCTTCTCAACTAACTGCAGGCCTCAACATGTATTAATCATCATTTCTGAGCTTTTGATAAACATGGGGCCATATCTCCAACTAAGAACAAATCAACACAGCAAGCCAATGTGATGCAGTGCACTGCATGAAAGGGACAGGTCAGGATTGCCACATATCTAGATAGATATGGGCCATTCGTGTCCTCTTTCTCTTAAGCGGTGCAGTGCAGCACAGTAAGCTGTCTTGCAGTGTTCTGCAGCATCAAAGTGTGTTTCATGTGGCACTCACTGTATGATGGGCGCAAATCTCCCAAAAAGTCAGTCCATGGGACAAGCTCCAAATTGTTGTGTGTTTCACATATGGACTAGCATGCACACTGGCAGGACTTTACTGGTGCAAATGTTGCAGCAGATAGCATCACAGATCATGGGAGACAGCTGTCAAGGCCACAGGCCTAGTCTCAGGTGTAGATGTCAAAATGCCTTTTGTAAGGAATGCATTCATGTATGTGTGGGATTTCACAAAGCAACACACATATAACACCTTTCCAGGGCTGATTGAATTTAAGACTACATTTGCCCATACTTGATACAATACACTTTTAACATGCTTTGAAGAGCAATGAAAGGAGGTTAAAAGGCCCGCAACAAAACATAATAAACTGCTGAACTAGCAATGTGTGACATGTTTTAGAAAAGTAGGACAAGGGAGCTGTTTGCCAACCATCAGATCATATCAGGAAGACAGAGATGGGTAATGTCTGAAGCGTGGAAGTCAAAAATATAGACACAAATGCTTGTGGACATACACAATTTCATTAAACATAGTGCAATTGTGTTTTGGGGAAGGAAAGTGACCATGCTTGGTAAGATATGTGCACCCCTGGCCTGAGCCCCCAACTGTTTTGTTGTCTGAATCACTAATGCTAGTATATTCCCATAGGGTATCATGGAATATGCATGTGTGCCCTGACAGAGGCCTGTGCCATGGACTGCAGCCAGTTAGGACCAGGAGGACCACCCAAACACCTACCCTCATAGTTGTTGTATACTACTGCCTTCACCTGGAGCAAAATAGAGCGAACATGAGTGTGGTAGCATAGTGTGTAGTGATCAGTAGTAGTGACAATGACCATTGTACACTGGGTCACTGGAGTGAGGCCTACAGGCCTTCCAAAATTCAGCTTCTGTTTGTTTCACTCACCCCTGCCCAATACCAGGTTGCTCTAGAAGCGTGTGTGGGATGAATTATTGTGCAGAATGCATGTGACTGTACAAGACATTCACAACACATGGAGGCTGATTTAGAAGTTAGTGGTCTTACAGCCAAGCACATTAAGCCAGGTCTGAAAAGACTGTTATATTGGTGGTCTTCTGTCCATCATATTTAGATGTATTGCAGCTAAGCCAAAGACCGTCTCTACAGAGTGTACTCTGTCACACTAGCTGCATCCCGCAGCTGATGCAGCAGACTCCAATGGCAAAGATTAGCACTCCATCGCTATCCTGATGGTGTCATCCCACCAAGCCTATTGCTATCACACAGTTGTGCTGGCGGTGTGTCAGCGGTGGGCCCATAACGGCAGGACTCCGTCACATGATCCGTTCAGTATAGTACCATGGCCGTGACCATTGGTTCAATACCAGTAGTCCATACCTGTTGCAAATTGGACAATTGGCAACACCTGCAAAAACACACTATAAAACACACTCCGTTTCAGATCATGATTCTTTGCCATCCCACTGCAGTAGACCAGAGAGACAAATCCACAACATAGGAGACAGGTTTTTTTATTCTGTTTACCTCTCTCTCTCTGTCTTTTTTGTTAAATCTATTTTTTTACAGTACCCTTCATTGTTTTGAGCAATAGTTTTGTTTAGATATATTTCACAATGATAGGGAGAAAAATTACAGTTTTACATTGAGGGAATTGTCTGTCATGGTGGATGAAATAATTTGAATAGAGCCACAATTGTTTGGAGCACAAGTCTAAAATACTACCATTCGCCAGAAAAGTCAAATGTGGACTGAAATAGTTGACAGGGTAAATGCAGTATCCAACAACCTGCACACAATGGAGGAGATTTGGAAGAAGTTGAATGACCTGAGGGGGAAGGTTTGTTAACTGACCTTCAAGTGTCACCTGGCAGGCCAGAGGACTGCTGGTGGTTCTCCTCTCTCTCTCTCCCTGGGAGGAGAAGGTCCTGCAAATGCTCCATCTTGAAGGCTTGACTGGAATCGCTGGTGGAATGCAGACTGGTACTTCAGACCCATATATGTCTTCGTAATCACCAATGGAATCCTGCCCTTTAATTAGATTTTTAGAATGCTGCAAAAGCCTGAGCAACACAGATATAGCTAATTTTGAATAAACAAAACCTGTTGTGTCATACAAATTGTCAGCAGCATGGGTGTAGCTCTCCTAACATAATGCAATATGGATAGTCAGATTGTGTATAGTTTCCCATGGATCATCCTTTGCATGGGCTCTGCCTATTACTTTCTATCAATGTATGTTGTTGTGCTTACAAAAACAGGTACAAAACTACATCCATTTTTAAAGGAGGGTATCGTGTTCCTAATTTGCATTTTCTCCTGGTCACATTACATCCATATGTGTGTACCAGTTGCAAATGTGTTTTCATCTCTAAGATAGTCTTTGAAAGTGATATGTGCAACTTATTTCTCAAACAAATATTGTCCATGGTGTCAACAGATGATTACAACTACCATGATGCTCTGTTAGTGGACCTTAAAAACAATAGTGGAATGCAATGTCTTATACTGTCCTTTACTTCCATATGCAAACTAGTGCATATGTCAGTCACCTTGTCATGCTATGGATTAAAATATCACTTCTTGTGTATCTCAACCATGTTGATGTCTGCTCATAACTACAGTGAATTAATGAAAATGCTTCTAATGTTTATTGCCTGTTGATCCAAGATATCCAAAAAGGTGTTGTGGCACGCTGAGCAGAATCAGTAGCCACACACAAGTGAAAATCCACTGTCCATATGATGACCAATTACAGTATCATGTGCATTATGACACACTTTGTATGTATTGTTTTGCAGCCTGTTAGGCCTTGAAATGGTCCAGTACTCCAGTCCACTCACCACTGTGTTGGGGTCAATGTCTGTCATATGTAACCTACAAATCTGAACTAACACTTTAGCATTTGAGGACATCGCTACAAGGTCCACACTGGAGTTATCATCAGTGTAAATCAGACTGCATTGGTGAAACAATGAAAATGACACCAAGGCCACAGCTACTCTTCCCAGCAAAGCTGCAACAAGACCTCAGTGTGAGGACCCCTCCATTTCCTGTTAACCGAGAACCAGCACACTAATCCTGTGCCCCTCAGTCCTGGCTACTGTTGAGCTACCAACAACTCAGCCTCCAGTTCTGCCAGGACACAGTGGTTTGGGGCACACATCAAGGGCACAGAGTAGTTGGGATAGGGGTTGTGGGAGGGAATCTGTGGGCCAGCTGAGGATTGCCACTGGGGTGTTAGTTAGCCAGACCACCCTTGACCAAGTCCCACAGTCCCAAAATGTGATGGGCCAGGTCCTAAACGAGCTCCAGGACATTAAGCTGGTGCAGAAGGAGAACAATGAGAAGACACAGAACATCAATTCCAATGTGTGCTCCTTCACTGGGATGAAGTCTGACATTTATCACATTATGCACAGGACTTTTCCTAGTCCACTTGCCCCTGTCTGTGGTCCACCAACATCTGGCCAGAGTACAACACTGTCATCCATAAACAGGGAGGCCCTGCCAGAGGATGACTGTGCTTGTACCACCCTAGGTCTGCACCTGTGTCCACCCCTCCCTAAAGGGGACAGTTATCTGGGCCAGCAGCAGAGGATGGCAAGAGCAACATCATCACCTCCAAGAGAAGCTGAAACTCATTTCCTCCTTCTGTGCCTACCATTCACTCTGCAGACTGTTTCATGGACACATTGACCTTTTCAGAGGACAGTAGTATTTTGTACATTGGACTTCAAACTCTGTTTGGCTTCACTGCCATCTTTCTATCCACCATGATAGACTATTCATAGTTTATTACATCTTATTTTATTTCACCTCACAATTATATTTTTCATCAGAATAAATGTAATGGGCACTTAGTGCACAACTCTTCTTTGATTATTTGTGGCATTTGCTTTGTCATGTCCATCTTCCACTATCATGTTGGGAGAGCTATGGAACCTCCATTTAGGAAACAAATATTGCAATTACATAGAGGACACATGACAAAACATTTATGGAAAGTAAACAAACTCGATTGAGAATGTATGTGGAACATTCAAATGTTACAAACAGGTCCTTGTAGAAATGCAGTCTGGGTTACAGAAAACACTCCTAGCCCCAATATCTGTGAAATTTGGGTTTATGTGCTCCACTACCTTGATACCATGGAGGAAAAGGAACATGCAGTTAAACAGGCAAACTATCACTGATGCATGACCTCAGTTGGAGCCATACATCCTGCCCTCACAATGGAACCCTAGATCAATAACACCAATAGTCTACATCATGGCAGTGACAACATTTGAGCAGGACACTGTGACAATTTGTGGCACAATGACACATTCACCATTCAGTGGTGTGCTAACAAAAGATTATGGGGGTCATTCCAACCCTGGCGGTCGGTGTTAAAGCGGCGGCCAACCCGCCAACAGGCAGGCGGTAATAAAAATGGAATTCTGACCCTGGCGGGAACCGCCAACACAGGCCGCCACTTTAACACTCCGACCGCCACGGCGGGATAAACAAACAGCGCGGCGGTCACCGCCAACAGACAGGCGGCAGACAATGTACAGCCCACACTATTACACGACCCACCAATCCGCCACCTCTTCCGGGTCGGGCGCCCCGCCGATAAAAACACGGCGGAAACAGACTACGAACGGGAAAACGCTCACCTATACACACTCCACGAGGAATCTGGACAGCATGGAACCCAAATTAAACATCCTACCAGCCATTGTCTTCCTGCTCCTCTACCAGGAGCACGAACGCCAGCGCAGAAGACAACGGTGAGTACTGCACCTACGACGCAGGGGAGGAGAAAAGGTTACGGGCACACACATACGCGACCCCCCCCCCAAATCCCTACACACCAATGCAGAGCAACAAGTCAGAGTGACACCCCCCAAACCCCCTGGAATAATGCAAAGACAAAATAAAATGTTCATTAAAATCGAAGTATATTAAAGCATATTTGAACTTAAGTGAAATATGAAATTTATCAAATAAATATATTTACAACATGAACAATATATACATAGTCCAAAAGTCCGGCACATATTGGCTACATTCCATTGTTCGTGGGCCAATGTGCATAAACACATGGGCAAAGCCCAAACACGAGACCCGATTCCATTGGAGAGAACACTGCTGGGGCATCAGATAATAACACCACAGGCACCTCAGGGGGAAGGGAAGAAGGGGCACCTCAGCCACATGAATCCACGACGCCAGATCCACGAGGGGCCTCCATGCCCACTGTACCATCCTGGGGAGTGCAAAGCCACAGTCTCTCAAGTCTCTACAGTGGGTGGATTGCCCATTGTACCATCCTGGGGAGTGCAAAGCCACAGTTTTCCAAGTCTCTACAGTGGGTGGATTGCCCACTGTACCATCCGGGGGAGTGCAAAGCCACAGTCCATCAGGTGGATTACAGACTCCACTGGTTATGGAGGAGGCATGTTGGCCAGAGTGCTTCGTGAAGCCCTGCCCGACACAGATCCGGCCCTGCCAATGGGCCAGCGGTGCTTGAGATGAAGGGCCCAGCGGAGCAGTTCAGAGACGGCGGTGCCCAGCGGAGTGGTGCTTGACAGGAAGGGCGCAGCGGAGCAGTTCAGAGACGGCGGTGCCCAGCGGAGCGGTGCTTGAGATGAAGGGCCCAGCGGAGCAGTTCAGAGACGGCGGTGCCCAGCGGAGCAGTGCTTGACAGGAAGGGCCCAGCGGAGCAGTTCAGAGACGGCGGTGCCCAGCGGAGCGGTGCTTGAGATGAAGGGCCCAGCGGAGCGGTGCTTGACAGGAAGGGCCCAGCGGAGCAGTTCAGAGATGGCGGTGCCCAGCGGAGCGGTGCTTGAGATGAAGGGCCCAGCGGAGCAGTTCAGAGACGGCGGTGCCCAGCGGAGCGGTGCTTGACAGGAAGGGCCCAGCGGAGCAGTTCAGAGACGGCGGTGCCCAGCGGAGCGGTGCTTGAGATGAAGGGCCCAGCGGAGCAGTTCAGAGACGGCGGTGCCCAGCGTAGCGGTGCTTGACAGGAAGGGCCCAGCAGAGCGGTTCTTGAGATGAAGGGCCCAGCGGAGCAGTTCAGAGACGGCGGTGCCCAGCGGAGCGGTGCTTGACAGGAAGGGCCCAGCGGAGCAGTTCAGAGACGGCGGTGCCCAGCGGAGCGGTGCTTGACAGGAAGGGCCCAGCAGAGCGGTGCTTGACAGGAAGGGCCCAGCGGAGCGGTGCTTCTCACGGCCGGGCCCTGTTCAGCGGTGCTTCTCACGGCGGGGCCCTGTTCAGCGGTGCTTGTCTTGGCGGGGCCCTGTTCAGCGGTGCTTCTCACGGCGGGGCCCTGTTCAGCGGTGCTTCTCACGGCGGGGCCCTGTTCAGCGGTGCTTGTCTTGGCGGGGCCCTGTTCAGCGGTGCTTGTCTTGGCGGGGCCCTGTTCAGCGGTGCTTCTCACAGCGGGGCCCAGTTCAGCGGTGCTTCTCACGGCGGGGCCCTGTTCAGCGGTGCTTCTCACGGCGGGCCCTGTTCAGCAGTGCTTCTCACGGCGGGGCCCTGTTCAGCGGTGCTTCTCACGGCGGGGCCCTGTTCAGCGGTGCTTCTCACGGCGGGGCCCTGTTCAGCGGTACTTGTCTTGGCGGGGCCCTGTTCAGCGGCAGGACTTTGCTGGTGCAAATGTTGCAGCAGATAGCATCACAGATCATGGGAGACAGCTGTCAAGGCCACAGGCCTAGTCTCAGGTGTAGATGTCAAAATGCCTTTTGTAAGGAATGCATTCATGTATGTGTGGGATTTCACAAAGCAACACACATATAACACCTTTCCAGGGCTGATTGATTTTAAGACTACATTTGCCCATACTTGATACAATACACTTTTAACATGCTTTGAAGAGCAATGAAAGGAGGTTAAAAGGCCCGCAACAAAACATAATAAACTGCTGAACTAGCAGTGTGTGACATGTTTTAGAAAAGTAGGACAAGGGAGCTGTTTGCCAACCATCAGATCATATCATGAAGACAGAGATGGGTAATGTCTGAAGCGTGTAAGTCAAAAATATAGACACAAATGCTTGTGGACATACACAATTTCATTAAACATGGTGCAATTGTGTTTTGGGGAAGGAAAGTGACCATGCTTGGTAAGATATGTGCACCCCTGGCCTGAGCCCCAACTGTTTTGTTGTCTGAATCACTAATGCTAGTATATTCCCATAGGGTATCATGGAATATGCATGTGTGCCCTGACAGAGGCCTGTGCCATGGACTGCAGCCAGTTAGGACCAGGAGGACCACCCAAACACCTACCCTCATAGTTGTTGTATACTACTGCCTTCACCTGGAGCAAAATAGAGCGAACATGAGTGTGGTAGCATAGTGTGTAGTGATCAGTAGTAGTGACAATGACCATTGTACACTGGGTCACTGGAGTGAGGCCTACAGGCCTTCCAAAATTCAGCTTCTGTTTGTTTCACTCACCCCTGCCCAATACCAGGTTGCTCTAGAAGCGTGTGTGGGATGAATTATTGTGCAGAATGCATGTGACTGTACAAGACATTCACAACACATGGAGGCTGATTTAGAAGTTAGTGGTCTTACAGCCAAGCACATTAAGCCAGGTCTGAAAAGACTGTTATATTGGTGGTCTTCTGTCCATCGTATTTAGATGTATTGCAGCTAAGCCAAAGACCGTCTCTACAGAGTGTACTCTGTCACACTAGCTGCATCCCGCAGCTGATGCAGCAGACTCCAATGGCAAAGATTAGCACTCCATCGCTATCCTGATGGTGTCACCCCACCAAGCCTATTGCTATCACACAGTTGTGCTGGCGGTGTGTCAGCGGTGGGCCCATAACGGCAGGACTCCGTCACATGATCCGTTCAGTATAGTACCATGGCCGTGACCATTGGTTCAATACCAGTAGTCCATACCTGTTGCAAATTGGACAATTGGCAACACCTGCAAAAACACACTATAAAACACACTCCGTTTCAGATCATGATTCTTTGCCATTCCACTGCAGAAGACCAGAGAGACAAATCCACAACATAGGAGACAGGTTTTTTTATTCTGTTTACCTCTCTCTCTCTGTCTTTTTTGTTAAATCTATTTTTTTACAGTACCCTTCATTGTTTTGAGCAATAGTTTTGTTTAGATATATTTCACAATGATAGGGAGAAAAATTACAGTTTTACATTGAGGGAATTGTCTGTCATGGTGGATGAAATAATTTGAATAGAGCCACAATTGTTTGGAGCACAAGTCTAAAATACTACCATTCGCCAGAAAAGTCAAATGTGGACTGAAATAGTTGACAGGGTAAATGCAGTATCCAACAACCTGCACACACAGGAGGAGATTTGGAAGAAGTTGAATGACCTGAGGGGGAAGGTTTGTTTACTGACCTTCAAGTGTCACCTGGCAGGCCAGTGGACTGCTGGTGGTTCTCCTCTCTCTCTCTCCCTGGGAGGAGAAGGTCCTGCAAATGCTCCATCTTGAAGGCTTGACTGGAATCGCTGGTGGAATGCAGACTGGTACTTCAGACCCATATATGTCTTCGTAATCACCAATGGAATCCTGCCCTTTAATTAGATTTTTAGAATGCTGCAAAAGCCTGAGCAACACAGATATAGCTAATTTTGAATAAACAAAACCTGTTGTGTCATACAAATTATCAGCAGCATGGGTGTAGCTCTCCTAACATAATGCAATATGGATAGTCAGATTGTGTATAGTTTCCCATGGATCATCCTTTGCATGGGCTCTGCCTATTACTTTCTATCAATGTATGTTGTTGTGCTTACAAAAACAGGTACAAAACTACATCCATTTTTAAAGGAGGGTATCGTGTTCCTAATTTGCATTTTCTCCTGGTCACATTACATCCATATGTGTGTACCAGTTGCAAATGTGTTTTCATCTCTTAGATAGTCTTTGAAAGTGATATGTGCAACTTATTTCTCAAACAAATATTGTCCATGGTGTCAACAGATGATTACAACTACCATGATGCTCTGTTAGTGGACCTTAAAAACAATAGTGGAATGCAATGTCTTATACTGTCCTTTACTTCCATATGCAAACTAGTGCATTTGTCAGTCACCTTGTCATGCTATGGATTAAAATATCACTTCTTGTGTATCTCAACCATGTTGATGTCTGCTCATAACTACAGTGAATTAATGAAAATGCTTCTAATATTTATTGCCTGTTGATCCAAGATATCCAAAAAGGTGTTGTGGCACGCTGAACAGAATCAGTAGCCACACACAAGTGAAAATCCACTGTCCATATGATGACCAATTACAGTATCATGTGCATTATGACGCACTTTGTATGTATTGTTTTGCAGCCTGTTAGGCCTTGAAATGGTCCAGTACTCCAGTCCACTCACCACTGTGTTGGGTTCAATGTCTGTCATATGTAACCTACAAATCTGAACTAACACTTTAGCATTTGAGGACATCGCTACAAGGTCCACACTGGAGTTATCATCAGTGTAAATCAGATTGCATTGGTGAAACAATGAAAATGACACCAAGTCCACAGCTACTCTTCCCACCAAAGCTGCAACAAGACCTCAGTGTGAGGACCCCTCCATTTCCTGTTGACCGAGAACCAGCGCACTAATCCTGTGCCCCTCAGTCCTGGCTACTGTTGAGCTACCAACAACTCAGCCTCCAGTTCTGCCAGGACGCAGTGGTTTGGGGCACACCTCAAGGGCACAGAGTAGTTGGGATAGGGGTTGTGGGAGGGAATCTGTGGGCCAGCTGAGGATTGCCACTGGGGTGTTAGTTAGCCAGACCACCCTTGACCAAGTCCCACAGTCCCAAAATGTGATGGGCCAGTTCCTAAACGAGCTCCAGGACATTAAGCTGGTGCAGAAGGAGAACAATGAGAAGACACAGAACATCAATTCCAATTTGTGCTCCTTCACTGGGATGAAGTCTGACATTTATCACATTATGCACAGGACTTTTCCTAGTCCACTTGCCCCTGTCTGTGGTCCACCAACATCTGGCCAGAGTACAACACTGTCATCCATAGACAGGGAGGCCCTGCCACAGGATGACTGTGCTCGTACCACCCTAGGTCTGCACCTGTGTCCACCCCTCCCTAAAGGGGACAGTTATCTGGGCCAGCAGCAGAGGATGGCAAGAGCAACATCATCACCTCCAAGAGAAGCTGAAACTAATTTCCTCCTTCTGTGCCTACCATTCACTCTGCAGACTGTTTCATGGACACATTGACCTTTTCAGAGGACAGTAGTATTTTGTACATTGGACTTCAAACTCTGTTTGGCTTCACTGCCATCTTTCTATCCACCATGATAGACTATTCATAGTTTATTACATCTTATTTTATTTCACCTCACAATTATATTTTTCATCAGAATAAATGTAATGGGCACTTAGTGCACAACTCTTCTTTGATTATTTGTGGCATTTGCTTTGTCATGTCCATCTTCCACTATCATGTTGGGAGAGCTATAGAACCTCCATTTAGGAAACAAATATTGCAATTACATAGAGGACACATGACAAAACATTTATGGAAAGTAAACAAACTCGATTGAGAATGTATGTGGAACATTCAAATGTTACAAACAGGTCCTTGTAGAAATGCAGTCTGGGTTACAGAAAACACTCCTAGCCCCAATATCTGTGAAATTTGGGTTTATGTGCTCCACTACCTTGATACCATGGAGGAAAAGGAACATGCAGTTAAACAGGCAAACTAACACTGATGCATGACCTCAGTTGGAGCCATACATCCTGCCCTCACCATGGAAACCTAGATCAATAACACCAATAGTCTACATCATGGCAGTGACAACATTTGAGCAGGACACTGTGACAATTTGTGGCACAATGACACATTCACCATTCAGTGGTGTGCTAACAAAAGATTATGGGGGTCATTCCAACCCTGGCGGTCGGTGTTAAAGCGGCGGCCAACCCACCAACAGGCAGGCGGTAATAAAAATGGAATTCTGACTCTGGCGGGAACCGCCAACACAGGCCGCCACTTTAACACTCCGACCGCCACGGCGGGACAAACACACAGCGCGGCGGTCACCGCCAACAGACAGGCGGCAGACAATGTACAGCCCACACTATTACACGACCCACCAATCCGCCACCTTTTCCGGGGCGGGCGCCCCGCCGATAAAAACACGGCGGAAACAGACTACGAACGGGAAAACGCTCACCTATACACACTCTACGAGGAATCTGGACAGCATGGAACCCGAATTAAACATCCTACCAGCCATTGTCTTCCTGCTCCTCTACCAGGAGCACAAACGCCAGCGCAGAAGACAACGGTGAGTACTGCACCTACGACACAGGGGAGGGGGGAGGAGAAAAGGTTACGGGCACACACATACGCAACACCCCCCCCCCCAAATCCCTACACACCAATGCAGAGCAACAAGTCAGAGTGACACCCTCCAAACCCCCCGGAATAATGCAAAGACAAAATAAAATGTTCATTAAAATCGAAGTATATTAAAGCATATTTGAACTTAAGTGAAATATGAAATTTATCAAATAAATATATTACAACATGAACAATATATACATAGTCCAAAAGTCCGGCACATATTGGCTACATTCCATTGCTCGTGGGCCAATGTGCATAAACACATGGGCAAAGCCCAAACACGAGACCCGATTCCATTGGAGAGAACACTGCTGGGGCATCAGATAATAACACCACAGGCACCTCAGGGGGAGGGAAAGGGGGGCACCTCAGCCACATGAGTCCACGACACCAGATCCACGAGTGGCCTCCATGCCCACTGTACCATCCTGGGGAGTGCAAAGCCACAGTCTCTCAAGTCTCTACAGTGGGTGGATTGCCAATTGTACCATCCTGGGGAGTGCAAAGCCACAGTTTTCCAAGTCTCTACAGTGGGTGGATTGCCCACTGTACCATCCGGGGGAGTGCAAAGCCACAGTCCATCAGGTGGATTACAGACTCCACCGGTTATGGAGGAGGCATGTTGGCCAGAGTGCTTCGTGAAGCCCTGCCCGACACAGATCCGGCCCTGCCAATGGGCCAGCGGTGCTTGAGATGAAGGGCCCAGCGGAGCAGTTCAGAGACGGCGGTGCCCAGCGGAGTGGTGCTTGACAGGAAGGGCCCAGCGGAGCAGTTCAGAGACGGCGGTGCCCAGCGGAGCGGTGCTTGAGAAGAAGGGCCCAGCGGAGCAGTTCAGAGACGGCGGTGCCCAGCGGAGCAGTGCTTGACAGGAAGGGCCCAGCGGAGCAGTTCAGAGACGGCGGTGCCCAGCGGCGCGGTGCTTGAGTTGAAGGGCCCAGCGGAGCGGTGCTTGACAGGAAGGGCCCAGCGGAGCAGTTCAGAGACGGCAGTGCCCAGCGGAGCGGTGCTTGAGATGAAGGGCCCAGCGGAGCAGTTCAGAGACGGCGGTGCCCAGCGGAGCGGTGCTTGACAGGAAGGACCCAGCGGAGCGGTGCTTGAGATGAAGGGCCCAGCGGAGCAGTTCAGAGACGGCGGTGCCCAGCGGAGCGGTGCTTGACAGGAAGGGCCCAGCAGAGCAGTTCAGAGACGGCGGTGCCCAGCGGAGCGGTGCTTGAGATGAAGGGCCCAGCGGAGCAGTTCAGAGACGGCGGTGCCCAGCGGAGCGGTGCTTGACAGGAAGGGCCCAGTGGAGCGGTGCTTGAGATGAAGGGCCCAGCGGAGCAGTTCAGAGACGGCGGTGCCCAGCGGAGCGGTGCTTGACAGGAAGGGCCCAGCGGAGCAGTTCAGAGACAGCGGTGCCCAGCGGAGCGGTGCTTGACAGGAAGGGCCCAGTGGAGCGGTGCTTCTCACGGCGGGGCCCTGTTCAGCGGTGCTTCTCACGGCGGGGCCCTGTTCAGCGGTGCTTGTCTTGGCGGGGCCCTGTTCAGCGGTGCTTCTCACGGCGGGGCCCTGTTCAGCGGTGCTTCTCACGGCGGGGCCCTGTTCAGCAGTGCTTCTCACGGCGGGGCCCTGTTCAGCGGTGCTTGTCATGGCAAGGCCCTGTTCAGCAGTGCTTCTCACGGCGGGGCCCTGTTCAGCGGTGCTTCTCACGGCGCGGCCCTGTTCAGCAGTGCTTCTCACGGCGGGGCCCTGTTCAGCGGTGCTTGTCTTGGCGGGGCCTTGTTCAGCGGTGCTTCTCACGGCGGGGCCCAGTTCAGCGGTGCTTGTCTTGTGTTCCTAGGGAACCAGATCTGGCCAATAATTCCCGCTCAGTCGCCATCCGAACTTTCGCTTGCGGGGCCCTCCTGTGCTGGAGTCCTGGGCCCGTGGGTGTCCTCTGTCACACCCCAAATGGGGCTGGTGGGGCCCTCCTGGGCAGCTCGCCTGCTGCCGGACTTGTCCGCCCTGATGCCCTTGCCCTCCTCGGCAGAAACTCTGGGGCCCTTGCCTCCCTTTGTGGATGGACCAGGTGACGGTGCAAGGGTGGTGTCCTTGGGGGCAGCCGTCTCAGGGCTGTCACTCCGGCCCTTCCCTTTTTTGTTCTTTTCCCAGGGGGTGGGCTGGCTGTCCCCTTGCTGCTGGCCGATATTCCTGCCCTAGGAGCTGGTGGACTCCAATAGCCCTGAACGATGGTCCTAGTAGGTGCAGGGCTTGTGGTGGCTGAGGTGCTGATTGGAGTCTTATGAGATGGAGGGGGTGGGTCAGTTGTTGGAAAGAGGTCAAGGTTGGAAAGGAAAATCAATTTAGAAAGACAGGGACGGGTAGTTGTAGTGGGTATGGGAGTGGAGGAAGAGGATGTGGTTGTAGGAGAGTGAAGTCTGGTGTCTTTGGGTGCAGGTGCTTGTGCTGGAGGCTGTCGTGAGGTGGATGGCTGTTGGGTGGGTGACTGCCTGCGTTTGTGTGGTTTGGAAGAGGGGGTGACAGACACACTGGGAGAGGACACAGGGGACGTGTAAATGGAAGTGGGGGTGGTGACTGCACGTGTGCGGACTGTTCTGGTGGGTGTGGTGGTGATGGACGTACTGGCTGATGGTGGTGTGAGTGGAGACGTCACAGGGAGGGAGGAGGGAGATGAGGAGGAGGGGGACACAGAGGAGGCAGTGGCTGTTGGCATGTCTGCATGTGGATGTTGCTTGGGTGAATGCTTGTGTGATCTGTGGTGCTTATGTCTGGATGAGCTGCCCTTGGGTGTTGAGGTGTGTGCAGGCTGGTCTGTAGGTGTGTCTGGGATAGGCAGAGGAACAGGGGAGTGGGACTGGGTTGAGGAAGTTGGAGGGGGGAGGCTAGACACAGGGACACTTGCTGCCGTCAGTGCTGAGGCCAGAGCGTTGAACGATCGCTGATGGGCAGCCTGACCCGAATGAATGCCCTCCAGGTATGCATTGCTCCGATGCACCTCCCTTTCTACCCCCTGGATGGCGTTCAAAAGGGTAGACTGCCCAACAATGAGCGTCTGGAGGATTTCAATGATCTCCGCACTGAGGGCAGCAGGGGTAACTGGAGCAGGACCTGAGGTGCCAGGGGTGAAGGAGATGCCCGGCTTCCTGGCCGAGCGGGCACGGGGCGAAAGCTGAGGGGCTGCTGGGAGGGCGGAGCTGGTGCGCTGGGTGGCGGCTGTACCTGTTGTTGCGGTGGGCACGGATGTTGCCGCCACCACAAGGGAGCTCCCTTCCGAGGACGTGTCGGTGTCGCTGACGTCTCCACGGGTCCCTGTTGTGGAGCTCCACTCGCCCTCCGTCTCACTGGTGTACTCGGAGTCAGTTGCATGGCCCTCCGGGGCCATGTGAGATGCAGCTCCCTCGTGCGCCGATGCCACTTCTCCTCCGCCTGATGATGCTAATGCACACATGAACACCAAAAAAAGGGGGGGGCAGAAGAAAGAAAGACATGTTGAGTGCATGCATTGGCGGCACCGTTGGCGGAGAGGACAGTCACAGAAGCCCCCTGCACTACGCCGCGCACTCGGGGTACACTACTCAATTATTGTGACTTGGCCTACAAGTCTATGTACGACAAATGCACACATAGGTGAGCCCGGAGCATGGATAGCTGTACTTAGCACCCTACAGAGGTGGGGGGCGGGGGCACAGGGCCATGCCTAAAGGAGGGGCCTAGCCTACAAAAACCGCCCTGGCCTAGAGATAGCCACAGCCCTCCTCCCCCACCCAGACACCTCCACTGTGCGCTAATATAGCAGAATGTGCTGATTCTACCCCCTTGTGTCTGCTGTGATGTCCTCATGCGCCCATCCAAATCGGGGTAGGCCACCGCCAGGATCTGGGACATCAGGGGGGTCAATTGCCGTGTGGCACCCCTCCTAGGTTGGGAGGCCATCCCCAGCAGAGCCTCGCCGGTCTTTCTGCTCCCGCGGCGGATGTCCTCCCACCTCTTGCGGCAGTGGGTGCCCCATCTGTTGTGGACCCCCAGGGCCCGGACGTCCTTGGCGATGGCATGCCAAATGTCGATCTTCTGATGGGCGCTGACCTATGTGACATGTACAGGGTGGAAAAAGAAATATCATCACTTTTCTGCATGGTCGATGTGAGTGGCCCCCCCTCCCCAACCTTGCAATGTGGCACATGCTCTCATGTGTTGTGCGTTGCACTCCTCATTCGCTCCCCTCCCCACCATCTTACATCCACCCCACTCAACACAGGCATAGCCCATACTACGTGCTCCCTGTGTACTTACCTGTTGGTCTGGAGGACCGTAGAGTAGCGCATACTGGGGGAGGACCCCATCAACAAGTTTCTCCAATTCCTCAGATGTGAAGGCAGGGGCCCTTTCCCCAGTCACAGCAGCCATTGTATCTTCCAGACCGAGGTCACAGCAGCACTTGCAGTATAGGTCCTCTCCTGTGGATGATCAGGTCTCGAGTGATTAAGCAGTTAGAAAATGGCGGTCACGCCCGCGGCGGTGCGTACCGCGGCGGTGCGTACCACGACTGCCGGCGCACATCGTCATTGGCTCCTGAGACCCATAGGGTTCAATGTTAACCAATGCTGCTTTGTGCCGCGGTCTTCGACCGCCTACCGCCACGGTGTGCCACGCCAGCGCATTGACCTCACATCCCATTGTCACACTTTACAGGTCAGGCAGCCGCCATTTCAAGGGCCCACATGGCTTAATTTCTACTGCGTCACACAGGCCTAGGCCTTGCATTGACACTCATACAAGCCATTCAATGCATAGCGAATCGTGTACTGTGCAAGCTGTGGTTACGTACCTGTGGGTTGCTTGACTCTGCTCCATGTTGTCCTTCCTAGGCACCGTCCGCTGGGACTTGCGAGGAGATGGAGGAATCCTCCCATGTACAGACCGCTGGTGGACCTGTCGACAATGGAAGAAAGATATGTCATACTGACATACAGACTTGACTGAGCCACTATACAGGAACTGTGTGCCCAGCTGGAGCCAGACCTGATGTCCCCCATTCGCCAACCCACAGGCATTCCCCCTCTGGTGCAGGTTCTGTCAGTACTCCATTTTTTGGCAAGTGGATCATTCCAAACAACAGTGGCCATATCATCTGGGATGTCTCAGCCTATGTTTTCTAAGGTTTTGTCCAGAGTGTTGTCTGCCCTGATGAAATACATGCGGAGCTACATTGTTTTCCCTGAGGTGGGCGATTTGGCTACAGTGAAGGGTGATTTCTATGCCCTTGGACATATCCCCAACATCATTGGTGCCAGTGATGGGACCCATGTGGCTTTGGTTCCCCCGAGTGGAAGTGAGCAGGTGTACAGGAACAGAAAAAGTTATCATTCGATGAATGTCCAGGTGGTCTGTTTGGCTGACCAGTACATCTCCCATGTAAATGCCAAGTTCCCTGGGTCAGTGCATGATGCGTACATCATGCGAAATAGCAGCATCCCTTATGTGATGGAACAGCTACAGAGACACCGTGTGTGGCTAATAGGTGACTCTCGTTACCCCAACCTGTCGTGGCTACTTACCCCTGTGAGGAATCCCAGGACAAGGGCAGAGGAACGCTACAGTGAGGCCCATGGGCGAACTAGGAGGATTATAGAAAGAACCTTCGGCCTCTTGAAGGCCAGGTTTAGGTGCCTGCATATGACAGGTGGATCCCTAATGTTCTCACCAAAGAAGGTGTGCCATATCATCGTGGCCTGCTGTATGCTTCACAACCTTGCTTTGCGACGCCAGGTGCCTTTCCTGCAGGAGGATGGTCCAGATGGTGGTGTTGTAGCAGCTATGGATCCTGTGGAGAGTGAAGAGTAGGAAGACGACGGGGACGACACAGACAACAGGGACACAGTGATCCAACAGTATTTTCAGTAGCACACAGGTACGAATCAACCACGCCATTTTACATTTACTTAAAGTCTCCTGCCTCTCTACTGTCTGAGTTCCCCCCCAGATCCTGTTAACTGAGTTGTGACTTTCCCTTCCGTTTTCAGAGCTGTGGGCCCCACTGCGTGACCTCTGCTTTGTTTGCCCATGGACTACAGCTGTGTGACAGTGGTATGTTGTCATCACAATGTAACTGAACATTTTTGCACCGTTATGTCTAATACATTTGTTCAAAATACAAGCAGACTCCAGATTTTTTAAGTGCAATAAGTGATTTAATTAAAGTGCTACATTTAGGAACATGATTGTAAAACGGTGATGGGTGATGGTGGAGTAATGTCCATGGCAGAGTCCAGTTCTCAGTCTCACAGGTGCATTGTCCATATGCCTGTGGAAGGATGGAGCAGGGGCAGTTCAAGGTTGGACAGGGTGACAATGTGGGACAGTGGGATGACATCAGGGGGTATCGTTTGCTGGCGGGGATCTTGGCATCCTACTCTGTCTTCTTGTGAGATCTCAGGTTCCGCTTGTGGGGTGGTTCTTCTTCTGCAGGAGGTGGGGTTCTGGTGGCCTGTCGTTGTGTGGGGGCCTCCTGTCCACTAGCGCCGGCGGAGGTGGTAGGCTGTTCCTGGTCCAGGCTAGTGACAGGGGCCCTTTGTGGTGCCACATGGTCCCGCAATGTGGTGACTATCTGGTTAAGGGCCACGACGATGGTCCCCATTGCAGAACTAATGTTCCTCAGTTCCTCTCTGAACCCCATGTACTGTTCCTCCTGCAGTACCTGGATCTCCTGGAACCTGGCCAGTACCATAGCCATCGTCTCCTGGGAGTGGTGGTATGCTCCCATGATGGAGGAGAGAGCCTCTTGGAGAGTCGGTTCCCTGGGCCTGCCCCCCCTGTCGTACAGCAGCCCTCCCAGTTCCCCTATTTCCCTGGGCCTCTGTCCCCTGGACGGTGTGCCCACTACCACTGCCCCCAGGTCCCTGTTGTGGTTGGGGTGGTGGGTCAACCTGGGTGCCCTGTAGTGGTGGACACACCGCTGATTGACGTGTCCTGGAGACAGAGGCATGGGCCCGCTGGGTGGGAGCTGTGCTGGTGTTCCCAGAGGGGGTTAGGTCAGGTGTAGCCTGTGGCTGTCTGTGGGGAACCGATTGTCCCGAGGTCCCCGATGGGCCGGGCTGGTCATCTGGGTCCAGGGAGACAGAGCTGCTGTCGTCACTGGGGGCCTCTTCTGGGGGTGGGATGGACATCTCTGGACCCTCTGTGGTGGTGTGGTGGCGTTCGGGTCCTGCAGCGGTATAAGAGTATGGTTATTGCTTCTGTGTGTGGCATTTCGTGTAATGGGTGGGTGGCCGTGTACCCCAGTGCTGGCATTCCCTTGTGGGGGCTTTTGTGACAGTGGCTTGTGGGGGTGATGGGTGTGTGCAGTGTGCATGCTTTGGGGATGGGTGTCCATGCTTTGGGGACGCATGCAAGGCTACGTTTTGGGATGGGTGGGATGTGATGGTGAGCCATTTGCAAGGAGTTGGTGTGATGGGGGTGGGGGTGAGGGTGGGGGTATGATTTGGCATGCAGGTGGGGTGGGGGGAATGAAGTAGTGGAGATTTGCCTTACCAGAGTCCATTCCTCCGCCTACTCCTGCGAGGCCCTCAGGATGCAGGATGTGCAAGACTTCCTCCTCCCATGCTGTGAATTCTGGGTGAGTAGGTGGGGGTCCGCCGCCAGTTCGCTGTACCGCGATGTTGTGCCTTGATACCATGGAACGCACCTTCCCCCGTAGATCGTTCCACCGCTTCCTGATGTCGTCCCGATTGCGTGGATGCTGTCCCACAGCATTGACCCTGTCCACTATTCTGCTCCATAGCTCCATCTTCCTGGCAATGGTGGTGTGCTGCACATGTGCCCCGAAGAGCTGGGGCTCCACACAAACTATTTCCTCCACCATGACCCTGAGTTCTGCGTCAGAGAACCTGGGGTGTCTTTGGGGTGCCATGGGGTGGTGTGGATGAGGTGAGGGGTGGTGTATGTGTTGTAGAGTGTGGTGAGTGTGGTGGTGTATGGTGTTTTGTGCATGGAAATTGTGTGGGTGATGTTGTGATTTGCCTCTGTGTGATGGTCTACTCTATGCTGTGCTGTCTCTCTCTGTCCTTCAGTCGCAATTGTAGTCGTAAGGGTTTGTGGGTGATGTGGGTGTGTGTTTTATAATTAATTGGGGGTTGTGGGAGTGGTGTGTGTATGTGTCCCAGGTGTGTATATTTTGATTTGTCCAATGTGGTAGTGTTTTGTAAAGGTGTGTGTATTTTGAGCGCGGCGGTGTGTACCGCCAATGGAATACCGCCGTTGAAAGACCGCTGCGGGGATTTGTGGGTCGGAATGGTATGGGCGTATTTCTGTTGGCGTGATGGTGGAGGTTTGGTCGTCGCCAGTTTCCCGCTGACCTTTGGTGTGGCGGACTTTTGTTGGTGTCGGGTTTTTGGTGGTTTGCCAGTTGCGGGTCAGAATGACCGTGGCGGTTTACTGCGACCGCGGCGATGTTATGGCGGTCTTCTGACCGGCGGTAAGCGCCTTTTACCGCCGAGGTCAGAATGACCCCCTATATCTCCTATAATGAAAGACATCAACAGCTAATTTTAAGTCCACAAATTGAACATTTAGCCAATGTGAAGCCAATGTGAAGGGAGAACTAGGGAGATGCTAGGGCTTGGCATACACATGTAGTTTGAGCAACTCTAATCACATATATTGCCTTGATGGCAGCAACACACAGAAAACAGGTCAGATGCAATCTTCAGAACTTCCATTGTATCAGAGTGCAAGTTGTCTTTGGAAAATATTTGTCCTTCACAAGTGGATGTCTGTCCCGTGATCAACACATGTTCACTTTGTACTTCAAAACAGCAACATATCCCAGCAAATGTCACTACACTGGAATGTGCAAATGAAGATGACATGGTGAAAGACCCTGAAACAAAATAACAAGGGAAAATGAATCACATATTAAACCACATACTAAATTCAAATCAAATGACAAGTCATGAGGATGCACATAATTAGCACAAGTAAAGTTCATCTATGTCAATGAAAACATAACCCAACACAGGGAAACTCTGATCCACTAACATATTTTCCTTGAACTTTCCTGCACTGATCATTCCTAAGAAATTACCATAGCAGACAGATATGTACCGTAGGTCACAAGTTGGACTGACATTGTAGCTTAAAATGTGTAAAGGGATACTCACACTCAGGTGAAGAAGTGATCAATCACATCTTGACGTAAGTCATCTCCTTCTTCACCACTGTCATCTTCATAGGGCATTTCAACATCCTCACTCAGGGGCTTATTATGATCTTCCTCCATTGCAATTATAGGGATATTTCTCTTCAGGACGGTGCTATGGAGAATGCAGCAGACAACAGTGATTTGGCACACAAGAGGAAGGCCCCACCAGTCTTGTCTAGGCACCTAAATACAGCCTTCAGGAGCCTGAAAGCCCGCTCCACTCACCTCCATGTTCTTCCATTAGCCTTGTTGAAGCAGACTTTCCCTGGTGTTGTTGGATTCCTCAGGCATGCCAATAACCATGGTAGGTGACGATACGCTGTGTCTCATATACGGAGGCAACACATCAACAGATCACTCATATATCAAACTATTGTCCATTCCTAAACTAAGATTCAGGCAAAATATCAATAATTCATGTTGCACTTACCAACAAGTCAGGCCCTCTCTGGTCCAACTTGTGACCTCTGCATGGGTATATTGCTGTTCCATAGTATGAATGAATCATGTGTTGACCCTGGAATAGGACACACACACTTGGGATGTATAAGACTGGTAAGCAGATAACTTGCCTATTAATGGAATGGAAGTTCTTTTGGTTGCGGTAGATCTGTTCTCTTTTGTGTGGTGGCACCAAGGCAATATGTGTGCCATCTATTGTCCAACCACATGTGGTATTCCAACCAAAGCATAAAATTCTCCCTTCACATGGGCCAAATCATGTGTACGTGGGAATTGGATGTAGCTGTTGATGTTTTTCATCAGGGAAGCAAGGACTTCTTATAGCACACCACTAAATGTTGGCTGGGACATGCCCCCAGCCAGAAGCACCATAGCCTGCACTGTAGAAAGAGGTGGGAGAACCTGCATCGGGTTACCAGTCCTCCCAGCAATCCAGGCAGGTGCACCGCACCCTGTCACACCTAATAGGCCTGCCTCCTTGCAGTGTCCTACCTGGAACTTAATGGGCAGCAATAAAGGGGTAAGTCATTGTCTATAGATATTGTTGTGTTTCAACCTCTTTACTTTCCGGCAATGCTGTATGCCATCAACTTTGAGGATTACACACATCCAAAGCCCATGATCATTTCTGGAGGTGTAAGTTGACCAAACACTATCTGATGCTGTGTGTGGTGTATTGCTTTGTGCTGTAGCATGCCACTAGATTCTTGCTCACAAGGCAGGTGTTGTGGCACATGGATGCACGCAAAAAAAGGGATTACCACCCTTTTCAAAGTGACATTGTCGGGCCTGCAAACCTGGATGTGCTCCAGTAAAGAACTCTTAAACCAATCATCTGCTTTTGCACAGACCAACATTTGTTGTAACCCCAGAAGAATGTTTTACAGATACCAATCCTTGTATACAAAGACCAATGCTTGTTGGAACCAATGCTTGTTTAGGACACGTGTTGCTCAAGCCTCCAGCATTCCTATGACTCAGACTGGATTTGACTCCCTATGACTCAGACTGGGTGTGGCTGAATGCAGCAGGTATTTAAACCACACCTGGCCGAAGTGAATTGCTTGCTGTAAAGGTCTCCGGCTGCAGAGAAGGAGTCTCTGCTTCTCCATGTTTCGGAGTGCGATGCGCCTAAGAAGGCACATCATTGGCATTTAAGGTCACTGGGATGCTCACCACTAGTCGTGTGATAACGCTTATCATTGTTGTTTGCTATATACCGCAGAAAGGAAATTATTTTGTCCAATTATCCACCTTAGAGGTTGATAGTGGCAAAATTAGATAATACTAATGCTCTATTTTGTGGTAGTGTGGTCGAGCAGTAGGATTATCAGAGGGTAGTGTTAAGCATTTGTTGTACACACACAGGCAATAAATGAGGGACACACACTCAAAGACTTAACTATAGGCCAATAGTTTTTATATAGAAAAATATGTTTTCTTAATTTATTTTAGAACCATAAGATTTGAAATAAATACATAAAAGGCAAGGTATTCCACACAGGTAAGTAAGGAACTTTGAATTAAAGCAGTAGCACACACAGTATAGGTAAAAATGGCAATAAGCTATTTTAAAAGTGGACACAGTGCAAAAATCAACAGTTCCTGGGGAGAGGGGTAAGTAAGGTTAAGTTTCTGAGGTAAGTAAGGCACTTACAAGTTCAGTTTCCTGGGTGTAGGCAGCACACCGTTGGGGGTTCAAGGCAACCCCAAAGTCACCGCACCAGCAACACAGGGCCGGTCAGGTGGTGCTCCGGTTCCAGTCTGCCAACAGGTAAGTACCTGTGTCTTCGGAGGGCAGACCATGGTGGTTTTGTAGAGCACTGGGTGGGACACAAACAGGCACACAAAACACACCCTCAGCAGCACAGGGGCGGCCGGGTGAAGTGTGCAAAGTTGGTGTTGGGTTTGCTATTCAAATCAATGGAGGGACCTAGGGGCCAGCCACTGACTGGGCTAGGCAGAGGGTTGTCTGATGGTCACTCCTGCACTGGAGGTTGGTTCCTTTCGGTCCTGGGGCTGTGGGTGCAGTGCTTTGTCCAGGCGTCGGATTCTTTGTTCCAGGCAGTCGTGGTAAGGGGGAGCCTCTGCATCCTCTCTGCAGGCGTCGCTGTGGGTGTGCAGGGGGGCCATCTCAGGTTACTCATGAGGTTGCAGTCACCTGGGAGTCCTCTCTGCAGTGTTGGTTCTCTGGAGTTGAGCCAGGGGCATCAGTGCAGAGGTTGAAGTCTCACGCTTCCGGCAGGAAGAGTGAGTTCTTTAAAAGTTGCTTTAAAGTTGCAAAAATGTTGCTGTAGATGAACAGTGCCGCTGTTCTCTGGAGTTTCTTGGTCTTTCGGTTCAGGGCAGTCCTCTGAGGCTTCAGAAGTCGCTGGTCCCTGTCGGATGCGTCGCTGTGCAGGTTCTTTGAGTTTGGAGACAGGGCGGAAGGGCTGGGGCCAAGTCAGTTGTCGTCTCCGTCTTCTCTGCAGGGCTTTCAGTCAGCAGTCCTTCTTCTTTGTGTAGGTTGCAGGAATCTGATTTCCTGGGTTCTGGATCGCCCCTAAATACTAAATTTAGAGGTCTGTTTAGGTCAGGTGGGCAGTAGCCAATGGCTACTGTCCTGGAGGGTGGCTATACCCTCTTTGTGCCTCCTCCCTGAGGGGAGGAGAGCACATCCCTAATTCTATTGGGGGAATCCTCCAACCTCAAGATGGAGGATTTCTAAACAAATGGGTCACCTCAGCTCAGGGCACCTTAGGGGCAGTCCTGACTGGTGGGTGACTCCTCCTTGTTTTTCTCATTATCTACTCCAGCCTTGCCGCCAAAAGTGGGGGCAGTGGCCAGAGGGGCGGGCAGCACCACTATCTAGGATGCCCTGGGGTGTTGTAACAAAAGGCATGACCCTTTGAGGCTCACCACCAGGTGTTACAGTTCCTGCAGGGGGAGGTTAGAAGCACCTCCACCCAGTGCAGGCTTTGTTCCTGACCACAGAGTGACAAAGGCACTCTCTCCATGTGGGCAGAAACTCATCTGGTCAGCCTAACACTACGAGTCGGACTGGTATTCAGGTGGCATCTCTAAGATGCCTTCTGGGTGCATTTTACAATAAATTCCACACAGGCATCAGTGTGCATTTGTTGTGCTGAGAAGTTTGATATCAAACTTCCCAGATTTCAGTGTAGCCATTATGGAACTGTGGAGTTCATGTTTGACAAACTACAAGACCATATACTCTTTATGGCTACCCTGCACTTACAATGTCTAAGGTTTTGCTTAGACACTGTAGGGACATAGTGCTCATGCACATATGCCCTCCCCTGCGGTACAGTGCACCCTGCCTTTGGGCTGCAAGGCCTGCTAGAGGGGTGCCTTACCTATGCCACAGGCAGTGTGAGGTGGGCATGGCACTCTGAGGGGAGAGCCATGTCGACTTAGTTATTTTCTCCCCACCAGCACACACAAGCTGTGAGGCAGTGTGCATGGGCTGAGTGAAGGGTCCCCAGGGTGGCATAAGACATGGTGTAGAACTTAGAGACCTTTCTCTGCATCAAGGACCTTAGTACCAGGGATACCAGTTACAAGGGACTTATCTGTGTGCCTGGGCTGTGCCAATTGTGGGAACAAAGGTACCGTTTAGGGAAAGAACACTGGTGCTGGGGCTTGGTTGGCAGCGTCCCAGCACACTTTCAATCACAACTGGCATCAACAAAAGGCAAAAAGTCAGGGGGTAACCATGCCAAAGAGGCATTTCCTTATAATAATGTATTGTGAATATGTTTGTTATTGTTAAGTTTAATATGAAATTTGCCTAGTTGGTGCTGGTAATACAGAACATCCTGTGAATGGCCTGAAAGTTTCATTGCTATGCTCAACTTACGCTGTGATATAACAGTGATAAAACCAATTGCTTGTGTTATTGATATTAATCCTATGTACCCAGAGTGGTGCAAATGTTGCACTGTGATCTTTAGGTATTAACCCTATGTTTCCAGAGTGATGCAAACTTTGCACTGTAATCTTTGATATTAGTCCTATGTTTTCAGTGTGATCAAAAGACACCAAGTGAGGGTTCCTTGGAATTCTAACTACAGTATATAAACTACCCCATGAATTTCTGCAAACCTAATTACCTGAGAACTTGTTGTCATTATTTGTTACCTATTTAAATGTCTATGGAGTTGAGTGAGTCAGAATGTAAGGAAATATCAGCAAGGTCATCAAACAAGATATCCACGGAACTTCAAGTACATTTAGGTAGGCTGTAATTAATATGAGGTGGGATCAATATGGCGTCACAGTGGGAGTAGTCATAGATATTATGGGAGGTTCAACGTTCTTATTCAATTACAGGTAATCCACATAATTTCCCAAAAATTCCTAGAGAGGGGGAGAGCCATCTTAAGCAGGAAAGGGGGACCTAACAGGTCCACCACCTTGCACATAGTAGTCGGAGACTAGTATATGCTTGGATTTGAGTTATGAGCTGTTTGATATGTAATTAATTAATTAATCATAGGGAATTGCGGCTCTTCAAGGACCATCACCAGTCGTTCAGATCAGAATTGTGGCTCCAGTGTCTTTCTTTCTCTCTCTTTCATCCATCTCCTTTTCCCCGGGCGTTCCAATGCCGATCATGCGCATTTAAATGGGAGGCACGTAACATCTAGGAGGAATTGGGAATAAGCAACCTGGTCAACATTGTGTCTCAGTGGAATAAACAGGTTAGTGCTTGACAGACATGTGGGACAGTTTCACAAAACATGATCCATGTCATTATTTGGGTTAAGTGTGATGGTACATCACAAATGTGTTTAGTGAAAGAAGGCTTTATTGCTGGCGACTGTAGCAAACTGCACAATTATGAAGCAGTTGATATATCAGGCTATACATTGCTGAGTTTGGTGCTGTAACAATGTGAGCATGTGAATCTGCACCAAAAGTTTTGATATTCTTTATACAGTGGCATCATTCCTTATCTGACACATGTTTGAAAGCAGTTTCTACAACAAACTAATGATACTGTATATGGACAGTAACTGCTGGACCTGAGTTCTTAGTCTTTCACAAATGTGCATGTAAGCCAGTCTGTGACTGGCAACATGAATTTCTATGTCAAATTGTATTGTAAACAACAGACAGAATGTTTCCACATTGGTGAGAGAGTTGTGTGTCCCAAAGACAACATTTTTATGTGCTGAGTCCTGCCCAGAGGAGGAAATGATGATGTAGAGCAATGTAATATTGAAAGGGACACTTACATGTGGAAGTTAACCTAACATAGATGTTGTGGTGTCCCATTTTTGGCAGACAATTTCCATCCAAATAATTACCCTTTGGGCGAAGGCAGCTAAGTATAGTTCTGTAAAGCAGTGGTTCAGAGTGTAACACGGCCTGTGTATTTGCTCATGCTGTTGGAACCCTTTGTTATGAAGTGAACTGCAAGTATAAAAGTGACAAAATCATACATGATATGGGAGCTGAGAAGGGGGATATGAGAAATGGGGTCTCTAGTTGGCAGTCAGTTTGCACCCTGTCCAAGTAGGGATCCTCTCTCTAGTCAGGATAAGGGAGATACTTGCTCAGATAACCCCTGCTCACCCCCTTGGTAGCTTGCCACAAGCAGTCAGGCTTATCTCAGAAGAAATATGTAAAGCATTTGCCCATAACACAAAGTAATACAGTAAAAGAACACCTCACCAGTTTTAGAAAAATAGCCAATATTTATCTATGTAAAACAAGAACAAAACAAGAACAATCCAACATACAGTGATAAAGATATGGGTTTTGCAAGAATGAACTTAAAAATACAGTTCCTTGAAGTTGATACCTCCACCTGGGGCTATCACGGCATCGTGATCAACATAACCAACAGTTCAGGCAGGCTACGGTGTTGGTGGGACCCGCAAACAGTACCTTGGAAATGCAGGGCGCCATGGTCCTTGTGATGGGATCTGGAGAGCGGTGCCGCTGGCGTCGCAGGTGTTGGTTCCAGAGGTTTGTGCGGGGTCACCGGGCCCTAGAAGTCACACGAGTTGCAAATCTAACTCCGGACTGATGAAGTCAGGAGCACTGGTGTGGATGAGTCGGGGCTGTGGTGCAAAGTGGGACGATGTGACGTGCGATGCCCACAGGTCATGGTGCAGGCAGCGGCTCAGTGACAGGGCCCAGCAGCATCGCTGAGACGTGGGCTGCGGTGTGAAGCAGGGCGGTGCGACGTGTTTTGTCACCAGGTCACGTGCAGGCTGCGTCATCATCATTGCTAAGGCACTGTCGTCGGTAGGCCCAAGTCTGCGGTGCTGTGCAGGACACGGGTTGCAGTGCAGACAGGGATGTCTGTTAACAGTGGAGTCTATGGTGGTGGCGTTGGTGGGCCAGGGCTGCGGTGTCTGACGGGACGGTGCTTTGAGTACACTACGAGCAGTATCCACAGGCCACAGAGCAGGCAGCGATGCCAGTGTCAGCAGGAGCGGCGGCGGCGGGGATGGCCAGGCTGCAGTGTGGGCAAGGCAATGCCAGAGTGCGGAGCCCACAGATTGCGGAGTCGGTGAGACGAGGGTTGCTGTTTGAAGTGGGGCAGTGAGACTCTGTGCAACTCCGTGCGGTGTCGGCAGGTCATGATGCAGGCAAGCAAAGTCGTTGCCATCATTGAGGTGTTTTTTTTCTTGAACAGCATAAAACACACAGGGGGTCATTACGACCCCGCGGTTGGTGATAATATGGTTGTAAGTACTGCCAACAGGCTGACGGTACTTACCGCCATATTATGACATTATGACCCCCAATGTACCACACCGACTACCACGGTGGTAATAGCTGCCAGGCTGGAGATATCCATCTCCAGATACGGCGGCTGTCACTGTTCCACCTGCAGGATTATGACTCCACCTACCGCCATGGTTTTCGTGGCTTTCTTATCAGTAGGCGGTAGGCGCTATCAGTGACAGGGAATTCCTTCCCTGTCACTGATAGGGGTCTCACCCCTCCTGCTTCAGTTAGCCCCCTACCTCTCCAAAGGCCCCCCACCCCCTACATTCACACCCCCTCTTCCCACACACACACACACAAGCATACACACATCTATTCCACATGCATCCATGCATACATACATATATTCAAACACACATCTGCACACACTTTCATATATACACGCAGAGACGCATTCACATTACACAACATACATGCACTCACACCTTCATACATGCACACATGCATTCAACATGCAACACACACCCGCATCCATGCACACACATACACACACACACACACACACACACACACACACACACACACACCCAACACCTCCCAACCCCCTCTCGGAGACCTGACTTACCTGTGTTAAGGGGGTCCTCTGGCAGGAGACGGGACGGAGCACTGCTGCCACCAGCAGCGTCCACCAGCAGAACACCGCCAAGCCGTATTATGGTTCATAATACGTTGGAGGCGGTCTACTGGCGTGACACTGCTGGTGACAGAAGCACCACCTTACCACCATCCGCTGGCATGGCCACAGCCAGATTTCCGCAATTCTTCTGGTCATAATACGGTGGAAGGCTGGTAGCCGGGGCGACGGTCTTTTGGCAGCCTTCGCCGTGGTGGTAGACGGTTTTTACCGCCAGTCTCAAAATGAGGGCCACAATTCCCAGTGCTGTAGGCAGATGAAACTGAAGTCTTTGATATCCCTGAGACTTCCAACAGGAGGCAAGTTTCACTCCAAGCCTTTAGAGAACTTTCGCAAGCAGAATACACAACAAAGTTCATCCTTTTCTCTCTTTTAAGGCAGTAGCAGCAACTGCAGGCCAACCAAGCAAAACTGTCAGTCTGACCCAGACGTGGAATACACAAGCAGGCAGAGGCACAGAATGGTTAGACAAGAAAATGCCCATTTTCTAAAAGTGACATTTTCAAACTAACAATCTAAAAACAACTTTACCAACAGATGAATTTTTAAATTGTGAGTTCAGAGTCCCCAAACTCCATTATTCTATCTGCTCCCAAAGGGAAACTACACTTTGAGGATATTGAAACGCAGCCCCCATGTCAACCTTTGAGAGAGATAGGCTGTGCACAGTAAAAACCAAATTTTGCAATATTTCACTGTTAGGACACGTAAAACACACCCGTACATATCCGACCTTCTAAATACACTGCACCATGCCCGTGGGGTTACCTACAACCTACCTTAGGGGTGCCTTACATGTAGTGAAAGGGAATGTTTGGCACTGGCAAGTGGGTACACTTGCCAGGTCAAATTGGCAGTTAAAAACTGCACACACAGACACTGTAGTGGCAGGTCTGAGACATGTTCACAGGGCTACTCATGTGGGGTACTCATGTGGGTGGCACAATCAGTGCTGTAGGCCCACTAGTAGCATTTGATTTACCCCTGGTGCACTTTACTAGGTACTTACCAGTAAATCAAATATGCGATTCATGGATAAACCAATTAACAAACCAATTTACATAGGGAACACTTGCACTTTAGCACTGATCAGCAGTGGTAAAGTGTGCAGAGGTAATGAACCAGCAAAAACAAATTAGAAAAAATAGAAGGAAGAAGGCAAGAAGTTTGGGCATTAACCTGCAAAAAGGTCCATTTCCAACAGGGGATAAATTAACTTGTTCCAAATGTTGATGCATATTGATCTCCAACTGTATTCTTTCAGATACACTATAACTGTTGTATCTTTTGTGTCAGCATCAACTGGACAAGGTGAAGGTGACAGCGGCCACATCATAGGTATGAAGCTGGCCACTCGGTATCGGGTGTGGACACCACCGACACTGAGGGACCTTGTGGCACCAAGAGTGAGAGGACTGGCCAGACAGCCACAAGTGATTGAACAGCTTCCTTGGAGGTCTCCAGTGAAGACCAAGCCCTAGTAGGGGCGGACCCTGGAGAGACTGTGACACCTGTGTCTTTGTCCGTCCTCTGCGCTCCAATCTCCACCCTCCCTATTGCTCCCCCTTTTGGCTGCAGTCACCACCCTAAAAAGGGGAGTGTCACCTTTGTTGCAGGTACCTTGGCCCCTGTTACGGTGTCCCAGGCTGTGCTCACTGAGGAGGCTGCTGATTTTTTAAGGACTATCACTGTAGACCACATTGCACTATTGATTGCTATCCAGGGGCTGGCTGACTTGCTAGAACACCCAGATGCTAGCTTATCTGGATGGCATTTGTGATGCCTTGTCTGGCCTACAGTGGTCATTCCTGGGTCTGGCCTCCACATTGGACACAGCCTCCCACCCAACCCAACCTCATGCCCAGACTGCCACTACTTCACAAACCCAAATCCTTCTACCCAACCCTGTCCAAAGCACATGCAAACATATGCATGCACCCACAACAACACCAACAAGCAGCACATCGCAACACAAACACATTGAGAAACATAAGCACAGACACACACATGCAGACACCGCACACACCATCACCACAGTCATACCCCCAGTCAGTAAACCCACCATTATACAGGCACACCCCCTACAGCACACCCACTGACACAACACCCACCACTAGAGCAACACCCACACACATCACAAGCACACCCCAGTCAACACACCCACTGCCACACATGCATGCACCAGTACACCCAGACACAACACCCACTGCAACCACAACACCCACACATACCACATGAATACCCTAGGTTATCACACTCACCACCATACATACATGTACCAGCACACCTACAGACACCGCAGCAACAAACACCACAACAACAACAGGCACATCCACACACACACATACTTGACACAAATGCCCACACTCATTCACACAACAAACAATCAGTAAAAGACACTAATCTAAAGATACAGCAAATACACCAGTCCCTTAAGCAACCACACCATCAATACACACATAATCAACAGACACAGACACTCCCTCTACCTCCCAACCTGGACTTCTTCTCAACCACTCTACCCATTTTCCCCAAAAATACCTTGTTTTTGCCCTGGTCCAGACCTGTTCCACATCCCATCCCACCCCTACCACCCCTACCAAACCCACCCCTCCCAAACCCAAGGACACACCCCAACTAAGACCATTGAGGTGCCTGCCCTCTGACTCATAGATGCTCCTTCCAGAGGAGGTTAATTCTGGCAGTGAAATTAGGAGGTACACAATGGGCCTGAAAGCCACTGTGACCAACATGGGTTGTGATATTAATTTTCCACATTGGATAGACTTATGACTTATCATTAAGTGACTAAAGTCATCATTGTATAAAGTTTTATTTTTATTTTGAGAATACCTTTGTCCCGGCCTTATCATTCAATTGTTACTATTTGTTTGCTGATGATGTTATTTCTGCGTGTGTCTGAGCCATGCACAAACTCTCATTTGTGAAAGTGTCAAACACAGGTTGTATGTTTTAGGTTTTTTTTTAAGTGCATGCATTTGGGTTGTTCATTGGTGATGAATCTATTAATTTTGGTGCAGGCATTCATGTTGTTACTGGACACTTACACCAAAATGATATGTGCTTCTGTTTTTGTGAGTGGAGAATGCATGTGTTTATTTTGACTTGATGTGTCAATAATATGCACATATGCATTACACAGATGACCTGGCACTTTACAGTTGAATGTGATCTTATGGTTGTGATCTAATGCAGACACCAAGGGGACATGAGACATTCAGACATCTCTGACATTTTTGCAGGTCACCAGTGAATATTGTGTTACATTCTGTGTACATCCATCTGTAGCATGTTGTAGTGTAACTGCTATATTATCATGGGATTATTTGGTTCAAATTGGCAACCCTGTTACAGTTGATAGTTAAGATCTTGTGGGTACATTCGTGCGCACACCTTTAAGGGCACATATCTATTTGTGAGTGTTGAGACTTTTGGAGTAGGTGTCAATTGCCATGTAGGCCTTCACATACAGAATTGGTGGGTCCTACTTATATCTTGAGTTCTAATACATTTTCAGGCTTCCTCATTACACAAGTCAGCATTGTGCAACACTATGGTGGTGTTTACACAAATTATTGAATCATGGTCAAGTCCAGTGTTACTATGCAGCTACAACTCGGAGGGTAACAGGAATACCTGTTACTTATATTCTGTTCCGGCAATCACAGGGTTGATTTCCATCTTGGACCTAGCCCAGGATCAATGGGAAAACTCGTAGCAGCAGGTTCCTGGCTCCAGGATACGTGGAAAGTGTTCAAACAGTGAGTTTTGTGTGATGGTTTCGCTGCCACAGTTGTATCAGTGGGACTGCACATCATGATTGGCTCTGGGGTAAAAGGGGCTGGAGTCCCGCCACCAGCCGCTTTTGCTTATAGCACTGTTGATGTGGAAGAAGATTCTTGGTAATGACGGCCGACCGTCAACGGTCTTTGTCCTATGCTCCATCTGACATCTAAATACAGAGGGCGGACCGACACAGCGACGGGTGGGTTTTTCCGAGAAGTTGCTGGCGGGACTATTACCGCCATCATCTAAATCAGGCCTACAATTTGAAATGTGGAACAGTGTGCACATGGTGAATGTGTCTGTGCTGATAGTGTGTGTTAAAAGTTAAACACTCTACAAAGGTACAAAGGGATTATAGTACTGAACAGTGTGAATAGATTTTGTGTGTGCTGCATGTCAGAATGGTGGTGGTAGCATGATACATATGGATTGCAGTACTGGCTACTGAATGTGCTGTGACAGTATTTTTAATGCAGAAGTGCCTGCCCTACTACATAACATGGATGACCTTGGGTTCATTTGTGGCTAAGACATGGCTGTCTAGGCAAAGTATGAGGATTAGAGGAATTACACCAGATGGAATTTGACAGTCCAACAAAGCTGCACATTTGGGCGTGACAAACACTGGATTATGGGAAGAGCCAGCCTGTGTCTGTGCTTCCCTAAGTGAATGTTGCTTCTGTGATACATCATGAGGAAGGGGCCTCAACAGATCACAGGAAGAGGGAGAATGGGCTGAATAAGGAATCTAAAGGAGTGGGGCATAGGGTTTAGGATTACCCTTCAAATGCAAATATGACTGTGACAGACATTCAGGTATGTACAACTGTGACAGACATCCAGCTATGTACCCTGGTAAAGCATATGAAAATTGATGTGGTCCTAATCAACTCTGGAATCCTGCCTTGCAGTTCTGTTCTGCTGCCTGCTGTTCCCCTGTCTGGATGGAAGGAAAGCACATGCATCCCTTGAAACCAGAGTAACTCCAAGGGCAATCTGCCTGATCTTCTTTCTTGAAGACTCAGGGACATTAAAGACTTCCAATTGCCCTGCTTCAGCTCCATCTGTCAGTTTACCTACCAAGTGGTGCCACCCCAGTCCTGGACCAATGGAAGTGGGCCTAAACTATTTGTTCCAGCAGAAGCCACTCTTCTTCTGTAGATTCTGCACATCGACTCTCTTGCACGTGTCAGAACCCACGCATTTCCCGTTGGGCAGGTCAGTTCTAGTGCATTGGCCCTGTTGAGTGGCTTAAAACCAGTACATCCCTGCCATTGCATGGGGCTTAGCATAGCTGCAGAAGTGCAACTGCGCAGTGCATCTCACAATGTACATTTGCGTGGCAATGTGTCAGAAAAATCAACACAAATGTTGAAAATGTGCTGGTTATACCAAGGAAATAATGCAATCTGTGTGGCAGGCTGCATATTAGGAAGAGAGAACTGTCTGTTAGTAGGAGCTGGCTGTTGGTGGTGTCGAGAGAGTGATTGGCGGAGAGTTTGGCTGTTTGTGGTGTAGATAGTGTCTTATCTGGCCCTGACATCTTTTTATTTTGTACTTTTTGTTCTTTGTATAGTAATTTGTATTTGCCTTTGTCTTTGTATGGACACCCATCACTAAAGCATGTCCACTGCACATACCCATACACCCCCCTAAACCATCATCACACAAGGTCTCACACAGGAATGCAAGCACTGGGGTACACAGTCACCCACCCATTGCACACCATGCCACACACAGATGTAATAAACATCCTTTTATATCCCTGCAGGACCCCTACCGAACGTCACCGGACAGGAGGGTCCACACATGTCCACACCACCAACAGAAGAGGCCCACAGTGATGACAGCACCTCTGTCCAACTGGATCTAGATGACCAGCCCGGCGCATCGGGGACCTCGGGACAGTCGGTTCCCATCACACAGTCACAGGCCACTACAGAGCTTCCCCCCTCTGGAAAAACCAGCACAGCACACACCCAGCTGGCCCATACCTCCGTCCCCAGGACACGTGAATCAGCAGTGTGTCCACCACTACAGGGAACCCAGGCTAACCCACCACCCCAACAACAACAGGGACCTGGGGGCAATGGCAGTGGGCAGACGGTCCAGGGGACGGAGGCACAGGAACACAGGGGAACTGGGAGGGCTGCTGTGTGACAGGGGGAGGACAGGCCAAGGGAACCCACTCTCCACGAGGCCCTCTCCAACATCATGGGAGCCTACCACCAATCCCAGGAGACGATGGCAACGGTACTGGCCAAGTTTCAGGAGATCCAGCGCCTGCAGGGGGAACAGTATTTGGGCTTCAGGGAGGAACTCAGAGTCATCAATTGCACCTGGGCACCATCGTAGGGGTGCTGAAGGAACTACTCAACACCAGGAGGGACACTGTGGCACTACATGGGGCCCCTGACACTAGCCTGGACAATGAACTGCCCACCACCTCCGCCGGTGCTAGTGGACAGGAGGCACCGCCACAGGACCACCACACCAGCACCCCACCCCCTGCAGAGGGAGAAGCACCCCGCAAACGGTCCCTGAGATACAGGACAAAGACAGAGAACGATGCCAAGACCCCCACCAAGAAATGAGACCACCCTGAATGTCATCCTTCTGTCCCACTTTGTCACCCTGTCCATCTTTAAACTGCCCCAGCTCCACTTCCTATGCCCCTTTGGACAATGCACCTGTGAGACTAATAGCTTGGACTCTGCCATGGACATTCCTCCACCATCCCCCCTCACAATTTTACAACCCCCTCCAATATTGAGCACTTAAACAAACACCCTTGAAGCACAAAACAATCTGGAGTCTGTCTGTGATTTCGAAAATGTGTATTAGCAATTACAGTGACAAAATGCTCTTTCATTTGTAATGTCAACATACCCATGTCACACAGCTGTAGTCCATGAGGAATCAAAGCAGATGTCACACTGTGGGACCCACATCTGTGAAGTCGTAAGGGAAAGTGACAACTCAGTGACCATACACTGGGTGAAAACGACAGACAGTAGAGAGGTAGTAATGTTAAAGTACATGTAGTAGGCAGGTTTCTATTCTTACCTGTGTTTCACTGGAAATATTGCTCGATCACTGAGTCCCTGTTGTCAATGTCTTCTTCTTCTGCTTCCTCGTCTTCACTGTCCACAGGCTCCACAGCTGCAACAACACTGCCATCTGGACCATCCTCCTGCAGAAAAGGCACCTGTTGTCGCAAAGCTAAGTTGTGAAGCATACAGCAGGCCGCGATGATCTGGCACACCTTCTTTGGTGAGTAGAATAGGGATGCACCTGTCATATGGAGGCACCGGAACCTGGCCTTCAGGAGGCCGAAGGTCCGTTCTATAATCCGCTGAGTTTGCCCATGGGCTTCATTGTAGCGTTCCTCTGCCCTTGTCCTGGAATTCCTCACTGGGGTCAGTAGCCATGACAGGTTGGGGTAACCAGAGTCACCTGCAAATGGCGAGGGACAACTGTTAGACACACACTAACCTGTAGGGATATCCCCAGACCCAGACAGCCACTCCCGCTGTCTTGCTTCCAGGTGCTCACCTGATAGCCACACACGGTGCCTCTGGAGTTGACCCAGCAAATAAGGGATGCTCTATTCAGCGGGATGTAGGCATCATGCACTGAGCCAGGGAACTTGGCATTCACATGGAAGATGTACTGGTCTGCCAAACATACCATCTGTACATTCATGGAATGGTAACTCTTCCGGTTTCTGTACACCTGTTCACTCCTGCGGGGGGGACCAAAGCCACATGGGTCCCATCAATGGCACCTATGATGTTCGGGATATGTCCCATGACATAGAAATCAGCTTTCACTGTAGGCAAATCCTCCACCTGAGGGAAAACGATGTAGCTCTGCATGTGTTTCAGCAGGGCAGACAACACTCTGGACAACACGTTGGGAAACATAGGCTGGGACATCCCTGATGTTATGGCCACTGTTGTTTGAAATGACCCACTTGCCAGGAAATGGAGCACTGACAACACCTGCACTTGAGGAGGGATTCCTGTGGGATGGCGGATAGCTGACATCAGGTCTGGCTCCAGCTGGGTACACAGTTCCTGGATTGTGGCACGGTCAAGCCTGTAGGTGATGATCACATGACTTTCCTCCATTGTCGACAGGTCCACCAACGGTCGGTACACCGGAGGATGCTGCCATCTCCTCACATGTCTCAGCGGACGGTGCCTATGAAGGACAACAGCGAGCACAGAGTCAACCAACTCAGAGCTCCGAACCCACAGCTTACACAGAACACGAATCATAATCCACAATGTGGCCTGTATGTGTGTTGAGTCTAGGCCTAGGTATGTGTGACGCAGTTAAAAATTAAGCCATGTGGGCCCCTGAAATGGTGGCTGCCTGACCTCTAAAGTGGGACAATGGGATGTGAGGTAACTGCGCTGGCGTTGTACACCGTTGCAGTAGGTGGTCGAAGACCGCAACGCAATGCTGCATTGGTTAACATTGAACCCTATGGGTCCCAGGAGCCAATGACAATGTACGCCGGTGGTGACGGAACGCACCGCCGCGGATGTGACCACCATTTTCTATATGTTCAATCACTCGATACCTGATCTTCGACAGGAGAGGACCTACACTGCAAGTGCTGCTGTGACCTCGGTCTGGAAGAGACAATGGCTCGTGTGTCTGGGGAAAGGGCCCCTCCATTCACATTGGAAAAGTTGGAGAAACTCGTGCCTGGGGTCCTCCCCCAGTATACGCTAATCTGCGGTCCTCCAGACAAACAGGTAAGTACACTGGGAACATGCTGTATGGGCTATGCCTGTGTGGAGTGGGGTGGATGTAAGAAGGAGGGGAGATTGCGGCGTGCATGAAACAACGGTGAGTGCATGTGCCACATGGCAAGGGTAGGGATGGGGGCCAATGACTGTGACGGTGCAGTTGGTAATAACTTTTCCTTTCCCCTGTACAATTCATGTAGGTCAGCGGCACCAGAAAAAATATATTTGGAGTGCCATCGCCAAGGACGTCCGGACCCTGGGGGTCTACCACAGACGGAGCAAACACTGCCGGAAAAGATGGGAGGACATTCACCGCTGGAGCAAGAAGACGGCGGAGGCTCAGCTGGAGATGGCCTCTCAACGTGGGAGGGGTGCCCTTCGCACCATGACCCCCCTGATGTTCAGGATCCTGGCTGTGGCGTACCCGGAGTTAAATGGGTGCTTGAGGGCATCACAGCAGCCACAAGGGGGTGAGTACACTCTCATCCTGCTGATTGAGTGCGTGGTGGAGGTGTCTGGTGGGGGAGATGGGCTGTGGGTTTCCCTAGGCCAGGGCGAGTTTCGTAGGCAAGGGCCCTCCGTAAGGCAGGCCATGTGGCACCCCACCCCACCTCTGTAGAGTGCCAAGTACACCTAGTCATGACCCTGTGTCATCCATGTGTGCAGATGTCGTCCATAGACTAGTAGGCCATTTCCCAGGGATTGAACAGTGGAGCCCAAGAGTGCAGCGTAGTGCAGGGGGCTTCTGTGTCTGTCGTGTCCGCCAACGGTAGTGGTAATGCAAGCACTCAACATGTCTTTCTTCTGTCGTCCCCCCCTTTTTGTGGTCTCCCTGTTCTTGTGTGCATTAGCATCATTAGGCGGAGGAGCAGTGGCACTGGAGCACAAGGGGGCTGCATCCCACATGGCCATGGAGGGCCACACTACGGACTCGGACTTTACCAGTGGGACAGAGTGCGAGGGGAGCTCCACGGCGGGGACAGGAGCTGAGACCAGCGACACAGACTCGTCCTCTGATGGGAGCTCTCTTGTGGTGGCGGCAACATCTATGCCCTCCCCATCTACAGGCACAGCCACCACCCCCCCTACCAGCACCGCCCTCCCAGCAGCTCCTCAGCCTTTGCCCCGTGCCCGCTCACCCGGGAGGGTGGGCATCACCTTCGCCCCAGGCACCTCAGGCCCTGCCCCTGTCACCCCTGCTGCCCTCAGTGAGAAGGCCATTGACCTCCTCATGTCCCTCACTGTTGGGCAGTCTACCATTCTGAATGCCATCCAGGGTGTCGAAAGGCAGTTGCAACAAACAAATGCATTCCTGGAGGGCATTCATTCTGGTCAGGCGGCCCTTCAGCGAGCTTTTCAGACTCTGGCCTCAGCACTGATGGCAGCCATTGTCACCGTCTCTAGCCTCCCCCCTCCAACTACCTCCAACCAGACCCAAATCCTGTACCCCAGCCTATTACAAGCACACCTACAGACCAGCATGCACACACGTTAACACACATGGGAAGCTCTGGCAAACATAAGCACCACACATCCCACAGACACTCACGCAAACATCACACACATGCAGACACTCCAAAATCCACTGCCTCCACTGTGTCCCCCTCCTCCTCGTCTCCCTTCTCCCTCCCAGTCTCGTCTACACTCACACCTGCATGCACTACACCTACAGCCACTACTGCCATCACCAGCACACCCACCACCACACCCCCTCATGTGCAGTCACCACCCCCACTAACATTCACACGTCCCCTGTGTCCTCTCCCAGTGTGTCTGTGACACCACCTCCCAAGATACACAAACGCAGGCACACACCCACCCAACAGCCATCCACCTTGCGACAGCCTCCAGCCCATGCACCTTCACCCAAAGTCAGCAAACGAACACCTCCTACAACCACAACCTCTTCCTCCACTCCCAAACCCCCTCCAGCTGCCCGTCCCAGTGTCTCCCAAAAACCTTTCCTGTCCAACCTTGACCTCTTTCCCACACCTCCCCCACCCCGTCCGTCTCCTAGGTCCAGAACTAGCACCTCAGCCACAACATCTCCGGGATCAGTGGTGACTGTAGTCACCGGAATCTGGAGTGCACCGGCCACCAGGGCAGCCAGTGTGGCACGGAGCCACAGCACGGACAGTCCCCCACCTGTGAAGCATCAAAAGTTGGCCAGTGCCCGGTGGGAGAAGGGGAAGACTCTAGCCACCAAGGCCACTCCCAGGGGTCCCGGTGGGAGTGTGGAGTCAGCTGCAACACCTTCCAAGGAGGGGAAGGGCCACAAGACACCAGGAAAGTCTGGGAAGAGCAGCACAGCGGTGGCCACTGCCATCATCCCCGCTGGCTAGGAGGCCACCGCCATCATCCCCGCTGGCCAGGAGGCAACCGCCATCATCCCCGCTGGGCTAGAGAGGACTGCCAGCACAAGCCCCGCTGAGCTAGAGAGGACCGCCAGGACAAGCCCTGCTGGGCTAGAGAGGACCGCCAGCACAAGCCCCGCTGGGCTAGAGAGGATTGCCAGCACAAGCCCCGCTGGGACAGAGAGGACCACCAGCAGCTGAGTCACTGCAAAGGAGCCCGCCGCCTCAAGCACCGCTGAACAGGGCACCGCCGCCTCAAGCACCGCTGAACAGGGTACCGCCGCCTCAAGCACCGCTGAACAGGGCACCACCGCCTCAAGCACCGCTGGCCCATGAGCGCCAAGGGCACTGATGCTAATGAGTCCATCACGAGCAGGATGCAGCACTCTGGGCACCATGTCCCCTCCAGAACCAGTGAAGAGATACATCCACTACCTCCTTCCTTAGCAGGATGAAGCACTCTGGGCACCATGCCCCCTCCAGAACCAGTGGAGAGATACATCCACTACCTCTGTTCTTAGCAAGATGAAGCACTCTGGGCACAAGGCCCCCTCCAGAACCAGTGGAGAGATACATCCACTACCTCTGTCCTTAGCAGGATGAAGCACTCTGGGCACCATGCCCCCTCCAGAACCAGTGGAGAGATACATCCACTACCTCTGTCCTTAGCAGGATGAAGCACTCTGGGCACAAGGCCCCCTCCAGAACCAGTGGAGAGATACATCCACTTGAGCAACCCACCCACTGTATAGACTTGTGAGACTGTGGCTTTGCACTCCCCAGGATTGAGCAGTGGGCAACCCACCCACTGTATAGACTTGTGAGACTGTGGCTTTGCACTCCCCAGGATGGAACAGTGGGCATGTGGCCCTCTCGTGGATTAGGCGTTGTGCACTCAACCGGCTGAGGTGCCCCCCCCCTTTCCCTCCCCCTGAGGTGCCTGTTTTCTTGCTCTCTGATGCCCCTGCAGTGTTCTCTCCGTCATGGTCGGGGATCTTGTGTGGGCCTCGCCCATACCGTGTGGGCCCAGTGTTCCACGGACTTCATTGGAGCACTACCTAGACTCATGAGCTTGGTGTATATTTTGATTATGGTGTATATATATATTTTTGCCTACTTGATTTTAATATATTACAATGGTTACACTCAGGGGGGCAGAAATGGTCTAAATACAATTTGCCCCCCAGGGTAGCGACCCTTGCCTGACAAACAAACAAAAAAAACACCCCAAAAAAATTTCCCCTGGCGCCTAGAGGTTTCTGCCCCCCTGGGGGCAGAAATGGCCTAAAATAAATTTGCCCCCCCCAGGGAGCGACCCTTGCCTAAGGGGTCGCTCCCCTTGCGTGAAATTCACGCAAAGAAAAAACTCTCTGGTGTCTAGTGGTTTCTTCCCCCCTTGGGGGCAGATTGGCCTCACCAAAATAAGCCAATCTGCCCCCAAGGGGAGCGACCCTTGCCTAAGGGGTCGCTCCCCACCTAAAAAAAAAAAAAAAAAAAATGATCCCTGGGCCTTCCTGAAAAATGCCCAATAACCCCCCCCCCCCCCCCAGAGAGACCCTTGCCCAAGGGGTCACTCCCTTATGTCAATTTAAAAAAAAAAATACAAAATCCCAGGTGTCTAGTGGGGTTTCAAATGCTTTGCATTTCTCTTTCAATCGCGCTGGAAGCAGGCAGAGGCCCCTGTGACAAATCAGCGCTGACGTCACGGGGGGTGGGGGGGTAGGGGGTGGAAGGGGAAGGTCTTCCCCTTCCATCCCCGCCTTGGGGGGAGGGGGGTGCACGGGGCGCGCTAGCGCTCCCCCAAGTTTCCCTGTTCCTTGGACGAGGTGACCTCGTCCAAGGCACAGGGTAACTGTAGCCTTGGACGAGGTGACCTCGTCCAAGGCACAGAACCGGTTAATCTTTTTCCTTTTTTAGTCCTGTATAGTAGTCTTCTTTATTCTCTGTTGTCACTTCAACTTGAGCCAAAACCGACACGTGTTTCGTCAGGGATATAACCCAATGACTTCCTCAGGGCTTAGCGCTATTGATTGCAATGCATCCTTCCTGCTCTTTCAGTCAGTGAATCCGTTGTTCCGACTTCCAAATTTGTTAACGTATTAAATTTCAACTAGTTATGTCCAAACATACTCTGTACACTCTTCCTTGATCCCATATATTCTGTATGTTTCGGTGCCCTCCTATTATGTTGTTAGCCAGCCCCACACACACCACGGGCCTCTCTCTGGACCCCATCTTCACAGGAAGTGAAAAAAGTTTTCCCACACAATGGAGCTTACATGGACCGACCACCACCTGATACCCTTCGCCATAACCAGCAGAGAGAGCTGCCTACCACATCCCCACCTCCATCTCCTGACCTGGAGCCACCGAAAACACACTCTAACCCACCCATGCCCTCTGTAACTCACTAGCCGACTACTTCGATGGCAAAATCACAGCCATCTACAGACACTCACACCCCCAACCCACCAGCATCAAACACCTACTGACTCCATCTGAGGACTACCACAGCCACCTCATCACCTACTGGAAGCCACTATTCATCCAGGAAACAGCTGCCCCATGACTTCAATATACTCCGGCTCACACAAGTCCCACTCCCACATTACATCTTCAACCTGTGCCAGAAGGAATTCAGCAGCATCCTCTCTCTCATCCTCAACAACTCCATCAGGACTTCCACCATCACCATAGTATGGAAACAAGCAGAGGTCAAGGCGGGCCTGAAGAAACCAGCGACCCCAGTGAACTCAAAAATTACTGCCCCATCTCTCTGTTCTTCCAAGCCAAGGTCCTGGGAAAAGCCATAAGCAGCTCTCCAAACACCTGGAAAGACACAACCTACTAGACTCCTCCTAACCACAGCACCAAGACCCCCCTAAATTCTGCAATGGACGATATCAGGTCCCTCCTCAACCACAGAGAGAGAAGGCAGCCTTGATCTTCCTAGACCTCTCTGCCATGTTTGACATCATCTCCCATTACACCCTCACCTCCAGACTAAACCTCATCAAGATCCAAAGCAGCATCCTCAAATGGATACACACCTTCATCATAGGCCACACCCAGAGGGTCCTTCTCCCACCTTTCATCCCAGAACCTGGGATCAAGATATGCAGTGTCCCCCAGGGATCCTCTCTCAGCCCCACCCTTTTCAATATCTATGTGATAATGTTTACCAAGATTGTTCATTCCCATGGACTCAACATCATCTCATGTGCCGATGACACCCAACACATATTCTCCCTTTCCAAAGACCATGCCACCCCTAGAGACAACTTCAGCAACACCATAACACATGCCACTGAATGGATAAAATCTAACTGCTTGAAACTGAACACAGATAAGGCTGAGGTGATCATCTTCAGAAGAAACCCATCCCTTTAGGATGACTCTGTGTGGCCCTCCACGCTCAGATATCCCCGACTGATCAGGCCCACAATCTCAGCATCATTATCGACAGCAAACTCACCTTCAAGTTGCATCATCCAACTTCCACATCCTCCACATGCTACGAAGATCTTCAGATGGATCCCCATTGAAACCAGAAAGACGGTCATCCAAGCCATCATCACCAGCAGACTAGACTATGGAAATGCCCTCTATCTCGGACTCCCCGCCCAGCTCCTCCACCGACTCCAGACCATCCAGAGCATAGCAGTGAGACTCGCCCTGGACCTTCCCAGATGGACCTTCATCACCCCCCACCTCAGAAGTCTCCACTGTATCTCCTACCTCACTTCCAAGATCTGGATTAACCTCCTCGTCTCACCTAAGCACCTCTTACACCCTCTGCGATTGCAGGAGAAAGCTCAAGACATGGCTTTTTGAGGAGTACGTACAGTGACAATCCTCAGCACCTGGATACTCACCGGGGTGATCAGCCATTCTTTACAAATCAATGGATTGTTTGATATGGCTGGGTCAAATCTGGGGTGGCATGGTGAGCAAAAGATTGATGGACTAAACCCAGATCTATTACTGGGAGTGAGTGTTTGAAAGGTTTTAGCACTCCGTCGATCATCCTTTTGTGTTGCTAAAGTCACCCTAAGTAGCCAGGGTATGCCCAGATGTGGGTCCCTTGCTCACTGTGCCACTGGATTGATTCAAGCTAGCCTGGCAAATGAGGGGTGATACTCTGAAACTGGTCCAAGGATGGTTGTTTCTGGTCCAGGGAGGTGCTGGCCTGACAGTTTGGGCTGGACTGTTCCCATGGGCAACAGGGTCTAGACTGCTTTGCATATGACTGGGTCCAAACTGGGTGGCATGGTGAGCAAAAGAACAATAAATTAAACCCAGGTCTGTGACTGGAGGTGAGTGAAAAGTTTCAGCACTAAGTACATCACCCTTTTGTGTTGTTAGAGATACTTTTCACACCTTTGCCTTATCAAGATTACTATCATCAGACTTAGGGGCTGATTTAAAGTTTGGCAAACAGGTCAGTATGTCACAATGCAGCTCATATCCCTAAGCCTTCTTATAAGTGCCATGTGATGTAAAAAGGTGGATTGGATATCCATCACATTTGTGACATAGTAACCCATACTCTTAAATCTAAATCAGGCCCTTTTTCTTTTTTTTCAAGCGGAACTCCTCCAGTGTGGAAAGCAGGAAGCAGTAGTTGGAAAAATACTTTCAAAATCAGACACCACTGCATCAGGTCACATGGAATCTCCTGTGGTTTTGCAAGTCTGAACATTTTTCAAGTCCCAACTTTTCACATTTTCAGGAACAGCTCCTCATTGTCACTTCTAAGGCACCCAAGACTTAAAGGATATCACTTATGGTGTACATTTTGTACAGTGGAAATAGCCAGCGTGTAGTCTTCTTGTTTGAGGCACACTTTACATTGAAACTGTATTTTTAATTTGCTTGTAACTTCAGACCCCACAAATTGATTTCCAAGAAGCTAGCAATTGACAAGTTAAGTTTGCTAGAGCAGTAGATCCAGCTTGATTAACTGACTTCTGAAGAATCAGATGTGGACCATCTTTCCCAAGCAACCCAATCATCAAAAGGTATATCTACAGAGAGTAGTGCAAACAGAGAGTAGTATGTAAAAGGCCTCAGAGGTCTTGCATGTGCTCCTCGAGTAGTGCTTAATGTCTCTGTGACAGGGATCGTTGTCATCATAACATTTTATCCCATAAGGAATTCCTGCTTCTGCATTTTCTATGAAACTATACACAATACACTATACATAATGCATCTGAAATATTCACTGGAGACCTCCAAAATAATGGAGCTAAGCAGTGATCTGCAACCATATGGTTATGTCTGGGACACCCATCATTACAAAGTCACGTCACCAGTCATGTAGGAGGAGGTAAAATACAGCCTTCAGTATTACGAATGAAGTACCCAAGGACCTGTGCTTATCTGGATTGCAGAGCCACTGTATCCTACAGCAAGCATTGCATCATCAGATAACATCATTACACATGATTTCCTCTGGTGAGCTAGAAAGGAAAGTGAAAAAGAAGACAGTGCCAGGTAAGGCAGTGAGTTTCTCTCATGCATGACCTCTGGAAATGGGCTACAGCATCAGCATAGTCATGAAACTTAAACACAGGGTAAACATGAGTTTTCAGGCACAATGAGGAGCTTTCCTGAAAGTTAAAATGGGAAATGCAATGGTCAGTGTCTTATTTGGCAACAGTAGTCCCTGTGAATGAGTGGGGGTGTTCACAGTGGTGCAGCTGAGATATAGCTGTTACCTTTGATGTCACACTGATGATCTATAAGTGATAAATTACATTACATTGTGTGAGATGCTAATAAGCAAACTGTAAAGTGGTGCACTGAAAAGCTATATTGAAGTGTATTCACTGTAGTCTAGTGATTTGATGTATGTGTTATACCCACATTAATTTAGAGATAATCATTTATTTTTATTTCATATGAATACTTATGATGTTTGTTAGAAATGTGGTTTTTGATTGGCAGTCAGGTTGCACAATGCCCATGCAAGGACCCTCACTCTAGTCAGGGTAAAGGAGAAACACACCCGGTTAACCACCAATCACCCCCTTAGTAGGTTGACATGAGCAGAAAGGCTTAACCCTGAGGCAATGTGTAAAGTATTTGTACCAACATACACAATAATACAGTGAAATAGTGCAAAATGGACAGCACAATGTTTAGAAAAATTGTAAATATTTATCCAAATAAAACAAAACCAAATATTACAACAATCCACACTGTACACTAAAAAATATGACTTTAGCAATTAAAAACACAAAAATAGTGCCTAGAGGAACAAATGCAGCAATGTGATGTTAAAGTGGCATTGTGACAGAGTCGTTTTCCACAAGGCAGCGCCACTGGTGCCGTTTACGGAGTCACACGGATCCTCAGGTACAGTACCTAAGTAAAACGTGTGGAAAATAGGCCGGTGCACGGAGCTGAGGAGCGAGGCATTGCTGGATCCAATGGGCCATCAGTTCCAGTGCTATGGGGTGAAGGAGCGGAGGCATCACGGAGAGGCATTGGGTCCTTGCTGCGGAGCGGTGGAGGTGAGGCAGTGTCGGTTGCAAGGATTCGGTCAATTTGCACCTTTGGCAAAGTTGAAGTCCGGTGAAGTCACAATGCTGCAGGATGAGCTCACGGGGTTGCAATCAAGTCACTGGGTCACAGGTGCTGCAACGAAGTTGGGTGTCACGAACGTTGGGTGTATGACACTGAAACTCACAAGCTTGTGCGGACATCCGCGGCTGCAGCATCGTTGGACCTATGTTGGCCTATGTTGGCAGTGGGGTTGTCGCGCCTCGGCGAGGTCCATGGATCAAAGTGTAGGCTGCGTTGCGGGCATCATGCAGCAGTGTCCTTAGCAAAGCCGCCCGAGTCCTCTAGCATCGTTTCACAGGATTTTCACCAGAAATTCACTTCAAGGGGTTCACAAACTCGAACGGCACACTCTGGCAAGCTAGAATCCACAGACTCGGAGACTGGTTGGTGAAGCCTTTGCTGTCCCTGAGGATTCAAAACAGGAGGAAAGCTCAGTCCAAGCCCTTGGAGATACCTCTCAAGCAGAAATGCACAGCAATGTCCAGTCTTTGTCCCCTTTCACAGGCAGAAGCAGAAACTGCAGGATAGCCCAACAAAGCTCAGTCACAGGCAGGGGCAGCACTTCTCCTCAGATCTTCAGCTCTTCTTCTGGCAGAGGTTCCTCTTGAATCCCTGAAGCTATCTGAAAATCTGGGGGTTTGGGTCCACTACTTAAACGCCTTTCTGCCTTTGAAGTAGGCAACTTCAACGGAAAGTCTTTGTTGTTCACAAGATCCTGCCTTGCCCATGCCTGTCTCCAGACTCACACCAGGGGGTGAGGGCAAGCACAGCCCATTCAGATGTAAGTGATCACTCATCCCTCCACTCTAGCCCGGATGGCCTATCAGGATATGTAGGCTACACCCCAGCTCCCCTTGTGTGATTGTCTAGTGGACATTTACAAACAACCCAACTGTCAGTCTGACCCAGACAGGGAATACACAAGCAGGCCAGGTCACAGAATGGTTTAAGCAAGAAAATGGCATTTTCAAACAGACAATGTAAAAACCAACTTTACCACAAGATGTACTTTTAAATTGTGAGTTCAGAGACCGCAAACTCCATATCTCTATCTGCTCCCAAAGGGAAACTACATGTAAAAGGTAGTTAAAGGCAGCCCCTATGTTAACCTATGAGAGAGAGAGATAGGCTTTGCAACAGTGAAAACCAAATTTGGCAGTCTTTTACTGTTAGGACATGTAAAACACTCCAGTATGTGTCCCACTTTTAACATACACTGCACCCTTCCCATGGGGCTACCTATGGCCTACCTTAGGGGTGCCTTCCATGTAGAAAAAGGGAAGGTTTGAGCCTGGCAAGTGGGTACACTTGCCAGGTTGAATTGGCCAGGTTAAAATTGCACACACAGACACTGCAGTGGCAGGTGTAAGCCATGTTTACAGGGCTATTCATGGGGTGGCACAATCAGTGCTGTAGGCCCAGTAGTAGCATTTGATTTACAGGCCCTGGGCACCTCTAGTGCAATTTACTAGGGACTTACTGGTAAATCAAATATGCAAATAATGGAAAAGCCAATTACACATGCAATTTACACAGGAAGCACTTGCACTTTAACACTGGTTAGCAGTGGTAAAGTGCCCAGAGTGCCAAAACCAGCAAAACCAAAGTCTAACACACAGTCAGAACATGATTAGCAGAGGCAAAAAAGACAGGGGGGGCCACACCAAGGATTCCAGGTCTAACCATATTAAAGACTACTTTTTACTGAAACGATAATGCATTTTTTTATGAATGTGTTTTAAATGCCATATGCAAATGTTGAAGATTGTAGTTCCCCATTATACTCATTGAAATATATTAACACGTTATTTCACTTTCCAATTTACTATAACATGATGATTGACAAGATGTATCACTGATGAATTTACAATTACAGCATTTATTTGTGTTTCACTTAACATGAATAAAATGTGCTATTTAAATTCTATTTGCTTTTGTTTAGCCATATTAATTTGTTAGGCCTCAGTCTAGCAGAATGTGAGAAAGCTGTTTTATTTTGCTAATCTGTCATTTCTTTACAGATGCCATTCTCTATAAAATGTTAGTTTGGAAATAGATGTGCCATTGGTTTATAAATAGAGATCCCGAGAAAGTAAACTTGGGGATGGTACACTGAGAAACAGAGAATGTGAAGATTGGCTCAACTTACAAATTGTTGTAAAGTCACACAGGACAACAAAGATGGGTGCCTTCCCATGGCAGTCTTAGGAACGTGTCTTGATGTCTGTTAGATGATGCACTATGATTGGACAGGACATCTTTTGATCCATATGGCATTACAGATGGACAAATCATCATTTATTTTGGACTTTATTTTGCTGTTTCCAGTTAGTCTCAAGAGAAGACATGATATGGACTTTAGAGAGATCCCTTGGACTTTGAGAGGTACAAACCTCATTGCCCTTGCTTTGCACCTTCCAAATGCTTAGCTAAGAATGACTTAGATTTCTCCCCTGAACCAATGAGAAGACTCTTGACTGACCTTCCCTTTCTACTTACTTTTTGACAACCTTAGATAGCTTCATTTTTCCTCTGATGTCATTTTTAAAAATGTGTATCCTTTATTTGCTTTTTACTTTTTGTCCCCATGTCCTTGGCACATGTCAATTATCGATTAGCTATGAGATGATTTTAGATTGTCTTCATGTTTAGAAGAGTTAGACAGTGTTCTCTAAACATCAGAGTCCTCTTCTGTTATTCTGCATAACCCTTACCAAATCTTTAGTTTGCTTGATATTAAACATTTTCTGTAGTTTGGGCCATCCTATGGTGATATTTAGGCCTGGGCTGAGTTCACGGAGTTCCACTCTGCGGAATTCCACTGAATTGATTAAAAACTCGGTGTAATTCTGCAGAAGTGACGTTATGTGGCCCACGGAGCACTGAATGCACCCGATCTTGAAAGGACTAAGCAGGGTCTGGACTGGCTAACCATTCAGGAGAGGGCTGTAGGCAGTGAAAGCTGAAATTTCAGGCCTCTTGTGCACCATCCTGTCCTGTGTGCAGTGCCCATGGGACAGGTTGGTGCACAAGAGGCCTGAAACAGCAGCTTTCTTTTGCTGCCTACGGCCTTGGCCTGAATTCAGGCCAGGGCCATAGTCAGCGAAAGCTGCAGTTTCAGTCCTTGTTTGTGCACTAGTGAGCACAAACAAGGAAAAAGAAAGAGACGAGGACTTACGTGGGTCTTCCATGGGATCATCCTCTCCTCATCATCCTGCTCCAAGTTGACAGTGGCCTGGCTTTCTGCCTCCCTCTTGCCTTTGCCCTCTGCTCCCAGGCTCCGGTGCGCACTGCAGCCCAGTCATGGGCTACACAGCGCAAGTGCAGACTATCTGTGGTTGTGCTGCGTATCCCATAACTGGGCTAAAGTGGACACCGGGTGAGCTCCACTCCACTGGCAGGGTTAGCAGAGTTTTTGGAATAACTCCATGCTCCAAGTGGAGCACAGAGTTCCAAAAACTCTGTTAACTCTGTTAGCTCCGCCAGAGGAGTGAAGCTCCCTACACACCCCTAGTGATATTGTATCTTTATAGTTTGGTTTTGAGAATTACCTACATTAACCTGAGTTTAAGCTTGTAATAAAACTCTTCAACTTTATTCTCGACTTGGTTTTTGTTTGTGTGGCTAAATTGGTCATAATGTTAATTTAATTGTTGATTGATCTATGATGTTAACTATCTCTTATGCCTTATCTAGGGTGAAATGATATATCAACTAAGTTTAGAGCATACCTGAAATGCTCCAACAAATCAAGTAGGAGTATGGTTTCTCTCACAAAGGGGAGGGGTGATAAAATAATTAGGAATAGTGTTAGAAAGACTTTGGCCCTCATTACAACCCCGGCGGATGGTGGTAAAATGGAGAAAAGTACTGCCAAATGGCTGGCGGTACTTTTCTCCATAATATGACAATGGCGGTTTGGCTCAAGCCAAACCACCAATGTACCATTCCATCCGCCATGGCAGCAGCAGCCGCCGGGCTGGAGACTTTAGTCTCAAGCCAAGTGGCCATCACTAGCCCGCCTGCGGGATTATGACTCCGCCTACCGTCATGGTTTTCATGGCTTCATTACCACCACGAAAACCATGGCGGTAGGCAGTCTCAGTGACAGGGAATCTGTTCCCTGTCACTGAGAGGGATCTTCCCCACCCTCCTCCCCCTCCCTGGATTCCCCCACCTCCCCTCACTCCAGACCCCAATATACACGCACCTTCACGCACCATTGTACACACTCATATACATATTCATACCCACATTCACCCACGCATGCATAGATCCATTCACACACACATCCATACACACTGACATACATACAAGCACACACGCATTCACACAACACAACATGCACGAACTAACACATCCATACATACACACACAAACAACACGCAACACATACCTGCAATCACGCACACACAAACATTCACACTCACCCCACACACACACACAACACCCCCCTACCCTGTCGGAGCACCCGACTTACCTGATTTCAGGGGGTCCTCTGGCAGGAGATAGGACGGGCAGCGTCCGCCAGCAGAACACCGCCAGGCCGTATCATGTGTCACAATACGGATTGTGGCGGTCTACTGGTGTGGCGCTGCTGCTGGCAGCAGCTCCACCTTACCGACATCCAACGCCATGGCCTCAGCCGGAATTCCGCTATTCTTCTGGTGGAATTCCGGTTACAGTCATAATTTGGCAGGCGGCTGGTAGCTGTGGTGGGGGTCTTTTGGCAGCCCTTGCCGCTGCGATAGGCATTTTTTACCTCCAATGTTATACTGAGGGCCTTAGCCCTATTATGAGATTGTCCAAACCTAGCTCAAATGCAGATCCCATGGTTCTTTCAGAAAATTAAAGGAGTTCCAGTATTATTTATTTGCAGAGGATGTGTGACTATTAATAGGGGTTGCACTTGTGTTGCTTTGGCTTAAGTTTGTGTTTAAGTGTGATTTCATGAAGTGTTTTACAGAGGTTTCAAAGTTTTGTGTGAATGTGGTGTTTTCTGCTAAAAGTTAGTTAACAGGTCTGTTATGTCCTAAGATCCTGGAATAACATACAAGTGTAGAAGATACTTGGTTAATTTACTGCCTGCAGTATGCAGTACTGTTCATGAGACGTCATCGACAGTACCAATACTATTCCCGGTGTGAATGTGGGTGGCTTGTATTAGTGAATACTGAGTACACATGGATGAACTATATCAATCTGAGTGAGATCCGCTGGTCGAGTCTTATTCGCTCTATAATTGTGAACGCATAGTCAGAAGACGTATCTCTGTACTGCTTTGAATGTTTGGTTACCCTATACTTTAGTGAGCAGACAGTTGTTTTTGCTCACATTATTGTGCATTAGATTTGTGTGAAGAGTGATTGTGAGAGAAATTGTAAGGGAGGGTGAGCTGCTGCAAGCAGTGAGATTGGCGTCATATTGTTCAATGCTAGTATAGGTCGGATGGTGTGAAGCTGTACTGGTATTGGTGGGCTACGTCATAGAGTGCTGCACTGCTATTGGTTGGGAACATCGAAAAAGAGAATTGTGGGAACAGAGTTACTTCCTGATTTCAAATAAAAAGTAAATTCTGAATTATTGAAATTTGGTTAAAAATTCAATTCTTTAAAGTACTGAACAGTTTGATAAAAGGTGATGTATTTGTCCCAGTTAGAGAGGGGATAAAGACTCCACAGAAAGCTACTCCAGTTCCTTATGTATTGTCCAAAATAGGTCTTCATGCATGTTTGTGGCTTGAGCAACGGCATAAGATTGCCACAAAAAATGCACTAGCATTTCCATGCTATGGAACATTAAATTTGACAATGCTTGTGAATTTGAGGCAAATTTTGTTTGAAATGAAACTGCCTCTGAGATCTGTACAATTTGAAATCCTTTATACTTGGAAACACATAGCTCGACAGAGACAGAAAGAGAAGTATGAGGGTAGAGTAAAGAAAGTAATAAGAACGGTTGCATAGGCAAAATGGAAAAATCAACTGTAAGCTTGGAGAGCAGACATAACAGAGAAAACTAGATTGTATCCTGTCTTAATGACTGAAAAAGGTGAAGGCACCAAATCAAAGAGTGAAAAAAGACAGAAACGGTAGTAGAGACAGAGAAAAAGGCGGAAAATTATGAGAGTGATTCGGATGATAATTTTTTTAATCAATTACTGTTAAATCATCCACCTCCATACAATTCTGAACAGACAGTAGTGTAAGCTGCAACATCAAGAAATATGACTTTTGATGTGCCTAATGCACCCGTTGAACAGAACCTTATTCAGACAGTACAGAGTACAAATTCGAATCCAGTGGGGCAAAGTTTTAATTAGAATCAGACAAGGTTTCAATATGAATTGAACAGGACAAAGTTTAGGGATGACAATCCCATAGAATCAGATGAATTACGTTAATCCAAATGCACAGACAGTTCTGGTGACTATAGGTCCAGTTGTTCCTTTGAATGGTCCAGGTGCGACAGGAAATAATGCACTTACATTAAATGTTTCAAATGTTCAGAACTTTTCAAATGTGCTGAATGTCCCAAATATCCCAGTTGCTCCAAGTGTTTCTTTATCAACAAATGCACAAGGATTTGTTAGCCCAAGTGGTTCCAAATTAGGCAGAATGTTTTCACTTCCGAGATCATTGACCCCTACACGATTTCTTATCCGACTCCAATGACAAGTCAGACAGGATTTAATCCTGATGCAAGGTTTCCTCAGAAATCCACACCAAATATTGTGCCCAGAGCAGAACCTGCTATGCAAATTGGTTGTAGTACCCCAAATAGGAGATCACCCTTTAACTTTTTGGGAGAAGAAATGTATATTGCACATACCCCTGATAGGCAAATGTGTTCCCTTCAAGACAACAAGAGTTGGTGAATACTCCAATACGTTTGTGAAGTTTCAATTGCCAGGAATTAAATGATTAGCTAAATAGCTTGAGAGCTGCAAATGCTACAGGAAATACAAGTTGCAGTGGAAGGTCAGTACAAACCCCAGAAAGAGAAAGACTACTACACATACCCAGATTGAAATTGGAGTTAAATGAGATAATACTGGCAACTTTAGATACAGGCCAGTTAGACACTTACAGTGAGGATGAACTGTGACCAAAGCACTTACAGAAGAGTTATCGATTAGGATTCAGTGACAGGAATTTGATGAACATGAGACATCTGGGAATGAAGTTGCAGATCAAATAGCTAATTAGTTACATTTAGAAATGAGGTACTCTGGACAAGTGAGAAGGACGATGGGCAAAGAAAAGAGATCAGAAAAGAGTGAGACCAGATTTGCCTCTGGCTGGTGCAGGTCAGAGTGAGGGAAACATAAAGATCCTTTCCATGAAAGAGGTTCCTGGTGGAGGATATTTATATGTACCTTGGAGTAGAAGTAATATTCTGGCATTCAAAAATGATTTCCTGAAATTCAGAGAGAAACCTGTAGAGCAATATAGGCAAACTGAACGATTTGTGGAACTTTACTTTTCAAATGTTTGTTGGAAGATTTGAATACATTGTTTGACATTTTGGTTCTGAGTGACTTGTGGACTGAATGCAAAATGATGTTGATTTATCTACAAAGAGCCTTCAAGAGATCCAGTGACAAATGCACCATCTGAAGAGATAATGAAAAAGTATCAGAAAGTAATTGGATTTTTTAGAGAAACAGTGTCTCATGAAGATATTGATTGGCTGTGAATAGACAGAATGACTCAGGAGTCTAAGGGGTCAATACATTCCTATTATGAGAGATTGTAGCATTTCAGTGGTTTTGAGACCATAGAAGTGAAAGATATTTGTAATTTTGTGTTTAGATGTATTCAAGGATTGAAGCCAGAAGTGAATACCATTAGTCAGCAGCATATGATTTATTGGCAGAACAAACCGATTGATGAGATCCTGTGTTATGCAAGATAATGATGCGATGAATTGGATTTTTATTGGTGATTTAATTGAAGGCTACACAGAGAAATCGGAATCTAAAGTTTGCAGGCAATGCTGGTGGAATGCAGGGAGTGCATCCAGAGAAAGCTCAGGTGACACATGGAGGAAAAGGTTTTCAGCAATGAGGACAAGGTGTTCCTTCTGAACTGAATACAGTTGTGGATGTGATGACTTTGAAGAGAACAAATCCATGTGTGTAAAATTGGGCCATTTGAATAGAGAGGTTTACTTTTATGTGAATAATAATCAGATGCAGAATAATGGATTTATAGAAACACAGGAAAGTAATCAGGTTCAAATGTAGAGAGTACAGAGACCCTGAATGCAAGATTCAAATACAGATTTAAGTTGTAGGAGTTGCAAATCAGCAATTGACTAACCCTGTGAAAGATGCTATCCTGGTGAAACTAGTTTCCTTTACAGGTAAACACCAGTTTGTGGTATGCAATTCGAGTCCTGGGAGTTTACTTGGACACAACTTGTTATGCAAGTTAAATTTGTTTGTTTGCTGTACCCCAAAAGGAATAGAAATTCACTCAAATGATGAGGATGCTGCATTTAGAATTGTAAATCAAGCCCATGTATCCTATGTTCACCTGTGATGATTTACCCACAGAGTTGAAAGTTGTTGTGTTCCCTGATGCCTAGGACTTTTCAGGAAAGGAGATAGGTTTCATTAAAGGTGTTGAGTCTGTCAAGACAACTGTGAAACCAAATGCTGCGTGTCCAAAGGTTCCTGCAATATAATCTGACTCCTGAAACATTTGCAGAAATTACCCCAGTGACTGAGTCCATGATAGAACAGGAGATTTTGAAAGACATAATGGGAAGTCAATATAACTCTCCCATTATGGACCTGCAGAAACCCAGTGGAAAATACCACATACTCCAAGATCTTAGAAAGGTAAATGAAATAGTTGTTCCTTGTTGCCCCATGGTACCAAATCCAGCAGTGTTTTTATTGCAAATTCCATGTGAAGCCAAGTTGTTCACTGTGATTGACCTGTAGCAAGTGTTTTTCTCCACAGTGTTGCATGAGAAGAGCCAGATTCTCTTTGCGTATGAGTTTGGAATTCATGTTTTGACCCGGTACCGAGTGCCATTGAAAAAGAATCTGGAGTCACTTAAAATGCCCTACCATTCAGTCCTGATTCAGAATATAGGTGACCTATTATTGGCATTGAGTACACAAGAAGCTTGTAAAAGAGGTACATTTGCCCTGTTGAACCACTTAGTTGAGAATGGACATAATGTTTCCTTGATTAAATGGCAGTCCTGTAAGAAAGAAATCTTGTACTTTGGACATCACATTGAAAAAGGTGTCTTAAGAAAGAATCTCAGCAATTCTGAAAATTAATCCTCCAAAGCCTCAGAAAAGAAGTCATGATGTTTTGGGAATGGTTGCCTACTGTCGCCTTAAGATTTCAAACCTTTCTCTTTTGGTCAAGCTTTTACAGATACAGATGCTGACATACAAGAATGTCTGGTCCAGTGCCATTGGATGACGACTTTATACGTGCATTCACAGAGCTCAAAGAAATCTCTGTTGTGCTTCTGCTCTGGGAATGCCTGATTATAACAAATGTTTTACTTTGTACTGCTGTGAGAGGGAGGGATGTGCACTCTCAGTTTTGACTCAGTTGCATGAAATGCAAACAGGCTAGTGGCATATTTTTTCAGTTACTCTTGTCCTTGTGGCTTCGGTGATGCCCAGATGCTTTAAGTTGGTTGCTGCCGCCAGTGTCAGCATTGAGCAGTGTGAAAGCATTGCCATGGATCATCCTTTAAATGTTTTTGTGCCCCACTCTGAGGGACTTTTGTTAACCTGTACCAAAACTCAGCACCTAACTAGTGCTATACTTTCTAGTTATGAACAAGTCACATTGGCTGCCCCTCACATAACGCTTCAGAGATGTGTAAGCCTTAATCCAGCAACCTTATTGCCCCTATCAATTAATGAGGAAAATGTGAATGATGTTGATAAAAGTGAGCATGACCATCTAGATACCACTGAACTGGATACCAAGCCAAGGCCTGATATTCAAGATATTCCATTGAATCTGATTATGTGATGTTTGTAGATGGCTTCTGTTTGAGAGACCATCATGGAACTCTTAGAGCTACTTATGTGGTTTGTACTGTATCAGGTGCAGTCAAAGCCTCCTGGCTTCAAGGAGTCTTTTCTGCCCAAGTAGCTGAATTAGTTGCTCTTATAAGAGCCTTCTATGCTTCTGACCAGCTGAAGGTGACTATTTTCATGAATAGTCAGAATGGCTTTGGTGTTGTGCATGTGTTCGGACAGTTATGGTCCAATGGACGTTTTATGGCCTATTCTGGATCCCCCATTATAAATGGAGAAAAAGTTGATAATTTGTTAAATCCATTACAGTTATTTTCCCAAATTGCAGTCGCAAAGTGTTCTGCACATCACAAAGCCTTGCACAATGTTACTCTTGGCAATAGTTATGCCGATGAAATGGTGAAGTATTGTGCCTTAAATTGTACTGCCTTTAACATGAATATGTGAAGAAGGGAAAAGACAAACTATAATCTCTTGTTAACTGCTACATATACCTGGGAGGATGTCAAAAGATTGCAGGAATAAGTGTTAAAAAAGAGCAGCAGAGTTGGATAAGAGCAGATTGTATCAAAAGAGATAAAGATAATGTTTGGATTTCAAGTGATGGAGAATTCTGATCCCTAATAGTGCGTTGCCACCTATAGCGAGGCATTACTAAGGTCCAGCTCATGTTTGTCATGATGCCATGGTTAGTGTCTTCTGGTAAACGTTGTTTAATCTCAGATTCAGATTGATGGAAAAAACTGTTTGTCACATGTGTGTCACATGTCAGCAGGTGAATGTAGGCAGTCATACTGCTGCTATACTTCATCACATAGGAAGATGAGATTTGATTTTATTGAGCTACCCGTATGCAATGGACTGAGATAAGTCTTGGTTACTATGCGCTTTCTCTTACTGGGTTAAAGCTTACCCAACAAGGAGAAATGACAGTCTCACAGTAGCAAAGCTGTCACTTAGGGAGGTAATATCCAGGTTCAGCTTCCTGACTTTACTAGAGTCAGACCAAAGGACTCACTTCATAAGTGAGGTTCTGAAATTACTGTGTGCTGTATTACAAGTTGCAAAGACTACATTGCAATTACTGGCCGGAATCTTCAGGATTGGTGGAGCAAGTGAATGGATCTCTGAAATCCCAAAGGGCAAATGTTTGTGGTTCTACCTAATTGAAATGGCCTGATGCATTGTCTTTTGTTTTGATGAGTTTGTGCAGCACCCCAGTCAGGAAAACAGGCCTATTGCCACATGAAATAATCATGTCCTTGCCCTGGGATTACCAGCTGTGCCTTCAAAAACGCTTGTGAACATTACAGATGATATGGTACTCGATTATTGCAAAGGGCTGACTCATCTGGTTCATTCTGTGTCTCTTGAGGTTGGAGAAGCTACAAGTGGTCCATATTTTAGGGCTAGACCAGAGACGAAGCGGTTGTAAATCTTTTTATTTTTGAAATTCCATGACTTTAACAGTAGGGAGTTAGATCTTCTTGTGGTGCGGTAACCACCAGATAACTCACATTTTGTAGCAAGGTATACAGGTGTGTTATGGTAGAGGTACTTGTGTGTCATGCAGGCTATCTTCAAGTGGATTAATGCTACAAACGGGAGCCATTTTAGATGGTTGAAGTCAGGTGTAATGTGGTTGAATCTTCTCAAACCTGCAATGAGCCTAGCAGCAGGGCTCAAAGTGTCTCTTAGAGGAGCTAGCTTTATTTTGGGAAGACCAGCAAGGGTAGCGCTCCCATAATCCAAATGGGAAGTAATCAGGGATTGGCTGCTAACTGAAAGTCATGTGGTCACAAGAAAGGTTTGATTTTCCTTAACATTTTTAGATGATAGTTGGCTCCCCTTGTGGTGGCCCGGATATGGTCTTGCATATTCAGATATTTTTCCAATGTTATACTTAGTGATCTAGGGGATTCAATCACATGTGTGACACAGTTGAGTGCAGTGAGTTGCTTGAGCCATTCTTCAGTGGGGGCAGAATAATTGTTAAGAGTGATCAGGAGGCATTCCGTTTTGAGGGAGTTAAGCATTAGGTGGTTGCTGGTCAGCCATTGTTGGGTTTTCTGCAATATGCAATTGAGCAGTTTGATATCATTGGGGGAGAACATTTTGATATACAATAGTGTGTCATCAGCGAACATGCAATAGTGAGTGTTAGAGATATTCAGAAGATCTATAAGGGGTTCCATGAACAAGGTCCATAATGTGGGTTGTGACTGGTGTGATGTCAGATAGAGTTTGATTGACCTTAATTCTTTGTGCTTTAATATGAAGGAAAGAGGCAAACCATTTTACGATGGGACCCCATAGCTCTATCCTTTTTTCAGGAAGGTCAATCGTACTATCATGTTTGACCGTATAAGAAGTGGAGGAGAGATCAATTACTATAAGGAGGCAGGGTTCATTCTGATCTAGCATTCTTAGAGCGTCATCAACAATGTGTGTAAGGGCCGTGTCAGTGCTGTGCACTGGTCTGAAGCCTGATTGATGACAATCAAGGAGTTGGAATTGATCAAATTGGTTGCAGAGCTGCAGGTGTACATTTAAAAGCTTTACTGCAGTTGGGAAGTTGTTGATAGGGCAGTTGTTGTTGAGGTCAGACTGGTCCATATTTTTTTTTTTTTTTTTAATAGGGGTAACTCCACCAATCTTTAAGGAGTCGGGTAACCTACCCTGGGAAAGAGAGGTGTTGACAATCTTGGACCAAAGAGGGAGTAAGGATGGGCTAAGGTGGTTGGAAAGCTTGGCAGGAATGGAATCATTGAAGTGGTTGGAGGGTTTCAATGTTGTTAATATTGTGAACATAGTGGCCCCATCCGGGATATTGAAGGAGCTCCAAGTAGCAGTCACAAAACAATCATACATTCCATTTGGATTCGGTATTAGGAAGGGACACCCTTGACACGCCCCATCAACAAGTTACCGAATCGCAGGTTGGGCTTTGTATATCCCAAAAAGCATTTTTCAAGTTGCAAATAGGCCGAATCACAGAATCTGCCCATTTGCGACTTCAAAAATGCTTGGTACATCTGGCCCTTAGTTTATGAGTGTGTTATGGGGACTTGCAGTAGCTTGAATTTGTTCAAGGTTTAGAAGTTGCGACTAGATTTTCTAAGCGGGTTGGAGGTAATAGGTTGGATAGTGATTGGCACAGATGACAAATTAGTAAAGGTATAAGATAGCAGAAGGGAGTGAATGTCATCATCAGATAGGTGGTCAGTAACTCTGGAGATGGGATTGAGATAGGTTTGAGTTTTCCAGGTCAAGGTCAGAGAGTTTATGATGTATGATGTCCCAAGGCCAGAGTAGTTTGGTCCACCCAGTTGGTGTGAGTAAGGATTTTTGGTGTGTGGGGTTCTGTTAGCCCAAGGGAAGAGGTTGAGTTTTGTGACCTTCTCGAGCTTAGAGGTGGTATGAATATGATTCTGTAGATTGGTTTTGACTAGGTGAAGGTCTTGACTAATATAAGAAAGTTTATTCCCCAGTGAAGGGAAATGGTCAGTGCCTATGGGAGTGGCACGTGGACAAAGGACAGAGGATGAGTGATCCACCTCAGGAGTGGAGGGAATGGTCCATTGACCATCGAGATCAAGGTAATTGAGGAGTGTGCTTTGGGACAAAATAAGAGGGTGAGGGATGAGAGAGGGTCTATTTGGGGTGGGGACAGGAGGACAGGTCAAAAGAGCACAAGCATCAGGGACCACATGTCCCAGGTGGTCATTAAAGCCAAGTTGGAGACAGGCGAGATTGAATGGGTGGCCACTTTGGAAGTAGAAGAGGAAGGAGAGGATGTCTGTTGCCACATTAAGGGTGTTAGGTCTTTAAAAAACAGAGGGACTGGGGTTGTCAGCTAGGTGGGATGAAAGGAAAGAGCAAGAGTCTACTCTTGGGTTACTATGCCAACACTACATTTGTAGTGGGAACCCTCCCCATGTTTTCAATGTGCCATAGGGACTGTGGTTAGGTGGGCTCATTCTTTCACATGCACTGGGGTTGTCCTGGGAGTCAGTGGTGACCTTCTTAAAAACAGTGAGTGGAAGTGATATGGAGGGCTCCGCCAAGTGATGCCTTCTAAACATCTAGGTAGACTTTGACCTAACCCAGGGTTCTGCAAAGTCGGTCCTGGAGAGCCGGGTCCATGCCAAATTTTTAACATATTCACATTTAGAAAAATGTAGAATTCTGAAACATCTTGTTTCTAAATGTGGATATGCTAAAAATCTGGTATGGACCAAGCTCTACAGGACCGACTTTGCAGAACCTTGACCTACCCCAAATGGTCCACGTAAGGAAGACATTGGGTTTGATGGTTGCAAAATGCAATATAGCCAGATGTTGGAGGGCTTAGATGGCACCAAGGTTTGGGGATTGGATGAAAGATATGGACAGGTGTATGGTGGCAGATAGGCAGTCTACAAAGGAAGGGGATGCCCCAATGACATTGGCTAAAATATGAAGCAGATAGAACAACTATCAGGGTGGACTGTGTGCCCCACTGATGAACACTGGCCACCATGCTCATCACCCGAGGATCTCCACAAATAATGTGAGTCCTTAAGCAGAACCTGGAACGCTAGTGGGGGGTTTAGGGTTTGAGGGGTGCGAAGCAATTGTATTCTATGCAACAGTCTCAATGCTACACAATTATATGATACTGTTAGTGTGTTGTTTGTAGGTATTTAATGCAAGTAATGATTTTTTTTTAAATAGTCTACTCTTGAAATAGATGATCTAAAGCTGTCATTGATGGTTTTAATAATGGAATAAGGTGGAGTGATTCTAGGGAGATGTAGGTGACAGGTAGAGATGGTTTAGGATGCAGACCTTTGGATGAGCTGGGGAGAGCACTCAAAATAAAAATTTTGATCCTCAATATATCATCAAAAAGCTGTAGATTATGGTCCAATGAATGAATGAGAACATTTCCATTGTTGTGGAAAGAGAAGGTAGCTTCAGCCATGAAAATCAGTGAGAATATTGTGGAGATTCGAAAGCCATGTGGAGTTTTCCTAGGTGTGTTTTTTCTTAGCGTGAGGAGTTTTCCTAGGTGTGTTATTTCTTAGCGCTGAGGAAATGTCTCTCCTCCATTGTGCTCTTTGTTGGTCATAAATCAGTAACCAGAGAACGTTTATTGGGACATTTGGGAAGAAAGGAGTGAACTGTGCATTTATTAGATACATCTAAACTCTTATTAGAAGTATTTGATGGAACTTGGAGAAAACTAGTAGAAGGTTTATGCAACTATTTTTTTGACTTTGTTGAAAGACAATTGACTTCTACTGGCTTTGCTCACAATGAAAAGGACTGAAAGAGACAGTTGCTATTTTTGCGGCCACCATTAGCATTTTTCCATTGTCCATTTTGCATTTTTGCATTTTGTTTTTTGATTATTGGTCTGAAATTAGAGAACTTATGAAGTCGTTATCTTGATGATTTCCTTGCTTATTGGTCTGAGCTTACCTACACCTTTTAGATCAGGAAACATTAGATCAACATGTGCCCAGTGTTCCATATTTCCAACTGTTAATAGAATGCATATACTAGACGGTAAAGAATTGCACATAGCTAGCACAAGAGGAGATCTTTCTTCAAATGCTTATTACAAACTGCTTTACGAGTACATTGATACAATGGATGTTAAGAACAGCTATGTACACAGTTGCATGAATCAATAAGTGAGGCAATTACATATAACAGTCTTCCCTTGACATACAGTATTTTATAGTATGCTTATGAGACTTTTGCATGAACTTGAACATTGTCAGTATTATTACTCTAATTATTATCTTGTCTTTTCAGACGCACCCATCATGAGACACCTGGATAGAGTTGCTAAGGGAAAAAGCAGAGAGAAGGTAGGAGGGAACTTTGAGCTTACCTTGACATTTGGTACAGTTTATATACATAGAAATAATTTGACTTGTAAGAATACAGTAGAAAATACATTTTTAGGACAAGTTGAAAACCGAAGAAGAGCAATGAAAACAAAGGCAGAGAGAGAAGTATAAGTGCGTTATTGGAGAAAAGAAGAAGAAACCCTTTTAGCAGCAGGAATTCAAAGCACTTTGACGTTAGATTGAAAACATGTAGGGAAATTATGTATATGTAGACCCATGTTCAAAATTGACACAAAGGCCCATATTTATACTCCCTTAGCTCAGAATTTGCGTTATTTTCTTCAGGCAAATTTGGGGCAAACCTAACTCCATATTTATATTTTGACATTAGACATGTATAACTTCAAAATATAGGAGTTTGCACAATTTTTTGGATGAGTAAACCTACCTTGCATCAATGAGATGCAAGGTAGGCATTCCCATCCCAAAAAAGTGGTGCTATCCCCATAGCCCCATATTTATCCCCAGTGCCAAAATGATGCACGGGTGGAAGGAGGGGCTAAATAATGGTGCTAAGCTTGCTTAGCACCATTATTTAATGACTGTGTCAAAACAGGCGTTTGGGGGACCTGTGGACCCATTCCCATGGTTAAACATATGGAATAGGTCCACAGGTACCCTCGTCAAGCCCCAGGAACATACTCAGCCCCACCAGAGGGACACCGGAGGATGGGGGACCCCATCCCAGGTAAGTATTTATTTTGATTTGATATGTTTCCTTATGATGTTCGAGAATAGTTTTTACTGAAACAATAATCAATGTCTTTAGAAATGTGTTTTAAATGTCACATGTTAAAGATTGCAGTTCCCACCATACCTACCAAAATGTATTACAGGTTATTTCATTTTACAATTTACTGTAACATTAACATTGACAAGATTTATTAATGATGAATTTACAATTACAACATTTATATGTGTTTTGCTTAAAATGAATAAAATGTTGCATGTTGTTTCTATTTGCTTTATTTTATTCAATTGATTTGCCAGGCCTCAGTCTTGCAGATAGCAAGAAAGCTGTTTTCTTTTGCTAATGTATCATTTCTTTACAGATGTCATTCCCACAAAATGTTTGTTTGTAAATAGATGTATGTTAGAACTGGGGCCCCTAGTTGGCAGAGGTATACAGCCTTGTCCATTTAGGGACCACAATCCTAGTCACAGTAAGTCACAACACAATCCAAATTATCTGGTGCCCACCCTCCAGTAGCTTGGCACTGAGCAGTTAGGCTTAACTTAGAAGGCAATGTGTAAAGCACTTGTGTAATAAATCATACAACAATACAGTGAAAACACCACAAAAATCCACAATACAGGTTTAGAAAGATAGATATTTATCTGAATAAAATAAGGTCAAAACGACAAAGATCCAATAAGCACAAGTTGAAATATCACTTTTAAAAGGTTTTAAAGAGTCTCAATCCCTAGAAACAAAGTTGTCTCTTTGTTACACTCAGTACCTGGTATGAGTCAAAAATAACATTGCATGGAGACCGCAGAGGAGATGTGTGCAAAAATAAGGTGTTGCGTCAGATTTTCTGATGTGACACAGACGATGCGTCATTTCTTTCCACTCTACAAGGGTTTTGTGTTGTTTTTCGGCACGCAGTCTTGGTTCCTCACTGCGAAGCGAAGATGTTTTGACACCCAGCGATGATACATTGAAATTCCTTGATACACTGGAAGAAGGAACAGGTGCTGTGTCGATCAGCTAGGCGATGTGTCAAGTTTTTCTTCACATGGTTCCAGTAGGTGAGCCGGGGCTGTGTTTTTCCAGTCAGCTGTGCAGTGATTTCCTGGCCGCAATGCAGGCTTTGAGTCAATTTCTGCAGGCATTGCATCGATTTTCGATGCACAAGGAATTTCTTGAAGAGGTGAAGTCTTTGTAGGCCCTGAGACTTCAGAAACAGGATGCAAGCTCAATCCAGGCCCTTGGAGAGCACTTTAGGGAAGCAGAGTCCTTCCAGCCATGTCAGAGGCCAGCAGGGCAGCAGGGCAACAGCAGGGAAGCAATACTACTTAGCAAAGAAGTCCAGATTAGTCTTTTGGGCAGCCAGGAAGCTTCTCTGACAGGGTGCAGGTGTAGGTCCAGAAGTGTCTGAGTTCGTGGGGTCAGAGACCAAGGCCCTCATTATAACATTGGCGGTCAGTCCTGCTTACCACCATGCCGACTGCCACCAACATACCGTGACCACAGCGGTATACTACTACCCATATTAGACCCACACATAGAAATCCATCACTATACAGACATACACACAAGTCCGCCAGCCCAAAGGTCAGCGATAAAATGGCGGTAGCGAAACCCACACCTTTACAACAGAACTACACTCACAGCATTATGACCCACGAATCAACGCGGTGGACATTCAGCCGCGGCAAATCATTGGGGGTAGATACCGCTGCACTCAAAATACACACACACTAACAAAACAAGACCACATTGGACAATTCAAACTACACACACCTGACACTCATACACACCACACCCACACACCCACACCACTATAAAACACACACCCACACCACCCACATCCCTTTATGAATACAAAATAATTTACAACTGAGAGAGAGAGAGAGACACCAAGAGCACCCACAGAACCAGAGCCACAGAACACCATCACCCATACACCATTCACACACCTCACAGCACACACCCCAAAACATCACCCACACACCCTCACACACACCACTCACACTACACCCATGGCACCACAAAGACACTCCAGGTTCTCAGAGGAGGAGCTAAGGGTCATGGTAGAGGAAATCATCCATGTAGAGCCACAGCTATTCAGATCACAGATGCAGCAGACATCCATTGCCAGGAAGATGGAGCTATGGCGGAGGATCATGGACAGGATCAATGCAGTGGGACAGCACCGAAGAACAAGGGATGACATCAGGAAGAGGTGGAACGACCTACGGGGAAGGTGCGTTTCGTGGTTGCAAGACACCAGATAGCGGTACAGAGGACTGGCGGTGGACCCCTACCTCCTCCCCCAAAACTAACAACATGGGAGGAGCAAGTCTTGACAATACTGCATCCTGATGGCCTGGCAGGAGTATCTGGAGGACTGGACTCTGGTAAGTCAGCCCTTTGCTACTATCAACCCCCTACGTGCATGTGATCACATACCCCCACCCCTACCCTCACCCCATCACCCCACCACCTCACATACACCCCACCATCACAACTCACCAATCCCAATACCAAGCCCTGCAGGCACCACCAATGCATGGACACCACTCACAGCCCTGCATGGACACCCATCACCACAGCATATACACTAGAGAGAATCACCTAGCCCACCAAATAACAACTCTCACTAAGGCCAATCTGCCATGGCAATGTCAAACATAGGGGGTCATCATACCCATGAACAAGATGACACACACAGAAACTATAACACTGCATTTACATCCCCACAGGTCCCCTACCCTACGTCACCAGAGAGGAGGTGCCAGCAACATCCAGTCCCCCCACAGAAGAGGCCCACAGTGATGACAGCAGCTCTGCACACCTGGATCGGGATGACCAACCTGGTGCATAAGGGACCTCTGGACAGTCGGTTACCCAGCCACAGTCCCATACCACCACAGAGCCTCCCCCCCTAGACACACCAGCACAGCACCCACCCAGCGGGCCCATACCTTTGTCGCCAGCACACGTCAATCAGAAGTGTGTCCACCACTACAGGAACCCCAGGAAACCCCACGAACACAGGACGATCAGAGACCTTGGGGTTACTGGCAGTGGGCACACGGTTCAGGGGACAGAGGCACAGGACAACAGGGAAGCTGGGAGGACTGTTGTGTGACAAGGGGAGGACTGACCCAGGGAACCCACTCTCCAGGAGTCACTCACCAACATCCTGGGAGCATATCACCATTTCCAGGAGACGATGGGCCATATACTGGCCAAGTTGTAGGAGACCCAGCGGCTGCAGGACGGACAGTACCTGGGGATCAGGGAGGACCTGAGGGACATCCACACCACCCTGGTCACCATTGCAGGAGTGCTGGTTGATATGGCCAACACCATGAGGGAGGCAGTGGCACACCAACAGGCCCCTGACACTAGCCATACCGTTGAACAGCCCTCTACCTCCACCAACACTAGTGGACAGGAGGCCCCACCACAGGCACAACAGGCCAACAGGACCCCACTCCCTGCAGAAGGAGAACCACCAGGCAAACGATGCGTGGGATCCAGGCAGAAGCCAGAGAACATTGCCAAGACCCCCGCCAGGAAATAAGACTCTCCTGATTGTCACACTTGTGTCCCACTCTGTCACCCTGTCCACCTTGAACTGCCATTGCTCCACTTCCTATGCCCCCTTGGACAATGCACCTGTGATACAAATAGACTGAAATCTATCCTGGACTTTACTCCATCATCACCCCAGCCCATTGCACATCCCCATTGACTTCTCAGCACTGAAATACACACCCTCTTAAAAAATACAATATGGAGTTTGTCAAAGGATTTAAGGGTGTTCTTTTAACAATCTGTAGACAATACAATTAGACTGTACAGTTATTTGAACATAGGTATGACCTGTAATGTGCTGCAGTCAATACACCAGGAGCCACAGTAGGGCTAAAAGACCTGTGAATAGACATGTCAAAGGGTACAGTAAGTGGCCAGAGTAGTGGGAACAGCAGTCTGCCTAGAAAAAATGAAATACACAAAACTGCAAAGGAAGGTGAAGTTACAGTGTCTTACCTGTGTGTCACTGGATGTACTGTCGTATGATAGTTGTTCTGTTGTCCACATCCTCATCCTCTCCCTCCTCTTCGTCACTGTCTACAGGCTCCACAGTTGCCACACGCCCATCTCCAGCCCCATCCTCCTGCAGAAACGGCACCTGGCGTCTCAAGGCTAGGTTGTGCAACATGCAACATGCCAAGATGATCTGGCACACCTTTTGGGTGAGTAACACAGGGATCCACCTGTCAGATGGAGGCACCTGAACCTGGCCTTCAGGAGGCCAAAGGAGCGCTCAATAATTCTTCTTGTACGCCCACGCGCCTCATTGTAATGTTCCTCTGCCCTTGTCCTAGCATTCCCCACTGGGGTAAGTAGCCATGAGAGGTTGGGGTAACCAGAGTCACCTGCAAATATCAAGGGATACCTGTTAGCCACACACTCACCCTTAGGGCCAACCCCACACCCATATTCCAACAGACACTGGGTGTGGACCATGGGCTCACCTATTAGCCACACCCGGTACCTCTGGAGTTGAGCCATCACATATAGGATGCTGCTATTCCTCAGGACAAAGGCATTATGCACAGACCCAGGATACTTTGCATTCACATGGGAGATGTACTGGTCCGCACAGCACACTATCTGCACATTCATAGAATGAAAGCTCTTTCGATTTCTGAACACCTGTTCATTTCTCCAGGGGGGGACAAAGACAATATGTGTACCATCAATTGCCCCAATGATGTTGGGGATATGTCCCATTGCATAGAAGTCAGCCTTCACTATGGCTAAATCCTCCACCTGGGGGAAAACAATGTAGCTGTGCATGTGTTTCATCAGGGCAGACAACACTCTGGTCAGCACGTTTACGAACATTGGCTGGGACATCCCTGCTGCCATGGCTACTGTCGCTTGGAAGGAGACACTTGCCAAAAAATGTAGCACTGAAAAGACTTGCACAAGAGGGGGGATCCCAGTAGGCTGGCGGATAGCTGAGATCAGGTCTGGCTCCAATTGGGAACACAGCTCTTGGATTGTGGCCCTATCAAGTCTGTAGGTGAGGATAATGGGCCAGATGTACGAAAGGATTTTACCCATTCTGTGTCTATGGGAAAAAGTTTTCGTACATATGGCCCAATGTGCCTGTCCTCCATTGTTGCCAAGTCCACCAGGGGCCTGTACATGGGGGGATGTCTCCATCTCCTATTCGTCCTCAGTGGTTGTACTCTAGGGCGATAAACGATGAGCATCTGGTCAGTTTTCAACATTTCCTGTACAATGCATTGCATGTTGTGTCAGAAACAGTATGTTTATGTTTATTCCCAAAATGTGCTTATGTCGGCTGGAACACAGTTATGTGCCATGGCCTACCCTCACCCTTGAAATGGCGGACGCCTATCCTGTGTGGAGGGGCAGGTGGAAATGAGGCAATTTCGCTGACGTTGTGCGCCGTTGCCAGAGGTGCTCGAGAACCGCCGTGCAACTTTTGATTGGTTATTATTGGACCTTATGGGTTCCAGTAGCCAATGGTGATGTACGCCAGCGGTGATGGTGCGGACAGCCGCGGATGTGACTGCCATTTTCTATTTGTTCACTCACTTGCTACCTGACCTTCAACAGGAGAGGACCTACACAGCAAGTGCTGCTGTGACCTGTGTCTGGAAGCAACCATGGCTCGAGTCTCTGGGGAAAGGGCCCCAGCCTTCACTTCAGAGGAGTTGGAGAGACTGGTGGATGGGGTCCTACCCCAGTACCGATTGCTTTATGGGCCTAAAGACCAACAGGTGAGTACACTATATGCAGAATGTATGGGGGATGAATGCATGGAGTGCTGTGTGTGAAGGCCTCGTGTAAGGGGGAGTGGTTGAGGGGTCCTGGGTAGCGTGCTGCATGCTCGGTGGGCAATGTATGTGTGTAAGTCGATGGGAGAGATCTGGTCGGCCATGAGTGTAACAGGCCGGTCGGTATGACTAATAGCATTATTCCATGTTTATTTGTCTGCAGGTCAGCGCCCATCAGAAAAAGGGTATATGGCATGCCATCGCCAAGGATGTGCGGACCCTGGGGGCCTATGTCAGGCGGAGCACCCACTGTCGCAAACCGTGGGAGGACCTGAGATACTGGGCAAGGAAGATGGTGGAGGCCCAGCTGGGGATGGCCTCTCAACGAGAAAGGGGTGCCCCTCGAATCCTGACCCCCCTGATGTTCCCCATACTGGCAGTGGCCTATCTGGAGTTGGATGGGCCATTGAGGGAAACACAGCAGCCACAAGGGGGTGACTACAGTTTCCAATTCTGCAAATTGCACGTGGTGTGTTGTTATCTGGGTGGGGGATGTGGTCCTATGGTCGCCCCTAGGCCAGGTCGAAGATTGAAGGGTAGGTTCCATGTTGGGCAGGGTCTGTTGCACCCCACTCCCAAACATGCTAGTGGGCATCTACTGCTGGGAAGGGTTCTGTGGGTCTCAGGTATGCTGCTATTGGCAGTAGGCATTATTCTCCATTTCCTGGTGACTAGCATTGTGACTGGTAGTGCATCATCTACTGCATAGGGCTTTCCCCTGTGTGTTGTGAACGCTAACGGTGGTGTTGTTGCTGGCATTGACCAAGTGTATCCTCTGTCTCTTCCCCTCCCTTTTAGTTTTGTCACCCCGTCCTTATGTGCATTAGCATCATCTGGCGGATTTGCAGAGGCTCCGGCTACAGATGGGGCTGCATCCCGCATGGGCCTAGAGGCCGAATCCACTGACCGTGAGGGCACAAGTGGGACGGAGGATGAGGGGAGCACTACGGCGGAGTCTGGAGGGGACAGTTTGGACAGTGATACCTCCTCCGATGGAAGCTCCCTGGCAGTGGCAGACACCACTGTGGCCACCCCCACAACAGGTACAGCCGCCACCCCCCATATCAGCACCGGTCTCCCAACAGGCCCTCAGCATGTTTCCTGTGCCTGCTCACCCAGGATGGTGGGCATCTCCTTTGCCCAAGGCACTTCAGGCCCTGCCCCAATCAGCCCTGCTGCCCTGAGTGAGGAGTCTATTGACCTCCTGTGATCCATCTCTGTTCAGCAGTCAACCATTGTAAATGCCACCCAGGGGCTTGCAGGGCATTTGCAACAAACAAATGCATTCCTGGAGGGCATTCACTCTGGCATGGCAGCCCAACAGAGATCATTCCAGGCTCTGGCCTCCTCCCTAATGGCAGCAATTGTTTCTGTCTATTGTCTCCCCCCTCCAACTTCCTCTACCCAGTCCCATTCCCCTCAGCCTCAGCCTATCCCAAGCACACCATCAGACCAACATGCACCCAAGACAACACACAGGAGTGGCTAAGACAAACACAAGCACCACACATCATCCCACAGGCACTCACACAAACACCATCCAGAATCAGACATGCCAACATCCACTGCCTCCACTGTGTCCCCCTCTTCCTCCGCATGCACCTCCCTCCCAGTAGCTTCTACACACACACCTGCATGCACTACATCCTCATCCATTACCTCCATCACCAGCATGCCTATCAGTACACACCCCTCGCTGGCAGTCACCGCCCCCACATCCATGCACACGTCCTCTGTGTCCTCTCCCACCCACTGTTTCTGTGCCCCCTCCTCCCAAACTACACAAAAGCTAGCACTCAGACACCCAACAGCCATCCACCTCACAACAGCACAACAGCATGCAGCCCACACACCTGCACCCAAACACAGCAGACTCGCACCTTCAACCACCACTCCCTCTTCCTCCACTCCAAAACCTTCACCCTCTTCCTGAACCAGTGTCCCTAAAAAGCTTTTCCTCTCCATCCTTGACCTCTTCCCTGCCCCTCCCCCCATCCTTCACTTCGGACCAGAACCCAGACCAGCACCTCAGCCACCCAGTCCACGGCCACTGTAGTTTCGGCAGGTACTGCAGGTGTGAGATGCTCTAAAGAGACACCCGTCAGCACTGCCAGTGTGCCTGCACCAGCTGGCAAGGGCAAGAAGGGACCACCAGCTGCTGAGGGGAAGGAGGCATCCCCAGCTGGCAAGGGCAAGAAGGGACCACCAGCTACCAAGGGCAAGGAGGCACCACCAGCTGGAAAGGGCAAGAAGGGACCACCAGCTACCAAGGGCAAGTAGGCACCACCTGCTGGCAAGGGCAAGGTGGCACCACCAGCTGGAAAGTGCAAGAAGGGACCACAAGCTGCCAAGGGCAAAGACAAAGGTCCGGCAATTGCAGGCAGGATGGATAGGGGGCCTGGTGCTGGAGGTGAATCTGAGCACAAAACACCAACCATGGCACTTCAGCTGTCTGAGTCTGCAGGGGATGGGCTGGGGCCTCCACCCACCACTGCCAGCACCGCCACCAGAACGGCCACCAGCACTGCCAGCTACACCGCCACCTATAGTGCCACCTGCACCACTGTCAACCCCACTGCCAGCAGCAGCAGCCCCAGTGGTCAGCCATCCAAGGCTGCAGGGTTAGGGCTGGAGCCTCCCCCCACCACTGCCAGCACCACCACCAGCACTGGCACCAGCACCGCCATCTGCACCACCACCTGCAGTGCCACCTGCCCCACTGTCAGCACCACTGCCAGCAGCAGCAGCCCCAGTGGTCAGCCATTCGAGGCTGGATGGGAAGGGCTGGAGCCTCCCCCCACCACGGCCAGCACTGCCAACAGCACTGCCACCAGCACTGCCAGCTGCACCGCCACCTGCAGCACCACTTGCACCACTGTCAGCACCACTGCCAGCAGCACCAGTGGTCAGCCATCTGAGGCTGCAGGGGTAGGGCTGAAGCCTTCCCCCACCACTGCCAGCTCCGCCACTGCCACTACCAACACTGTGCAACCATTGCCGCCCGCAGATGGAGTGTAGTCCTCCCTTAATGGAGTGTCATGCATCCTGCCCACTGCAAACTCGTGGGTCTGACACCCAGGTGAGGGTCTGTGACCTGGCATTCCCTAAGTGCTGCATCACTGGGCACAAAGCCTCCTCTAGAACCAGCGGAAAAAGGCATCCACTCACCCCCTCCTTGCCAGGATGAAGCACACTGGGCACAAAGCCCCCTCCAGAACCAGTGGAAGAAAGCATCCACTCACCCCCTCCTTGCCAGGAGGAAGCACACTGGGCACAAAGTCCCCTCCAGAACCAGTGGAAGAAGACATCCACACACCCTATCCTTGCCAGGATGAAGCACACTGGGCACAAAGCCCCCATCCAGAACCAGTGGAGATGCCATCCACTAGAGAGTCTGTGGCCTTGCACTCCCCAGGACCAAGCTGTGGGCAAACCTCCCACTTAAGAGATTGTGGCCTTGCACTCCCCGAGACCAAGCAGTTGGCAGACCACCCACTAGAGAGACCGTGCCTTTGCACTCCCCAGGACCAAGCAGTGGGCAAACCACCCACGTCAGACACTATGGCCTTGCACTCCCCAGGACCAAGCAGTGGGCAAACCACCCACTTGAGAGACTGTAGCCTTGCACTCCCCAGGACCAAGCAGTGGGCAAACCACCCACTTGAGAGACTGTGGCCTTGCACTCCCCAGGACCAAGCAGTGGGCAGACCACGCACTAGAGAGACTGTGCCTTTGCACTTCCCAGGACCAAGCAGTGGGCAAACCACCCACTTTAGACACTGGGTCCTTGCACTCTCCAGGACCAAGCAGGGGGCATGTGGCCCCCTCCAGGAGCAGTGGTATTGTACCATCTTCTGGCTGGGGTGCGCCCCCTTAGGTGCCTGTATATTTTTGACCTGATGCCCCAGCAGTGTTCTCTCCATTTTGAGGCAGGAGTCAAGTGGGGCATTGGCCTATGTGATATGGCCCTGTGGCCCATGGACATTATGGACTGGGCAATGCCCCTCCATTTGTATTTCTGTATATATTGTGTCTGTTTTTTAGGACGTATACCTGTTATTTAATCTTATTACACTCATTTTAATTAATTCCCTTTGTCCTTGCATTATTCCGGGGGGTACGGGGTGTATATGTAATGTTACTGCATCTGTTTGTGTGTATGGTGTTGGGGGTAAGGGTGTTGCCTCCTCCCCTGTGTGCTGTGGGTGGTACTCACCATGGTCGTCTTCGCCAGCGTTGGTATTCCTGGTGTAGGAGGAGGTAGACTAGCATGGGTAACACCTGTAGCTTGGGCTCCATGGTGTCAAGGTTCTTTCTTGAGTCTCCAGAGGTGAGTCCTTTGCCTTCTGTGTACTGTTTCCGCTGTGCTTTTAATGGCGTTAGTACCGCCCCATAAAAGCGGGTGGATTGGCTTGTTGTAATAGGGTGGGCGGTACATTGTCTTCCGCATGGCTGTTGGAGGTTACCGCCATGGTGCTTGTTGCTACCGCCGTGGTGGTCGGTGTGTTAAAGTGGCTGTCTGTGTTGGTGGTTTCCGCCGTGGTCATAATTCCAATTTTTTTAGCCCAGTCCTGTCTCCCTGGTAAGTATTTTTAAAATATATATATTTTGCCATCGGGGGCCCTAATGTGGGGCACCCTGCATGACCCTTGTCTCCTGTGCTGGCCATTGGGGTGGTGGGCATAACTCCTGTCTTTCCTAAGACAGGAGTCATGTTTTTGGTGGTTGTGCACCTGAAAATGGCGCTAGTCTGGTTAGAGGGATTTTTTTTGCCTCTAACCAGGCCAGTGTCATTTTCTGATGCTCAACCCCCTCCTTGCCTACCGCCACCCCCATCTGGCTAGCGTCTTTTTTAGGACGCTAGACCACATTTAGTTGCCTTCTTGTAAGTCAACACTGAGATGGTTGCCATAACATCAATGGTTTTGCAAATTAGTCTTGCTTTTGACATCCTTCTTGCAAAGAGGGCAGAGTTTGCAAGATGCTAAAAGTTCAACAATGATAACAGTAAGGAGCTGAGAATGTACATTAAGAATGTGACTGAACTGAAAAGCGATTTGAAGGAATTAGCGGCAATATGCGCCTGGGAAGCTCTATGAAGTGATTTTTCAGCAGTTGAAAAGTGGTTTGGAAATTTAGATAGTAGGATTATTGGAAGTATCTTGAGACCTCAGATGAAAATAGCCTATTATGCATTAGTTGTGTTTGGGTCTTTGTAGGTATACAAGAAAATGAAAGTGAAGAGAGAAGAGAAGAGTCAAAGAGAAGAGGCTTTTAAGCTTGAGAATAGATGAAGTATCTGTTACAGTAACATTAAGCAGTTAGAGGACTCCAGAAGATCTTACTTAGTTCAACCTTAGAGATTTTCATCTGTCTTTTTGATATGAGAGATTGTAATCTGATAAGGTGGCTTGATTCACTATCAAAGGTGGGACTTGTGAGCTGAGATCTAGTTGTTACCTTTCTCATCACACTGATGATCTATATGTGACTGAAATTTCAATATATTGAGCAAGATGCTACAAACAAGCAAAGCGGCTCAAATAATGGTGCCGCGCTCCACGACCGGTGCTCAATCCGAGGGTAAGCCGAACCCTCAAATTCACAAATACCAAAACAACATTCGGATGAGCACTCCTCCAAGGATAATAATTCAACTGTTTGTTTATTGATTGACCGTGACAGAAAAAGAGAGAACAACGCGTTTCGACCGTTACGGTCTTTGTCAAGTTCCATATTGAGCAAGATGCTAATAATCTAAGGTGGAGCACTAAATGTCTATATTGAAGTGTATTCACTGTACACTATTGATTTGATGTATGTGTTCTAGCCACATTCATTTACAGATAACAATTTATTTTGATTGTATATGTTTCCTTATGATGTTAGAGAATAGTTTTTACAGAAACGATAATGAATGTTTTTATATATGTGTATTAAATGTCACGTTAATGTTAAAGAATGCAGTTCCCACCATACCCATTGAAATGTATTACAGGTTATTTCACTTTACAATTCGCTGAAACAGTAACATTGGCAAGATTTATTAATGATGAATTTACAATTACAACATTTATATGTGTTTTGCTTAACATGAATAAAATGTTCCATTTAAAGTCTATTTGCTTTAGTTTAGTCAGTTGATTTGCTAGGCCTCAGTCCTGCAGATAGCAAGAAAGCTGTTTTATTTTGCTAATGTATCATTTCTTTACAGATGTCATTACCATAAAATGTTTGTTTGGAAATTCGATGTACCTTAGAAATGGGGCCTCTAGTTAGCAGAGGTAGACACCCTTGTCGATGTAGGGACCACAATCCTAGTCAGGGTAAGTCACAACACAATCCAAATGATCTTGTGCCCACTCTCCGGTAGCTTGGCACTGAGCAGTTAGGCTTAACTTAGAAGGCAATGTGTAAAGCATTTGTGAAATAAATCATTTAATAACACAGTGAAAACACCACAAAAATACACAACACAGGTTTAGAAAAATAGATATTTATCTGAATAAAATAATGTCACAACGACAACGATCCAATAAGCACAAGTTGAAATATCTTTTTAAAAGGTTCAATAGAGTCTCATTCCCTAGAAATAAAGTTGTCTCCTTGTTCCAATCAGTACCTGGCATGCGTCAAAAACTACGCATGGTGACCGCAGAAGAGATGCGTGGAAAAATAAGGTGTTGCGTCAGATTTTCTGATGTGGCACAGATGATGCGTCATTTCATTCCACGCTACAAGGATTTTGTGTCATTTTTCAGCATGCAGTCTTTGTTCCTCACTGCGATGCGGAGATATTTTGACACCCAGCGATGATACATTTAAATTCCTTGACACAGTGGAAGAAGGAACCAGCGCTGTGTCACTCCGGTAGGCGATGTGTCAAATTTTCCGTCACACGGTTCCAGTAGGGAAGTCAGGGCTGCGTTGTTCCAGTCAGCTGTGCAGTGATTTCCTGGCCGCAATGCAGGCTTTGCGTCAATTTCTGCAGGCATTGCATCGATTTTCGATGCACAAGGAATTTCTTGAAGAGGTGAAGTCTTTGTTGGCCCTGAGACTTCAGAAACAGGAGGCAAGCTCAATTCAAACCCTTCGACAGCACTTTTTGGGAAGAAGAGTCCTTCTAGCCAAGTCAGAGGCCAGCAGGGCAGCAGGGCAACAGCAGGGCAGCAGTCGTTCTCAGCAAAGCAGTCCAGATGAGTCCTTTGGGCAGCCAGGCAGCTCCACTAACAGGGTGCAGGTGTAGGTCCAGAAGTGTCTGAGTTGGTGGAGTCAGACACCAGGTTTTTATACCCCAAAATGCCTTTAGAGTCGGGGAGACTTCAAAGAGTGGTTTTGAAATGCACAAGTTCCCCTTTCAGCCCAGTCCTGTCTGCCAGGATCTCAGTATGGGGTTATCCATCCTTTGTGTGAGGGCAGGCCACTGGCCTTCGAAAAGTAAGTGTCAGGTCCTATACCCTTCCAGCCCAAGCAGACCCATTCATATGCCAATGTGACTGAGTGTCCTTTGTTTATGTGGGTGAAACGCACAAAGGAGCTGTCAACCAGCACAGAGTAGACGTTGATTGGAGATAGGCGGTAAGTCACAGATAGTTTAAAGTGCAGACAAGTGCTTACTTTCTAAAAGTCCCATTTCTAAAATAGTTATATCAAATTATAAAATCCAACCTCACAAATAAGCAGAATTTTCTATTACCATTCTGACCATACTAAATATGACATGGTTACCCCTTTCAGATCAGAATCTACCACTAAAAAGGTATATGAGGGCAGGCCTAATGCTAGTCTATGAACGTAGCGGGCCTCACAGTAGTGGAAAATGAATTTAGGAGTTTTCCACTACCAAGACATATAAAACACATATGTACATGCCCTGCCGTTTACCTATATAGCACCCTGCCCTATGAGTTATCTAGGGCCTACCTTAGGGGTGAATTATATGTGGAAAAGGGGGTGTTTAAGGCTTGAGAAGTACAGGTCTTACAATGGCAATCCTGAGACATGGTTAAGGGGCTACTTATGTGGGTGGCACAATCAGTGCTGCAGGCTGCTATTAGAATTTCATTTAAAGTCCCTGGGCACATGTAGTACACTTTACCAGGGACTTATAAGTAAATCAATTATGCCAATTAGGGATGAACCAATGTTACCATGTTTAAGGGAGAGAGCATATGCACTTTAGCACTGGTTAGCAGTGGTAAAGTGCACGGAGTCCTAAAACTAGGAAAAATAGTGTCAGAAAAGTGGAGGGAGGCAGGCAAAAAGTTGGGGGATGACCACCCTAAGGCTGTCAGGTCTAACATGTGTCCACCCCAGCTGAAAGTTGGGAGAGCTACTCAAACCCCTGGGAGCTCTCATCACTAAGGCGAAAGAATCTGGAGAGACCATCAGCACTGGCATGATCAGTCCTCAGGCGATGCTCCACTATAAAGTCCATTCCCTCCAGGGAGATGGACCACCTCCCATAGCGATCGGGCTGTAAGAATGCCCACTAGACACCAGGGCTTTGTGTTTCCTTTTGTAAACACATGAGGGGAGCGGCCCCTTGGGCAATGGCGTGCTGCCCAAATGGGGCATTTTTTTATTAGCTCTTTTCTACCCACCATTGGGGGAAGATCGGCCTATTTTAATTAGGCCTAAGCCACTGGACACCAGGAATCTTTTTTGTTTTAAATGTTTAGACTTGAGGAGCGACCCCTCAGGCAAGGGTTGCTCCCCTGGGGGCAAAATTGTTTTTATCCCATTTCTGTCCCCCTTGGGCAGATTGGCCTATTTTTATAAGGCCAATCTTCCCCCAAGGAGGGCAAAAACCACTAGACACCAGGGATTTTGTTTTTGTCATGTCAATTTCACACAGGGGAGCAAACCCTTATGCAAGGCTCGCTCTCCCGGGGGCACATTTATTTTAGGCCCTCTCTGCCCCCCCTTAGAGACAGGTTGGCCTATTTTAATTAGACCAATCAGCCCCCAACGGGGGGCTGAAACCACTAGGCACCAGGGTCTTTTTATTTTTTTTATTTTTTTACAGATGGGGAGTGACCCCTTAGACAAGGGTCCGTCCCCTGGGGCAAATTTATTTTAGGCCATTTCTGCCCACCTTGGGGGCAGATCTGCCTATTTCTATTAGGATGATCTGCCCCTAGGGAGGACAGATGCCACTTAGTCACCATGGATTGTTGTGTGTGTATGTGTGTTTTGTTTGGGGGGGCAGCCCCTTGGGCAAGGGTCGCTCCCCACAGGGGCACATTACTGTTGGCCATTTCTGCCCACCTTGGGGGCAGATGGACCTATCCCTTGGGGGTAGATCAGCCTATTTTTGTAAGGCCCATCTGCCCCCAAGGGTGCAGAAAGCCCACCATAGACCAGGGAAGACTTTAAAAAAAAAAAAAAGAGGGTGGGGGTATGGCCATACGCCCACCCCAAATAAATGAGGACAAAGCTGTTCTGCCCACCGGTGGGCAGCTGGGGCAATTACCCCCAATCCACTCCCCGGGGGCCGAAAGCCTAGAAGTTGCCAGGGAATAAAAAAAACAGCGGGGTGGTGACTTCCAACCAGTATGGGCATGGTTATTCCCCCACCCCAACTGAAGGGGGTAACAGTCTTTCAACTCCCCCCTGCACACTAAAAGATCTTATCCAAATGACATTTGATTATTTTGGGTTTTGGTTTTACATTTGGGCCATGAGATCTTGTCTAACTCTCAAAATCATCCCACTTGGAATGCACTTTTAGGACTTTGGGATGCTGCCATGTAGAAAAATCTACGAGACCTTGACACATCTGAAAACTAAACATCTGTGTGAGTCCAGTGTGGTGTGCTTCACATGCACCCCGCACCTTTGTCTGACCCACAACGCCCTGCAAACCTCCAACTTTGCTTGCAATCCCACATTTTTGTGATGGAACCTTCCGGAATCCGCAGGAATCCATCAAATTCCTACCACCCAGCATTGTCCAATATATACCCATAAAGATTCTGTCCCATTTGTCAGCCTACAAATGTTTTTTTTCAAACTGCCCTTTTGGACCTGCTTTGGTCCCCCTCAATTTTGACATGTTTTTGTCTCTTCCCTATCACAGGCACTTGGCCCACCTACACAAGTGAGGCATCCTTTTTATCAGGAGAATGAGGGGAACCTTCAGTGGTAGGAAATTTGTGCCATTGTGGTGATACCATGCAGGATTTCTGAGAAAATTAGATTTTCTTAGCTAAATTTAAGGTTTGCTGAGGATTCTGGGTTAGAAAACACTGGGGATCCACGCAAATCACACCTCCTGGGCCTCCCTTGGGTGTCTAGTTTTCAGATATGTCTGGGTTTGGTAGGTTTCCCTAGATGGCTGCTGAGTCCAGGACCAAAAACACAGGTGCCCCCTGCAAAAACATGTAGTTTTGTATTTGATAATTTTAATGTGTCCACATAGTGTTTTGTTACATTTCCTTTGGCGGGCACAAGGCCTAAGCACACAAGTGAGGTACAATTTTTATTGGCAGACCTGGAGGAACGCTGGGTAGAAAGAAGTTTGTGGCTCCCCTTAGATTCTAGAACTTTGCAGCACCGAAATGTGAGGAAAAAAGTGTTTTTTTGCTGAATTTTGAGGTTTGCTAAGGATTCTGGGTAACAGATCCTGGTGAGAGTGCCACAAGTTACCCCATCCTGTATTCCCCTAGGTTTCTAGGTTTCAAAAATGCCTAAGTTTGGTAGGTTTTCCTGGGTGCCGGTTGATCTAGAGACCAAAATCCACAGCCAGGCACTTTCCAAAATACACGTCAGTTGTCAAGTAAAAATGTCATGTTTCATGTTGTGTTTTGGGGCATTTCCTGTAGCGGAAACTAGGCCTACCAACACAAATGAGGTACCATTTTTATTGGGAAACTTGGGGAAACGCTGGGTGGAAGGAAATTTGTGGCTCCTCTCATATTCCATAACTTTCTATCACTGAAATGAGAGGAAAAAGTGTTTTTTGCCAACTTTTGAGGTTTGCAACAGATTCCGAGTAACAGAACCTGGTGACAGCCCCACAAGTCACCCCATCCTAGATTCCCCTAGGTGTCTAGTTTTCAAAAATGCACAGGTTTGGTAGATCTACCTAGGTGCCGGCTGAGCTAGAGGCCAAAATGCACAGCTAGGCACTTTCCAAAAAACACGTCAGATTTCAATGTAAAAATGTGATGTCTCCATGTTGTGTTTCCTGTCATGGACATTAGGCCTACCCAAACAAGTGAGGTACCATTTTTATTGGGAGACTTGGGGAATTACAGAATAGAAGAACTAGCGTTATTTCCCCTTGTCTTTCTCTACATGTTTTCCTTCCAAATGTAAGACAGTGTGTAAAAAAGATGTATATTTGAGAAATGCCCTGTAATTCACATGCTAGTATGGAGACCCCAGAATTCAGAAATGTGCAAATAACCACTGCTTCTTAAAACCTTATCTTGTACCCATTTTGGAAATGCAATGCTTTCCTTGATACCAATTTTTTACTCGTTATACTTCACCAAATGAATTGCTGGGTGCCTGAGGGGAAAAGACCTGGCAGCAAAGGGGTTAAGGGGGCCACCATGGTGCCATACCCCTGAACAAACCTACAGTAGTACCCAGTGAAGTCCAGGTAGGCTCTCACCTCTGTTTGGGTTCTAGGTGGTTGACAGGCCGTGATCATCTCAATCTTGGCCTGGAGGGGCTGCTCCTTGCCACCACCTATTAGGTGTCCCAAGTACACCACGGAACCCTGTCCAATCTGGCACTTACTGGCCTTGACGGCCAGGCCTGCCTGTTGCAGGACCTGGAGCACCTCTTGGAGGTGGAGCAGGTGTTCCTCCCAGATGGAACTGTAGATGGCAATGTCATCTAGATGGGTGGTGCAGAACATATGCTTACCAGCCAGGGTCCCGTTAACCAGCTGCTGGAAGGTAACAGGGGCCTTTTTCAAACCAGAAGGCATGACTCTGGACTGGTAATGTCCCTCATGAGTTGAAAAAGTGGATCTTTCTTTGGTCCCCTTAGTCAAGGCGATCTGCAAGTACCCTGATGTGAGATCAAAAGTACTGAGGAACTTGGCAGGGCTTATCCTGTCTATGAGCTCATCAGCTTAGGAATGGGGTGAGCATCAGTTTTAGTGACTGAATTGAGACCCTGGTAATCCACGCAGAACCTAAGTTCTGGCTTGGCATCGGGTGGGCACCCTTTGGTACCAGCACCACATGGCTGGACCAGGGACTGCTGGATTTCTCAGTTACCCCCAGAGCCAGCATCTTGGCAACTTCATCCTTGATACTGGCCTTCACCCCGTCTGACAACCTGTACATTTTATTCTTTATAGGGAGACAGCCTCCTGTGTCAATGTCATGGACACACAAGTGTGTGAGACCAGGGGTGAGGGAAAACAGGGAGAAGTATTTCCCCAGCAGCTGGTAGCAGTCCCCTCGCTGGTCCAGGGTCAGATAGTGAGAGATTGACACCCTCCACTGTCCCACCACCTTCTTGAGCGGAGAGTAGGTCTTGGAGAGGTCCCCTCTCATCCTCCACTCTTTCATCTGTCACCAGAAGCATGCTGACTTTAGTCCTCTCGAATGAGGCTTCAGTCTATTCACATGGAGCACCCTTAGAGGGATTCCTAGTGGACTGGAGGTTCACTAATTAAGTGGTCTCCCCTTTACGCTCCTTTATCTCATATGGGCCACTCCAGCAGAACCAAAGGTTCTACTAGCTCCATCACCGCCAACAGGCTGGCGGTGCTCCCACGAGCATTCTGACCGCGGCGGTTCAGCCGCGGTCAGAAGCGGAAAGTCGGCGGTCTCCCGCCGACTTTCCGCTGCTCGGGGGAATCCTGCGCGCTCCGCAGCCATGGGGATTCTGACACCCCCTACCGCCATCCTGTTCCTGGCGGGTCTCCCGCCAGGAACAGGATGGCGGTAGGGGGTGCCGCGGGGCCCCCGTAAGAGGGCCCCGCAAAGTATTTCAGTGTCTGCCATGCAGACACTGAAATACGCGACGGGTGCAAACTGCACCCGTCGCACCCCTGCAACTACGCCTGCTCAATTCTGAGCCGGCGTCCTCGTTGCAGGGGCATTTCCTCTGGGACGGCCGGCGCTCTTTTGGAGAGCGCCCACCGGCCCAGAGGAAATGTTAGAATGGCCGCCGCGGTCATTTGGCGGCGGAACCTTGGCGGACGGCCTCCGCCGTCCGCCAAGGTTAAAATCAGGCCCTTTGTCTCCAGACTAAAACTCTACCAGGCTGGTCTTCTGGTCATGCCAGCATTTCATAACTTGACTGGCCTCGAGGTTCCTCTTGGCCCTTTTCCAAAAGCGGTTAATCTTGTTGCGGAGGGCCAACATGTAGCTGACCATATCCCTGGGGGTTTCTTGAGAGCTTTCTCCTACATCTCTTGGACAATGCTTAGAAGTCCCCTAACAGAGTACCCATAGAAAAGCTGAAAGGGACTGAACCCTACCCCCTTCTGTGGTACCTCTCTATAAGCAAAGAGAAGGCATGGCAAGAGGATGTCCCACTTATGCCTCCTGGCCTCAGGCAGGCCTGTGATCATGCTCTTCAAGGGCTTGTTGAATCTCTCAAAGAGACCATTGGATTGAGGATGATAGCGTGTGGTGAACTTGTAGGTCACATCGCAAAACAAAATAAAATGATGGACGGAGTGTTGAAACTTTTTTAAAACTAACCCCCAGTCACAGATCTGGGTTTGATACATCATTATTTTGCTTGCCACGTCACCCCAGTTTGAACCCAGCCATATGAAAATCACTCTTTACCCTGTTGCTCATTGGAACAGTCTATCCCAATCTGCCAGGCCAGGACCTGTCTGGAGAGAAAACAAGCATCCTAGGACCAGTTTCAGGGTATCACCCTTCATCAGTCAGACTAGTTTGAATCCAGTGATGCAGCGAGCAAGGGACCCACATCTGGGCATACCCTAGCCACTTAGGGTGCACAAGGCAACATCACAAAACAAAATAAAATTTTCAACCACTCACCCCAGTCACAGATCTTGGTTTAAACCATCAAGCTAGCCTGGCTGATGAAGAGTGATAATCTGAAACTGGTCTCAGGATACTTGTTTCAGGTCTAGGGAGGACCTGGCCTGGAAGTTTGGGTTGGATTGTTCCCATGGGAACCAGGGTGAAGACTGATTTGTATATAGCTGGGCCAAACTGGGGTGGCATGGTGAGCAAAAGAGCAATGGATTAAACCCAGATCTGGGGGTGAGTGGTTGAAAAGTTTCAGCACTCCGTCCATCTTCCTTCTGTGTTGCTGAACTTGTAGGTCACCCCACATGCATCCCACATGGAGTTCATGTATGCAGACATAAAATGAGTGCCTCTGTCAGACACTATCTCCTTGGGGAACCCTACACAAGTAAAAATGCCCATAAAAGTTCTGGTCTCCGCCAGTGCAGTCACCGTCCTCAGGGGGATTGCCTCTGGGTAGAGGGTGGCATGGTCCACCAAAACCAGGATAAACCTGTTGCCTAGGGCAGTTTTGGGGTCCAATGGATCAATGATGTTGGTGCCCACCCTTTTAAAGGGTGGGCACCAACATCGGGAATTGGGATTGGGATTGGGGAGCCATGAGCTTTTTCCCTGTTTTCCAACTGGCCTGACAGGTAGGACAGGACCTACAGAATGTATCTGAGGCTGTCCGCATTCAGGGCAAATACAAGTGGGTGACAAGCCTGGCAAAGGACTTCTCTTGCCCTAAATGTCCTGCCAGGGGTGTGTCATGAGCCAGACCCAGTAGGAAGGCCCGGTAACATTGGGGGACCACCAGCACATAGGCTGCCCCAGTAACTGGAACCTTAGGCTCACTGTAAAGGAGATCTTTCTCCCAGAAGATAAAGTGATTTCCAGAGGCTTCACCTGCTGCTTGAGCTGAGGCCTTTTGCCTCAAGCCCTCAAGAGTTTGACACTCTTTCTGAGCCTTGCAGAACTCTTCACTTGGTTAGCCCACCCTCAAATTGACAGCTGGTAAGCTCAGGTAAGTCACCCAGGGTAGCAATGTCTTCCCCGGCTGGCTCAGGGGCCTCCTACTCAAGAACTCCACCAGCCTCCACTGTGGGAATTTCTGGGACTGGTTTCCCATGCCCCTTGCCCCTTTTATTAGCAGCTGTCTGGGCCATTCTTCCAAAGCTCCAGACACCCTTGACTACCCTCCTGAGCAGCCATGGATGTTGTGGTCATGCAGACCCACTCAGGCAATCCCATCATCTCCAAGTGAGACCTTAGCTCTACCTCCCTTCAGGTTCTGTGCTCAAGGTTATTGCCTAACAGAACATCTACAGGCATGGCAGGACTCACAGCTACTCTCAGAGTCCCAGAACCCCCTCTGTAGATGGCTCTCTCGATTGTCGGTGACTATGACTTGGTGGAATGTGTTTGGCAGCTCTACTGATGCCAGCTGACCCTCAACAGGGGTCGTGCTGGCTCCTGTGTCATGCTGAGTCCCCACCCATTGCCCATTAATGGTGATCCACTGCCTATACTTGGAAGTATTAGCTGGCATGTGGGGTTTTGGCACCATCGCTGCATCCCCCAGGGATACTAGGGTTACCTCTGTCTGTTCCCCAAAACTAACTGGGACTGCCTCCTCCCCGAGCGCTACACTAGCCAACCCAGGTGGCTGCCCACCAGTGAGGGCTGTGCCCTCTTTGGACATTTGGAGTCATCCTTAGAGTGACCATACTTGGAGCACTCTGCACATTGGGGTACAAATCTCCCTGTCTTATAGTAAAAAAAACCTTTCTTTTTTAATCAACCAGGGACTGGTTACCCCTATTCCCTTAGGAATTATTTTGGGGGCTTTATGAGAACTCCTTATTTTTAAGTTTTTCTCCCCCTTCTTTCTTTTATTGGAAACCCTCACCACCTTTGTGGGTGTCCCCCAGATACGTTTTTGAACACGCTAGTGCTAGGCCAGGGGTCTGCCTCCTCAGCAAGCTTCTTGGGATCAATCAGCTTACTGTCAACTAGGTGCTGGTGCAACTCTGTTAAGCAAATACTGAGCAAATGCTTTCTCAGGATCAAGTTGTAAAACCCAGCATAATCATTGACTTTGCTGCCTCTCACCCAGCCATTCAGTGCCCTAATGGAAAAATCAATAAAGTCTACCGAGGATTGGTTGGAGAGCTTGCTACTGTGCCTGAACCTTTGACAATACTTCTCAGGGCAGTCCAAATGTGGCAATTAAAATGGCCTTCATAGGGACATACTTGGTCTGGTCCCCAACCTCTAGTGTAAGAAGTGTGTCTCTCCCAAATATTGGCATGTGTTTCTACAAGCCTGCCCTTCATTGCTCTTCAGTAATCCCATGTGCCCTCCATACAACTTTATAAGCAGAAAAACACTTGTCAATGTCATCTTTCACCACAGAACTTGGCACCAAATCCTTGGGCATATGAACCTTTTTGTCTCCAGCAGGTCCTGTATGTATGCTGCCATCATCACTGGTGGACTCAGACTGCCTAGACTTGAGCTTCAGCTCTTTTATACTCAGTTCATGAGCTAGAAGTAGTTTCTTTTCTGCGAAGGCTCTTTCAGCCCTCCTCTCCTCTGTCTCCATTTGTAATCTGGCCAACTGCAGCCCGAATTCTGTCTCCTCTCTCCCTTCCTCTGCGGTCAGGCTGTAATTTGAGACACTGGTACCTGGTTCCTCAGGGGGCACAAATTTAAGGGTGTTACCACCAACTACTGTTGGCAAATCCTCGGGAGAGTCATCCACTTGCTCTCCCAACTCAGTATGCTCTTGTGAACAGGCTTCTGCCCAGGCCCTCAGAGCCTTTTGGTACTCCTCCTTCTTGGAGGGTCCCTGGGTAAGTACTCTCATTCCCTTGCAGAACCCTTTCAGCCAGCTAACAGTGTATTCTTCCAGCTTGGCTAAGTCAAACTCTCCAGCTCCTCCTTGGGACCCAGCCAGAGATATGTTGTATAGGATGAGATTAAAAGATGTCCAGAAGAAATGTTTTCAGAAAAAGAAACAATCCAGAAAATGATCATTGAATGTGGGTGGGTAGTGTTCACATAGCTATTCTATAGCACTGCACAAAAGCAAGCCCTTTCCTCACCGCTGATTACCAATGTTAGAAATGGGGTCTCTAGTTGGCAGAGGTATACACCCTTGTCCAAGTAGGAACCACAATCCTAGTCAGGGTAAGTCACAACACAATCCAGTTGATCATGTGCCCAGCCCCTGGTAGCTTGGCACTGAGCAGTAAGGCTTAACTTAGAAGGCAATGTGTAAAGTATTTGTGCAATAAATCATACAGTAACACAGTGAGAACACCACGAAAATACACCACACATGTTTAGAAACATAAATAATATTTATTTGGATAAAACAAGGTAAAAACGACAAAGATCCAATAAGCACAAGTTGAAATATCACTACTTTTAAAAAGTTTTTAAAAGTCTCAATCTTCAGAAATAAACTTGTCTCTTTTTTACACACAGTACCTGGTATGCATCAAACATAACAATGCACGGAGATCGTGGAGGAGAAGATGCTTGGAAAAATAAGGCATTGCATCAGATTTTTCGATGCAGCACAGACGATGCATTATTCCTTTCCACGCCACAGGGGGTTTATGTCATTTTTTGGTGTGCAGTCTTGGTTCCTCACTGCGATGCGGGGATTTTTTTACACCCAGGGACAATGTGTTGAAAATCCTTGAAGAGTGGAAGAAGGAACATGCGCTGCGTCCATCCGCTAGGCGATGCGTCACATTTTCCGTCACAAGATAGGCGCTGCATCGAATTTCCGGACGAGAAGTCGGAGCTGGGTTATTCCGGTCAGCTGTGCAATGATTTCCTGCCTGTAATGCAGGCCTCACGACAATTTCTGCAGGCATTCCACCAATTTCGATGCACAAGGAATTTTTGAATTGGTGAAGTCTTTGTTGGCCCTGACTTCAGAAACAGGAGGCAAGATCAATCCAAGCCCTTGGAGAACATTTTCGGGGAAGACAGAGTCCTGCCAGCCAAGTCAGAGACCAGCAGGGCAACAACAAGGCAACAGTCCTTCTCAGCAAAGCAGTCCAGATGAGTCATTTTGGCAGCCATGCAGCTCCTCTAACAGGATGCTGGTGTGGGTCCAGAAGTGTCTGAGTTGGTAGGTCTGAGTTGGTGGGGTCAGAGACCCAGTTTAAATACCCAAAAATGCCTTTGACGTGGGGAGACTTCAAAGAGTGGTTTTGAAGTGCACAAGTTCCCTTTTCAGCCCAGTCCTGTCTGCCAGGGACCCGGTGTGGGGTTATGAGTCATTTGTGTGAGGGCAGCCACTGGCCTTTGAAATGTGTCAGGCTCTCCACCCTGCCAGACCAGGAAGACCCATTCAGTATGCAGATGTGACTGAGTGTCCTATGTTTGTGGTTGTCTGTGTGAAGTGCACAAGGGAGCTGTCAACCAGCACAGACCAGACGTTGCTTGGAAAAAGGCTGTAAGGAACAGATGGTGTTAAGTGCTGAGAAATGCTCACTTTCGAAAAGTGCCATTTCTAAAATAGTAATATAAAATCCAACCTCACCAATAAGTAGGATTTTCTATTACCATTCTAGCCATACTAAATATGACCTGGTTACCCCTTTCAGATCAGAATGTAACACTCAAAAAGTATATGATGCCAGGCCTAATGCTAGTCAATGAAAGGAGCAGGCTTTACAGCAGTGGAAAACAAACTTAGGAGCTTTTCACCACTAGGACAAATAAAACATATATGTACATGTCCTGCCTTTTATCTACATAGCACCCTGCCCTATGGGTTACCTACAGCCTACCCTGACTTATGTGTACGAAAAGGGGAGTTTAAGGCTTGACAAGTACTTTTAGATGCCAAGTCAAAGTGGTAGTGAAACTGCACACACAGGCCTTGCACTGGCATGCCTGATACATGGTTAAGGGGCTCCTTATGTGGGTGGCACAATCAGTGCTGCAGGCCCACTAGTAGCATTTCATTTACAGGCCCTGGGCACATGTAGTGCACTCTACTAGGGATGTGTTGGTAAATCAAATATGCCAATTGGGGATGAGCCAGTGTTCCCATGTTTAAGGCAGAGAGCATATGCACTTTAGCACTGGTCAGCAGTGGTAAAGTTGCAGAGTTCTAAAACCATCAAAAACAGTGGAGGGAGGCAGGCACATAGTTGGGGGATGACCACCCTAGGGCTGTCAGGTTTAACAATGTACGATTGTTTTATTCACAGACAGCCTGAGAAAGTAATCTTGGGGATAGTACACTGAGAAACAGAGAATGTGGAGACTGGCTCAACTTACAATTTGTTGCAAAGTCATACAGAACAACAAAGATGGATGCTTCCCCAAGACGGTCTTGGGAACTTGTCTTGATGTTACAGATGCCTGTTGTATCATGCACTATGACTGGACAGTGAAATCTTTTGATGCATGCAGCATTAAAGATGGACAAATCATTGTTCTTTTTGGACTTTAATTTGCTGTTTCCAGTTAGTAGCAATAAGAAGACATAATTTGGACTTTAGTGAAATCCATTGGACTTTGAGAGGTACAGATATCTTTGCTCTTGCCTTACACGGTCCACGTGATTAGCTGATAGATGACTTAGATGTTTTCCCTTGACCAGATGAGAACACTCTTGACCAAGCTTCTGAAATGCTGACACCTTCCCATTTTGCTTACTTTCTGCGAACCTTAGTGAGCTTCATTTTGCCCTAGATGTTTTCCTAAGTTCTTTTTATACTTTATTTTTTACTTTTTGTCCACATGTTTGTAGTCATGGCACATTTCAACAACTGACTCATTGATTTTCCCTCACTCAATTAGCTAACTTAGATTATTGTTGATTGTCTTCATGTTTAGAAGAGTTGGCCAGCATTTGCCATCTAAACATCAAGTTCATCTCCTGTTATTCTGCATTGCCCTTATCGAATGTTGAGTTTGCTTGGAGTTAGAGTTCATAAACTTCTTCTGTTTGGGCTGTCCTGTGGTGATATTGTATCTTTATAGTTTGTTTTTGAGAATTATAAAGGTAATTCTGTTAATTTAAATGTTGATTGATTTGAAATGTTAACTTTCTCTTTCCTTTTAGCTAGGGTGAAAAGATAGGTCAACCCCGTTAAGAGAATACCTGAAATGTTCCTACAACAGTTAGATTTCTGTACAATTGTGTTAGATGAATTTTCCTGATGCAAGAGTTAAATTAGTGAGGACTAGGAGAAAATCAGATGAGGAGGTGATGTAAAATGCCTTGACTTTTGAAAAAAATTGATTTTGTTCCCCCATCTCCCATCTATCCATTGCAATCGTGGTTCAGAATTAATTACACTTATAGTTAAACTGTCACAATAGGTTTAATTACCTAACTCTTGTGCTTTGAAGTTATTATGTTTTAATTCTACATATTACATTTAATGAGGTTGGCGGAATCAAACACAATTGTTAGCGCTGCTGCTTATTTAGGGGTGAACAAAGGTAAAAGGTGCCATATTACGGTTATTTCCTTGTAAGAACAGAGATTTGCAAAGCAAGTCAAAGGCAATTGAACCTTTATTTTGAAAGTGCAGCATCTTCTTCAAATTATGTGTTCTGCTAGAATTATCTATCAAAATAAAAACCAGGTGTGTCCTCATCCTTGCTTCCTTGTATGAGGTGTAACGTGACAAAATGCATACATGCTGCAATAAAACCTTTACTGCCAGAGAAACATTTCAAACATGCAATCATTGTCATTCGGCAGAATGCAACACCTATGTAAAGAGGATATAACGAGGAGAAATAAAGATGTTTCCCCTTGTTACGCCAACCTCAGGCACACACACACAATGTTGGCGTACATCCATGGCTACAAGTCTATATTTGTTTGCATCAAAATCCACGGGTGGATGCACTGAAACGTCCACGCACCGCCCATGGTATGCCCCTCTAATGCAAAGTAATGCAAGTTGGTGCACTATGCTCCATAACTATTTTGTACAAAGCAACATAGCGATTTCCATTGTAAATATCAAAAATGGATTTTGTTTCTGTGTTAAAAGAGTAATGAAACCCAACTTAAAACAATTTTAAATGTGGCCTTTGTCTACACAAAATGGCCTTGGCTTTCTGTTGACTGTGCCTCTGCCATCAAACATCAGTCAACTTTCCAGCTATTGTTCTTCCTTCTCCTTCCATATCCTCATTTACATATTTCTCAGTCTACCTTCCACTATTCCGGAGACACACACTAAAATATCATATTTCATGTCTCACCACTTTAGGTATGACAAAAATATAATTGCTGACTTCTCCATCCTTATATCTTCAAAATCTGTCTCCCAAAGCAACAGCGCCTACTTTGGAAAAATACATCCCCCTTACTCATGCAACACCAGAACAATGAAGGCTTCACAGGTTAACCTAGAATAAAACATATTTTTGAAAATGTTAACACAATCTTCCATTATTAAGAAAATAACAAATAATACCGTAAGTGACGATGGTATTTTAGCATAAGGTAGGCAGAGTCCAGTTGTTTAACAGCGTCTTACTTGATAAATGAAGCCTTTCTTTTTAGATAAAGTGACTGCAGAATCTTTGCTGAAGTATCTCGTGTTGGTGCATGATATTTTTTCGTTGATATTTTAAAAAAGATCCTGCACTAATGTCAGAGCTGCTTGAGACCTAATTAAATTGAAATCTGTTTAACTGTCATAAAAGTTAATGCAATAATCTGTTCAAAATAATTGCAGCGGAGAAATTTTAATTTAAAGTTTCAGAAGGCAATCGCCTCCACTGTTAAACAGCACTAAATTATGCATCTCATAAAATTAATGGAATTTTCATTTTTAATTAGCAGATAAACACATGAGAGCAGAAAAATGCATAGAACCCGAGAACGGAAGACTGTTTTGTAAAGAATGAGAGGATAAATTACTAACAGGATGTTGCTAAATGTAATTGGCAGAATCAAACAGGAGAGCTTACAGTGGCAGAAGGTGCACCGCTTATTGCTGAGCTCGCTGGCTGAGAGGGTATTTTAATCAGCTGTGTTTCTTAATATGGAAGCCGTGTTCTCTTCAGATGAAGAATAGGCCCAGAATAGCCCCACCATAATCTTCACTCTTGAAATGCAGCTGGTGTGATTGTTGGTGAAGACGGAAATAAAACAAAATAAGGGAACTCAGAAATCCAGCGCGTTTGGGAATTGTGTGTCTGCAGAGCATAATAGGCGTGCCTGACCCGTGGATCTCCACAAATCTTTTCATAAGAACATGTGCCAACTCTGATATTTACCTTACACAGGCGCCTGGCTTAGAGTTGTTCGTATGATTTTGACTTCCCAGTTTTAGCAAGAGGGGTGGTCTCTTAGCACAGAAGGGGAGCAACATTTAATGACTTCTTGAAACCTATTTAGTGAAGAGCAATACAAGTATTGAGCTAAAAACAATTAAAAAAATAAATTAGAACTTGAAATATTATTATAACAGATCAGAGTAAAGATGTTTCCACGGAAAAGGAGATGTGTTAGTGAATGGATAACCGCAATTGTGCTGACTAAACATGTCGATTCACAAAGCCTGTTCCCTGGACATAAGTAAATGAAGTAAGTGGATGAATGAAAATGATTTGCAATGCGCAATGCTACCCATATAGGGACACAGAACGATGTACTGAATATAAAAATCACTGTCACTGAGTGTGACCTGTGTTTCAGAAAACCGGCTTTCCGGAAGTAATGTACTGCAACATACTACGCTACAGGACAATTCATTTGGCAAAATGTGCTACAAATGCATGGAACTTTTAACAATGTTTTTGTATAGCTTCCACGTTGTCTTTTTACTGCATTTCAGCGCTAGCACAGGGAGTTGGTGCTTACGACTTGAAACTACAGAAATTACTTGTGTTCAGTTAAGAAACAGCCACTGTGCATTTTTGGCGCACAAGTGTTTTTCAAGAACATTCTTAAAAAGCCTGACTCGATGTCTGCCACCATGCCTTGCTGTTTGTGGAATGTCATAGGTCCCATCTCTTTGAAAGATTCAAAATTGTAGAATGTCTATTAACTGACCCTCAAAAAAGGATCTCAAGAAAGGAAGAAGTGACTAACAGAAGAACACTTCATCTTGCCAAATAATTTTAGGATCACTATCAGCTACGGATATCTTCAGATGAGCTTGCTAAATTTTATGTGATGCTTTTTTTCCGAGAATACTTTTCAAAACGTTTCCCAAACATCAAATGCATGTTTACAAAAACACAGTGGGACCGATTCACAAAGATGTTGCTTTGAGTAGGTGTAACTTCCACTTGTAGTATTCTTGCCTTACTACTATATTCCAACAATAAGGTAAGATAGGAGCAGCTTATTTTGGCATTCAGGAGCAAGCCAGTAGAACTACAAGAGTAAATAACACCTCCTCCCACCAGCATTTAATTGGCCCGTTCCATTTTTAGAATCACCCATATAGTTTTGACGATATAGTTGTGAAAATAGATCTGAATAGGCCCCTGACTTCAATGCTAGATTAGAGTATTTGTCTTCTAAATTCGTAGTTGACAAGCCTTCCTTTTGAAACCGAGATAGAATATCAGAGGCCCTACCTTGTTAGTGTTTTGAAAACTCTGATATCTTGGATGATAATTAGAGTTCTATCCCTGGCTTGAACGTAAAGGTCAAATGATGTGTGATGTCACTTCCGCTACCCCTGGCCTTTTGGTTAATTGACCTTTACGCCACAATTATTCGGATGTAGACTACATAAATCTCAAACGAGGCAGAAATGCCAGAAACTCTACCTTTAACGAGGTTGCTCTGTGCAAGAAATGACTGCAGTCAAAGCAGCACCATAATAAGAGTCGAGAGATAACTGAGAATGACAGTCAAGGATGAACAAAGTAGGCATATATTTTGGGCCCTAAATACTAAAGCTCTTCTCCTTGAAACAAAGACAGATTAATATCCTGAAAAAACTAGAAAGATTGTAATTTTTGAAACCTAGAGATTTTCCGTTAGCAAGTTCTGCTCAGGGCTGGAAACAAATGTTTCTCATTGGAAAGTCAGTGCTGCTGATTCAATGGGTGTGCCTTGCTGCACAGAGACCTACAGCACTGGAAGGTAGATTTATGTATCATGTCCGCATCAGTGAAACTATAGCCTAGCTTCTGGTCTAAACTGAAATCAAGGATGAGAACTGGAAGTGACCCTGATACACTGCACCAATCAGTCACACATTTAAGGGAAGAAAGGGACATAGTCCATTGATGGCTGATTAATTTCTAACCAGGTTGGTCCGTCAAAATGTAAGAACCGCTATAAAAAAGTAAAGGAAGCCCTGGACTTGCATTGAGAGAGCCCCGGCCTCCCTGAAGGTGTTTTGTATTGCATTCATTTGCTAACATCTCCACCATTATACATATCAAAGGAAAATAATGAATATGTTTATGGCAGTTCACTGTGATAATCCGAACAACGCTCAAGCTATGCCACAGTATGTGATCAGTGCTTAATTTATGCTTGTTGTTTCCGGTGCTGAGCACCTGCACTTATTTTTAAGTGCTGGGGCTTATTTTTCTGCTCAAGCATTTGCTGTGAGCAAAAGACATATTTGGGAAAGACGGAAGAAGGGAAAAACGAAAAAGCGCCACAAAGGGAGAAAGTAGAAATCTGCAAGAGTGAGCTGAAGGGGCAGGGAGTGGCTTTACATGGATTGAAGAGGCGCGAGATGGCTTCAGGATTACGCTGCCTCAGTATTCCGTGTTCCCACATTTAATTGCAGCAGCTGTGTGTTTAAAAGGAGGCTTTGGGCACCGGCACGTTTTTATTTACAAATTAAGCACTGTATGTGATGGAGGAATAAGGCACACATTAAATGGTAAATTCCATTGAGTGTGCTTTATTATGGTGTTGGCTCAATCATTCACTTCCTCTTTTCCTTGTAGTTACTCATTCATTTCCTCAATCTCTCATGCTCTATCTCAATATTTATTTATGTGCTTTTTCAAATGTTACTGGGGTTAGTAATCCTATTATTAGTAACAGTGTGCTAGCTTGTAATTTGCAATTAATTCTAGAGAATAAGGTTCCGATGTACAAAGGGATTGAGTGTTCACAGACCATCTGATTTGGTAACTCAGAGGGTTTGGGAAGGGTAAAACCCCTTTACAAACGTACTAAACTCATTTATTGATTCAGAAAAGGATTTCAGAATTGTTGAATGTGTTTAGGAAACCACTGGCACTTGGAAAGGCGTGTTAAAGGCCTCTCTTCCAAGTACCAATTCCTTATGGTATGGATTAATTTTTGCGACCAAAATCCAGTTCCAAAACAATAATATTTTGCTGACACCTCAAAGGAGTTGATAGTAGGTACCACTTACTCCTAAAAGATGCTTGTGAAACTTTTCATTTTTTTAAATGCATTCCGTTTTTTTCTATATTTAAAAGCAAACACAGACCTGGCAGTCTACTGACCCCAGCATACCACCATCTCCATGGTGGCAGCATATTGTTGTAGGTCCCAATTTGTGTCCTACTTCAATATTTATGAGGCAGGCAGAATTGCAATCCACTACAATTCTGTATTTTTGAAATGACCTATTAGAACATAGGTAATTTGGGAGAATACAAATGTATTCAGTAAAAGTCTGTGCACACATTATGTCCCCTTTAATCAAATGCATTCTTAGTACATATGGCCCTTACTTTTTTAGAGAAGATATATAATATTCTACTTTTGACTGTACTGAATATAGGGGCAGACGTACAAACCTTTTTTTCCTGTTGCAAATGGCCTTTGCCACTAGAAAAAAGCATTCACCAATGTTCAAACCCAATTTTGCGATTCGGTAATCCATTTACAAAGTCGCTATTAGGAAGGGGCATTCAAAGGGCATCTCTGCCAGTGGAATGTATGATTGTTTTGTGATTGTGAATGCGGTCACAAAACAATTGCAGTTAACACCAATTTCAAATTGGTGCTAACCCATTTGCAAACGGGAAGGGGTCCCATGATGAGGTAGGTCATTTGAAACCCCATTGGATTGTTGTACATATTGTTTTTGGTCTTGCAATTTGCAATTCCCAAATGGATTGCAAATTGTGAGTCGTAAAACAAATGGTCAAACATCTGACCCATAGTTGTTTATCCATTCTGTGTAAATGCCAATTTTAATGTAACATTGGCAATATAATTCTAGAAATAAAAGGTGAATAGAGATTATGGTCTCCATTGAAGATAAATCCTTCAGATAGGTAACATTTATTTTAATAATGTAGTCCTTGTGGGCCTGATAACAAAGACTGAACAGGTGCATTTGCAATTATGCACCAGCATTTCCATATTGCATGCATTTTATTTGTGATACATAGCCCTGGTAATTCCAGATAACATGTACTGCACATTTACAATTTTGCACTTGCATTTGCAAGAATGTTATTTTTGTTTTTCACTGGGTAGTCTGAGAAATATGGCCCTTTTCAATTGGTTCAAACATCAGAGCAAACTTGCACTGATATCAGCTGTACCTAGTTTCTAAGTATTCCAGAAATATTGCCAAAATGTTGCCAAATTGCATCAACATCAGTGCAATTTATGTACTTCACAGATGCATTCTTTAACAATTACATCACAATCTATAAAAGTAGACAGTTGGCCACCTTGTTAACAAGGTAGTTACGCTTATGTCCCCCTCATCCTCTGAAGTATAGATCTTCTGTGGAACACGTTACAATGTCTGTTCATTCATCATTCAAATTATATTTTTGCTTTTTACTATATCCCTGATTTAATGGTTTTCTATGTTTGAAGATTATGACAGAGTCCTGAAATTACTTCCCACTGCTACTCCTCTACTTATAGCACCCTGAACATGCACTTAAAAAACACAAACAGAATACACTTTGTCCAATTCCTCTCTTAGCACTCAATGAATAACCTGCCTCTGCTCAGTCACTAACATGGTGACATTGTGAACTGTATCCTCATTTGAAAGTTGCTCCTCACCATTAATCCTAACTCCAGCGATCACACATTTATCCACATAACTATAAATAAAACTTAAAAAAGAACATTACGACGTAAAAGAAAATGGTCACCCTCTTTAATCCCTTCAAATCTTCAAATTCAGGGCAGTCTTGCCTCCCTTGCTATGATTCCATCACTCGTATGGCTAAACCAGCCTTATGACGCCCATAGGCCTCTCCACCCATTCAGTTCTGTTGCACTCCTCTTCACCCTATTCGCTCATCAAAATATAAATGATTTAGGCCTAACACTCTTTTACCTTCACTGCTCTTGTTTTGCTGAATTCTCTTTCATTGTATTAGCACTACAAGCACTTTGCCACTGATAACCACTGCTAATGTGCATGTGCATTCTCCCTAAAAGATGATAAGGGATAACTGACATTTAGGGGCAGACATGAAAATGATGCTATGCTTAAATTATTTGTAATATAAAACCCTTTTTAATTGTAAGGGGGTATTTTATGTCACAATTCTGAAAATGCCACTTTTAGAAAGTTGGCATTTTCTTCTCCTAGGCATTTGGTGCCTTTTGCCTGTGCCCTATATAACATGACTTAGTGTAGTTGGCCTTTGTGTATTCCTCCCAGACAAGGAGACAAAGGAGCACTAGATGTTGTCAGCATGGGTCAACCTGACAAAATGGTTGAGCGCAGAGCTGTTCCCTCCTTCCACTACGTTTCAAATAGATGTTCCAGCAGACACACAAAGAGACTTGACATCAGCCTATTGTGACCCCGGACCACTCACAGCCTAGTCAGGGGAAGGAAGGAAGTTTTCAGAACCAGATGTTGGAGTTGTATAGGTATGCTCCCCATTGCGAAAGATGGCACCAGGCATAAATATTCAACCCCCTGCAGAGACCTGACCAGCACCTGCCCGGTTGACCAGACCCAACTGAGCCTGCCTCTTCCCGATACTGGCTTCTGCTGGAGTCAGTTCTTATCCTTAAGATGTGCTCCAAGGTCCTGAAGACTTGGCTGGGATCAGAGTCTATTCCTCCTGGCTCAGATCACAAAGCATTTCGAAGCAGGACCTCACAATTCCTGATCAGCAGCCTCATTGGAACTGACCAGAGAATTTGAAATTGTATATTCCCCAGTTACACTGATTGGATGTTTCTCACTCTGTTATGAGTTTATTTATTAAAGATTCCTCTATGTTTCTAGATAAGTGGGATTTTTCTTGTGTTGTCTTTTCACTTTATTACTGTTTGAGTGCTGTAAAATTGAACTTTATTAATTGCTTCTAATTGATGTCTGACTGCTTTTGTGCTAGTTTACCAGTGGGTAAAGCTATGTTCTTTTGGTGCTGTTTTTTTGCTCACCCTGACAAGGAATGTGGTTGTTGCTCGAAATAAATTTCACTCCCTCAACCAATAACTCATTTTCTCACAAAAGGTAAAGTTAGCTGGGCAAAAAAAGGAAATAATGGAAAATAAAGCATCTCTACAGCTCCAAGTGTCCTTTCAGAGTCCTTACAGCATACCTAATGTTGGATTGTCAAGCTAGAAACCAAAATCCAATGAGTATCCTTATCCTCCTTGAGTCTCTAACCTACTGGCAGAAGAAACCTTGGGAAAAATAAGTCAACGAGAAGAGAAAGAAAAACACATCATTCTCCAATTATGGTCAAGTGATAATGTCTCTCTTACACTGGATGGAATTGCAGTAGAATGGCATGCAAGTCTAGTCATTATTGTCAATGAAAAAGGTTACTAAATAGAGGGCCTTGACTATTAATGCATCAATATTTACCAAAATTGAAATGTGGTTTACCAGTTGCCAAAGGTAACATACAGTGGACACAGGTAGAAAATAAAAGGAGCCTTTCCAGCACATAGGGAAACATGGGAGATAGGCAGCAATGCAACAGAGGCTACCAAGCAAATGAGAACCAGATGCTCTAAACAGCAACAGGGGAACACAGAGTAGGACTAAGGTAAAGGCAGGGAAGAGAAAGAGAGAACTGAAAATTAAAAAAAACAAAATAAAGGTTTGAAGACTAGGTGCAAACTGCAGCATCAGGCAAATACCCATGCAACTATGCAAAGCGTTTCCATATGAAGAAAGCATGGCAAACTCATTTCATATATGGTGGCTACCATGATTACCCAAGAATAACTCTTTCTTTCCGGGATGTGTGTAATCCCCAGTAGAGGTCTGGAGTCTATATCTGGTGAAATGTGGTAACTTTCAATCTACCTGTGTTCCATAATCTTCAGTATCTTCCTTTCAAGGTGTAATATTACCTTTTTTGTAATTGTAGGAGTCTGGCCTGCTTTGTAGTGGTACCCAAGATACTTACACCTTATACCAGGTCCAGTTATCCCTTATAAGTGACATGTGGGCAGTGTTCTAGCAGCTTAGGCTGTCTAGAGGTAGTTGTAGCAGATCAGCTAAGGCTGAACTAGGAGACATGCAAAGCTCCTGCAATACCACTATAGTTACACAGTACTTATAGACAATAAAAGACAATACTCACTGTTACCAAAAATAAAGGTTCTTTATTTTAGTGACACAAGGCCAAAAATAACTTAAAGGCAATACTCCTCCTGTAGGTAATATATATACTAGTAACCAAAATCAGGTAAGTAAACAATCATATAATAGTGCAAACAGTAGAAAATACAATAGATTGCAATGGGCCTAGGGGAAACACAAACCATATACTAAAATAGTGGAAGGTGAATAACCAATCCCCCCCTAGGCAAGTGTAGTGTGTAGAGGGGCACTGGGAGTGTAGGAAAACACCAAAGGCAAGTAAAGTACCCCACCCCAGAGCCCAGGAAAGCAGGAGCAAAGTACAGCAAGTTTCCTCATGACACACTACACGTTGTGATAAAGGATTTTGCAAGAACTAAGCAAGACTGTGAGCAACAACCAATTGATTCCTGGACCTGAAGACCTGTAGAGAGAAGAGACCAAGTCCAGGAGAAGAAGAGTCCAGGAAGGACAGGAGCTCCTGCCAACCTAGAAGATGGTGCAACAGTGGATTCTCCGGTAAGAAGAAAAGTACAGAAGAGCACCAAAGAAGATGGCTGCGGGTTCCTGCTTGGTGCAGGTGATGCCCCACGTCGAGTTGTTGGATGCAGGCTGTTTGTGTTGCTGGATTCCACCAACAAACCTTGGCCCAAGCAAGTACGCAGTTTGCGTCAAAAAGGAGCTGCCTGGACCCAGGAGGGACCAGGGTGTCTCAACTCAGACTGAGGAGACAGGGTGTGCTCTCAGCATTTCAGAAAGCCCTCAGAAGGCCAAGCAGCACCTACGGGAGTCCCAGAACACTGGGACAAAGAAGATGCAAAGTGCGGTTGTTGCAGCACCACACAGGAAGGTCCCACACCGCCGGAGAACAACTCAGGGAGCTGTGGGTCACAGGATGGAGTGCTGGAGACCTGGGCTATACTGTGCACTAAGGATTCTTGGAAGAAATGCACAGAAGCCCAAGGAGCTGCAGAAGACGCAGTGCACAGGGGTACTGTCGAAACATGGGGAGGCAAGCTCTTACCTCCACCAAATTTAGACATCTGGACCTTTGGACAGTCTGGGTTACTTCGCCCCACCACCTGTGTTCCAGGGAGCATCCTCGTCATCAGGAGAGGAGTCCCAGAGTACTGGTTGTGTTCACAGAAGGGTGCCTGCAGAAGCAGGGAAGTGGCTCTGTCACTCCACGGGAAATTCCTTTGGTTTTTCTGGTGCAGGGTGAAGAGCATGCACACCTTGGAAGCTGTTGCAAAAGCTGGCTTGAGCTGAATTTGCAGGTCATACTAGTTGTCCTGGATACTTTGTTGCAGTTACAGCGGTTGATCCGATGGTCAGAAGCTGAAGTAGAGGATGCAGAGGAGTCCTGGAGGAATCTTGCAAACCGAATCTGAGGAAACAGTCAGAGGAGAGACCCTAAATAGCCCTGAGAGGGGGATTGGCTACTTACCCAGGTATGCACCTATCAGGAGGGGTCTCTGACATCACCTGCTGGCACTGGCTACTTAGATGTCTTCAGAGGGTCCCCACACCTTGGAATCCAAGATGGCTAACGCCAGGGACACTCTGGAGGAGCTCTGGGCACAACCGCTGGGGCTGTGATGGACAGGGGAGTGGTCACTCCCCTTTCCTTTGTCCAGTTTCATGCCAGAGCAGGAACTGGGTGCCCCTGAGCCGGTGTAGACTGGATTATGCAAGGAAGTCACCATTTGTGCCCTTCAAAGAATTTTCAGAGGCTCTGGGAGGCTACCCTAGCCTGTAACACCTATTTCCAAAGGGAGAGGGTGTAACATTTTTCTGCCTTCCTGGGATTGAGCTGCTCAGTCCCCAGGAGGGTCGAAACCTGTCTGTGAGGTGGCAGCAGCTGGGGCTGCAGTGGAAACCTCAGAGAGCTGGTTTGGCAGTACTGGGGGTCCATGGTGGAGCCCCCAGAGCACATGCGATTGCCACCCCAATACCATATTTGGAATGGGGGGACAATTTCATGGTCTTAGACATCTCACATGGCCATATTTGGAGTTACCATTATGAAGCTACATATATGTATTGACATATATGTAGTGCATGCTTATAATGGTATCCCCGCACTCACGATGTCCGGGGAATTGGCCCTGGGCAACGTGTGGGCATCTTTGCTAGTGCAAGAATGCCCTCACACACAGTAACTTTGCACCTAGCCTTCAGTAAATGAAGGTTAGACATATAGGTGGCTTATAAGTTACTTAGGGCCACATGTATGAAGATTCAGTTTTGCGACTTGCAAACTGCGAGTCTTAGCGACTCGCAATATGCGAGTCCCAAAACCAGATGTACAACAGTGCCAATGACACTGTCTGCGATTCGCAATGGAGTTGCAAATGACCTACCTCATGAATATTCATAAGGTAGGTGGCAATTTGCGACCCCATTGGGAATGGCAGCACTCAAAGGGATGGTGGCCTGCTGGTGTCAGCAGACCACCATGTCTGTGACTGCTTTAAAAATAAAGCAGTATTTAAAAAAAAAATGCAGCCTGTTTTCCTTAAAGGAAAACGGAATGCATTTTGAACAAAAAATAAAAGGTTTTTTTTCATTTTTTCAGAGCAGACAGTGGTCCAAGAGATGTTTTCGCATGCATTCACAAAGGGGAAGGGGTCCCATGGGACCCCTTCCCTTTTTTGAATGGGTTAGCACCAATTTGAAATTGGTGCTGACTGCGATTGTTTTGCGACCGCATTGGCGGTCACAAAACAATCACACATACCATTTAAATTTGCTATTACGGAGGGATGCCCTTGACACGCCCCTTCCTAATACAAAATCGCAAAACCCAAACTGTGATTCACAGTTTGGGCTTTGAACATCCCAAAAAGCATTTTTCTAGTCGCAAACAGGCCGATTCTGCGAATCGCCCCCTTTGTGACTAGAAAAATGCTTCGTACATCTGGCCCTTAGTGCAGTGTAAAATGGCTGTGAAATAGCACTACTTTACTCAGGCTGCAGTGGCACTCCTGATGAAAGGTTGGCACTGAGTGGGGAGCACTCGTTGGGAATTTTAACGTCTGCATGTTCCAGGAAACATGGGCAACGCATTGTACATACAAACAAGGGTATAGTTCCTTTTTCAAGCCTGCTAAGCCATCTTTAGCTGGCAGGGCGGCAGGGGGTTTAATCACATGGGTAAAATCTATAGAGGGGAGTGGTACAAAGGAGATATATGTGGATTCTCATGATATTTTGGCCGTTGCTATCTACCCAGCCTCAGGTACTCCTGTCCTTTGTCTAAATATTTATAGCAGACCGGGACCCTCAAATCACCGATCTCCCATTGTCGAGCTACTGAATATCTTAATCCCAGACCTTCGCCTCAAATATCATATCATAATAGCTGGTGACTTTAACGTTCTACTTGAACTTAATGTAGATCACATAGAGGTCATGCAGTCTGAAGATAGTGTATGGTATATCCCTCCTCCTGTGACTTTTCATTCTACCCAGCAAAATTCATATAAACCAAGCGCTAGGGCCTCACAGATAGTGGACCTCATGATATCCCATGGCCTTCGTTTGGGTAATGGCCGCTTTCCAGCGGACACTCCGGCCAGACCAACCTTCTTCAGGGGCTCATATAGCAACAAATTGGATTATATCCTTTTTGATTTAAGACTATGGCACCATATTCTAGACTTAGAGGTGGGTCTTCCCCATACTAGTGATCATGCTCCCCTCCAGATCACATACAAGAGTTCTCTCCTAGTAGGGGTCGCACTTCCCCCCTGTCTCCTCTACTGCTATGGAGCTGTCCAGTAATAAGCGTACAGTAAGGTGGGACTCCTTTGTGCAATCAAATAAGCTTCAAGGAAAATTGCGTGCCCTAACCTCTTCTCACCAGTTATTTGATACCAACCTTATTCTGGCTCCATTAGAAATATTGCCTCTTCATTTGGACCTTTTTTCTACTCTGAAAGAGCTGTTTACTAAACGTCCAAGGCCACTGACTATTTCCTGTATTCGACCACATACTAAATGGTTCAACAAGAGGTGTAGGGAGGCCAAAAATACTTTGGCCATCGCGCTAAAGACCAAAGACAGATCAGGCATCATCACTGCTAGACGTCATTATGCTTCCATTTGCAACAAAAGTAAATTCGAGTACGAAGAGGGGCTATGGAGCAATTTACTCGAGGCAGCTACCGTCCACGATTCAAAACGGTTCTGGCTCCTAGTTTCCTGTGGTGATCAGAACCGCGCATCTCACCTGGAGTCTTATATTTCTCCTGACATCTGGCTCTCCTACTTTAAGGAATTGTATGGACCATTGTCGGCAAGTCATACTTCTGACATAATTTCGGAGGAGCCAACAACTTTTGACGAGCCTTTGGCTTTCTTGCCCCCTTTTACACTGAACGAAACTGTGTCGGCCATTGCAGCCCAGAAAGCAGCAAAAGCCCCTGGGATGGACGGGATCCCCTCTGATATGTTTAAAGTGGACCAGAACACCTGGGGCCCATATATTAACAGACTTTCTAATGCCATCTTGACTAGCAGAATTTATCCTGACTCATGGAAAGAGGCGATTATAGTGCCCATCCATAAGAAAGGAGAGAGGAACAACCCGGGTAATTATAGACCCATCAGCCTCCTCGACAACCTTCAAAAAATTTTCTGTTACCAGTTGTTGAGCAGGCTGAACAAGTGGCTAGTTGAAAATCAAATCTTAAATCATCTACAAGCGGGCTTCAGAGAAAAAACTAGCACATTAGATCAGATATTTCGTTTTACTTCTATTAAATGGAAAGTTGTCGATGTTGACTTAGGCCATCTATATGTAGCATTTGTAGATCTAAAATCGGCCTTTGATCTAGTACCCCGCCACAAACTGTGGGAAGTTCTGTCTAAAATAGGAGTCCCGTGTTCTATTTTAAATATTATCAGGGATCTTTACACTGGCAACTATGGCAGAATTAGATGGGGCCCACAAGGTGAATTAACAGAAAAATTCCTTACTGCCCGAGGTGTAAGACAAGGTTGTGTTCTTGCCCCTACCTTATTCCTTCTCTTCATAAACGCATGCATCCCTTATCTTATGGAGTGCTCTAACGACTCGCCTAAAATAGGAGAGCAGAAGATCCCCTGCCTTCTTTTTGCCGATGACACCCTGCTGGTTTCTCAAACAGCCACAGGCCTATCAACCCTGCTTTCAAGATTCATTGACTATTGCAATGATTATGGGCTCGAAATCAACCGATTAAAAACCAAGTGCATGGTGTTTGGCGATAGGAAAGGCAGAATGAGACGACCTATCTATTTAGAGGGTGCCGCGCTGGAAAGAGTCAGCGATTTTGATTATTTAGGCCTGAAACTAGAAGACTCGCACAAGTGGCAGCGCCACATCCAGAAGGCAACTTTACGATTGCAACAGCGAGCGAGTGGCATTGCAAGATTTGCAGCTAGATCTCCTAGCTTTGCCATGACGCCCGCAGTAGAAATTTACAAACTACAAGCAAGAGGGGGAGCAATCTATGGAGCTGAACTGTGGGGCCACTGTTGCCTGGATGATTTGATAAAAGTGGAGAACTCTTTCTTAAGGTCATTGCTAAGAGTTCCTTCCAGTACCCCAATGCTCCCAATACGCATGGACCTAAATCTCCCTTCTATCAGCCAGATTGTTGCACTCAAGCCCCTGTTGTACTGGATTCGCCTATGGTCATCAGATTCTCTTGTCCATTATAGATGTGCGCTAGCTAACTTGATGGCCAACAACACTAGCTCCAAAATCAAGTGGTGTGCATATGTAGAAAGGACCCTCTCGCTTCTTGGTTTGGGGTCCTATTGGAAGGAACCATTATCTATTCCTAAGAATGCAACCCAGACTCTAAAGGATGCTTTCTGGCTCCATGTTCAACTTTCCCAACTGTCCGCTGTCTCGTCATCATCCATGACGGGAAACTTTTTATATTTTAAATGTCATTATGAATTTGCACAATATATGGATATAGTATCTTCCCCGTTTGCTCGTTCATTATACATTAGATTCAGGGTGGGCTCTCTTCCTTTGCGTTCCCTCACTTATAAATGGCCTAATTTTAGTTGTTCTTCTAAGATGTGTCCGATGGGCTGTGCTAGAGAAGAATCAGTAACTCATATTCTCTTCCAATGCCCCGCATACTCCAAACAAAGAGCCCGTTGGATCATTCCTCTGTGCAGAAGTAAGGGTTTTAAAAACTGCTTGCTAGCTTTGAGAATTTTTAAATCTGATTCATCGGTTTTAGTGGTTTGTTGTTTGTCAAAATATTTAGACTCAATCTGGCGTATCAGATTGAACACGCTTAAAAAAGCAGAGGGAAATTTAACAATGAATGTGGTAAACAACAATTGATGGATTTATCATTGCATGCACATATCACTTTTATTGCTTCAGATGCATCCCCTACCTGCTGTTTTTATCTTTCTTAGATATTTTTTAAATCGAAATGTCCTTTTTATCTGATATGGTTTGCCACGCTTGTATTTTATTCTTTTACCTATAATGCGTTTTTACATAACTATAAGGTGCGATTTTCTATGAGGGAACTGCTTATGTGTAAATATTTCTCTTTTCTTTTTTTTCTCCTTTTCAATCTTTTATGACTTAAATTGTTTATTATGTAGCTTGCCGTTTCTTTTTTGTGTGATGCGCTTTTATGGTATTTATATTTACCGAAATAAAGCTAATGAATGAAAGGTTGGTATGAGCTCCTTATGTGTGGCAAAATAAATGCTGTATCTCATAAGGTACTCCTGGAACCCCAATGCCCTGGGTACCTAGGTACAATATACTAGGCAGTTATAAGGGGGTCCAGTGTGCCAATCAGAATTGGGATGAGGAGTCACTAAAGAGTAGTGACAAATATGGTAAGTAGAGAGAGCATAGGCCCTGGAGTTCTGCTTAGCAGAACTACAGTGACACAGTTATGCATACTGACAACACACATAGGCCACAAACTATGAGCACTGGGATCCTGGCTAGAGGGATCTCAGTGAGACAGGCAAAACACACTGACAAACAGGCAGAATTTGGGGATAACATGCCAGGAAAGATGGTACTTTCCTACAGTGATGCTATGTGGTGTATACCAAAACTGTGCCAAATCAGTTCAGATACTCTTTTCACATTCCTTCACACCTCTTTATCTTCCTTAACCCCTCAGCTGCAGCCCCACCCCCAGTACAGAGCCCTTTTGTGGCTATTTGAGGTAGTTCATGCTTAGGCCCCCATAACGTTTTGTTCACATAAACTATCCATGCCAAAATTGTATCCTTTTTCCAACATCCTGGTAATAAAAATGGGAAAAGGTGCTGCAGAAGAAAGCATCTGTTTTTTTTGTCCCTGTAAATTAGATCAATGAAGGGTTTGTAGTGCTAAGATCACCATCTTCCCAGATTTCAGGAACAGACAGGCTTGAATCAGAAAAACAAATTTTCTACGCATTTTTGGCATTTTACTGGGATGTTCCTCACTTTTACTATTTTTATGATTTCAACTGCCTTCCAGTTAGTGACAGAAATTGGTGTAAAACCAATAGTTGACCCCAGACAGCTAAACATTTCTGAAAAGTAGGCAACATTTTGAATTCAGCAAGGGGTATTTTGTGTGAATCCTTCAAGGTTTTTCTATAGAAAGTAACAGTTGAAATAAAATAAATATTGAAATTGAGTTGAAAAAACAGCCATTTCTGTCTACATTTTCTTTTGTAACTTTTTCCAGCTATGGCAGATTTTTTAAAGCAATATACCATTACACCTGCTGGATCCTTTTGGTTGTGGGAAACATAGAGTTTGTTGGTTCATTAAGAGCTCAAGGTACCCAGGGCCAATAATTGAGCTGCTCCTTGCAATGAGTTATCATAGTATACAGGGTATACAGCAATATGTTTGTTAAAATATAAAGAGTGAAAAATATGTATCAAGAAAACCTATGTATTTAGAAAATGGACACAAGATATGGAATTTATAAGCAGTGGTTATTTGCACATCTCTGAATTCAGAAGTACCCATACTAGCATGTGAATTACAGGGCATTTCTCAAAATGACTTTTTCTTACACACTGTCTTACATTTAGAAGGCACAAATTGGCAATAACACTTGTTCTTCTATTCTGTGTTCCTCCAAGTCTTCCGATGAAAATGGTTCCTCACTTGAGTGGGTCGGCCTAGTGCCCGCAACAGGAAACGTCCCAAAATGCAATGTGGACACATTACATTTTTCCACTGAAAACAGACTCATTTTTGGAAAAGTGTCTAGCTGTGAATTTTGGCCTCTAGCTCAGCTGGCACCTGGGAAAACATACCAAACCCACACATTTTTTAAAACTACACACCTGGGGAAATCCAGAATCCTTTGCAAACCTCAACATTTATCTAAAAAACAAATTTTCCACTCATTTCAGCGATGCAAAGTTCTGGAATCTGATGAAAGACACAAATTTCCTTCCACCTAGCATTCCCGTAAGTCTCCCAATAAAAATGGTACCACACTTGAGGGGGTAGGCCTAGTGGCCGCAACAGGAAACACCCCAAAACACAATGTGGACACATCACATTTTTCCAATGAACATGGAGTTTTCTTCAAAGTGCCCAGCTGTATATTTTGGTCTCTAGCTCAGCCGGCACCTAAGGAAACCAGCAAACCTATACAATTTTTAAAACTAGACACCTAGGGAAATCCACAATGGGGTGACTTGTGGGGCTCTCGTCAATTTCTGTCACCCAGAATCCTTTGCAAATCTCAAAATTTGGCTACAAACACATTTTCTTATTATTTCAGTGATGCACAGTTCTGGAATCTGAGAGAGCCATAAACTTCTTATCACCCAGCATTTCCCTAAGTCTCCTATTAAAAATGGTACTTCACTTGTGTGGGTAGGTCTAGTGCCCATGACAGGAAATGCCCAGTAACACAACTTTGGACACATCTAATTTTTTCAATGGAAACGGACATGTTTTTCGCAAAGTGACTGGCTGTGGATTTTGGCCTCTAGATCAGGCGGCACCTTGGAAGACCTAGCAAACCTATACATTTAACAAAACTAGACACCTAGGGGAGTCTAGAATTGGGTGACCTGTGGGGCTCTCACCAGGTTCTGTCATGCAGAATCCTTTGCAAACCTCAATATTTGTGTAAAAAAACACATTTTCCTCGGATTTCAGCGATGCAAAGTTCTTGAATCTGAGGGGAGCCACTAATTATCTCCTACCCAGCATTTCCCCTAGTCTCCCAATACAAATTATACCTGACTTGTGTGGGCAGGCCAAGTGCCTGCAATGGGAAAGGCCCAAAACGTACTGTGGCGATAATGATAAGGTGGGTGTACTAATTAGTCCTGGGATGTGAAACCATTTAAGGAAACCTACCAACCTCAGACATTTCTGATAACTAAACACACCGGGGTGTCCATGGAGGTATGGCTTGTGTGGCTTCCCTTTTTTTTTTACCCAGAATACCCTTTAAATGTGAAACGTTAAATAAAAACACTCTCTTCTTTGCATTTCTGTGAAGTAAAATACAGGAATATGCACGGATCCACAAACATCTTACCCCCTAGCATTCCCCAACTTGTCTCAATAAAAACGGTACCCCACTAGTGTGTCTGGACTTTGGGTCCATGACAGGAATAGATCACACAAGGGTCAATGGTAGTCCCTTTCAAGAAGGCTACTGTTGACCCTGGAGTGATCCATTCCTGACACGGACACGAGACACAGGCACACAAGTGGGGTTGTGGTTTTATCAGTACAAGGGGGGAACACTGGGAGGTAGGAATTTTGTGGATCCTTGCACATTCTTGTAGTTTACGTGACAGAAAAGCAAGGAAAAATTGTGTTTTTCATCAGTGTTTCACTTTTGCAGAGTATTCTGGGTAAGAAAACTCTCTGGAAGTCACACACGCCACACCTACTTGGACTGCTGCGGGTGTCTAGTTTTCATTAATGTCTTTGTTTGGTAGGTTTCCCCATATGGCTGCCGATTTCAGGACCAAAGACACAGGTGACTGTCTTACAAAACCAGGCTGTTTTGTGATAGGTAATTTTGATGTCGCCACAATACATTTTGGACCTTCCTTGTAGCGGTCACTTGCCCACCGACACAAGTGAGGCAACGTTTTTCTCTGGAGAATTAGGGGAGTGCTGTGCAGGAGGAAATGTGTGGCTGCCTGCAGATTCCAGGACTTTCCCTCACGGAAATGCATGGAAAAAGTGTTTTTAAGCAAAGTTTGTGATTTGCAGGGAATTCTGGATGAAGGAAAACTGGTGAGAGCCACACAAGTCCTGCACCCTTGGACTCTACTGATACTAGTATGTTAAAGATAATCCACCAATCACACTGGTTGGTTTTAGCACCTCCTGGAATTATGGTTTTGAAGCATGGATACTTATCAACGTATCAATATTGAAACAAAGCCTTCTGAAGGTGAGCCATAAAGCCACTTCACGGCACCAACCGCTTTATGATCCATTCACATGCCATTCATGCACTACACACAACACTTTCATACCGCCAGCCACAGGCCCAATCCAACCAATCACTGCACTCACATCAATTTACCGCTGCCAGGCAAGACCCCATCACATTCATACACCACAGGGCGGAATAAGTTTGACTACCTTTTACCACCTGTTAAGTAACCGCCTCCTTCTTCCTGAACATTACTGAAGGCATGCGCAAGGAACCGTTACTAATGGCTCCCATGAGAGCCACAAGAAGCTCCAGAAAACATGTTTTTCATGTCCCTTTAGTGTACTCATTGTGCTAAATCCAACTCCTTCCAGTTTGTGGATGCAAGTTGGGAGATTCTGAGTATACCTTGTGAGGCATATGCCTCGAACTTTAGTCTGCCTCTACCTGTGCGATATCCCTGGGAAAGCACATCTACCAAAAGCTTTTCTTACCCATTCATATCTTTGTCTTCAGAGTCCTGACTAATTGCTAAATTAACCTATACTAATGTTTCCTGCCATTAGCTACTTGAAGGTCAAGAAAATGTCTTTCATGTGCCAAACACGAACTTACTGTGTTGAATCCAAATCCTTCCAGTTTGCAGATGTAAGTCAGGGGTTTCCTGTGGGACTCATTCACCAACACTTAGACTTTTGCTTTGAAAGTGAAGATGCAAATTGATTTTGCACACTTTCAAACAAGTAGAAGTGTTATTGAATATGTCCCACAGGATATTTGTTTGAATTAGTACACTTAGGCCCTCATTCTAACCCCGGCGGTCGGCGGAGAGGCGGCGGTCGGACCGCGAACAGACCGGCGGTCCAAAAAATGGCATTCTGACCGCGGCGGTCACCGCCGCGATCGACCGCCACTTTCCCACTCCGACCGCCACGGCGGTCATGACCGACGGGCTGGAGTTTGCGCACTCCGGCCCGGCGGTCGACCCAAGACCGCCAACCACATCATGACCCTGCTTACCGCCGCGGTTTTTGGTGGTCGGGAACCGCCATGCGAACCATGGCGGTAGGCACTATCGGGGCCAGGGAATTCCATCCCTGGCACTGATAGGGGTCTCCCCCACCCCCCACTACCCCCCACGAGTCCCCCCCACACCCTCCACCCCCTGCCACCCCCCAGAGATGTTACAAACCCCCTGCCCCCCCCACCCCGACATGCACATACACGCACCCCGACATGCACGCACCCCCAACATGCACATATGCACACACACACATACACAACGGGGGCACATACCCGCACACATACATGCCAACATGCGCTCCCGCCGAACTACACACATTGCCCATAGGCACAGCAGCACCCCCCGCCCGCATGCACGCACTCACACACCCCCTCTACACACCCCCATGCACGCACACATCACACAACACCCCCCCCCACCCCCTCCCCTCACGGACGATCAACTTACCTTGCGTTGGTCCTCTGGGAGGCGACGGGAGCCATAGGGACGTGACCGCCAACAGAAGACCGCCAACAGAAGACCGCCACACAGAAATGTGGGTCGTAATTCTGTGGGCGGTGTTCTGCTGGCGTGGCGGTGGAGGTTGACCAGTCTCCACTTTCCCGCCGACTGCCAGTGTGGCTGCTGGCGGTTTTCCGGCGGAACGCTCCCAGCGGTCGGAATACGCGCCGCGGCATACCGCCGCGGTCGGCGGTCTTTACCGCGGCGGTAACTCGGCGGTCTTGCGAAAAGACCGCCAAGGTCAGAATCACCCCCTTACTCTGGTACTCGTTAGCAATCAGGGTGGTCTTTGTGTATCATGCAAAAGTTCCCTAACAAGCATTTCAAAATTCAATCATGCCTTTAACATTTTGCCACACAGAGTACTCTGTGACAATGTGGCATATGTTCTGTCCACTACTATGTGCAGTGTGGGGACTTTAATGGACTTTAATCGAACAGAACACCTACCACGTTCTAATGGCAGATAAAGGTGTCAAGCAGGCCATAAGGAAGTCTGTGATTTACTGAAGTAGATGAAGTAAAATTATGTAGCTGCTTGCCTAATGAAGCAGTGGCCTATAAACATTCAGTATCCATACACAGCCACTAAAAGGTTTACAAAACAGCAGCTCCATCTCAGTCGATTGTCCAGAACTTTGCTTTAGTATGATACAAAATAAAATAAACAGGGAAATAGAGGCCTGGCTGAGATGGGCACTGGGGACAGTAACAAGGACTCTCCTGCCGCTTTCCATGCTTCAAAAACACTTTACAGCGACAACATAGACAATTCTTTTTAGGGTATTTTAGGAATGGGATCTGCAAAGTGTCACTCCTGTAGCCTTGCCACATCCTCCAGCACATATAAAGTGGATGCTGCTGCTTCTATAGCAGTAGTGAAGCTTTCAATCACAGACAACTGGAAGGCAAGAAAAGACATGAGTCTTCTTGTGGTTGTCTGACAATAAACAACATACACATTGTATGTTGCCATCTGGATAAGGTGGATAAACAGTTTCTTGTACCAAGGGCAAGTATTATAACACCCCTTGTATGGTTGAAGAACCTGGTCGTTCTTGTCCACTCAGTCGATGTATTTATTGTAATCAAGCATACAGGTGAGCTTGTGGACTTCTGCAATCTGACCCAAAACCATGATGGGGGAAGTGCTCTTATCATGAATTGTAGTGAGCACATATACATCACACCTATCTGAGAACTTGACTGTGAGCAGTTTGTTGGAATACAACACAATACTCTGGGATTTCTGGAGCTTCTTGCAAACAAGGTGTTGTGGGAATTCTTTGTGGTTACAACAAACTGTACTGGCCACAATGCCAGCTTTGTAGAGCTCACTGAACAGTTCTACTCCTGTATAGAAATTGTCCACATAAAGGTTATAACCTTTGTGAAGGAGTGGCTGGACACGGTCCCATACAATCTTCCCTGTGACCCCTAATGTGGGTGGGCAACCTACAAGGTCTAGCATTGAGTCCTTCCCTGTATACACTCTCAAGCTGTACACATAGCCAGAAGAGCTCTCACACAGCATGTACAGCTTGATGCCATAGCAAGCTCTTTTTACTCTCAATGTACTGTCTGAACAGCTGCTGCCCTTTGTACAGGATCAAGGACTCATCGACTGCTTTATTATTTCCAGGAGTATAGACCTCTTAAAACCTGGCAGATAAATGTTCCATGAGGGGACTCATTTTGAGCAACCTATCATGGTCTGGATGGTCCCTGGTCAATGCTGAAGAATTGTCATTGAAATGCAGCATGCGCTGCAATAGCAAAAATCAACCTCTGCTCATGTAGAGTGTGGAGATGGGGTTACCCAAACTGTGTGAGTTGTCCAGCAGGACTGCAAGGGGGGCTTCTGCACTAACCCCATTTTGAGTGCAGGGCACAAAAATATCTTTAACTCCCCAGCGAAGTGGGAGTCCCCTGGCATGCCCTAGAGCAGGGCCCTAGAGTGCATCCATGCCCCCTCAGAAATAGTTTTGCAAGCAAATTTGTTTGCTGCACAATTTGCTGAATTAAGTCAACATCCAAAAACTGATAGAAGTGGTTGACTGGCAAAAAGTTGACTGTATCGACTTTACATCCAGCCTCACCAGTAAAAGGTGGAATTTGGTGCTGAACTAAATTGAGGCTGCCAAGAGAGCACTCTGTCTGTGCTCGCCACCGCATGCACCTGCACTCTGGGATGGCCTAACCTGCTGTTGTCCTAAAGCACAGACTGTGCTTGCGAAGGGACAGCACTACTGTCCTCATCGTCTCCTTTTAGAATCACTGGAGGACTTTGTCATCGGATGGGATTCCGCTGACTGAAAAATCACTCCCAGATTCAGCTCCATTGCCCTCTCCCTCCCCTCAGATGATGTGTCAGTATCTGCTGTCTCTGTCTCTGATCCTGCCACACAGCTGTCCGCCATAACTCAAGCTACAGCTTCAGCAGCAGTCATCCAGCAAGACACCATCTCTGCTACTGGCTAAACTGTCCCTCTAAAACACTAGCCTATGTAATAGGCAGATATGGTGACAAAATTGCTAGTGGGTGTGTGTGTGATGTGTGCAACAGTAAATGTCACTCACCTTACATTCGCTTCTTCCCTCAATCAGAAGGATTTCTGAAGACACTGAAAAAAAACAAAAAAGAAACATCATTACTCCACCTTCCCATATACCCGTCAACAGAGTCTTTAGCGCTGGTGGCACCCAGTGCAGCATGCTTTTTTGCCGCTCCCCCTCCCATGACCTCCTTCTTGGATTCCCTCACTACCACGCAGCAAAATTGCCCTTCATCTCTCCATAGCCCCCTCGCACATACATTTCATTTGTGTTAGAGCGCAGGTAGCGGCTAGCCTTACTAATCCACTCTGCTAGTCACATAAAATACAGATCTGTTCTTTGCAGCAGACATATAAACCTTCTGCGCTACTTTATGGTGTCAAAACTGCTACTAGACAAAAAGCTGATCTCCTTTTTTAGCAGGAACATAATCACAAGAGTTTTCCTGACATTTGTATTGCTGCCTAAAAGCTATATATATATATATATATATATATATATATATATATATATATATATATATATATATATCTTTATGTATAGATATATACAAGGAGAGAATGTCTCTCTCTCCATATGTATATGTACAGAGATCACTTCTATATGTGTGTGTGTGGTTTCGCTGGGGGCGATCTCAGCCCCCAGGGAAACCACACATGCATTGACAAATGTGATATCTCTCTCTCTATATATATATATATATATATATATATATATATATATATATGTGTATGTGTGTGTGTATATATGAGACAGGGAGAGATTTCTCTTCCTCTATAGACAGCCTCTCTATATCTCTAAATATATATATATTTGCTCATGTGGCCTGTGATCAAGGATGAGATGTCTGAAATGAGTAAGGCCTGGGAAATGTAAAGAATTCTTTGAAGGTGACTGGTTTTGCTGCTTTCCGAAATAAAATGCAAACTGCAACCTGTTGGGAGTGTGCTTTTTGTACGGGGACAATAAATATATCATCATCATTTCCTTAACTGGTTTGTGAGCCAATTTCTTTGAGAACCTATACACTGCATCAATGGCTTTCTGAAACTGAAAAATACGAATGTTTATTAAAGATTTCAGTTAAAATCCCCATCAATTGGGACCCCTAAATAAGTAACAATGGGAACCTTGAGTATTTCAGCCCCCTCCAAAACAAATTTCCCGCTCTTTGATGACTTTGGACCTCACTTTATCACATATGATTTTGATCTATTAATTTTAAGAACAAGATTTCCCATAAAAATATTTAAAGCATCTAATAGGGATTGCAGGCCATTTGCAGTCCTTGACATAAGGACAGCATCGTCCGCATAGAGTAAAACTGGTAGTGGCTGAGAATTAAAAAGCGGGGGGTCCTTCCCCATCTTACATGAAAAAGTCTTCCAAACCGTTAATATAAAGCAGAAAGAGGCTTTTAAGTCATTTAAAAGGTAGTTGACCCAGTTTGGCATAAAGGCAGGAGGACGGATCTTCCATAGAGTTACATCTACAACAAATAGTAAGCAGCTTTTGTCCTTATCATTGTGGTGACCATAGAGGTTATTTGCTGGTGATTATGGCAGTTAGGCCACAGTGAAAGGATGTAGTTGTAGCTGGAATAGTAAAGGCTTGGTTCAAAATATCCTGCTTGGAACACAGGGGCATATTTACAGAATGTGGCACATCATAGATGAAGCGTCACTTTTCTTGCTCCCCAATGCGGCCCCCCAACGACACCATGTATGAGTCGTATTTACAATGTGGCGTACTATGCCGCACATTAGGCTAATAGCATTATGAATTTTGACGCTATTGTGGCGCTTTGGTGGATTAGCACCAAAAATGATGACGCTAATCCACCATAGTCAAGGGAGGCATATTGAATACAATGGGAGTGTCATTTTAATGCCTGCCTAAGGTTAAAAGGTAGGTTAAAAATGATGGTAATAATGGCAAAGTGAAATATTTCTTGTGAATGTCACTGCCACATTTTTCTGGACCTCCTAAAAGAGTAATTCCCCCCTTGCATACATTATGCCTGGCACAGGCCTAATGTGGCTCAAGAGGTTACAAAGTAGCATAATGCTTGCATTGCACTACTTTGTAGATATTGTGGGGGGAAAATGCCTCCTTAATGCCACAGTGTAAAAAAATGTACACTAATGGGTGCAATGAGGTACAAGAGTCTTGTAAATATGCCCCTATATGGGGTGCTGAATATAATGAGCCAGTGCATGACTCCGTGGTGTTGGGAAGTGGAACGTACCATCTTGGAATTGAGTAGTGATATTGCAGCAATATTGTAAATTAACCAATGCTTGCTAAAGATGTATTTGGAGGGAGACAGATTTAAGTTTTCTTCTATTCAGGCTGGGATATTATTATAAAATTAACAGAGATCTGTGTGGAAAAAACACGGAGTCGCCCGATTAACCTAGAGTCCTAAGGCCAGATGTTTTACTGGTCGAAAGCCCACCAATTAGCTACATCAGATGGTTTGTGGCTGATAAAAAAAGTTTTGTTTTTTTTATGTTCTCAATGCATTTTGTGAATTCGTTTTTCTGACTAAATAAATGGGTTTAGAAATGGCTACCGATTCACCATTTCGTAGGGGCATGTTTGGCATGTCCCTTCCAAAATGTGAAGGAGCCATTCCCCTTTCGTAATACTACAGGCAGCTTTGGACGGGGTAGGCAGTGGTGCAGAGAAATAGTTTGTGTTCTGATTACGGTTTTTCATGAGAAACCTTTTTTTTATGTAGCCCCATTTCCTTTAATAAACTCAGGCTGATTTCACACATCCTCAGCTTAGAGACCTAACAGGTTCCTTGGAAATGTAGGTCATAAATAAGACCAGATAATTAACAGCATTATTCTTTCAGTTCCTTGTATCCTCAGTTTAGTACAAATTAACACCTTTCACACTTCTGATTGAGTGAACAGTTTAAATTTCGCATCTCCCAAAATAAACCTCGTGGAAAGTCATTTGCTTATCTCGTTGTTGGAAGAGTTTGCATTGTCTGTCCCAGGGAGACCTACATTTAAAAAAATGAAACATTCAGCATTCAAAGCAAACACATTATTTCACTTCATAGATTAGGCTAGGCGCATTTAGGTAACACTCTCTGTATCCCCGTTTCAATGTCTAATGCATATTTTTGACATGACAATATAACGTTCTAAAGTCAGACAATTTAAAGTCATTTGCACGTAACATTTCCTCTGAAAGACAGGGTGTCCATAAATTGTTCTGTAAATTACAGGTTAGGCATCATCAGTATGCTCTCATTAGCCGTCTCATGTTTCCAGCTTTACGTTTTTGTGACTCGTTTGGTTATTGTCTTCGGCAGTTAAGGATTTAGGTCTTTGTCGCCGATTCTGTGCCTCACATATGCCGTTAGCCTGTGCTTTAAATGGGCCGGTACTGTCAGGTACTGAGTACCAGCACTTTTTTATTTTGAGATGAAGAGAACCTGCTCTTCTCAAGAAAAACGTAATACTTTTAATTGGAGAGTACCTGCACTTCTCAGAAACAAGAAGGTACTCTGGTACAGAGTACCTGCACGTCTATTTTTCCATTTCATGCACTGCCATTAGCAAATGCTATGGGGGAACACCATTCAGCCATTGTATTAATAGGAGTTATAAAGTATTCCAGGAAAATGCGTCAGACTCAACATATTTGCGTGTGATCACAAATAAAGGGCTTTTTAAATAAACGAAACTTGACACCATTAAAATTATATGAATAAAATCCTTTCATACAGTGCTGATTGAAACAAAGCTTCTGGAAAGGACGACTGTGTAATTTTTAAGTTGAGCATAGCAGCGCGCAAGCGCTGCTTTTCTGACGTGTTATTATGTATCTGGGCTTCTAACCTCACCCACCGCATGCTATCACTCATTCATGGGCTTGCTATTCAAAAATCCTTTCTTTTCATTGGTAACTGCTTTACGTTTGTCCCTCCTTGGGGCAGTTTTGTTAGCCCATGGCCATGGACCCTGCTACATGGATAATTGCACTTTTGCCGATAACTTTAACTGCCAGCGAGCTTCTTTTTCCTTTTGTGTCTATCCTTCGTGCTCACGGCGGCGCTTTGAATCGCTCGCTTATGTCAACTGTTTTACTTTTTATTTTCAATTTATCTTGCAAGAAAAGTCCAGTTAGGAATTTACAACGCTAATAGCTCTAACTCGAGCAAACGCCAGACCCATTGCATTGCAAATGCTTGTTCAATATTTGATATTTAAGGCGTTTTATTACTGTACAGGAAGATGACTGATTTAGCCTACCTTTCTATTAAAATTAGGAATAAAACTACAAAGGGTTAGAAAAGATAACATCAAAGCCTAAACTCACTGAAGAGATATTAAATGCATTCATTCTTATTTGCTTTATAATTCGGATTCAGTAAAACTTAAATACAAATTTAGTGAAAAGTAGAGATGTATAACTTTTTCGAATTATTCCTGCAAGGCTTGTGAAGTTTCCATGTATTATCCTTTACAGAGTTTATAACGATTTTTTGTTTTCATCCTCTTTGTTTATTTCTTTTCTATTGACATGTTTTACTGTATTAGAGACCATCCTTGCCAGAATAGACCCATGGAATGTAATTCAAACTACTTGTACATTTGTCTCATATGTCCTAGGATGAAACTGTATGCCAAAAATTCTATGTAGGTTTGCAGAGCTTTTCTATGCACAGTGGTATTGCAAAAAACAATAACGAACAAGGGGTAAAAAGAAATCTCAGTTATTTCTGTCCCCTAAAATTACCGTTAGTAGGGTCTCAGCAATTTTCTAAACGGGGAATAACGAGGATTAGAAGGTTCAAGGAACAGCATGCAGAAATGGGATTCACTGAGCTGAGTTCTGCTTGCAGTTCTCTGGTAATCCAACTGGAGAATTTGCCTGTGTGAGCAGGTGAAATTTTGGGTCTGAATGCCGCTGAAATCTCTGCTTGAAATACCGCTTAGTGCCCATGTTCTTGTTAAACTCATAATTCTGATGAGTCCAGTAACTTTTGGTACCAGACACGTTTGAATTAAAAGGTAACTTGTAAGGATGGCCTAAATCCATCACTCTTAGTGTCCCTTATAAGCCATTTAGCATCTAGAAATATTGGCCCCATAAGATTGCAAACTATTGGTTGACAATAGCACCAAAATCCCAGGTTACCCACTGGGCAAAAATAAGTGGAAATTGCTGCTAAAACAATGATTCCTGCATGTTAGTCCCCAACTCCTAATAATCTGGAATATTTCTGTCCCATCTGGAGTTGTTTGATGCCCTTAGTATTCTTAACACCAGGTGAGATGTGAGAAATGGGCCAAATTCTGCCCAACTGTAATTCTACCATTTCTTTTCAATTATAAATTCTACAGAATCATAGGCCTTTTGTAAAAAAAAAAACCTTTATGCGTTGCAAGGCCTTGCCCCTTTTGCAATGTCACCCCAAATGTTGTTAGATTTTATTGCTGGTGTATGGACTCTGAACCCTGGGATCCTGCTGTACATCACCCACTGTATGTTTTCCGACCCCCCTAAACATGTGGCAATAGCTAATCTCAGATTGGTATATTTAATTTACCAAGATAATTCTGTGTACCCAGTTCCTGTAAAATGACTCTCACTCACAGACTGTAACACCTATTGTGCCACCACTAAAGTGACACAGTAAATCACGTCTTCATGCCTGCCACTGCAGCCTGAGGGTGCAGTTTTAAAACTGCAAGTTCGACTGGCAAAACAAACCTTTTGCAAGGTCTAAATCTTCCATTTTACTACTGATACGTTACCCATAAGGTAGGTCCTAATGTCCATTGGCAGAGTGCCTAGTATTTCAAAAGTAAGACATGTGTTCTTAAGTTTTACATGGCCTGTCGGTGGAACATCTCCAAAGTTGCTTTTGACTGTGGATAGGCTGACTCTCTTATAGAAAAGCACTGGATAACATCATAACACCTTATAAAGTATGACTTCAGCTTGGAAATAGCTAGAACCGTAGTTCATGGACTCAAATCAGATGTTTAAGCCAAATTTAAATTACTATTTTAAAAAGGTCACTTTTAGAAAGTTGGCATTTTTATGCTAAAAAGCTTTTACCAGCCTTTTCAGAGAACTGTCACCTGACAGCATGCTGCGAGGTGTGACTTAACTCAGGAAAGCGAACAGAAGGACCTTGGTGTGACCTCTCCTGAAAGGATGACAGGTGGGGGGTGTCCAATGACTGCAAACTTCAAAGGAGCAACCTCAGGCACAGGCAGTTGTAACTGATGCCTAGATTCACAGCTATCATTGTCCAAGTAGCCAAAGTGACACCAGTCCCAATAGATGGAAAACCTATCCCCAAACTTCTCCAGATACACATCAGGGATGTCCCCAGAGCTCTCACTGAGGGAAAATGATTCCTCTGTGTTGGGTTTTGACAGACCAGGGCCCTGTGGAATTGTTTAGGGCCAGAACCCTACTAAATTATGTCAAAGTGGGTAGGGTTGTTCCTGGGAACATTTCCCCTATCGGTTAGGGAGTCGCCTAATCCTACAAGCTTGTGCCAGGGGTGAAATTGTCCAACCTGGATTCCTTCTTCAGAAGAAAGTTCGACCTGTGGAAGCCAGAAGGACAGCACCTGCTGAACCCATGACTTCAGAAAGAGGACTGCACATACTGTAACCTTTGGAGAGAGACCTCGCAGACTGGGCCTGCTCCTACTTCTATCCAGGACTAAAGAGTAATCTCCAAGGGCTAGTTAGCTAGCCTTCTGTTATGCTCTAGGGACACAAATCTACAAGAAGTCTACCTTCCAACTACATAGCTTTAAGTGGACTTGCCATGGACACTGCTGGTGTGTTTTCCTGGAAAGAATCCTGACCCCTCCAAGCAGTGTCCCTAGGGTCCTGGTTCCCATGGATAAGCATCAGAGTGTACTGTCCCTGCCTAAACCTAAATGCAGGGACATAGAAAGATTTTCAAGGATTTTTGCCAGATGAATGAGAGGCTACCACTCTTGCATCACCAGTCAGATTCACCTTGCTGGTTTGTCCCACTGAAAGACGTTTGACTTCGAAAAAAGTTTCTAAATCAGAAGGTAGAAATTGTCCACAGCAAAATACATGAAAAGTATCAGGCCGATAATGTACCTTCCCCCTTGGCACATCTTTCAAATTTCTCCTACTCTGAGTTTTCCAGACAAAAGTCAATAGCTTCACCAGGACCCTGTTTGGTGGCTATCTGACCTCAGAAAACTCACCTCAGCCATAAAAAGCTGCATTGCCTTGCTGAGGAAGTTTCTAAGTCAGGATGTAAAACTTCCAGTGGGCTGAACCTTGCCCCCTGTATCTATCCCACGCTCCATCAAGGTCCTCCTTAAATTTTTACTTTGACCCAGTCTTGTGCGACCAGATACCTGCAGTTGGCACTTTGCATTTTTTTGTGTTAGTAAATATCTAAAACTTTGAAAAATCACATCTCTGGTTTCGTTTCTACATCTGATTTTTTATCATTTTGGAGTGTGTATAGCATTACATTTTACTCTATGTTTATAAATTGCAGATGGATTTTTATTGTGTTGCGTTGTCAACTTTTTTACTGTTTTGATACTGATAAATGCTTTGCAAATTTATCCTAGGTTAAGCCTATCTGCTCTGTGCTGCATCTACCAAGAGTTGAGCTCCCACTTAGTGTATCGAGACCTAACGGGGCCGAGTCAGGTATTGTGCCATTATTACTTGAAGAGGACTAACAATCACTTCAGCTAATAATCCACTTTCTCTCATCTACAATTTGCAAAAGCATAGGTTTCTATCCCACTTTTTTTAAAGCAACAAAGCTCATTCCAACTGGCGAAAGGAGTTTTGTACACATGCTGAATTCCAAATATGAGAGTGGCGTTAGGATGACTCAGTAGTTCGTTAATGCATTTGTAGTTGCAAACCACTGATCGATTACAGAACTCTTAGTTTGTTCGGCAGGCAGCTGATTTGCACAACAGATGTTGGTCACATGAACCTGCTTTGCCTGTGGCAATTGTTTTAGGGATCCTTGGAGGCAGCAGACAGTGGTCAATGGCACAAGTGTATGTTCCCCTGAATGTGAAATATTTTTAAAGGAAGTACTTTTGCAGCTAAGAGTCAATTTCTACATCTGCCGCTGATACATGGAGGACACAAATTCTGGCACTTGCCTTTAAGGGCCAGTTGCTGCATCTGTAGTAATTCGTGAAGTGAGGGCATAAAATGGTTCCTGCTTCGTTAATATTTATGTAGAAGGAGGTTTTGTGATTATCAATATACATTTTGTGATGCTGCTAATTAGTACATCAGGCACATCAAAAATGAAGTGCAATTTTAAAAACGGCCAGAGTGCAATTTGCAAATCTTGGTTTGCAAACAGGCCTAAGTGCATTTAGCTCCTTATTTTATGTAATGTTATACTGTTTTAAAATGGGATACAGGCAACATATATTTATGTGAATAACTTGCCAAATAAGGCTTTTATGAAGGCTACAAAAGTGTACTTTACGACTTCAGACATCTCTATTTTGATAAAGTTTCTTTATTATTTAGAGGAACTATACTTTATGCCGAATGGGGCTTACCGTGAAATGGAACTACGAATCCATTATTCAAACCAGGGAGATAAATGGAGTGCTCCACTGCCAGTGAGGCCTCATCTGCATAGCAAGTGATTTTCAACACAGGCTATTTAATCTGAAAATGTATCCTTGCCGTTCGCTGTTCACCTAACATTCATATGAGGCTTCTATACAGCATGATCTTGGTCTTGGCCATATGTGGTTAGTTAATTGTTGAACTGCAAGTCAGTATCTTTTCAACGTGTGATCACACAATCAGGCAAAACAAAAAAAAGTACGCTCACTTGCAGGTTGCGGTTACGCATTCTCATCAACAGTGTCTCAGTGTCAAGAAGCCATGTAAATGGTGGCATCTGTGATTTAAAAAACGTATTCATTCTTGATAAAAAATATTGTTGTGATCACAGAAAAATCACATTATCTCTTTCTTGAATCATGGAGGTCTTGCAATGAAAAAAGAAATCTTAAAATAGTCGGAGCATGTAACTGTTACTATGTGTTTTAGAACAAATGAGAAAGCGATTTATATATGTTTTTTTAACGTTTCCAAGGCTCTCATGACCACGATAGACTTCATATCCAAACCAATCTTACAGGTGCAAATTGCCAAATCCAAGCTTTTTGCAGCCGCAGAATGGCGTTTTTAAATGCACAAATTGTGATCCAGTAACACGTTACCAAATTGCAATTTGAGTTTTTGAGTAAATACGGATTAGGTATTTGGAAGGAGCCTGTAAAGGGAGGCATTTACAAATACCACTTCTTTAAGTTATATATTAATGTTTTGCAACCAAAAGCTAGTCACAAACCATTAATGTTTCACCACCAAGTCAAAGGAGTTGGTAACCATTCACAAAAAGAAAGGTGCCCACATGGGTCTCTTTCCTCTCTGTGAATGTGGACAAAAATATTTTTAGAAGAAAGTGTTGGTTCTAAAATTGTTGTAGAATGTTTCCTATTTTTTTTTAAATATCTTATTTTCCTTTTACAAAAATGTGCTGCATTAAACAAAACAATTGTTTCAATTTAAAAGTAATCTCCTGCATTGTGGTGTGCTGACCTCAGCAGTCCACCATGCCTGTCACTCTGGGCAATCATAGTGGGTCAGAATTTGCTACCTACCTCATGGATAATATTGAGGTAGGTCGAAATGTGACACACTATCGTTCATTATTTTGTGAACCAACTTAATAAAACCTTCCATAGAAGTCGGCGAGCATATTGCAGCCATTTCTACTAAATTCAGTATACTACATTACACTGACTATGGCAATGTAGAAAAGGATGAGCAACAAATCAATGTATAGTCTTGTAAGAATACAACAAAGTAGGACTCACAGCAATGAGTATTTTAATTTTTCTCTGATCCCAAATTAAACCTAGACGCAGATTCTTTTCTAATCTTATTGCATGAAGGGCTTCATATTTCTGTGTGAACCCTAATACCAACTAAACTATACATGTGTTTTCAGAGCAAGGACTTTATTTAAGTTATAAATACTGCCCTGATTTCGACCTCGGTAATCGAACTGCTGGACCGCCAATATGATGGTCAGGAGGACACCGTCAACCTGGCTGCCTCTCCACTGCCGAATTATAACACTACCAGTGGGCTGACTGTAGAGTCTGCGTCATCACTGTGGTGGCATGCTTCGACTCAGAGAGTGTCCCTGAAGCACATGCCGGTAACCATGCATAATGTTGTGCTTGGCAACAGTGTGCACCAACAGTGCGGGATAGGGGAGGACAGCGTGTGGCTCCAGCCACACTGCCAAATGGGCAAAATTGCCTTTCCGCAGTGGAAAGCGGGTTGTGATCAGCATGGTGGTGTTTGCATCAACACCACAGCAAGTGACCATTGCTTTTCCTACCGCCGCCGATGCAGGCTCCAAGATCCTGGTGGTTGCAGTGGTCTTGTGGTGGCCTGACCGCCATCCTCATAATCTGATGGGAGGTAATCAGGCCCTGAGAATTAATGAATTTAAATAGCACCTTACATTTGTATCTATATTTCAATGGTATCAATATCATTTTTCCAGTACATAGTATAATTTCCTGCTAATTTAGTCCATTAATCTCAAGTAATGCCTTAGTATTATGACCTAGTTACTAGTCTGATTTCCATGTGCTAAGAGATCAGCTGATATATGCTTCCAAAGACGTCTTTATATAATTCAACAAAGGGCATTGTGACTATATAATCACTATTTGGTATTTAAGGATGGCTAATATAATAGAGCACTCTGATTTATTTTTTCGATATGTTTATCAAAAATGGTCTCAGTGCTTTACAAAATAGCTGAACTAAACGTGTTAAAAGTGAGAAGCTAATGTTCTACATTGAAATGATGTTCAACCCTTATTACACAGAGGAGAGCTATTTTCTACTTCACCATTTGTGAGGTGACTAGAAAGGATGGGCTATGCACTCTGTCAACACCATAGGCTAAGATGATGTTTGGTGTATGTTAGAAATGGGGTCTTTGGTTGGCAGTCAGGTTACCCCCTGTCCAAGCAAGGACACTCACTCTAGTCAGGGTAAGTCACACACAATCCAAATTATCCTGTGCCCACCTTCTGATAGCTTGGCACTGAGCAGTCAGGCTTAACTTAGAAGGCAATGTGTAAAGTATTTGTGCAATAAATCATACAATAACACCATATAGCACCACAAAAATACACCACACAATGTTTAGAAAAGTATATAATATTTATCTGGATATTTGCAGGTCAAAACTATCAAAATGCAATAAGTAAATGTAGAGATATCACTGAAAAGTGATATAAAGTGTCTTAAGTCTTTTTAAAGCAAACAGAGTCTCTTTCAAGCACAAAGTACCTGGTTCACATGAAAAATCTCAGCAAAGGGCCGCAGAGGAGGAGGAGGAGGAGCGTGGAAACAAAGGGGTATGCATCGATTTCTTGGGCCGCACATGGCAATGCTTCGTTTAGTTTCCACGCAGGGACGGCTGTGCGTCAATTTCTGAGGCTCGGTCGTGGATCCTCTTCGGGTTGCGGGTTTTTCAGACACCCCGGGGTCTGTGTGTGGAATCCTGGGCTTGCGGAGCAAAGTCACAAGCGCTGCATCGATCCTGTGGGCGTTGTGTGGAATTTTCTCCCACATGGCAGGCGCTGGGTCAATTTCCCCATTGGAAGTCAGGCTGCGTCTTCCCAGGTCGGCTGTATGTTGATCCTGTTGGCCGTGCGTTGAGGTTCCGGTCACAACACAGATGCTGCGTCGATCTTCTCTGATCGGCGTGCAGTGAATTTCTCACCACGGGGCAGACTGTGCATCGGTTTTAGCAAACTGTGCATCAAATTTTTGCCGCACAAGGAGTCCAGTTGCAAGAGAGGAGTCTTTTTGGTCCTGAGACCTCAGGGAACAGGAGGCAAGCTCTATCCAAGCCCTTGGAGAGCACTTCTTCACCACAGCCAGAGAGCAGCAAGGCAACAGGGCAACAGCAAGGCAGCAGTCCTTCACAGAAAGCAGTCAGGTGAGTTCTTTGGGAAGCCAGACAGTTCTTCTTGGCAGGATGCAGGTTCTGGTTCCAGTTTTCTTCTCCAGGAAGTGTCTGTGACGTAGAGTACCTACTCCAAGAAGTGTCTGTGTTGGAAGGGGCAGAGGCCCTGTTTATATACCCAAATGTGCCTCTGAAGTGGGGGAGACTTCAAAGACTGGCTTAGAAGTGCACCAAGTCCCGTTTTAGTTCAATCCTGTCTGCCAGAGTCCCAGTAGGGGGTGTGGCAGTCCTTTGTGTAAGAGTAGGCCCTCCACCCTCCCAGCCCAGGAAGACCCATTCAAAATGCAGATGTATGCAAGTGAGGCTGAGTACCCAGCCAGACATGGATTGTAAGGCACAGAAAGATTGAAGTGCAGAGAAATGGTCACTTTCTACAAGTGGCATTTCTAAAATAGTAATATTAAATCGAACTTCACCAGTCAGCAGGATTTTATATCACCATTCTGGCCATACTAAATTTGACCTTCCTACTCCTTTCAGATCAGCAGCTACCACTCAAACAATGTATGAGGGCAGCCCCAATGTCAGCCTATGAAGGGAACAGGTCTCACAGCAGTGTAAAATCGTATCTAGGAGTTGTACACTACCAGTACATGTAAACTACATAGGTACATGTCCTGCCTTTGGTCTACACAGCACCCTGCCCTATGGGTTACCTAGGGCATTCCCTAGGGGTGTCTTATATGTAGAAAAAGTGGAGTTTTAGGCTTGGCAAGTACTTTTAAATGCCAATTCGAATTGACAGTGAAACTGCACACACAGGCCTTGCAATGGCAGGCCTGAGACAAGGTTAAGGGGCTACTGAAGTGGGTGGCACAATCAGTGTGGCAGGCCCACTAATAGCATTTAATCTACAGGCCCTGGGTACATATAGTGCACTCTTCTAGGGACTTATAAGTAAATTAAATAGTCCAATAGGGTATGATCCAATGTTACCATGTCTAAAAGGAGAGAGCATATGCACTTTAGCACTGGTTAAAAGTGGTAAAGTGTGCAGAGTCTAAATCCAGCAAAAACAGTGTAAAAAATAAGTGGAGGGAGGCAGGCAAAAAGTTAGGGGTAACCACCCTAAGTCTGTCAGGTCTAGTACGGCATATGTGAAGGCTGGCTTTTATCAGATGGGACAGATTCCTCAGGGGGTGGGGGCCATTGATAGCACCCATGTATCCCTGGTCCCTCCCAGTGTCAATTAACAGGTGTATAGGAACAGGAAGAACTACCTCTCTATCAACGTGCAGGTGGTGTTTCTGGTAGAACTGTACATCTCCCAAGTGACAACCACGTTTTTTGGGATCAGTGAATGATTCCTACATTATGCAGAACAGCAATGTCCCACACATGATGGCATGACTACACACAGAGAGGGCCTGGCTAGTTGGTAAGTATGCATTGTAATGTGTTTGTATGTAATGTAACATGTCATTATAATCTTCCCACTTACTGAAGCTTCAATTTAAACTGTTCTACCATTGTGTTCACAGGTGACTCTGGCTATCCAACCCTTCCTTGGCTGTTGACACCTGTGAGGTACCCAGCCACGCCAGGGGAACTCCATTTCAATGAGCCCCACAGCAGGACAAGGCGTGTAATCAAACACACTTTCGGCCTCCTGGAGGCAAGATTAAGGTCCCTGGACCTATCTGGAGGTGCCCTCCTCTACTAGCCCCACAAGGTTTGCAAAATCATTGTTGCCTGCATCATGCTCCACAATCTAGCCCTGAGGCGTTGAATACCATTGCTAGCTGTTGACGGTGAGGCAGCTGTACCTGTGGCTACACATATGATATACAATGTGATGAAGAGCCAGAGTAAGAAGGAGCAGTTGACTGTAGGACTGAGCTCATTAATCAGTACTTCCAGTGACATAAAGGTATGTGATGTGGGTCTTTTCTGGTCTTGTCTGTGCACAATCAAAAGTGGGTGGCTGGCATTACACCTCTTGACCTTTGGCACATGTGATGCTCTAATGATGTTCAATGCCTATGTGTGAGTTGTGGAAGCAGACAGTTAGAATGTAAGGTGTACAGTAATATTGGTTCACCTCTAACGTGTTGTTGCAACTGATTCCAAAAGTCACTTCTCTCATGGACTGACCAGTTTTGAGCAGGATTTCCTACATTCTCCGATTCCCATCTTCTCCCACACACTGGATGTGGATTTCATCCGTGGGTCTGCTGCCTAAGGTTTAAGGTATACATTGTCAGTAGTCAATGGTGATTGAGTACAGTTCTGAGAGGTATACATGACAGATGGTACTGTATAAGTCCAATATAGGTTCCCAGGAATTGGAATTAAACTACAATAGGCACACTGTTGATTACCCATATATGTGCTTACTGTGTCATCATGCCTTTCGTCCTGATGGTGCTCTCTGTTTTTCCTTAATTGCAGATGGCTCAATGGAATATACCCTGGTGTAACTGTGAATTTCAACCTCACTCTCTGACATCTGTCTATTCACATTACTGTTGTCATGTGTGTCCTGCTGAGGGAGCCTCTGGGGATTACCAGACCACAGTTGGGTTGAGGGACAGTTCTTGCTGTATTGTTAACACACATATACAGTACATGTGTCCATAAGTGATTTATTGTACATTTAAGTTTTGTGACAAGTTAAATAAATGTGTACAACATAACACACAGGTGATGAGTGGAGTCATGGTAGATGGATTGATCAGAGTAGCTGCTACATCATTTAGGACCTCATTACAACATTGGCGATATTGACCGCCTACCGCCACGGCGACAGCCATCAACTTACCGCCGCCATGGCTACCAGCCGGCAACACGTATTATGACGCTGACGGTATTCTGCCAGAAATCTGGCGGAACACCGCCGCCGGTCATGGCAGCGGATGGCGGTAAGGCGGTGCTGCTGTCAGCAGCACCGCAACACCAGCAAAATACCGCTGACCGTATCATGAGCAATGATATGGCCTGGCGGTGTTTTGTAGGCGGATGCAGCTGCTGACAGCAGCGCTGTGGACCGTCTCCAGAGGGAGGAACCCCTGCAAGCAGGTAAGTCGGGTTCTCTGACCAGAGAGGAGGGTGGGGGTGTTGTGTGTATGTGGAGGGGGGGTGTATGTTTTGGGATTCGTGCATGTTGGTGTGAGTCGCGTTGGATACATGCGTGAATGAGTGATTGTGAGTGTTGTGTGTTGTCGATGCATGTGTGTGACAAGGTATGTTGGTGTGTGTTGTGGTGTGTGGGTATGTATGTATGCATGCGTGGATGGAGGTGATGATGGGTATGTGCATGTGTACATGGGTGCGCGTGTGGGTGTGGATATGTGCGGGGGGCTCCAGCCCTCTCTGCTGGCCTCAGCACCACCCCATAACACCATTTCCTTTCACAGGGACTGTGGGGAGACAGGTTCTTTTCAAGTGGAGCTTTGACTGACTGCAAGTTTCCTTTTTTTTCAAGCACAGGCACCTCTTATATGCACATCCTCTCCATGCCCAGTGCTGGCCCCTGTGTGCACATAGAAAAGAAAGCGAATCAAGGGTGTTACTTGGGTCCCTCCAGGGTCCCCCTTGCTAGTGGCCTGGCTCTCTGCCTCCCTCTCCCCCCTGCTCCCGGGCTGCTGAGGATAGTGAAAGGAGGGAGGCCTGGATTGGGTGCTGTCCCCAACGCAGCCCGTCAGCAGTAGCTTGCAGGAGCTCCACAGCCACGCCCGGCTGCCAACGACATCTTTGGGCCGGGTGCACACCGCAGCCCAGTTATGTACCACACAGTACAAGCGCAGACAGAAGAACAGAGCTCACCTCACACCCCTATTTTGGACCAGATAAAACAAGAATTCAACCGCTTTTTATAATTGTTTTTTAAAAGATTCCATGGTTACGTTTATTTTCTTAACTAATATATAGAAAAAAAGTCATTTTTAGATAGGTACCATTTACCTGGCTGAAGCTCCTGGGGGCTATTTTGCATTAATTCCCCAGCAACTGTCTTGCCAGTGCTTTATCTTAATAAGGTGTGAAATCTGCTCATTAAGCAGAGAGAATGGCCTGGATGTATGGCTTTGCTTTTCTTTCCTTGGCAGGAAGACCATTTACGGGGGAACCAGGAACTTCATTAAATTCCAGGGGCCCTGCTCTGTCTCATGTCAATTGATAAGACCAGCCTTTGCCAGCCTGTATGGATGGCATTATATCTGGTGGGAATAGAGCAGCATTCAGAACCAGCTGTCAGTGACCAGAGAGGCAGGAACTGCTTATTACTCTGGCTACATCTCTTTGTGAGCACAGATGCTCTCTACAAAGGTAGACTGTTTCCCCCATTTTAGAGTTTTGGAGTACTGTCCAATCTGGGATTTTTTGCAGTAAGGAAAATAGGAGCTACTGAAAAGAGGATAGGTTTGCCTCTGGGAACTTTTACCCCATTGGTTAGGGAGGAGAAAGGAGTCACACCCACCCATTAACTGATGCAAACCATAAATGTGGCACCACAGGCACAATCCTCAGAATGATATCTGGACTTGTGGACTATCAGAAGGACTTCACTCGCTGTTTGAGATCTATTCTGTATCCACATCTGCTGTGGAAGGAAACCTGAAGGACTGGACCTGTTCCAACTTGTACCCAGGACACAGAAGTGGACTCCAAGGGTCAGTTGGCAGACCTCCTGTGTGGCTACAGGGGCACACAAAACTGAAGGAGGCCCGCTACTGGTGTGACCAGTTGACTAGTAGCATGTGGGTCCTTGCTGGACTGTAATGGCTCCCTCTGCTGGAGTGGGCCTTGGTCTCTAAGTGCTGTCCCTGAGGTCTGGTGAGTCTTAGAAAGACCAAAAAGAGTTACTCCGAAAAGGAGGGAAAATATTTTCTTACAGTTCTAGAGAGTGAGTGCCATCTATTGTGCTTCCTCAGTTCTACACTATTGGACCTCGCCCTTTTTGCAGGGCCATCCCCAAACCTTTTGCCTCCTTCCTCCTATTTTTCCTGCCCTGTTTTTGTTGGCTTTTTGAACTCTGAGCACTTTACCACTGCGAACCAGTGCTAAAGTGCATAAGCTCTCTGTGTAAACTGTACTTGTTGATTGGTTTATCCATGATTGGCATATTTGATTTACTAGTACGTCCCTCACTAGAGGTGCCCAGGGCCTGTAAATCAAATGCTACTAGTGGGCCTGCAGCACTGGTTGTGCCATCCACATAAGTGCCCTTGTAATCAGGTCTCAGACCTGCCACTGCAGTGTCTGTGTGTGCAGTTTTAAACTGTAAATTCGACTTGGCAAGTGTACCCACTTGCCAGGCCTAACCCTTACCCTTACCTTTTCCTACATGTAAGACACCCCTAAGGTAGGCCCTAGGCAGCCCCATGGGCAGGGTGCAGTGTATGGTTAAGGTAGGACATATACTAATGTGTTTTATACCTGACTAGAGTGAGGGTCCTTGCTTGGACAGCGGGTAACCTGACTGCCAACCAAAGACCCCATTTCTAACATGCCAAATCTACACTTTGTGGAAACCTAATGTAGCTATCCAGGTGTTTCAAGAAAGCACACAGTACATCCCTTAACACCAGACTGAACATGGGCTGAGACATCCCTGCTGTTAAGGGGACAGTATTCTGGAATTACCCTGTAACCAGGAAGTGTTGCACTGACAATAATTGAACAATGGGAGGTATGCAATAGGGATTGCGATTGCCTGACATCAGATCTCACTCCAACTGACTACATGGATCCATGATGGTCTGGCGACTCAGATGATAGGTCTAGATGGCATACCTCTCCTCCATTGTTGCCAGGTCTACCAGTGGACGGTACACTAGTGGTTGTCTAGTTTGCCTCATGGCAGAATATCTATGCTGAGAGGAGGGAATGTACAATGAGTCATGCAGTAGACAGACATCAGCAGCACATAGTATAGAAGCAGACACCTAACATGTGTAAAGGATGCTTAGCAGTGCTGAAATAAACATTACATACCACAGAAATGCACATCATACACCGTCATTGTAGCAGATTGGCTGAAATGTAAGTCGGATAGGACATATGACACATTTGTATAACAAAATGTGTAAGTGACTGTGTAGTCCTGCACTGCTCACGCATATGTAATTAAATCAACCAATAGTTATCCGACACCTATGTACCACAGAGCAGCTACACAGAACTATCCACATATAGTCTGTCTCAACATGTCATATTCTCATAATTGGCCCATTATGTAGCACAACCATTAAGTCACAACATTGGGTGGCACAGATATCTGGACGATTAGGTGTCTGCACATGTGCCCAAAATGGCAGGCACCTGAACTACTATTCTGGACAGTTGGAAGTGACCTCAGTCTGCCAGCGGACATTTCATTGTGGTAGGTGGTCGGAACCGCCGTGCAACTTGTCATAGGTTAATATTGCTGCCTATGGTGGACTGGGTCAATAGCTAAGACTGCCGGTAGTGAGGGTCCTGTACATGGCGGCAGTGAGCGTCATTTTCTGCAGTCTAGCTCACTTGACTCCTGACACTGTTGCTAACAAGACCTCCACTTTGTGAGCTGCTGTGTACTGCCTCTGGGAGCCATCATGCCACATCCTACAGGATCTAGGGCCCCTGCCTTCACACAGAAAGAGCTGGAGAAGTTGGTGGAGAAGGTCCTACCCCTGTATTAACAGCTATATGGGGCAACAGAGGAATAGGTGAGTCCAGTGCCATAGCCATGTGTGATTAGTGTTGTGTCTGACAGTGATTCGGTCATGTGAACTGTAGTTGAAGTAGATGCATGCATGTGGCATACCGTACAGGCATGTGTGCTGAGAGGATGGTATGTGTGCTCACTTGCTGTTCAGTTGTGTAGTGTCAACTCCTGTTGGTATGGGGCAGGTGTACATGACTTTCTCCTTTTGTCTGTGTCATCCATGCAGGTGAACGCCCATCAGAAGAAGGGGATCTGGCATGCCATCCCCATGCAAGTCCGGACCCTGCGGGTCCACAGCCCATGGAACACCCATTGTCAGAAGCGGTGGGAGGACCTGAGACGCTGGGCCCGGAAGACCAGGGAGGCCCAACTGGGGATGTCCTCCCAATGAGGGAGGGGTGTCTATCGGACCCTGACCCTCCAATGGCCAACATTTTGAGGGTGGCTTAGCCTGAGGTGGATGAATGCTTGAGGGCAGCACAGCAGCCACAAGGGGGTAGGTACTGACTGTTTCCTGGTACTTAGCTCTGGTTGTATGGTGTTTGTTGTCTCACTGTAGCTTCTGTGACAATGTAGTGGTCGATGAATGTTTGTAGACTAGTGGGAATCAGTTGGTACTACCTTGCCAGTGTATGAAATGTGGATCTGGCATCATGGTCATCTATGTAGAAGTTTTGGACTCCTGTAGCAAGACATTATTCTGACTGCATGTGGAGATGCTCAAATGTCAATGCCACATGTTTTGTCCCATCCTGCCATTCACATGGATATGGGGTGGTGTTTCACCATACCCATTGACTCAAACCTGGTCCATCAATCTGCATATGAGCGTTAGTGGCTCTAAGGTGTCTGACCACTCCCATCTGTGCTGATCACCTGTTGTACCAACTGGTTGACTCATTTATTTGGTACAGGGTCCAAACATAACTAGTACTGGTATAGGTATGGACTATGTACGAGGCTGCCATCTCATTTACACCACAGTTATAGCTTGTTTAGGATAATACATATCTGTGTTTGTTGTTGTATCCCAATTGTCCTTTAATATTCATTCCATGGGGTATGTGAAGGATTCAACGAAAGGACATCCTACTTTTGGTGTCTGATTTGTGTTTTTAGACTCATCGTGCTTTTCTATGTGATTGACATGAGGGTTTTTCTTGTCTGTCCCAATGGGTTGGTTCTACAGGAGGTAAGTGCCTTGGCAGAGCTTGTCTTTGACAATATGCTATATCAATGCTATGTATGGCAATGCCCTACCAATTCCTCAGCAACCTTGGTAATACGCTGCCTACATCATGTCTCAATGGTTACTTGGGGGCACAACATATGAAGTGGGACAATCTTTGCTACCCTTTGCCTAGCTGATATGTTCAGTCTGGTGAGGATTACGTATTGCATCACTTATGTGATCATGATGTAAGTGAGTGTGTTTTGTGTGTGTGGTGGTTGTGCTACTAGTTGTGTCTAGGCTGCTCGTGTGACTATATGCTTTGCATTTGTCCCGCAGTGATGGCTGAGTATGGTGTGTTGGGCATGTATGTATTTTGGAACATTCATTTATGTTGATATTGTGTGTATTGATAGTGTTGGTATATGTTATTTGGAATGTGGTGTGCCCTTGTGTAGTTGTACATTGTGCATGCACGTGTGTGATGATTGGTATGTCTGAACCGCTGTGTGGTATGTTTGTGTGGTTTGCGTCTCGTTGAATGGCTGTGTGTCTCGTGGTATGGCTGTGTAATTGTGTGTATTGGTACAATGGTGTTGTTACGTTGTGTTGGTTGTATGTATTGTTAGGTGTGTGTGTGTGTTGTGGAGTGTTGACGGTGCACATGAGGTGTTGCCGTTGTTGTGTAGTTGTGTACTTTGCTGGTGTTGTGTGTTGTTGTATTTGACAGTGCCAGTGCCAGTGCTGTGTGTCTGTGGCTCAGTGTGTGCTTTGGTAGTGTGTGTTGGCCATGGTGTCTGTACTGAGTCTGTGCTTGTGGGTATGTGGCCCTATCTGAATGTGCTTGTCAGTGTAGGAGTACATGTATGTGTTGCCAACGCCACCCGTACCGGATGTGTGTGTTGGTTGTGCTTCCCAACCTTGGCATTATGCGACCGTGACAGGTAAGTATGTGTACTCATGGTTGCTGCCGTCACCATCGGCGCTGGTTACGGAGTTGTTGGGTGAGCAGGGGAAGATGTCTAGTTCGGGTTCCAAGATAGGATGCGTAGTGGGAGAAACTCCTGCTGCCCCCAGTAGACTTTATACATTCTGGGGATGCTTAGCTGTTGAGGATGTAAGGAGTATGCCAATCAATTCTGTTTTTGAAGGGAGCAGGGCCAGACTAGGAGAGGGCTTTGTGATCAATACAAAGGGCTTTAAAAGCAACTCTTTTGTTAATAGGAAGCCAATGGACTTCCTCTCTGGCCTTTGACACTGAATCATATTTCCTTAGGTTCTTTACGAGGCATGCCGCAGAGTTTTGAATTCCCTATAAGTTGTTTAAAATCGCTGCCTGGGCTCCAGCATATAGGGCATTACAGTAGTCCAATATTGCATGGATGAGAGATGTAATTACAGTTTTCTGTAAATTGTAAGGAAAAAAGGGAGAATTTTCTTCACCATTTTCAAGGTGAAATAGCACAATGTTAGCTGATTTGTTTGGTCAGTAAAAGAGAATGTATAAAATGACACCAAGATTCCTTGCTTTGACTACTAGGGTAGGTGGTTGTCCCAATGATTGCGCCCACCAAGCAGAATGCCAAAAGGATGGATCTGGACCATAACTGACTACCTCAGAATGGTCCAAGTTTAGCTTTAAACAGTAGGTGCTCATCCAATTGACAATAGCGGACATACAGTTCTTAAATTGCAAGGCTGTTTCACTTATGGCATATTATGCTTGGCTATTCGGTTTACTATAAGAGTAGTATCTATCAATAAAGGACATTTCTTTGCAACTTGGTATCATTATAGGCCAAGTAGTGAAGTCTTAGGATGTGACAGTGTACTAGACAGAATGTGGATAGGTACTTACATATGGGTAAGGGATGTTTCTCAGAGTATTACATACTCATATGTTGCAGGAATAATTGGGACTGATGACTGTGTAGAAGCCTAATTATTCAACACCCATCCAGATACAAACGGCCGTTAGCCAGCTCTTCTAGATAAACATAAAGGATTTATTAGAGATAGAAATAGAAAGACATGTACATGGAGGATGCTCTGTACTAGTGTACACAAACAGCCTAATACAAGGAAGTAATACACGATCTTTTATAGTATTAAACCACAAACATAATTCAACGTCTTATTGGTTCTTTGGCTTTGACGTATGATTGACGTATGACTACTTCTCCATTATGGCTGAGGTAGTTTTTCCTATCATACCATATATAGTAAGAAAAAGCATAGAAAAGGATTTTACACAAGGTGGCCTACGTGCCTAATATCACATGGTCCATCTTGTGACAGAACTTGATAACATCACATACTGAGACTGGTACTATCCAGAAGGGAGATTGCTTCAGCTAGCATGCAATGACGATGATGTTTCATGATGGCTGTTCAGAGAGCAAGCCTTGCAACATAATGCGTTCCTAGCAGTAGCGAATTACATTTGTAGGCCTCTTTACTTAATGATAGGCCTGTGCAGAGATTGTCATTGTGTATCACAGGGGCCACTAGGCATAGCATACCTAAGAACTGTAAAATGCAATTCCACATTCCGCCCTCTGATACTCAATGACAAATCTAAGGGTCATGATGTATTGCTCTCATTTATACCTCTTGCTCATCCCTGTTGTCATCCTTATATCTTTTTCTTTGATAATGTGTGTGTTTCTGGTGGCAGTTTTTTTTTTTAAGAGTAGGGACAGAAAGGATGGACAAACTGGTATGAGCACACATCGTTATCAGTGCCACGATCCCTATCTCTAGTACCTCTACCAACCAGGTACCCTAACCCCTGAACCACGCTGCTATTCGATCCAGCATTCCTCCGACGTCTGTCCCATCTGCCACTTTCCCAGCTCCTTCTTCTACCTTTTTTATATCCTCTATTTCCTTTCTTATATTCCCCACGTTGGTGTTCTCTTCCTGCGCACCCCGCCAAGTATTCTCTTTTCCCCCATCTGTAATTCTGTTCTATGCGCCATTTTTGGTAGCACGAATGCTAGGTAGCAGGTACCTTCCCAACCTGCTGGCAATTTAAAAAAATGCAGATGTCCCACATATAATAAATATTCCTTTGGGAGGTGTCAGGCCTATGGACAAGCCTGTTGTGTCATTTCTTTTGTAGTCCAGGCTCAATGTTGTATTTCAAATACTATGTCCCACATCAATTCCGTTTTTGCTAGTGTCTGCGTTACCTCTTGAGCATTTGAAACACCATGATGCCTTTATTTCTGTATCTATGGCCAGGCATGGTATTCGTTGTTCTGAGCCATGATCCCTTTCAGTGTAACCCTTCCCTCTTTCTGTTGTAAATGCATTCAATAAATTCTCTTCTTCTTTCTTCGGATCTAATCTCCTACACTTCTTTCTTCTCCTTCTATCTTCTTCCTTCAATTTATTTTACACTCTTTCTACCAATTTTCCTTGCATATCACCTACATAAGGTTCATCTTCCAAACCATAGTCATCCCTTTTTCTCTTCATTTCTCCTTTGTTTATATTTTCTCTTATTCTCTCCTTTTTTCTTTTCCCTGTTCTCATTCCTTTTTAATTTCCCCCTAACATATTATCTAATATGTTACATGCCACGAATTCTGTGAGGGGCATTTAAGTGTAATTTCTTTTCTCCTGGCTAGTGGTCGGTAGGTGGGTAGATATATAACAATCAGACACATTTGCTAGTTCTTTGTACATTGATACCATTTGCACAAATGTATTGTCCTTATAATCTTCTCCTTCTTCTTTAAATTTTGCATATTTCACCCATTTTGTTTTATCCTCCACCCTCTCATGTTATTTTGAGATATTGTTGTTCTCACCACCTGTTCTTTCACCTTGGCCATTTTTGGGGATGTAGTGTTCCTGGTCGAGCCATGGAATATGTATGTCGTCTTTATATACTATCAGGATTGTTGTTAGTACTATAGCTGCTACCGGGGTGAGTAATGCTGTGACCACCACGGGCCACTTCTTCTGCTCCTTTTTCTTACGTTGTAATCTTAAATCCATGTCGCCTTATAGGGTGTGGTCAGATGTGGCTAGCACTTGAAACCGGTTCCATTGGTATGTAACCTTTGGTACCTCCTTATTCCTGTAGGAGTGCCACACGAGTAGTCTATTCCTTCTGTATATTTTCGTGGCGACGTTGAATGCTATTTGACACTTGTAGTTATGCAGAGTATAAAGGGATCAATCCCAATGTCCAGTTCTAAGGGAGTTGGGTGCGATAGTCCACTGACCCGAGGGATGGTCCTTTTGTCCTATTTTTGCTATATTCCTAATTGGAAGAGGCACCTCTCAATGGGGCTACAAGCCGCACTGATCCTAGTGACCAGCCGCTTCCGTAGGACTGGGATCTGTACCTCTTGGCGCACATTTTTCTAGCAGACTTTCAGTATTCTGTTTGTTTATATCCTGATGTCTTTAATACTTAAGTGGCCTTGCTTGACTCTCCGACTCCTGTGGAGAGTAGCACGAGCAGTTCTGAAAGAGTCTCCTGGTGTCTTGAAGGACCCGCTTGCACCCTCCGACTTCTGTGGGGTTGCAGCACGAGCAGTCCAAGAACAATGCTCTGGTGTACTGGGGAACCCGCTTACACTCTCCGACTCCTGTGGGGGTGTAGCACGAGCAGTTCCGTCAGTGTTGGCTGGTGGCGCTTGTTGAACGAAGGTTGTACCGCCGTGGTGAAGGTGGCATTACTCTCATCGGCAACTTTGTTGGCTGCTGGTCGTCCTTTGGTTCAGCGGCCTTCTTGGTGTGTGAGGTATGGACCCAGGATGTGATGCCCTCACACTTGACTGCTGTGGCTGTTGTCAATAGGACTTGGTGTGGTCCCTTCCACCGTTGTTGAAGGCAGTGACTTCTGGTGTGGCCTTTACCCACACCCAGTCTCCAGGATGTAGTCGTGTTCCGGTGGTGTACCTTCTTGGTGTAATAGCTGTGGATCCAGGAAGTCAGTCCCTCCTACTTTTCAGGTGACCCAAGCCCAATCTCCCTGTTGGAGATCATGTCCAGGTAGTGTTGTCCAGCCAGGAAGGACCTGCAGCACCTAATGCTGAAGGTAAGGCAAACTGCTGTCAAAATGTCTTATCAGATAATAACTTCTCGGCACCAGACATGTTCATAGGCCAGTCAAACAGTATCTCAGTCGGTGCTCACTTTGTCAAGGGTCCCTTTCTTGACCAATGAAGCAAGTGGTAGTGCATCAATCTAGAACCACTCAGCAGATGCACAAAATCTTATAAAGAGACATATCTGACTGGTTTATGGGGTAACTGGCACACTCTTAAACTGAAATCAACACTCAAAAAATAAATAACAATTACACTCAGTAACAGTGGAATATTTACACAAACTATTTCACCAAACAAATGGTGATCCAAAGGTCAGGAGAAAACACATGTTACACTGGTATACAGCCACTATATTTTTTTAACATAGCATTGTATCCTATTATTCTATTTCAACACCCTGAATATCTGCATCAATGCTGGAAGGGTTGGGACTTTGCAGGCATCACCGCCATCAGAAGTCACTTCCCCTTTCTCGTACAAGTGTGATGTTCTGAAATGCTGATATTCCTTTAAGATATTATATTTATTTTATTTATTTATATTTGGCACCCTCATCATCAGAAGTATATTACTCATAGCTGTATTGCAGTACTACATAGCACATCCTACGGTAGTAATAACTCTATCCTAATATAGGTATTTTCAATACCCAAAACCAGTTCGGAGAATATTTAGTTGCAATCTACCAACACATGAAGGCAATCCATGTCACTGCGCACATTTAAGATGTACCACGGAAGACTCCCATTAATTATGTAAACATAAAACGTAACATAGACAGACGGATACAGAAACCACATCTTCTCGTCCATGTTCTGAAACCTAGGAAAAAACATGGATAGAAAAATACTCCTCCTGCCGCCAATTATATGCACATATATATACGTAGACACATACATCCTGCGTCCAGGGTGTATATAAAAAAATCCTATATACTTTCAAATTAACTGTAACATTCAGCTGTACATTTTATTTTACAATTCTACTTGGTCCGTCATGGTAACATATCGCAACAATCCGTGGCTTTGCCCTTGGAGTCATGCCCAGAGTCTGTGGTTTTCAGAAATGGGAAAGGTGGTCTTAACTGCTACAATTTAATACAGGGACGGGACCTCGCAGATAAATGCATCAAATAAAATACCATAAAAATAAAACACATTTGTGACAAATGTGCTGCATTTTTACCCATTCATTGCCCTTTTGACACCCTAGGTGCACTCACATGACTTCAACATACTACATGTACTGCAGATGTTTAAACATCCACTTGTGTTATTTTCTTTTAGCCTCTTATTAAGTGAAATCGATCAGTCACTAACACGTCATGTGTAATCATTATTACTGCACTAATGTGTTTATTTTAAATATCAATACACCTTAGTAGAAGTTTGTTATCACATAATTAACTCACTCTACACCCCAACAACAACCCACATTTTTATATATCTATTATTTCCTTATATTATTTACAATTCATCACATTTTAACTCTTCTGTTAATTTCTATATCTCTTCTGTCATTGAACATGACTAAATAATTAGTATGTACTCTATAGAGCTATGAAGAAATACACAACCAGGGGTATGGAATTACCGTAAACAAATGCCCAGCACAATTCTTCCAGAATGCTCTCTCATCAGATGCAAATATCTGCAGAAACTTGAAAGCAAAATTTGCTATTCCCTGCTTTCAAAATATCTTCCCAAACAATGTAACTAGGAAAGAAACATTCTGCTAAACTACCATGAACTTTTAGGTGTAATTTCTTTGAAGCATCATTTAGTAAAATGTGCGGATGCATGGTGGTATTTCCAAAATTTCTATCCAAAACAGGAAAAATCAATGTAACCTTTTCATCAAAGTTACACATTGCCATAGTAGTTCCTGGCATGAACAAAACTACTTTCTGCCAAAACTACTTTGTGCCAATATTCTTCGTATGGAAGGGCGGAATGGTGTCACTACCACTGAAGCCAGTCAATAAACAGAGAGACAGAATTCAAATAACAAAAGGTCTGTGATAACCAGTTTATGGCATAATTCTTAAAGAAAATCACAAAGTGCACCCATGGTATCTGTTCCTGCATTAGTGCAGATTTACAGCTTTTATACATGAGCTAGCATTTAATGAGGCAGACCAGGAAATCGAACTCCTAGACAATATTTGTAAACACCATTTTAGCAGGAGGAAAATATGCATGTGTTTTTACTGGACAAGTAGACTGATGACACAAACTGTCCCATGGACAATTAGACATTTTATAAAATTCCACACTTCTGACAACATATTGTTAACTGCTGCAAATGAATCCTCTGTTCCCTCCAGACTAAGGGGGTCATTCAGACCGCCGGGGCCAGGGTCGGCGGGAGCACCGCCGACAGACCGGCGGTGCCCCGCAGGGCATTCTGACCGCGGCGGTTCGGCCGCGGTCAGATGTGGGAAACCGGCGGTCTCCCGCCGGTTTCCCGCTGCCCTGCAGAATCCTCCATGGCGGCGGAGCGCGCTCCGCCGCCATGGGGATTCTGACACCCCCTACCGCCATCCTGTTCCTGGCGGGTCTGCCGCCAGGAACAGGATGGCGGTAGGGGGTGCCGCGGGGCCCCTGGGGGCCCCTGCAGTGCCCCTGCCAATGGCATGGGCACTGCAGGGTCCCCCATAAGAGGGCCCCACAAAGTATTTCAGTGTCTGCTATGCAGACACTGAAATACGCGACGGGTGCCACTGCACCCGTCGCACCCCTGCAACTCCGCCGGCTCCATTCGGAGCCGGCATCCTCGTTGCAGGGGCATTTCCGCTGGGCCGGCGGGCGCTCTTTTGGAGAGCGCCCGCCGGCCCAGCAGAAATGTATGAATGGCCGCCGCGGTGTGGTCATTTGTCGGCGGGACCTTGGCGGGCGGCCTTCTGAATCAGGCCCTAAATGTGTTCACTGTAAGAATTTTGGCAACCTTTGCATGGGTCAAATATTTTTAATGTAATCCCTACATAAGAAAGTTCTAATTTGTTGTACACCTGTGGTTCCTAACCTTTTTACTCCTGGGGACCAGCAGTGAAACATTACTGGAAGCCAGGTACCCCCAAGCAATTTGCACAATTTAAATATCAAACATGAAATCATTCTTTTTATATTGAAAAAATATGCAAAAATCTAAACATTTTATTGGAAATGTTGGTGCTGCATCTTGGCGACTAACTTTTCAATTTTTAGTTTTATTTAGGAAAGGTGAATCCTTCGGGCAATTTTTTAAAATGATCTCCGGGGCTATTTCTGTTATTATTTTTAGGTACATAAGATCTAAGAAAGCTTTTATACATAAATATGTGGTGGGGAAAGGAAGTAAACCATAAGTGCCTCTCTTCTCTCCCTATCCTTTTTGTCACATGTAATTAATTTTATTATAGCATCTCTCATACCAGTGTTGGTGTTGGAGCACCTTACAGCACTTTAAAATGAAAGACTGGGAAAAAACAGCTTTCTAATGTGTGCTATGCAGTTGGCATGCAGCTCCTTAATTGCAGTTCATAGCTCACTGTGCTAGATTACTATTATGAACTGTACAGTAACTAAAGAATCTCTGTGACAAAAGCAGTAACCCACTGTGCCATCCACATAAAATACTGTTCTTTTCATGATACACATCCTTTGCAGCCTGTATATTAACCATCTGCACTATCTTTCAGTCAAAAATGCCACTGTTCAAAACTCTCATTCCTCCCCAGCAGGTACATTAATCACTGGAGTTATCTTGACGCTTTTATTTTCGCTGTACAATGCTCTTTGCAGTGCTTTTAAAGCCAGTAACAAGTAATAAAGTCTGAATTTTGGGTCTTATTACGTGTGATAACTTCACAAATAAACTCAAATTTTCTACAGTGTGTAAGCATGTTACAGCCATCCCTTGTCTACTTGCAAACCTTTCCCATACTCAGTCTAGCGCCAAATGATAGTGTAGTAATTGGAGTAGTGGTCACATATTTCAGGCCAGTGTATCGCCTTCTTACAATCCTCCCACAAATCTCATGGTACAATAATGCTAAACAATGTATCCAGATCCTTCTAAACCAGCCCTTCCCATGGCTATTATTCTGTTTAACTCTGTAAATTTTTATGTACGTCGAGAGACTGTGTCTTGTGATCTCCAGCTGTGTGTTTGTATTGCTGAGCACCTCCTTCCACTTCTTGATGTTATGAATTGTGTGATGTGCATACATGGACATATCCCATAGTAAATTGTGTGATCCCTCTCGCCCCTTGCCAATACATCTTTCCATTTCATTTGATATCTGTTCGTACTTCTGTTCATGTTTTCTAATTGCGTTAGCCACTTCATCTTTACCCTGGCTATGGAATAACTGTCTAATTCTTTCACAAGGTCTCTTACTTTTTGCTTTTATTTTTCACTTCCTCATCCATCAAACGCCATGCCAGGGTGCGGCTTTCACGTTCTGTCTCTGCCTGCTGTTGTAGAGGCAGCTCAGAGTGTTTGGTCCCTGTTGTGGTGCCCTCAGGCTATAGTGTATTTCCCAACTGTCTTCAAACAAAATCGATGTTTTGTTCCTGTAACTGTGCACTCGCCACAGGAAGAGAGCTTGACAAGCCCCTATTATCTCTATTTTTTTTTTCTTCGTCCTCCAATCTTCCCTGCCCTTGTCAGCCCCCTCACCATGTGGAGGAAACCATTCTTCAGTTCAGTTTTTTGTTTTTTTTTTATCCTCCACACACAGGACAGCCCCACATTCAAGGGACATCCCATATGCTACCAGTATGTAGGCGGCATTGTAAAGCCCCACACATGTCCGCAAAGCCACAGAAACACTACTGTCAGTTTCCTTGCAAAGTCAAAGTCTAAGTACAGTAGTGCATATAGGCCTTCTTTCGCCGCTATTTGGTATGCTGGACTGTCCTTGGGGCTATGTTGATTTGTCTCTAGTTTGCCTTTACTAAGAGGGTTCCTCATGACTGTCTTACCCTAGCCTTTTGTTACATAACATGAAGACAATTACAATTGCTCCAGAAATAGGATGTTGGTGTATTATTTTTTTTTTTTCACCGCTCATACCCCATGACACAGAAGGGATAAAAATGGGTACATTCACACACGCAGCCTCTCTCTGCCAGCCGCAATTATTGATTAGTAAAAGCAGGAAAGCAAGCCGGTCTGCATCCATGCCACAATTTCAGCCAGCCATGTCCACCTTAGCTCACACAAAGTTTGAAATCAGACAGTACCCAAGGTGCTAGTGATGGCGTCCACACTGGCGTCCTTTGGGGCGAATCAAGAGATGACAGAATAGTCAGGAGGGAAAGATATAATATATCACACCCTTGCTTTCCTGCCCTGGGGCAGGGTGCGGCTGTATGATATTGGAAACTGGACCAGATCCTTGGCCAGTGACACACAGATAATGCAATAGCGGTGAACAAGTCAGGCAACCACATGTGACGGCAGAACCATAGACAAGGGTCACAGTACAACTAGCCCTGTGGGGTGATCCTACTCCCACCCCTTGTATCAATATGTAGTGAGTGCAGGGGGGTGTTTGTACTGTGTTGTTTGCATATTAAATCAGTCAATTGTCATAAAAATCTGTATTATGTCGCCCAGGAGTCCACCCACCTAGTCTTAAATTTTCTAAAAATTCTTATCCTAAATCGCAAATGCATGCAGTCAAAATAAATGAATCAAAAACCACTTTCGCACACACACGTATTTATAGCTCAAAAACCACTTTGACACACACACACGTATTTATAGCTCAAAAACCACTTTCACACACACACGTAATCAAACCAGCATCTATAGTTTACACCATTTCACATGAGTAGCCGATAAGTTCAATAGGCCATAACCATTGTTCAAAGAGCTGCAATATCACAGGAAACAGATAACATAACAATTGTTTAACACGACAAACAGAGCCTGCCTGCTCCACTGGAATGAACAACTATCATCCAGTTACTGGAATGAACCACTATCACTCCTATAAACACAAGGACCCTGACAACACCTGCCAGTTCCTCTTAAATGTACACATAGACCCTGGAACGGACCACTACCATTCCACATCTGGGCAACGCCCTTTTAACCTGGGGTTGGCTTGGCACCTACAACACCCTCTCTGGCCAGAGTTATCCGCCCCAGCCCCTCCGGCTGGGGACAGCAAACAGCGACTCGCGCTGTGTTCTGAAGCAACACCGCTAGTTGCCTCTATTCCTCTGACTTCATTTTTAACAGTAACAAGCTACATGAAATACAGGAAGTTATTCTAAGTATACAGCTGCAGCACAGGGAGGAAGGAAATGGTGTAATACAATGGAAGGACCAAATTAACACAGAATGCTAGCAGCCGACGGACGGCTATAGTTAACTATCTGAATGTTTTCACGAGGTGCATTATCAGAGCCCGCAACAGAGGACAACAGAGGAAGAAATGCCCTTGGCATGTCACCGGAGACAGAGTAAAAAAAAAAAAAAAAATGTCATTATAAAAAGCTGGCTAAGGGTTACTACAAATAGAAATATTAACCATAAATGCATAACCACTCTATGCAGGAAACATATTAACGAAGCACCCCAGTTACCTCCCTGTTTCGCAATATTTACACCAAAAATACAGTAGAGCAAACAGCGAGAGTAGGACCACGAAGCAGCAATAGATACTCACGACAGCTCCAGCCTCCGTCGCAGGAGGGGCCCTGTCCAATGGGTCAGCTGTCGGCCCACCCGAAACAGGAGCCGGGCTGAAGGAAGCTATTCGCTGAACGAGACCGCTATTCTTGCACCAAATGTAGAAGCCTAATTATTCAACACCCACCCAGATACAAACGACCGTTACCCAGCTCTTCTAGATAAACATAAAGGATTTATTAGAGATAGAAATAGAAAGACATGTACATGGAGGATGCTCTGTACTAGTGTACACGAACAGCCTAATACAAGGAAGTAATACATGATCTTTTATAGTATTAAACCACAAACATAATTCAACGTCTTATTGGTTCTTTGGCTTTGACGTATGATTGACGTATGACTACTTCTCCATTATGGCTGAGGTAGTTTTTCCTATCATACCATATATAGTAACAAAAAGCATAGAAAAGGATTTTACACAAGGTGGCCTACATGCCTAATATCACATGGTCCATCTTGTGACAGAACTTGAGAACATCACGTACTCAGACTGGTACTTTCCAGAAGGGAGATTGCTTCAGCTAGCATGCAATGACGATAATGTTTCATGATGGCTGTTCAGAGAGCAAGCCTTGCAGCATAATGCGTTCCTAGCAGTAGCGAATTACATTTGTAGGCCTCTTTACTTAATGATAGGCCTGTGCAGAGATTGTCATTGTGTATCACAGGGGCCACTAGGCATAGCATACCTAGGAACTGTACAATGCGATTCCACAACTGCATCTGGGTTTCTGTCTCCATTGTATGCAGGTTGTATAGTCAGGTAACCTGCTCCTGAGGAAACCTCTTCTTTAACACTGGGTCGAAACGTCAACCAAGCCCCTCCTCGGTTCCCAAATATAATGATATTATTCTGAACTGTGGATTGTCCCACAGCTTCCTAATAGGTCCACTTTTAAATTATATATAGAACCAGGGGATTAAACAGTGTCTTATCACATATATGGTGTAAATAGCTGTTCACTTATATGAGCACTGCATCTTCTGCACTTTGTTCGCTGACCCACAGACTACTGCAAATGAATTATGAATATATACTATTGGGAGTGTTCTCTATCAGTCCCATGTTCTTTTTTCAGATAATAAGATATTGTTTTGATAGCATAATATTGCAGGGGATAGTGGATTCCTCAAAATGTTCTGAATGAGTCCCCCAGGATGTTGTGTATGTCTGAGATATTGATCCTGGTCCCCATGGGCATCTAGGGTTGTCCTTTGTCATTGTTACATTGGTCCTGTCAAGTGTAACCAGGCGACCGTAGTTAGCGCTTAATGCTCTTTTGTGCTATTTTCACATTTAAATTTTAAAAAATCATAACTCTGGGTTGTTTTGGTGTAATTTTATTTATTAATAATAATCACTTTTTTGTTGGGACAAACCTTTATTTGCATTAGTAACAACGATATAGCCTATACAAGGTACAACAATGCCAAAATTGTCAGGAAACAGATGCATTTACACATCAGGATTTGGGGGAATAACCATAAATGCATAATATTGTAAACTTAAGTAAAGCATCCCGGTGTCCTAGAACTGATGCAAGATCTATAGCTGTTTCTGAGGTCCTGTAGCATTAAGCCAGTTGTTCAGTTAACAAAATCAATAGTAATGGAAGTAATCAATCAAAGGTTTGCAGCTGTAATCCCCCGTCATGTAGGAGTGGGGCACCAGCACCAGGGAGAAAGGAGGGGAGACTACGGAAGACCAGCAAGGAAGCTACGCCGATGGACAGGCAGTGTGCAGGCGAGCTCCGCCACCCCAGAGCTCGAGCTACAGTGGGACCAGGCCTGATTTATCACCAACATATAAGTATCTGGAATGGAGTCAGCGTGGGTCCCCAGGCAATGGCAGCCGCCAGCTGCAGGCATAAGGATCTAATGGGATCAGGATATTCTCTAGTCTGATTTGGCCTCCACTCCAGTCTGGGGGAATGGATGACCTCTGCCAGCTCTGCGCAGCGCACCCCACTATGCCTATATCTCAGAGCACAGGTCAGAGAGCCATAGCTGTATAGGGGGAGCAAGAGCTGAATTCCAACGCATGGCTATCTAATGTTTAGTGAGGATCAGAACCAAGTCAATTAATTCATAAAGCGGATTATAATAGGCTGTGCTTGTAGTGAGGCCCAGCAAACAATGTAGCCCATCCTTTAGCAGGGGAGAGGCCAGGGCTTCTGAGCTATAGTTGAATATTTCGTTCCAGTAAGAGCTAATGAATGGACAGGTCCTAAACATGTGTATGAAGTCAGACTTAGTGGTGAAACAGTTGAGGCAGGTGTTTCCTACACCCAGGCACATATGTGCTATCCACTTGGAGGTGAGGTAGGTTTGATGCAGATAATTGACCTGGGTAAATTTAAGGATGACGTTGGTGGAGATAATTGTAGGCACACTCATGTATTGCGCCCATTGCCTACCCATGAGCATGATAGATAGTGTAGCATCCCATTAAGTAGGGGTGGAGATTTTGTCTCCGCCGAATTCAGTGGAGTTACGTGAAAACTATGTGAGATTCTGCATAATTCTGCCCCTGTGGTGGTTAAGGGGCTGGTGGGAGAAGGCTGCAGCTGCTGTGTGACCCATGCTCTTCTCTTACCTCACCTGCTATTGATCAGCCAGTGGCAGACATGGGCTCATTCATCAAATGACGGTGCTTACAATGCCAGTGCCATAGGAGGTGGACGTTGCACCGAGGCTTTTCAGATGGCTTTTCTGTGTGCTCAATCAAAGGTGTGTGTTAATCATGTTGAGACGCCTGGTATGGCAGTCCTGGGCCCGGGTCTCCCAGAGCTGGTACAGCAAGCCTTCCTGAAAGGAAAGACACATCCAGGGCACTGAACGGGCAGGCAGCAAGCTATGACAGCAGCCCTGTGTTTGCCAAGTGCCGCATTTTCAACAATTAATAACCGTTAATTGATATTATGTCCGTGAGACCACAAGAAAGGTGCGCATACAAAGAATATGTATGGGGAATGTATACAAGCATGGAGATGTGCATCTGAGTGTGTAGCTATATAAGCAGTGTGTTAGTATCTATAAACACTGGCATGTACTTTTGTACTTAATGGTATCTATACGTTTGTTTTCAGAATTGTGTATATCTGGAATATTGTGTGTGACTGGTTGTGTGGGCGAGGTAAAGATTATGCATGTTTTTGTGTGCTTGTATGATACAGTGAGAATCTTTTTTTCCATTGCTGATGGTGTCCGTCCATGCTCTATAATGTACTCGTCGCATGGATATTTCTGTGCCTGGCCTTTGTTTGGGGGATGATCTCGTGTGAAACCTCCACTTAGTCCTAAGGTGCCCTCTGAGGCATGCAGTTTTGCTTTTAGAATATGTCAAAAAAATAAAATTAAGAAATAGCGTGCAATTGCCAGGACTGGATGATGGTGTCACACGTGCATTGGTGGTGTATACAAACAAGTACACAATTCAGTACATTCAACTTTGGCAAACACCAAGGATTCGATCACAAAGGTAAACTTAGACCTTTGATCTTAGACTACCTGTAGGTCTGTACTCAGAGCAGATCTCCGCCCGAGTGCAGACCTAAAGATACTGCTCATACATGCTCTTTGTGTATTCCCAGAGTCGTAAGCTTAGATGTTTGGTCTAAGTTTAGACCAAATGTTCAGTTTACCTTCGTGAATCGGACCCTGACAGTTTGCATTCAATGGTTAAGGCGAAACTACAACTCCCAAGGTGCAATGCAGTGTTGGCTAAAAAGTCAGCAGTAGCTGAAGTTGTCAAAGACAAGGGGCTCTGTTTTGACACATTTCCAATATATCCGCACCCAAAAATGTCTACGTGGTGTCAGTACTCGTTTTTTCTCAGAAGGTACTTCAGACTGTATTTTGTAATCTTTAAAACATTTCATGACTGGTTAGTGGGCACATGGCATACAGGCATTTGCTGTCTAGTAGAGAAAAGAATGATCCAAGTTTCAGTTCCGGCATCACCGGTTTGAATGATTCCGGGCCAAAACTTACCTGTCAGCACCAGGAGAAAAGCAGGTACGAATAAGATAAAGAGCAAGTTCCAGTGAGCGTCGGGTGCCACAGCAATGAGGGGGATGAAAGGAGGAGCAGAGTGATAGAGGTGCTGCTCCTGTGTCCGGGGCTGAACTTGCACTCTCAGCCTGTATTATCCTACAATCCCACAGCTCTGCATGTTGCTGCGGCAGGAGGAGATGTTGAGGGAACTTCAGACAAGCAGAGACTTCCCCATTTCCCTGGTCACAATACCTTTGTGTCGAGTTTGCGATATATACTGCAAAAAAATATTGGCGCCAAGCTCACCCATCACCTACACTCTGAACATCGTTCCGGAACCACCAGGCTGAATAGACATGTATAGAAAGAAAGCCACATTAATGCAAAAAAATGTTAGACCCTGAGATGAGTGTTTTTCAAGGGAAGTCAGGCCATCTCGGGAGGGGTTATTTATTGTGCTCCCTGTCTTCAGTTAATTTTCTTTAATTTGTCATGTAGTGCTGATTATTCCCATCAGCGGAGCAGTGGAATTTATTAGGTATTCCGCCTTACCAGAGTAATGCAGAGTTACCAAATTCCTCTGCTGGCAGAGCTAAAAATTCTGCCCACCCCTGCCAATAAGCCCGTAAAAGCAGGAGTGGCTTCCCCCTGTCTGTGCACAAAGAGCTATACAAGCAAGTTACGGCTCAATAAACTCAATCATGTGTTAGTAATGATTGTAAAAACTGTGAGGTCTCTGGTTTGTCATTTGTCCTGTTTCAAAGCTGATGCAGGTGACATGTGAGAGTAGCATAAATAAGAAATGAACCTGGCAGGATACCATAGTCATCTACTAGGCCAACAACCTGCATTTGGCCTCAGTCGAAGTGCGGAGCACCCCCGACGTTGCCCAGAGGTGCAGGACCAGTGTGAATGGAGTGAGCGTTCAGGGCCAGATTTATACTTTTTGATGCAAAACTACGCTAACTCAGTTTTGCGTCAAAAGTTTTAGTGCTGCACCATGGAAAAATGTAGCAAAATGGATATGTGCCATGTTTCACCGCAATAGTGTCAAAAAGAAAAGCAAACACACCAAGCAGTGCTAAGGAGCCCTAAAATGGATCCCAGAAGCCAGGAGAGACACCAGGGAGAACCCACACAACCAGGAACCAGTCAGGAGGACTCAGACAAGAACCAGAGAAGAGACAAGAAGAAGAGGAAGTGACGCCTCAGTGCAGAGTAGCGTGAAATCACGGTCAAAGAGGTGGCGGTGCATTAGCATCAACTCTTCATCACCTCTAAATTGCCAATTGTAGGGAAGAGGCAATTTGGCAACAGATTGTGGACAAGATTAACAGTGTGTCAGAGGTCAGGAGAACTGTCACGGAGTGCAAGAAACACTGGCATGACTGCAATCACAGGACAAAGGAGAAAATGGCAAGGAACAGGAAGGCAGCACTGCAGACCGGAGGTGGGAGTCCAGCACCGCAAGAGGACCTGGACGAGATGGAGGAAATGGTTGCAACCGTCATCCCGGAGGAAATCGTCACTGGTATCGCAGGACAGGACTGCACAGACTACCAGGAAACAACACATATGCAGGGTAAGTTGCATGGAGGACAAAAATGCCTAAATGTCAAGTGCAAGAAGGGGGAGGCACATACCTACTACAAAATGCATGTCAACCCTGAAAATCAGGCAGTGGATAGGGCAAATGGGCATGGCACGGGACTCCATGCACTGCCCATGCCAGGTGCATGGGCTATGCAGGGGCATCCAGGGGCACAGCACAACACAACACCAACACCCTTTGCATGGGGGTATACTGCCATGCCAAGGCTACTGGAAATGCTGAAGCAGACCAGGAGGGTAGGGTAGAATGTAAAACTGGTCTGCTGTCACAGGACAGCTGGTATTGTCAGAATGTAAACTAGAGGACAATGCACAGTCTCAGGCCATTGGCTCAAGTGGCATTTACAATAGACAACAGTTGCCACTACTACCTGTGCTGTGTGTGCTGGTCAATTCAGAAATGGCAGTTAGGTGCCCACAGCACAAACACACTCAAAATGAGGGTTCAGTATGACTACATGATCAATCCCCATCAATCCCTATCCAAGTCCAACTCCTGTCAACTGCTCATGTCCATAGACTCAATAACCATCAGGCACTGTCACATACATAATGATGTACACAGCAGTAATCTCATACCCATACTGCCATTCCTGGGTTTACCATTGTGCCTGTGTCACAATAGCTGCAATACTACCATGTAACATCTCAGGTGTCATAGTACTAAGACAACTGCATTGAGGGGGAGGACATATGTGTGTAAGTAGGCAAACACACACGCACAGTCACCAGAGGAAATGGAACTCTGGCAGTCCCATGAGTGCAATGCAATGCAGCACACATACGCAAACATCAACATGAGAAACTACCAATGGTGACACGTATCGTTTCATGAAAATGATGTACATGGTATGGTGCTAGGTCTCAGCACTGCATAGGTGTATGTGAAAAATGATAGACTAGGACAGGGCCATATTTTTATGTGTGGTGCTGTGGCCTCAGCACACCAACAATCATTGGAAGGCCTCACCATGCCAATGGAAGCAGAGGGAGGGTTGATGAGGACAAGAAGGTGGCAAGCCACAATTTGGACAGAACACACACCTAGAAGATGTGACGCAGACAATTGCCCAAATTGCTGACACCACATGTGACATGTAGGTGGGGCATAGGGCTGAGATACTGCAAACATTAATGACAGGAACAATGCATGGAAATCAAGATAACAATTAACCACCAATAGGAAGTCTGTGATATCTCATTACAACTGGCACAACATAGACACACTAATTGTACAATATCTCATTGCATAGGACGATGGATCTCCTGTGGATCTGTCTGTACTGGACTACCTTTATGACATGGATGACCAGCAGACAACCATCATCCAGGAAACTCTCCAAGATGTCCTGGGAACCCGCCAGACACCACCTCCACTTGCAATGAGGAGCATACATGTACCAGCCATCCAATAGGAGCTGCCCACCACCCCAATAGTATGACCTGCCAGTTCAAACACAGCTGAGGACTCTGATGACACTAGGACCACCTTTGAGAGGACAGTAGTGGGAGTACAGCGGGAGCTGGCCAAGGAGGCGCAGGTGCGGATGCAAACTATGGCAGCCAGCCTTGAGGGGATGCGCATGTGCATGATGATGTCCGCAGAACAGTCAGCAGCCATACAAGTCACACAATCCCTACTGCAAGGAGTCCAACAGTGTGCAAGGGACCTCACCACTGCTGTGAGGGAGTTGCCACAACACCTGCCCTCCCAATCTTGCAGCTGCATGCATGACAACAAGCTAAACTCCCTCAGGGCAGACATGGCTGCCTACCACAGGGATGTTGTTGACATACTCAATAATCAGCAGCTCCTCCTTGCTGCAGTTATGCCATATGTAGTTTCACAGGTGGCAGCTGCTGGGAATTTGGAGTCCACTTCTCCAATCACGGAAGTGTGTGTTGCCCCCTAAATCCACCACCACCACCATCAAGGGCAGAGGAGACGAGACACACATCAGAGGATGAAGATGAGGAACAGATCATATTCACCCGTAGGAGTACCCGGTAGCACCAGCCCATGCCACATGGGCACTGATTTTCCTCTGCCCTGTGCTTGACAACATGCCAGTGTTGCTACAGTTGGTGACATGCACTCTTCACCGACACACTGCTAACCTTACCACTATGGACTGCTATTGTCTCTCACTACTCAATTGGCAATTCATGTTCTTCTGCAATGAATGACACTTCATCTCGGCATGTCCAATGACATCTCCCTCAACCTTGCACTTGTGATGGGTCACAATAGAATGGTTTACACTAATGGGGTCATAAACCTGGACTATGTAAGTATTGCACTTTAAAATAAACAGCACCTACACAACCACTTTGTCTCTGTGCAATGTGACACATCTACTTTGCTATGATTTGTGATGCATGTAACGTGTCTATGGTCACAGAGTGTCAATACCAGAGTGCAGAAATAATGTGGGCAGATAGTTATGCACAAGGGCCATGAATTATAATTCTTCAGCACTGCATTTGCATCATTTTATTTTGTAAGTTTGTGTTGATTTTGCGTCAAAAAATGAGGCAAATGCAGGGCAATAATTGTATATTTCTGGCCTAAGGTATCTACAAGATAAAACTCAATGCTGGCCACATCCCCTACAAGAAAGTCATTGTGTATGTGACATTTGCTTTAAAACATACATGCCACACCCACAACATACAGCAGGAATGGCTGTGCAAGAGTGTTTGGCGAATAACGTCAGCTGGGAGTACAATTAAAACACATAGGTGTGAAATTTGTGCACATCTGAAATTGACACTACTCAGTTTAGCAGTATTCACAGGAACATCAGGCTGCAGGCAGACGTCCCACAGTGCCCAAAATCTGGAGACAGGATCCAAATGATGACAGCTTTTAAACCACACCTACCTGTCCAATACATGGGAACCATAGTCACGTTGAGTGGTGGGTACAATGGATGGAAGATACATAGAGATTTAGATTTGTTGTAGCTGCCAATGTGACAGCTCAGTTGGAAGTGGGAATTAACATGTCAAGAGAGGGATGTGGATGCAGGACAGAATACACAGGCCAACAGACAATTTGCACTGTACACTCCTACAAAGACCCAGAGCCCCAAACATATGACACATGCAGTAATGGAGTACCTAAACCTTTAAAAACGATGTACAAAACAGAACTTAAAACTTTGTAACACACCTATACTAACCTAATCTAACCTAACTATACATTAACCACAACTGGCCCTAACTACACTATGCTAAGGTTACTTAACACATTTAAGAACACACTCTAAACAGCTGCCCCCACCCCCTTTATATGATGAGATACATGTAGGACAGCATATACTAACCTAAACAGATACTAACTAATACTAAACAAATATATATTTTTTTATATTTTTTTTAATGTTTGTTATTTTTTAATTTCTTCTAAATAAAATACACAAAAGCCCTAACATTAACCAACAAACTAACATGTAATAATATGAAACCCCGCACCTACTTATCCTATCTAAACTACTACCCTACTCTAACCTATCACTAAATCCCCTAAACCCACTAAAAAACGGGATAATGAATGAGGAGGGAGGGGACGGAATTAGGGCTGAGGGGAGGCAGGAGTTCAGAGGTTTGCCCTCCTCAGAGTCTTCATGATAGATTTTACCCTTCAGGTATTTTTGTCAACGTCCTGCTGTAGAATGTCAAACTTTAAAAAAACTTTTTGCATGGCCCTCTGGAGCTGGGACATGGTGGCCATGTCCAATGCAGCAGATGTGTTGGTCTGTGTTGCAGAGGTTGTTGCTCTTGCAGGAGTGGGGGTCGGTAGTGCTGAGGTGGAAGGTGTGGCAGGTGTGGTGGTTTTTGGTCCCGAGGTTGATGGTGCAGCAGGTGGGGCTGATGTCATGGTGGCCACTGTGCTACTGGGTGCAGTTGTGGTGGTGGCTCCAACCGTTGTGGCTAATGCCGGTCCCCCTTAGCTGAAAGCCCACTATTCTCATGTGGCTCTCTCTCTCTGATAGCGTGTTGCCATCCTCCGGTACCCAGACTCGACATCCAAGATTTGTCTGTACCTCACTGTCCGCCTCTGGAAATCCCTGATCTCCACTACATTCATGTTGGCAGATGTAAAAATTAGACATGCAACCATCAGTGTCATCATTGTGTGATGTCTGTACAGATGATAATCTAACATTCTCCCTCAATTGGCACATGCAGTCCAAATCACAGTTCAGATGATATAATGTCCCTGACGAATGAAATGGCAATGCTGCCTACCCAGAAAGTATTTGACAGCACATCAAAGCACAACAGGAGGTGGACCAAATTAAGTGATCTGTGCATTGATGTAGTGCAATGTGTCACAATGCAAATGCAGCAAGTACTTCACATAGGCCAGGCTGACTAATCTCTATCATCTGAGTCAACTTCAAAGCACCCAAGACCAGTGATTTGTAGATGTAATTGGCAGGATTTTGTGCATTTGCTAATCATAAGGGGTCAATGTTGTTTGGGACACATTCATGGTTGAATGAGATGACTGTCATCTAGACTGTGATCATCACATCTACCTACTTATATGTTCTTCCCCTTCCCCTGTGCCTCAGGGGGGATGGGCACGCAATACATCATCAAAACTGTCGAGGACACCCACAAAGCTACGTCCACTTGGACATGGATTTAGTGAGTGAAACACATTTGAGGATGGCTGCCACCTAGGAATGAGGTATCCATAGGTCAATCGCATCTACATTCATGTGTCCAGTTGTGGACAACCATCAACACCTGATCTGCCAACACAATTCCAGAATCACCCACATTGATGCTAGCACATGTCTGGCCTTGACCTGCATGCACGCCTATTACATACCACATAAGTGTCACGTAAATGGAGTACAATTTACGGGGCTAGATGATGGGGGACAGTTACCCATGCAGTCCCACATGTACATTACAATACAGGGTTGTGCAATTTTGTGCGGAAAACTGATGGATCACTGCCTTGTGAATATTAGAGTAGGACTCAGTGACAATATACCGACACTGGAGCACTTCCAAGTCAAATGTGGGCCTACATATGGCTACTAATCACCTTGTTCACATGCTGCTGCCTATTTCGCAGCACAGGACTCCCAAATTATGACTCCCTGTCTGTGAATGTCGAACCCTTACATGGAACACTATGTCAACAATATATCAGATCAAATGCCAGCCCATCATATCTTGCAATGAGTGCAACACATAAGAGGTACTCACACAGCTCTTGAATCACTACATAGGACAGACATTATCACACTTACTGAATACATCTGGGTCCTGAAATCGAGCCACTTCCCCGATGGTATAAGGGGCCTGTCCACCTGTAAGACAGGGAAAGGGGATATATGCTCAATGTCAGATCACTGTACAAACTTGTGGACAACATATCACAGTGGGTAACATTTTATATGAGTGAGCTGCTGATCCTGCATGTAGACACTCCAACAGACATTCCACTGCAAACTCACATTGACACTGACACTCCAGTGAGTGATAAACACACATCTACACACATGCACTGGGCCTAACAATCATGTGGTGCTAAACCTGAGTACAAACATTTGTGGCTAATCCATTTCAGATGGTACTCCATGTCATGCTTTGAAATTGGGTGACAATTTCAATGGCACTTCCCTGGTGTACTGCAATACAAGCAACTCAGGTATTGTGGCTTGTGCATCAAGGGACACTGAGTTACTGTGTGATGGACATGTGGCTCAATTTTCAGTCAGCAATTAACATGCATTCAGTGGCCCATAACAGATGTGGCCACAGTTGTATGTAGGTAACAAATGCCCCATTGGCAGTGTCGCCATAGCTGTATAGGGGGAGCAAGAGCTGAATTCCAACGCATGGCTATCTAATGTTTAGTGAGGATCAGAACCAAGTCAATTAATTCATAAAGCGGATTATAATAGGCTGTGCTTGTAGTGAGGCCCAGCAAACAATGTAGCCCATCCTTTAGCAGGGGAGAGGCCAGGGCTTCTGAGCTATAGTTGAATATTTTGTTCCAGTAAGAGCTAATGAATGGACAGGTCCTAAACATGTGTATGAAGTCAGACTTAGTGGTGAAACAGTTGAGGCAGGTGTTTCCTACACCCTGGCACATATGTGCTATCCACTTGGAGGTGAGGTAGGTTTGATGCAGATAATTGACCTGGGTAAATTTAAGGATGACGTTGGTGGAGATAATTGTAGGCACACTCATGTATTGCGCCCATTGCCTACCCATGAGCATGATAGATAGTGTAGCATCCCATTAAGTAGGGGTGGAGATTTTGTCTCCGCCGAATTCAGTGGAGTTACGTGAAAACTATGTGAGATTCTGCATAATTCTGCCCCTGTGGTGGTTAAGGGGCTGGTGGGAGAAGGCTGCAGCTGCTGTGTGACCCATGCTCTTCTCTTACCTCACCTGCTATTGATCAGCCAGTGGCAGACATAGCCTCATTCATCAAATGACGGTGCTTACAATGCCAGTGCCAGAGGAGGTGGACGTTGCACCGAGGCTTTTCAGATGGCTTTTCTGTGTGCTCAATCAAAGGTGTGTGATAATCATGTGGAGAGGCCTGGTCTGGCAGTCCTGGGCCCCGGGTCTCCCAGAGCTGGTACAGTAAGCCTTCCAGAAAGGAAAGACACATCCAGGGCACAGAACGGGCAGGCAGCAAGCTATGACAGCAGCCCTGTGTTTGCCAAGTGCCGCATTTTCAACAATTAGTAACCGTTAATTGATATTATGTTTGTGAGACCACATGAAGGTGCGCATACAAAGAATATGTATGGGGAATGTATACAAGCATGGAGATGTGCATCTGAGTGTGTAGCTATATAAGCAGTGTGTTAGTATCTATAAACACTGGCATGTACTTTTGTACTTAATGGTATCTATACGTTTGTTTTCAGAATTGTGTATATCTGGAATATTGTGTGTGACTGGTTGTGTGGGCGAGGTAAAGATTATGCATGTTTTTGTGTGCTTGTATGATACAGTGAGAATCTTTTTTTCCATTGCTGATGGTGTCCGTCCATGCTCTATAATGTACTCGTCGCATGGTTATTTCTGTGCCTGGCCTTTGTTTGGGGGATGATCTCGTGTGAAACCTCCACTTAGTCCTAAGGTGCCCTCTGAGGCATGCAGTTTTGCTTTTAGAATATGTCAAAAAAATAAAATTAAGAAATAGCGTGCAATTGCCAGGACTGGATGATGGTGTCACAAGTGCATTGGTGGTGTATACAAACAAGTACACAATTCAGTACATTCAACTTTGGCAAACACCAACGATTCGATCACAAAGGTAAACTTAGACCTTTGATCTTAGACTACCTGTAGGTCTGTACTCAGTTTTGCGTCAACATTTTTAGTGCTGCACCATGGAAAAATGTAGCAAAATGGAAATGTGCCATGTTTCACCGCAATAGTGTCAAAAAGAAAAGCAAACACACCAAGCAGTGCTAAGGAGCCCTAAAATGGATCCCAGAAGCCAGGAGAGACACCAGGGAGAACCCACACAACCAGGAACCAGTCAGGAGGACTCAGACAAGAACCAGAGAAGAGACAAGAAGAAGAGGAAGTGACGCCTCAGTGCAGAGTAGCGTGAAATCACGGTCAAAGAGGTGGCGGTGCATTAGCATCAACTCTTCATCACCTCTAAATTGCCAATTGTAGGGAAGAGGCAATTTGGCAACAGATTGTGGACAAGATTAACAGTGTGGCAGAGGTCAGGAGAACTGTCACGGAGTGCAAGAAACACTGGCATGACTGCAATCACAGGACAAAGGAGAAAATGGCAAGGAACAGGAAGGCAGCACTGCAGACCGGAGGTGGGAGTCCAGCACCGCAAGAGGACCTGGACGAGATGGAGGAGATGGTTGCAACCGTCATTCCGGAGGAAATCGTCACTGGTATCGCAGGACAGGACTGCACAGACTACCAGGAAACAACACATATGCAGGGTAAGTTGCATGGAGGACAAAAATGCCTAAATGTCAAGTGCAAGAAGGGGGAGGCACATACCTACTACAAAATGCATGTCAACCCTGAAAATCAGGCAGTGGATAGGGCAAATGGGCATGGCACGGGACTCCATGCACTGCCCATGCCAGGTGCATGGGCTATGCAGGGGCATCCAGGGGCACAGCACAACACAACACCAACACCCTTTGCATGGGGGTATACTGCCATGCCAAGGCTACTTGAAATGCTGAAGCAGACCAGGAGGGTAGGGTAGAATGTAAAACTGGTCTGCTGTCACAGGACAGCTGGTATTGTCAGAATGTAAACTAGAGGACAATGCACAGTCTCAGGCCATTGGCTCAAGTGGCATTTACAATAGACAACAATTGCCACTACTACCTGTGCTGTGTGTGCTGGTCAATTCAGAAATGGCAGTTAGGTGCCCACAGCACAAACACACTCAAAATGAGGGTTCAGTATGACTACATGATCAATCCCCATCAATCCCTATCCAAGTCCAACTCCTGTCAACTGCTCATGTCCATAGACTCAATAACCATCAGGCACTGTCACATACATAATGATGTACACAGCAGTAATCTCATACCCATACTGCCATTCCTGGGTTTACCATTGTGCCTGTGTCACAATAGCTGCAATACTACCATGTAACATCTCAGGTGTCATAGTACTAAGACAACTGCATTGAGGGGGAGGACATATGTGTGTAAGTAGGCAAACACACACGCACAGTCACCAGAGGAAATGGAACTCTGGCAGTCCCATGAGTGCAATGCAATGCAGCACACATACGCAAACATCAACATGAGAAACTACCAATGGTGACACGTATCGTTTCATGAAAATGATGTACATGGTATGGTGCTAGGTCTCAGCACTGCATAGGTGTATGTGAAAAATGATAGACTAGGACAGGGCCATATTTTCATGTGTGGTGCTGTGGCCTCAGCACACCAACAATCATTGGAAGGCCTCACCATGCCAATGGAAGCAGAGGGAGGGTTGATGAGGACAAGAAGGTGGCAAGCCACAATTTGGACAGAACACACACCTAGAAGATGCGACGCAGACAATTGCCCAAATTGCTCACACCACATGTGACATGTAGGTGGGGCATAGGGCTGAGATACTGCAAACATTAATGACAGGAACAATGCATGGAAATCAAGATTACAATTAACCACCAATAGGAAGTCTGTGATATCTCATTACAACTGGCACAACATAGACACACTAATTGTACAATATCTCATTGCATAGGACGATGGATCTCCTGTGGATCTGTCTGTACTGGACTACCTTTATGACATGGATGACCAGCAGACAACCATCATCCAGGAAACTCTCCAAGATGTCCTGGGAACCCGCCAGACACCACCTCCACTTGCAATGAGGAGCATACATGTACCAGCCATCCAATAGGAGCTGCCCACCACCCCAATAGTATGACCTGCCAGCTCAAACACAGCTGAGGACTCTGATGACACTAGGACCACCTTTGAGAGGACAGTAGTGGGAGTACAGCGGGAGCTGGGGAAGGAGGCGCAGGTGCGGATGCAAACTATGGCAGCCAGCCTTGAGGGGATGCGCATGTGCATGATGATGTCCGCAGAACAGTCAGCAGCCATACAAGTCACACAATCCCTACTGCAAGGAGTCCAACAGTGTGCAAGGGACCTCACCACTGCTGTGAGGGAGTTGCCACAACACCTGCCCTCCAATCTTGCAGCTGCATGCATGACAACAAGCTAAACTCCCTCAGGGCAGACATGGCTGCCTACCACAGGGATGTTGTTGACATACTCAATAATCAGCAGCTCCTCCTTGCTGCAGTTATGCCATATGTAGTTTCACAGGTGGCAGCTGCTGGGAATTTGGAGTCCACTTCTCCAATCACTGAAGTGTGTGTTGCCCCCTAAATCCACCACCACCACCATCAAGGGCAGAGGAGACGAGACACACATCAGAGGATGAAGATGAGGAACAGATCATATTCACCCGTAGGAGTACCCAGTAGCACCAGCCCATGCCACATGGGCACTGATTTTCCTCTGCCCTGTGCTTGACAACATGCCAGTGTTGCTACAGTTGGTGACATGCACTCTTCACCGACACACTGCTAACCTTACCACTATGGACTGCTATTGTCTCTCACTACTCAATTGGCAATTCATGTTCTTCTGCAATGAATGACACTTCATCTCGGCATGTCCAATGACATCTCCCTCAACCTTGCACTTGTGATGGGTCACAATAGAATGGTTTACACTAATGGGGTCATAAACCTGGACTATGTAAGTATTGCACTTTAAAATAAACAGCACCTACACAACCACTTTGTCTCTGTGCAATGTGACACATCTACTTTGCTGAGATTTGTGATGCATGTAACGTGTCTATGGTCACAGAGTGTCAATACCAGAGTGCAGAAATAATGTGGGCAGATAGTTATGCACAAGGGCCATGAATTATAATTCTTCAGCACTGCATTTGCATCATTTTATTTTGTAAGTTTGTGTTGATTTTGCGTCAAAAAATGAGGCAAATGCAGGGCAATAATTGTATATTTCTGGCCTAAGGTATCTACAAGATAAAACTCAATGCTGGCCACATCCCCTACAAGAAAGTCATTGTGTATGTGACATTTGCTTTAAAACATACATGCCACACCCACAACATACAGCAGGAATGGCTGTGCAAGAGTGTTTGGCGAATAACGTCAGCTGGGAGTACAATTAAAACACATAGGTGTGAAATTTGTACACATCTGAAATTGACACTACTCAGTTTAGCAGTATTCACAGGAACATCAGGCTGCAGGCAGACGTCCCACAGTGCCCAAAATCTGGAGACAGGATCCAAATGATGACAGCTTTTAAACCTCACCTACCTGTCCAATACATGGGAACCATAGTCACGTTGAGTGGTGGGTACAATGGATGGAAGATACATAGAGATTTAGATTTGTTGTAGCTGCCAATGTGACAGCTCAGTTGGAAGTGGGAATTAACATGTCAAGAGAGGGATGTGGATGCAGGACAGAATACACAGGCCAACAGACAATTTGCACTGTACACTCCTACAAAGACCCAGAGCCCCAAACATATGACACATGCAGTAATGGAGTACCTAAACCTTTAAAAACGATGTACAAAACAGAACTTAAAACTTTGTAACACACCTATACTAACCTAATCTAACCTAACTATACATTAACCACAACTGGCCCTAACTACACTATGCTAAGGTTACTTAACACATTTAAGAACACACTCTAAACAGCTGCCCCCACCCCCTTTATATGATGAGATACATGTAGGACAGCATATACTAACCTAAACAGATACTAACTAATACTAAACAAATATATATTTTTTTATATTTTTTTAAATGTTTGTTATTTTTTAATTTCTTCTAAATAAAATACACAAAAGCCCTAACATTAACCAACAAACTAACATGTAATAATATGAAACCCCGCACCTACTTATCCTATCTAAACTACTACCCTACTCTAACCTATCACTAAATCCCCTAAACCCACAAAAAAACGGGATAATGAATGAGGAGGGAGGGGACGGAATTAGGGCTGAGGGGAGGCAGGAGTTCAGAGGTTTGCCCTCCTCAGAGTCTTCATGATAGATTTTACCCTTCAGGTATTTTTGTCAACGTCCTGCTGTAGAATGTCAAACTTTAAAAAAACTTTTTGCATGGCCCTCTGGAGCTGGGACATGGTGGCCATGTCCAATGCAGCAGATGTGTTGGTCTGTGTTGCAGAGGTTGTTGCTCTTGCAGGAGTGGGGGTCGGTAGTGCTGAGGTGGAAGGTGTGGCAGGTGTGGTGGTTTTTGGTCCCGAGGTTGATGGTGCAGCAGGTGGGGCTGATGTCATGGTGGCCACTGTGCTACTGGGTGCAGTTGTGGTGGTGGCTCCAACCGTTGTGGCTAATGCCGTCCCCCTTAGCTGAAAGCCCACTATTCTCATGTGGCTCTCTCTCTCTGATAGCGTGTTGCCATCCTCCGGTACCCAGACTCAACATCCAAGATTTGTCTGTACCTCACTGTCCGCCTCTGGAAATCCCTGATCTCCACTACATTCATGTTGGCAGATGTAAAAATTAGACATGCAACCATCAGTGTCATCATTGTGTGATGTCTGTACAGATGATAATCTAACATTCTCCCTCAATTGGCACATGCAGTCCAAATCACAGTTCAGATGATATAATGTCCCTGACGAATGAAATGGCAATGCTGCCTACCCAGAAAGTATTTGACAGCACATCAAAGCACAACAGGAGGTGGACCAAATTAAGTGATCTGTGCATTGATGTAGTGCAATGTGTCACAATGCAAATGCAGCAAGTACTTCACATAGGCCAGGCTGACTAATCTCTATCATCTGAGTCAACTTCAAAGCACCCAAGACCAGTGATTTGTAGATGTAATTGGCAGGATTTTGTGCATTTGCTAATCATAAGGGGTCAATGTTGTTTGGGACACATTCATGGTTGAATGAGATGACTATCATCTAGACTGTGATCATCACATCTACCTACTTATATGTTCTTCCCCTTCCCCTGTGCCTCAGGGGGGATGGGCACGCAATACATCATCAAAACTGTCGAGGACACCCACAAAGCTACGTCCACTTGGACATGGATTTAGTGAGTGAAACACATTTGAGGATGGCTGCCACCTAGGAATGAGGTATCCATAGGTCAATTGCATCTACATTCATGTGTCCAGTTGTGGACAACCATCAACACCTGATCTGCCAACACAATTCCAGAATCACCCACATTGATGCTAGCACATGTCTGGCCTTGACCTGCATGCACGCCTATTACATACCACATAAGTGTCACGTAGACAATTTACGGGGCTAGATGATGGGGGACAGTTACCCATGCAGTCCCACATCTACATTACAATACAGGGTTGTGCAATTTTGTGCGGAAAACTGATGGATCACTGCCTTGTGAAAATTAGAGTAGGACTCGGTGACAATATACCGACACTGGAGCACTTCCAAGTCAAATGTGGGCCTACATAGGGCTACTAATCACCTTGTTCACATGCTGCTCCCTATTTCACAGCACAGGACTCCCAAATTATGACTCCCTGTCTGTGAATGTCGAACCCTTACATGGAACACTATGTCAACAATATATCAGATCAAATGCCAGCCCATCATATCTTGCAATGAGTGCAACACATAAGAGGTACTCACACAGCTCTTGAATCACTACATAGGACAGACATTATAACACTTACTGAATACATCTGGGTCCTGAAATCGAGCCACTTCCCCGATGGTATAAGGGGCCTGTCCACCTGTAAGACAGGGAAAGGGGATATATGCTCAATGTCAGATCACTGTACAAACTTGTGGACAACATATCACAGTGGGTAACATTTTATATGAGTGAGCTGCTGATCCTGCATGTAGACACTCCAACAGACATTCCACTGCAAACTCACATTGACACTGACACTCCAGTGAGTGATAAACACACATCTACACACATGCACTGGGCCTAACAATCATGTGGTGCTAAACCTGACTACAAACATTTGTGGCTAATCCATTTCAGATGGTACTCCATGTCATGCTTTGAAATTGGGTGACAATTTCAATGGCACTTCCCTGGTGTACTGCAATACAAGCAACTCAGGTATTGTGGCTTGTGCATCAAGGGACACTGAGTTACTGTGTGATGGACATGTGGCTCAATTTTCAGTCAGCAATTAACATGCATTCAGTGGCCCATAACAGATGTGGCCACAGTTGTATGTAGGTAACAAATGCCCCATTGGCAGTGTCGCCTAATCCGTATATGCCCCTGTGCCAACATGATTGCAGGGATCATGTATGTGTAATGATGACAATGTAATGCTAAACATGGATAGCCCACTTTGCTGTCCCAATAAAGTGAAATGTGGTATGCTGACAGTGTCTTACCTGATCATCATTGACAGACTGCTTGGGCAAGGGTGTTACTCAGGGCCACGTGTATCAAATTCATGATTTGTGAGTCACACATTACAAAACATTTCAACTGGCACTTTGCAAGTAGGATGATCTGAGGTACAACACTGTCAATGACACTGTTTGTAAATCACAAATGGGGGAGCAAAAGACCTACCTCGTGAATTTTGATGAAGTAGGTCTAATTTTACAAACCCCTTGGGAATGGCGGCATTCACAGGGATGCTGGCCTGCTGGGCTCAGCAGACCACCATGTCTGTGACTGCTTAAAAATAGAGATGTATATTTTCATTTAAATGCAGCCTTATTTCATCAGGGTTAAACAGAAAGCATTTAAAAAACCAATATTATGACTAAAATTATTTTTGGGGAAATCAGTGGTCTGTGGGACAACTTCCTGCTCAGAAACAATTTTTGTGCATGCATTCACAAAGGGGACGGGATTCCATGGGGACCCCTCCTCTTATGCAAATGAGTTAGCACCAACTTGAAACGGATGGTAATTGCAATTGTTTAGTGCCAGCATTTGCGGTCAACAAAGAATCAATCAGCGGACTGTGACTCGCTAATAGGAAAGTAAAGCCCTTTCCTAAATGCCACTAGCAAAACCTGTTTTGTGATTGGGCAATGTGATAGCAGAATGGCAAAATTGGGGGGTTTGCATTTGAATGAACATTTTTACTGACGTAAACACAATAAATCTGAAAACTAGGCTGTACATGTGGCCCTAAGTAACAGTCGGACATGACTCAACAAAGCTCAGGACTGCATTGTTAACATGTATAGACATGTGGAACACATCTCAGTACTGGGACATCAACAGTTTGTTCGACTTGCATTCAACATGGCCACAAACATTGCATGCAGCACGTTAAAACATCTGCTACTGTCACTCAGGAGCATTCAACTGTACATATTTGTCAATGTGATACTCACCAACAGGGCCACCAATCACCATACCCAGGTGGTCTAGCAGGTACTGTTCTTGGGCCACCAGGTCAGCCCAGCAATGATTCAGCTGGTGCTCATTCCTAGTTGTGTTGAATACACGTTTGATGTGGTAGAGCTCCTTGCCCCACCGCAGCCGCCTTGCCTCTGTGTGATACCCCTGTGTCACACACCCACCCATCTCCAGCATCAACAGCAGAAATTGGCACACCAGCCACACAAAGGCCCCAAGCTCCTCCTCAGCCATGCGGGTCAGCCTCGCCCTTCCCGACATGTCTGTGCACAACAATTTAAACAGAAAAAGGGAAAAAGGAAGGAAAATTAATGTGAAAAAAGGAAATTTACAACCCAGACTAAGAACCCCAGCTAACCCAACTAATGTAACCCCCAAACAGACACCCAACAGTACAAATACAATGCAAAAAAACACAAAACTACACAAAAGCACTTAAACAGGTACAACATACAAATAGAATACACAAAAAGACATAAGAGAGACACCACAAGATACAAGAAACACAATCCAGACGCCAAGACACATCCACACAGTCAAGAAAAAGCACAGACTGTAAACTGAAAGTGAAAGTACACCCACAGTGCCATGTCTGTAAACAGGATTTCCTATTACATCACTTCCTGTCCCCTTTGCGTCCCATTTTCTGTCTTGCGTGTGATTTTTTGACACATACAATGTTTGCGTGAATATTTCTGACGCATAACAAACATGTGCAGCAAAATACCACGCATTACTGGGAAACTTTTATTTTAATGGAGATCCGCATGTGTGTGGTGCGCTGGTGGAATTAACGCTAAGGGCCATGTATGTTTACTTTGCATTTGCGTTGTTTTTTGACCCATTTGCATCAAAAAGTTTGACTCAAACTGTGTTTGCATGATTTTCAATTATTTAACATGTATGTGCCCTGTATCAAGATGGAGATAGGATGGTATGGCCTGCAGTGTGTGGTATAGTGGTTGGCCACATGTGGTAGAGCATGCAACTGTGGCCCAGATTTATACTTTCTTTGCATATTTTGTAAGTTTGTGCTGCTTTTGCATCAATAAATGACAGCAATGCGGCACAACAAACATATGAATCATGGACTGTGTGTTTTGTGTGTGAATGATCTGTAACAACAATATGGCCCTCATTACACCCCTGGCGGTTGGTGTTAAAGCGGCGGTAAAACCGCCAACAGGCCGGCGGTAAAAAAAATGGAATTATGACCGTGGCGGAAACCGCCAACATAGACAGCCACTTTAACACTCCGACTGCCACGGCGATAAAAACAAACAGCATGGCGGTCACCGCCAACAGACAGGCGGAAGGCAATGTACCGCCCACACTATTATGACAGGCCAATCCGCCACCTTTTCCGGGGCGGATTCAACGCAAACAAAAACACGGCGGAAACAGGACTTGGAAGGGGACAAACTCACCTCTACACATTCCACGAGGAACCAGGACGCCATGGACCCTGAACTCCAAATACTCCCTATGATTGTCATCCTGCTCCTCTACCAGGAGCATGAACGACTGCAGCGACGACCACGGTGAGTACTGCACCTATGACACAGGGGAGGGGGAGGGAAAGGAGAGTGACACACACATGCAACACCCCCACCCTCACCCACAACAACACACACACCAATATATGCTGAAACATTACATTTACACCCCCCCTACTCCCCTGGAAGAACGCAAGGACAAAAAGAAATGAGTTGAACGATTGAAATCATGTAAAATCCATTAATCAAAAAATGTATATACACTATGAACAAATATGTACACCAAGAAAGGTCCAGGTACTGCACCAATATAGTCCGTGGACCACTGGGCCCAAAATGCATGGGTGAGGCCCACACAAGATACCCGATTGAAACGGAGAGAACACTGCAGGTGCATCAGATTGAAAAAAACACAGGCACCTCAGGGGGAACGGAAGGGGGGCACCTCAGCCGGATGAGTGCACGATGCCAGCTCCACGAGGGGGCTCCATGCCCACTGCTTTATCCTGAGGAGTGCAAAGCCACAGTCTCTCAAGTCTCTCCAGTGGGTGGTTTTCCCACTGCTTTATGCTGGGGAGTGCAAAGCCACAGTCTCTCAAGTCTCTCCAGTGGGTGGTTTGCCCACTGCTTTATCCTGGGGAGTGCAAACCATAGTCTCTCAAGTCTCTCCAGTGGGTGGGTTTCCCACTGCTTTATCCTGGGGAGTGCAAAGCCACAATCAGTCAAGTCTCTCCAGTGGGTGGGTTGCCCACTGCTTTATCCTAAGGAGTGCAAAGCCACAGTCTCTCAAGTGGATAACAGTCTCCACTGGTTCTGGAGGGGGCTTTGTGCCCAGAGTGCTTCATCCTGCCAAGGAGAGAGGTAGTGGATGCCTTTCTCCACTGGTTCTGGAGGGGGCTTTGTGCCCAGAGTGCTTCATCCTCCCAAGGACAGAGGTAGTGGATGTGATACTCCACTGGTTCTGGAGGGGTCTTTGTGCCCAGAGTGCTTCATCCTGCCAAGGACAGAGGTAGTGGATGTGATACTCCACTGGTTCTGGAGGGGGCTTTGTGCCCAGAGTGCTTCATCCTACCAAGGACAGAAGTAGTGGATGCCTTTCTCCACTGGTTCTGAAGGGGGCTTTGTGCCCAGAGTGCTTCATCCTGCCAAGGACTGAGGTAGTGGATATGACACTCCACTGACGGTTGTGCAACATGCAAGCTGGCCAGGCCCCTGGAACTGACCACCAGCCTCGCACGAATGACCAGTGGGGATGGCAGCCATGCCTGCGGTGGTGCCACTGGCTCAGGATGTGGTGTGGCCACTGGCGGTGCTGGCGGCGGGCTCAGTAGCGGCGATGCTTGTGGCGCTCATTGGGCAGTGGTGCTGGTGGGGGGCTCAATGACCTCGGTGCTGGCGACTGTGTCATTAGTGGCGGTGCTGGTGGGGTCTCATGGACCTTGGTGCTGCCGGCGGTGTCCCAAGCAGCGGTGATGGTGGGGGGGCTCACTGACCTTGGTGCTGGTGGCGGTGTCATGAGCGACGGTGCTGGTGGCGGGCTCACTGACCTTGGTGCTGGCGGCAGGGTCATGAGCGGCGGTGCTGGTGTGGGGCTCACTGACCTCGGTGCTGCTGAAGGGCACAGTGTCTGCGGTGCAGGTGAAGGGCTCAGTCTCCTGGGTGCCCATGGCAGCGGTGCATGTGGCGGTGCCTGTGGCAGTCTTGTCCGCAGTGCAGGTTGGCGGCAACTTTGACTTGTCTTTCTTTCTCAGGCCCTTCCCCACCTTGGATGGTGGTGCAGCTGTCTTGCCACTCCCAACAGTTGTCCTGGATGAGCCCTTGGTGGCAGGTGTTTTGGGCAACTTCTTCTGTTTTGGAGGTGGGGGAATGTCCTTGGCGTCGCTCCTTGGGACACTGGCATCCCTGCTGCTTGGCACACTCCAGAATCTGGTTCTTGCTGCCACCACTGTGCCCCGTAATGTGGTGGCTGAGGTGCTGGGTTGGGACCTGGAAAGGTGGGCCCTAGGGGACGGAAGGAGTGGGGAAGGTGAAGAGAAGAGGTCAAGGCTTGACAGGAAAAGTTTTTTAGACACACTGGGATGGGTAGATGGAGGGGGTTTGGGAGTGGAGGAAGAGGTAGTGGTTGTAGGAGGTGTTTGTTTGCTGACTTTGGGTGAAGGTGTATGGGCTGGAGGCTGTCGTGAGGTGGATGGCTGTTGGGTGGGTGTGTGACTGTGTTTGTGTACTTTGGGAGGAGGGCTCACAGACACACTGGTAGAGGACACAGTGGATGTGTGAATGATAGTGGGGGTGGTGATTGAACGTGAGCAGTGTGTGGTGATGGGCGTGCTGGTGATGGAGGTAGTGGCTGAGGATGTAGTGCATGCAGGTGTGATTGGAGACGTGACAGGGAGGGAGGAGGGAGACGTGGAGGAAGGGGACACAGTGGAGGTAGTGGATGTTGGTATGTGTGCATGGGAATGATGCTTGTGTGAGTGCCTGTGGGATGTGTGTTGCTTATGTTTGCCAGAGCTACCCTTGTGTGTTGAGGTGTGTGCATGCTGGTGTGATGCTGTGCTTAAGATAGGCTGAGGTACTGGGGCTTGGGTCTTGGTGGAGGAAGTTGGAGGGGGGAGGTTGGACACAGGAACAATGGATGCCATCAGTGCTGAGGCCAGAGTCTGAAATGCTCGCTGTTGGGCTGCCTGGCCAGAATGAATGTCCTCCAGGTATGCATTTGTCTGTTGCCACTGCCTCTCTACACCCTGGATAGCATTCTGAATGGTAGACTGCCCGACTGTGAGGGATCTCAGGAGTTCAATGGCCTCCTCACTGAGGGCAGCATGGCTGACTAGGGCAGGGCCTGAGGTGCCTGGGGCGAAGGAGATGCTGGGTAAGCGGCCACGGGGAACACGCTGAGGGGCTGCTGGGAGGGCGGTGCTGGAAGGGGGGGTGGTGGCTGTACCTGTAGATGTGGGAGGCACAGAGGGGACTGCCACCACAAGGGAGCTCCCATCAGAGGAGGAGTCGGTGTTGCTGGTCTCTGCTCCAGTCCCCGCTTTGGAGCTCCCCTTGCCCTTCGTCTCACTGGTGAATTCTGACTCTGTAGTGTCGCCCTCCAGGGCCATGTGGGATGCAGCTCCCTCCTGCTCCGGTGGCACAGCTCCTCCGCCTGATGATGCTAAAGCACACAGGAACATGGGAGACCACAAAAAGGGGAGAAAGAAAGTAGAAAGTCGTTCAGTACATGCAATACCGCTACCATTGGCGGACACTACAGACACAGCAGCCCTCTGCACAATGCCATGCACTTAGAGTTCCCTAATTCCTCACAGGGACATGGGGTACATGGCCCATGACCGATTGCTGCACACATGGAAGTCACAGGAGTCTGACTAGTTGTAGATGGCTCTTACTACTGGTGGGTTTGGGGTGCCGCTTAGCCTGCCTCACAAAGGGTCCTTGCCTACAAGGCTCGACCTAGCCTAGGGGAACCCACAGCCCACCTACCACACCCAGACACCTCCAATGCGCACTGAGTCACATGGATGTGACTGTACTCACCCCCTCGTGGCTGCTGTGATGCCCTCAAGCGCCCATCCAACTCCGGGTACGCCACTGCCAGGATCTGGATTATCAGGGGGTCATGGTGCGACAGGAACCCCTCCCACGTTGGGAGGCCATCCCCAGCTGGGCCTCCACCATCATCTTGCTCTAGCGGCGAATGTCCTTCCATCTTTTACGGCAGTGGGTACTCTGTCTGGGTGGACCTCCAGGGCCCGGACGTCTATGGCGATGGCACGCCAAATATCCTTCTTCTGGTGGGCACTGACCTACAGGAATAGTACAGGAGAAAGGTACAACATTAATCGTCTGGACCGTCAAAGTCATTTGCCCACATTCCCACCCTTGCCCTGATGCACATACACTCACCGTCGGATCGTGCACGCCTCATTCCCCATCTCCCATCCACATCACTCCAAACAGGCATTGCCCATACAGCATGCCCACAGTGTACTCACCTGTTTGTCTGGAGGACCGTAGAGTAGCGTGTCCTGGGGGAGGACCCCATCCACTAGTTTATCCAGCTCCTCCGATTTGAAGGCAGGGGCCCTTTCCCCAAACACATGAGCCATCGTCGCTTCCAGACTGAGGTCACAGCAGCACTTGCAGTGTAGGTCCTCTCCTGTTGAAGATCAGGTATCAAGTGAGTGAACAGAGAGATAATTGAGCTCACGTTCGCGGTGGTATCTACCGTCACCGCCAGCGTACATCGTCATTGGCTCCTGGGACCCATAGGGTCCAATGTTAACCAGTGCTTCGACCGCCTACCGCGATGGTGTACAACGCCAGCGCAGTTACCTCACATCCCCTTGTCCCACATTACAGGTCAGGCAGCCGCCATTTCAGGGGCCCACATGGCATTATTTTTAAATGCGTCACACATATCTAGGCCTTGCATACACACTAAGACAGGCACATAGCGGATTGACAAATGTGTGCTTTGTAAAGTTGTTGTTTTAGTACCTCAGTGTTGGCTGACCCTCTGAGCGCTGTTCTCATCCATAGAGCATGTCCGCTGGAGCAGGTGATGAGATGGTGGCATCCTCCGGTGTACAGACAGCTGGTGGACCTGTTGACAATGGAAGAGCAACATGTAATTGTCACCTACAGACTTGATCATGCCACAATACAGGAACTGTGTGCCCAGTGAGAGCCAGACCTGATGTCAGATATCCGCCATCCCACAGGAATCCCCCCTCTAGTGCAGGTCCTGTCAGTACTCCATTTCCTGGCAAGCGGGTCTTTTCAAACAACAGTGGCCATAGCATCAGGGATATCCCAGCCTATGTTCTCAAATGTGTTGTGCAGAGTGTTGTCTGCCCTGCTGAAACACATGCACAGCTACATCGTTTTTCCTCAGGTGGAGGATTTGCCTACAGTGAAAGGTGACTTCTATGCCCTGGGACATATCCCCAACATCATAGGTGCCATTGATGGGACACATGTGGCCTTGGTACCCCCCGCACGAGTGAACAGGTGTACAGAAACTGGAGGAGCTACCATTCGATGAATGTGCAGATGTGTGTTTGGCCAACCAGTACATCTCCCATGTGAATGCCAAATTTCCTGGCTCATTGCATGACGCTTACATTCTGTGGAATAGCAGCATCCCTTATGTGATGGGGCAACTCCAGAGGAACCGTGTGTGGCTATTAGGTGAGGACAAGGACCCTATACAGTGTGAATAGTTGTCTGGGTCTGGAGTTGTCCCTAATGGTTAGTGTGTGTCTAACAGTTATCCCTCGACATTTGCAGGTGACTCCAGGCTACCCCAACCTGTCCTGGCTACTGACCCTAGTGAGGAATCCCAGGACAAGGGCAGAGGAACGCTACAATGAGGCACATGGGTGAACTAGGAGGGTGATAGAGAGTACCTTCGGCCTCCTGAAGGCCTGGTTCCGGTGCCTCCATATGACAGGTGGTTCCCTATACTACTCACCAAAGAGGGTGTCCCAGATAATCGTGGCCTGCTGTATGCTGCACAACTTAGCTTTGCAACGGCAGGTGCTTTTTCTGCAGGAGGATGGTCCAGGAGGAGGCCTTGTGGCAGCTGTGGAGCCTGTGGACAGTGAAGAAGAGGAGGCAGAAGAGGAGGACATAGACAACAGAAACACCGTGATCCAGCAATACTTCCAGTGAGACACAGGTAAGAAGACATCACTGCCTCATACATCTGATAAAATTGTTCGACCTATCATCTGTCTGTCACATTCACCCAGTGTATGGACCCTAATTTGTCACTTTCCCTTTCAATTTCCCAGGTGTGGGTCCCACTGTGTGACCTCTGCTATGTGACCTCATGGACTAGATCTATGTGACATAGGCATGTTGACAATACAATGGACATTGCTATTTCCCTCAGTTATTGCAAATACACATTTGTGAAAGCACAGACTGACTCCAGATTGTTTTGTGATACAAGGGTGTTTATGTAAGTGCTAAATAGTAGAGGGGGTTGTAAAATGGTCAGGGGTGATGGTGGAGGAATGTCCATGGCGGAGTCCAGTTACTTGTCTCACAGGTGCATTGTCCAAAGGGGCATAGGAAGTGGAGCTAGGGCAGTTTAAGGATGGACTGGGTTACAAAGTGGGACAGAAGGATGGCATTCATGGTGGTCTCATTTCTTGGCGGGGGTCTTGGCATTGTTCTCTGTCTTTGTCCTGGATCTCAGGGACTGCTTGCGGGGTGGTTCTCCATCTGCATGGGGTGGGGTGCTGGTGTCGTGGTCCTGTGGCGGTGCCTCCTGTCCGCTAGCGCCGGCAGAGGTGGTGGGCAGTTCATCGTCCAGGCTAGTGTCAGGGGCCCCTTGTTGTGCCACAGTGTCCCTCCTGGTGTTTACGAGGTCCTTCAGCACCCCTTCAATGGTGCCCATGGTGGTGTTGATAGACTTGAGTTCCTCCCTGAACCCCAAATACTGGTCCTCCTGCAGCCACTGGGTCTCCTGAAAGTTGTCTAGTACCGTTGCCATCGTCTCCTTCAAATGATGGTATGCTCCCATGATGTTGGAAAGGGCCTCGAGAAGATTGGGTTCCGTGGGATTGTCCTCCCCCTGACACACAGCAGACCGCCCAGTTCCCCAGTTTTCCTGGGCTTCTGTCCCCTGAACTGTGTGCCCACTGCCACTACCCCAGGTCCCTGCTGTTCTTGGGGTGGTGGGTTAGGCTGGGTTCCCTGTAGTGGTGGACACACTGCTGCTTGACATGTCCTGGGGACAGAGGTATGGGCCGGCTGGGTGGGTGCTGTGCTGTTGTTTCCTGAGAGGGAGGCTCTGTAGTGGCCTGTGACTGTGTGAGTGGAACCGACTGTCCTGAGGTCCCAGATGGGCCGGGCTGATCATCTAGATCTAGTTGGACAGAGCTGCTGTCATCAATGTGGGCCTCTTCTGTGGGGGGAGTAAACATGTCTGGAACCTCCTGTCTGGATACGTTGGAAAGGGGTCCTGCAGGGGTGTAAAGGCATGATTATTGCATTTGTGTGTGCCATGGTGTGCAATGGCTGGGTGACCCTGTACCCCAGTGCTTACATTCCTGTGTAGGACCTTGTGTGATAATTGTCTAGGGGTCTGTGTGGATATTTGTAGTGGACATGCATTGGTGATGGGTGTCCATGCTTTGTTGTTGCATGCAGGGCTTGGTGTTGGGATGTGTGGTTTGTGATAGTGGGACATATGTGAGGAGTTGCGGTGATGGGGGTGAGGGCGAAGGTGGGGGTATGTGATAGCATACAAGTAGGGCTGGGGATGAAGTAGTGAAAGATTTGACTTACCAGAGTCCATTCCTCCAGCTACTCCTACGAGGCCCTCAGGATGCAGTATAGCCAAGACCTGCTCCTCCCATGTTGTTAGTTGTGGGGAAGGAGGTGGGGGTCCGCCGCCAGTCCTCTGAACCGCAATGTGGTGTCTTGAGACCACAGAACACACCTTACCCCGTAGGTCGGTCCACCTCTTCCTGATGTCATCCCGTGTTTTTGGGTGCTGTCCCACTGTGTTGACCCTGTCCACGATTCTGCGCCATAGCTCCATCTTCCTAGCTATGGAGGTGTGCTGCACCTGTGATCCGAATAGCTGTGGCTTTACCCGGATGATTTCCTCCACCATGACCCTGAGCCCCTCCTCAGAAAACCTGGGGTGTCTTTGCGGTACCATGGGGTGGTGTGAGTGATGTGTGAGGTGGTGTTTGTTGTGATGTATGGGGTGATGTTTAGGGGTGTGTGTTGTTTTGTGCGTGGATGTGTATGAGTGATGGTGTTGTGTGCCTCTGCATGCTGGTGTGATCTTTGCTTTGCTGTCTCTCTGCTTCTTCCAAATTGTTCGTTGTAAGGGTTTATGGGTAATGTGGGTGTGTGTTTTATATTGTATTGGGTGTGTGGGAGTGGTGTGTGTATGTGTATCAGGTGTGTGTATTTTGAATTGTCCAATGTGGTTGCGTTTTGTAAATGTGTGTGTATTTTGTGCGCTGCAGTGTGTACCGCCAATGGAATACCGCGGTTGAAAGACCGCCGCGTGGATTCGTGGGTCGTAATAGTGTGGGAGTATTCCTGTTGGCGTGACGGTGGATGTTTTGTTATCGCCAGTTTATCACTGACCTTTGGTGTGACGGACTTGTGTGGGTATTTAGATTCCGCAGCGGTGTTTTGGCGGTCTTCTGCACGGCGGGAAGCGGTATTTACTGCCAATGTTCTAATGAGGGCCTATGTGTGCTTCTGAAGGAACAGCATGTAATACATTTGAGGTAATGCTCATGTATGAATGTGTTACAAATGGGTATCTACATCAAATGGCAATCAGCGATGTACAACAGTCATGATATGCTTTTGTAACATGTGTTGACTCATTTGATGTGTGTAGTTGTTTGTCTTTGGGACATTACATTTCACATGACAAACAAAACTCAGGGATGATTGAGGAAAGCTGATGAGTGCTAGGTCGGATATGTTACCCTCATATGTCATTAATTGTTGGCTACGACTTCATGGTGACTTGTGTGTGGACTACCCATATGTCGGCCATGTGTGGATGTTTGGTACGTACAGTGTTTGAGACACTGTGCCTTAATTCCACCCATAAAAATGTTATCTACACATCAGTTTGACTCATGAAAATTACCTATGTTGCTGTGGTTGACCTGCTGCCCTGGCTGCATGTATTCACATATTTTCAGATGTGCATTCCACAAAAGTGTCCAGTTCAAGTATGTGGGCATGTGTCAGGATTGGGCTTCATGGTGTTACGGTTTTGTGCGGGTCTAGTCAGTAGTCTGTTATGGGCAACCCTTGAGTTCACAGAGTATCTTGCAAGGTAGAAGTGTACCAAAGCAGAAGAGCAGCTAAAGGCATATAAGGGGATAGAGCACCTATGGTAAGGCAGATAAAACAGAAAAGTGAATACAGAGCAACCTTATTGTGGACAAATATGGGTTGGGTCAGTAATGGAAAAACATGCAGGGCTTATCACTAACATTGTACACAGGGTTGGGCTCAGAACTTCCCACAGCAGCAGGGAATGTCAGTGCCTCTGTGTAGATTAATCTCACATCTAGTCACCACGCAAGCCCCATAAAAAGGTGGCAGCAGAAGTGAATCTGTGTCTGGACCCTTAGGGCACAAACAAGGATTATACTTACATACTCATGACTAGCCCTTGTTGGTCGGGCTGGAGACACAGTAACAATTCCTGGAATACAGACATAGCACACTGTCACTGTTAGGCACTAATGACTACATGCAACTCTAGACAAAGGATGGGTGCTGGATTAGCTTCCTGGAAACCAGGTGCCAGACCAAATACAAAGTAAAACACTTCTATGCAGGTGAGGACTGATAGTACACTTACCAGACACAATACCCCAAGAGGAAACAGAAAGCAAAGGAACCAACTAGGAGGCAAAGCCAGGCACAGGGAGCAGGCTCTGGTTGACGCAAAGGCTGGAACAGGTCTGGGTAACAGAAAACAGGCTTTGGCAGAAACAAAAATGAGCAAGACTGAGAAACAGGGAGCAGAGTTTGACTGGAGCAAGCAGGAACAGCACTGGGTAAACAGAGAGCAGGTTCAGGCGTAACCAGGACTGTATTAAAATCCAACAAGGGATCTGGAGCACAAAGGGATCATAATCCAATGCATGACGAGGAGCTTCAGGGAATGGCAGCTTCCAAGCAGTTCCAGGCAGCAGCACGGTCAGGGCAGATTCACATGGCTGGGCTGCACAAGAGAGGTCACAGGTGTGTGGAGCTTCAGTCACTCACAAGTCCTGGAGGAGAGAATCCAGTATAAAGGGACAACCAGACTTTTGCCACAGGAAGCAATGGGCAAAAGATTACAGGTCTTACCGACTACCAGGCAGTGCATTATGGGACCTGAAGTCCATGCAGGCTAATGTACTTCTTCTATGGCATGCCATATAGAAAAAGGAAACAAACAGGAATCAGAAAGGGTGTCTGGGTGAGTGTTAATGATGAACCCCAGGGTACAGATCGTCCATTTACAGCACTCCCTAGAAATGGGAGGGCAGAGACTTAACACATGGCAGTGGCAGGACTATTTCCAGGGATGGACTGCGCAGGGCACGTGTTGTGAACATTGCTTGTCATACCTGGGTCACTCATGCTATCCATTTTCAGAAATGATGCGTCTCTTGTCACACAAGCTCCTTGCAGAGATCGCAAATGTCACACTGACCAATGTCAAGGGTCTGTTCATACATTCAATCAATCAATCAATCAATAATTTATAAAGCGCGCTATGTACCCGTTAGGGTTTCGAGGCGCTGGGGGGGGGGGTGCTGCTATCGTTCGAAGAGCCATGTCTTGAGGAGTCTCCTGAAGGTGAGGAGGTCCTGGGTCTGGCGTAGGGAGGTCGGGAGTGAGTTCCAGGTTTTGACGGCGAGGTAGGAGAAGGATCTGCCGCCAGAGGTCTTGCGCTGGATTCGGGGGCCGATGGCGAGGGCAAGGTTGGCAGAGCGTAGTTGACGTGTGGGAACGTAGAAGTTGAGTTTGGTGTTCAGGTAGGCGGGTCCGGTGTCGTGTAGAGCCTTGTGTGCGTGGGTGAGGAGTTTAAAGGTGATCCTCTTGTCCACGGGGAGCTAGTGGAGGTCCTTCAGGTGAGGGGAGATGTGACATCGGCGGGGTATGTCGAGGATCAGGCGGGTGGATGCGTTCTGGATGCGTTGGAGTCGTTTGATGTCTTTTGATGGGATGCCTGTGTAGAGTGCGATGCCGTAGTCGAGTCTGCTACTGACGAGGGCTTGGGTCACTGTCTTTCTGGTTCCTGTTGGAATCCACTTGAAGATCCTGCGGAGCATTCGGAGGGTGTTAAAACAGGAGGATGAGACTGCGTTGACCTGCTTGGACATGGTGAGGGCTGAGTCGAGGATGAAGCCGAGATTTCGTGCGTGGCTGGCTGGGGTGGGTGGGGGGCCTAGGGCGGTGGGCCACCACGAGTCGTTCCAGGCCGAGGGGGTGCGCCCGAGGATGAGGACTTCCGTCTTGTCGGAGTTGAATTTCAGGCAGCTGTTGTTCATCCACTCGGCGATGGATTTTAGTCCCTTGTGGAGGTTGGCTTTGGCGGTGAGAGGATCTTTGGTCAGGGAGAGGACGAGTTGGGTGTCGTCGGCGTAGGTGAGGATGCTGAGGTTGTGTTGGCGGGCCAGTTGTGCGAGGGGGGCCATGTAGATGTTGAACAGCGTTGGGCTTACAGAGGAGCCTTGGGGTACGCCACAGATGAGGTTGGTGGCATTGGAGCGGAAAGGTGAGAGTCTGACCCTCTGGGTTCTGCCGGAGAGAAAGGAGGAGATCCAGTTGAGGGCCTTTTCTTGGATGCCGGCTTCGTGTAAGCGGGTTAGTAGGGTGCGGTGGCAGACTGTATCGAAGGCGGCTGATAGGTCTAAGAGGATCAGGGCTGAGGTTTCGCCGTTGTCCATTTGTAGTCTGATGTCATCTGTGGCGGCGAGGAGTGCAGTCTCTGTGCTGTGGTTTCGTCTAAAGCCAGATTGGGAGGGGTCCATGATGGAGTTGTCTTCTAGGTAGTGGGGGAGCTGTGCGTTGACGATCTTCTCGATGACTTTCGCTGGGAAAGGGAGGAGGGAGATCGGTCGGAAGTTTTTGACATCGTTGAGGTCAGCCTTAGGTTTCTTGAGGAGGGGTTGGATTTCTGCGTGCCTCCAGCTGTCCGGGAAGGTAGCAGTGTTGAAGGAAAGGTTGATGATCTTTCGGAGTGCGAGGGCGATGGTGACCTCGGCATTGTTGAACACGTGATGTGGGCAGGGGTCAGAGGGAGATCCTGAGTGGATGGAGTTCATGGTCTTTAGGGTTTCGGTGTCGTCTACTTGGGTCCAGGTGGTGATGTGGTCGGCGTGGGAGGAGTTGTTGGGGCTGGGGTCTGGCGGAGGTGAGGTGTTGAAGCTGTCGTGGATGGCTGAGATTTTCTGGTAGAAGAAGGTGGAGAGATCGTCGCAGAGTTTCTGGGATGGAGGGATGTCGTTGACAATGGCGTTGGGGTTGGCGAGTGCCTTCACGATGCCGAAGAGTTCCTTGCAGTCGTGAGCGTTGTTGTTGAGGCGTTCTGTGAAGTGGGAGCGCTTCGCGAGTCAGATCCGTTGGTGGTGTTCACGGTTGGCTTCCTTGAGGGTAGCAAGGTTCTCGGGTGTGCGCTCGAGGATCCATTTTTTCTTGAGTTTCTGGCAGGTGCGTTTGGAGGTGGTCAGTTCGTCTGTGAACCAGGCTGGTTTTTTCTTTTCTTGGTTGGCGGTGGGTCTCTTGAGTGGGGCTAGGATGTTGGCGCAGTCGAGGATCCATTGTTGGAGGTTGATGGAGGCGGAGTCCGGGTTGGTGGGGGCGGGTGGTGGCTTTTTGGTGAGGGTGTTGGTAAGTTGATCTTCGGTGACTTTTCCCCAGCGGCGGTGAGGCGGTAGAGGAGTGCGGTGGTGTTCGGTGTTTTTCTTGAAGGAGAAATGGACGCAGTGATGGTCGGTCCAGTGGAGTTCGGAGGTGTGGCTAAAAGAGATGTGATTGCTTGAAGTGAAGAGTGGGTCAAGGGTGTGGCCGGCGATGTGGGTGGGAGTGTTGACCAGCTGACGGAGTCCGAGGTTGGAGAGGTTGGTGGTCAGTGATGCGGTATTGACGTCATTGTTGTTCTCCAGGTGGAAGTTTAGGTCTCCCAGGAGGATGTAGTCTGAAGAGGCGAGGGCGTGGGTGCTTGCGAGGTCGGAGACGGCGTCGCTGAAGAGGGCTCTAGGTCCTGGATCGCGGTATATGAGGGTTCCTCTGAGGGTAGTGTTGGGGTCTGTGTGAATCTGGAAGTGGAGGTGTTCGGCTGTCTTGAGGGTGTCGTCCGTGTGGGTGTGGATCTTGAGGGTAGATTTGTGGGCGATGGCTATTCCTCCGCCGATTCCGTTGGTGCGATCTCTTCTGGTGATCTTGTAGCCGTCAGGGATGGCGATGGCGATGTCAGGGGCCGAGGGCCGAGGAGTCATTCCTATTACCACTAATATTTCACATCCACAGCCACATGTATGATAAGCTTATTTACATTATGATTGGAGATGTCATAGTTGTGTGTCATGTGCTACAGTAGACCATGTTGGCAACGTAGATGTGTGTCATATGCTGGGTGCCTACGATTTTGTCCTTCGTATGTGAAATTCAAAAGATGAGTTTTGTAATATGTGTGTGATATTTGCTGTACAGTCATACACATCACATGTGATGTTGCATCAAAAGTAGTCAGATTTGTCTTTGTGACATGCTCCCTGAGGTAATACTCACATTCCTAAAGAACATTGTTAGACTTTTCATCCTTGGCGTGGTCTCCCTTAACTTTTTACCTCTGTTTCCCAGGTTGTTGATGTGTGCTGGACTCTGTTTTTGCTGTTTTTTGTTACTCTGGATTAGCACTAATAACCTATGCTAAAGTGCAAGTGCTCCTATACAAAATGTGTATGTAATTGGTTCATCCATGATTGGCATATTTGGTTTACTGGTAAGACCCTAGTACAGTGCACTAGAGGAATTCCAGGGCCTGTAAATCAAATGCTACTGGTGGGACTGCAGCAGTGGTTGTGTCACCCACAACAGTAGCTCTGTAAACATGGCTCAGACCTTCCACTGCAGTGTCTGTGTGTGCAGTTTTAAACTGTCAATTCGACTTGGCAAGTGTACCCACTTGCCAGACCTAAACCTACCCTTTTCTTACATGTAAATCACCCCTAAGGTAGGCTCTAGGTAGCCCCATGGGCAAGGTGCAGTGTATGTTTAAGGTAGGACATATACTAATGTGTTTTATATGTTCTAACAGTGAAATACTGCTAAATTCAGTTTTCACTGTTGCAAGGCCTATCCCTCTCATAGGTTAACATGGGGGCTGCCTTTAAATCTGATTAAAGTGTAGATTCTGTTTGGGAGCGGATAGACATTGGGAGTTTGGGGTCTCTGAGCTCACAATTTAAAAATACATATTTTAGTAAAGTTGATTTTTAGAATGTGTGTTTGAAAATGCCACTTCAAGAAAGTAGGCATTTTCTTGCTTAAACCATTTCTGTGACTCTACTGTTTGTGGATTCCCTGTCTGGGTCAGTTTGACAGTTAGGCTGGTTGCACCTCTCACTAGACAGTGACACAAAGGTAGCTGGGTTGTAGCCTGCATATCCTGATGAGCCATCTGTGCTAGGACGGAGGGAAGGAGTGGTCACTCATACCTGAAAGGGCTGTGCCTGCCCTCACACAATGCAGTCTCCAACCCCCTGGCGTGTGTCTGGGGACTGGCCTTGGCAAGGCAGCATTTCACAAACAAGATAGACTTTTCTTTGAAGTAAGCCTACTTCAAAGGGCAAAATGGGTATAAGAAAGGCACCCAAAACCACAGACTTTAGAACACTTCTGGAAACCAAGAGGAACCTCTGCCTTGGAGAAGAGCTGAAGAGCTGAGGAAGAAGAGCTGCCCTGCCTGTGACTGTGCTTTGTGGAGCTATCCTGCATTTGCTGCTTCTGCCTGTGCAAGAGGACAAAGACTGGCCTTTGTGGGCCTTCCTGCTTGTAAAGAACTCTCCAAGGGCTTGAAACTGAACTTGCCTCCTGTTGTTGAAGTCTCAGGGATAGTAAATACTTCTCTCTGCCAGCACCTGGAGCCTCTGCTGAGACTCCTACCCTGCCAAGTGGTGCCGATACAGTTCCTGGGACCCTGAAATGAGAAACTGGCCGAAGAAGAGTAAGAAATCCACACACAGACTGCTGTACAGGGAAAAGATCAACGCAACTTCGAGATGCGGCTGAAACATCGATGCTCGCAGCAGGAGAAACTACTCGAAGCATCGCTGACGGAGGATGGTGAGATCCCAACCCGTGCTGCATAGTTTTCGATTCATCGTGTGGCAGGATTTCCGACACAAACATCAGTGGGTGTGTAAAAACTACGCAATGCCTGCCTGAACCTGAGAGTGCTGTTCAGATCAACGCATCGCTCTCCTGCGGCGAGAAGAAACGAAGTACGGCAACCCGACTGAAGGAGAAATGACTCATGGTCTCACTCATGAGTGATATCGACGCATCGCAAACCCCTTTTGATGCATACTTGCTCGTGCAGGTTTATTTTTGACACGCCCAGGTACATTTCCACGCTAACAGCATTAGCGCTGTGTTTAAAATCACATGAAGACTCTTTTTGGTTTTTAATTGATTACGACTTCTGTATGGTGGATTTTTGATGTTTTGGTCTTATTTCATTTAGACAAATAGTTTCTACTTTTCTAAACCTGTGTTGTGTTATTTTGTAGTGTTTTCATTAAGTTACTGTGTGTGTTGGTACAAATACTTTACACCTAGCACAATGAAGGTAAGCCTTGTACTCGTGCCAAGCTACCAATGGGGTGAGCAGGGTTAGCTGAGAGTGATTCTCTTTTACCCTCACTAAAGTGAGGGTCCTTGCTTGGACAGGGAGTAACCTGACTGCCGACCAAAGACTCCATTTCTAACAAACATGTGATGGAGAAATAAGTAACCAGAGGAGGATTTTGTGATAAAGTAAGGTGTTTAATTAAATATCCTAACAAGGTGTTTGGAGTGACTATTGTTGAAAAAACATTTGAACAATCTGCTGTCAGCAGCACATTCCTGCAGCTGTGTTGTGATGTTCCCTATCAGTTTCCCTGGCACCATCCTCCTCCTCCTTCTCCTCAGGCAGTTCTTGCTTGGGCTCATATAGGGGGATGTTCCTCCTCACACAAATGTTGTGCAGGATAGCACATGTAAGTATTATTTTACACAATGTGTGGGGCATATAGGAGGCTGCCTCCTGTGATGTTCAGGCACCTGAATCTAGACTTCAGGATGCCGAAGGTGCTTTCTACAATGGTGCACGCCCTCCGATGTGCCTCATTATAGGCACTCTCTGCTACTGTGCTTGGGTTGGGCATTGGGGTCATGATCCATGGCTGGATCCAGTAACCCTGATCAGCTGAAAAACAAAATAGGAATGGGTATTTTGTTAGTGCTTGCAACAGGAATGTCATGTAGCATGGCAGCTGATATCTTGTGTCGTCTGTGACTCATATGTGTTTGTGGTATTGTGTGAGATCCTGGGTTTCTGTGAGTTTTTTTCTGCAGTGGGTTGTTTGACTTGACAACTTGTGTTTCGCTCATTGACCTGGGATCTATGTTTTTGTTTCCGAATTGCTGGTCAGTATGTATGTACCATGCATTGTGTAGTGAGCAACATGTTTTAGGTGGTCATTATGAACATGGCGGGAAACATCCCACCGCTGGCGGTGGTGGTAACTACCACCAACAGGCTGGCAGTCCCGACTGCCAAATAATGGAGCACATGAGAAACAGCCAGCGTGAAAACCACTCACCGCCAGCATAGGAGTGCCAACATCGATGGAAAAGGCTGCCCACAGGCCGTCGGAAAAGCCCCACCCGCCCAACAAATAATGAAGCAAAAGAACGCCATCAGTTCCGGGGCAGGAGCCACCCTCACGCAAAGCCTGGCGGAAACAAACCAAAGAAAAGGAAACACTCACCGTTGGCACACACAACACGCCGAACCAGACACGGAGAGAGAATTGTAAATCATGCCAGTGCTGCTCCTTGCCATATACCTCCATGACCGTGACCGCCGACGAAGATGATGACAGTAAGTACCGTAACCTACTAAACAAGGGAAGAAAGTGCACAGTTATATACCTAACAACGCAACCCCCAACGCCTCACACCATCACAAGCCATACACACCAGAACAAGAGGTACTTACCCGACACAAGGCCAATACAACCTACCCAAAGCACACACATGTGCACACCACCCCCCCACAATGAAAAGATGAACCAAGTCTCCAGAGTGTGCCAACAGCAACACTGGACACACACAAACTTTAATAAAAAAAACTAAAAATGTAATGTCCAAATAAGGCTGTTGGCCAGTCGAATGGTAACAGGCTGAAGGGCCCAAATGGCCTGAACTTGACTCCTAGATTTGCACATGGTTCTCCACCATAAAGGGACATCAATGGGGCTGCCAGGCACCTCAGGGAACAGGGGCAGGGTGTGGCGGGGTGGGGACATAGGTCTGGGAGGGGGGCTTGGGCTTACGTTTGGGAGGTGGAGGGGGCTTGGGTTCACCCTTGGAAGTTAGGGGAGTGGGCTTGGACCTGGGGGTGGCAGATGGACCTGGGCCTGCACAGGTCTTGTTGGTCAATGGGGAAGGGGCACAGGAATGGGAAGAGCAGACTTCAACATGGAAGGAGTGGACAGGGCAAGGAGGTGGGCACATTTAGTGACGAGACAGGATAGGTCAGTGGGTTCGAAGAGGTCAACAAGGGACAGGAAAAGTTTTTAAGAGCTGTTGGGTTGGACATGGAGAAAGATGTGGAAGTGAAGGTAGAAGAGTGGAGGTCGATGGCACCCACATAGCTCTCATCCCCTCAAGACTCAGTGAACAAGTGTACAAACACAGGAAGAACTTCCACTCAATGAACATACAATTGGTGTCTACTGCAAACCAGTACATTTCACATGTGAATACCATGTTTCCAGGATCAGCCCATGATTCATTTGTCCTGAGAAACAGCAGTGTACCACATATGATGGATCAACTACAAGGGGACAGAGGATGGCTCATAGGTGAGTGTGTATGACACTGGATAAGTACATAGCTGACTGCCAGGCTGTCTGCAAGTAATGGCAGTTTGTTACAGTCCTGTTTCAAATGCTTGTGCAGGTGATTCTGGCTACCCCAACATGAAAACATCCTGACACCTGTGAGAAATCCCAGGACAGATGCAGAGAGGAATTACAATGAGGCCAATGGATGTACTAGAAGGGTGATAGAGCGCACTATAGGTCTCCTGAAGGCTAGATTCCGTTGCCTCCATCTCTCTGGGGGTTCCCTGTGTTATGGCCCTGAGAAGGTGTGTAGAATAGAGGTGACCTGCTGCTTGCTGCACAACGTGGCTGTGAGGAAAGCTATCCCCCTACTAGAGGAGGAGGGTTCTGTATATCCAGATCTGCATCTTCTGAGAGGGGATGAGAGTGATGGTGAGGATGATGAGGGGGAAGATGTCCACTCCAGGAACCAGCTGATCCAACTATACTTCCAGTAACTATGAGGTACTGTTCACTGATTATGTTGTCTGCACTGCAAAATGTCTGTCTGACTTATTGACTATGGGGATGTGGGGTCTGTAGTCTTTGACACTGTTACCTGAAGAATAAGGTGGCATGTGCCATGGAAACAAACATGGTGTACATTTATGTTTACTCCACGCACTGTTGTGCGTGGGGTGCCATTCCTGCAATAAAGGTCTGATTATGGAATTTACTGGCAAATGCCTTCACATTTACAATTGATTCATCAATATGACAGGGGACATACCGATTGTTGTACATGTCTTTTATTTGGTGTCATAGATACATTGGTGCACTTTACAGAGTTAGGTAGTGGGCTAATGGTGGCTGTCCATACTAGGTACATGGGCTCAGCGAATGGTGGCAGTGGGTATGGGTCCATCTGCCCCTTGCAAGTTATGTTGCTATTGGCTGGTGAGATGCTGGCACAGTGGCACACTTGGGAGACAATCCATGTCAGAGTCACTTCTTAGTGGGGGCCTTAGTCTTGGCAGGTGTTCCTGTGCCATATCTGGGTCTGAGGGACCGTTTATCTGGTGCTGGGCTGCATGGACAAGGGTGCTGGTCTCCTGTGTGTCCTCTGCCAGTGCCACCAGTCCAGTTGCTGCTGCTGATGTTGAGGGCTGGTCTGTGGTCACGGAGGTGGTCGGGGCTTCCAGGTTTGTTGGGGTCTCAGGCTGGGTTAAGTAGTGGTGCTGCAGCACCCCTGCAATAGTGGCCATGGTGACATTCAGTTGTTTCCACTGCTCCATGGTCTCTTGATGTTGGGCTATCTGCAGCCATCGACTCTGTTCCGAGGTGGCCAGGATCTGGCCCATCCTGACTTGTGTAAAGTGGTATGCTCTCAGGACCTCAGGGATCACCTCCTGGCCTGCAGCATCCATTCTTTGGCCTCCCCCCTGGGCCAATGATACCCTTCCACTGGGTCTAGCCCTCTGTGCCTGTGTACACTGCACAGGTCTGGCAGTACCACTTGCACTGGGGCCATCTTCATCCTGCTTGTTAGTAGGTGGAGACTCTGACCTCTGTACTTGTGTTCCACCAGTCTGTGGCCTGGAGACACTGCTGTGGGGTTGTTTGGCCAGACCTGTTGTTGGTGGCTGGGTGGTATGGTTGTCAGTGGTGCCCTGGGTGGGGTTCCTGGAGTGTGACATGGATGTTATTTCACTCAGGCTGCAGTGGCAGTCCTGTGTAAGAATTGTCTGAGCTCCCTATGGGTGGCAAAAGAAATGCTGCAGCCCATAGGGATCTCCTGGAACCCCAACACCCTGGGTACCAAGGTACCATATACTGGCTAGCAGGATCCCAGTGAGACAGACAAAAGCAAACTGACCCATAGGTAAAAATGGGGGTAACATGCCAGGCAAGATGGTACTTTCCTACAGCGGTAAACACCATCGCCCGCTATTGGCGGTGAACAGAAACCAACCATATAATGATGCCAAAAACAGAAACCTCAAAAGATTCTGCTACCTCCAGCTACCACTAGGGCCCTTGATGGTGGAAAGGCTGCACACCCTAACCTGCCACCCCCAAGCAGACAAATCCCCCGCCATCCAAATAGTGATGCACAAATCATTGCAGCGGATAGTGGATGTCGAACGACCATTGGCGGTACAGACCTCCAAGGCCAGCATTGGGTCCCAACAGCAAGAAATGCACACATTGGCAGCTAGCAAGGTTTGTTTGCAGTCTTTCTGCGTGGAAACAACTCTGCTTCCTCCAGCATGCCGTGGGACATCTTCTGTGCAAAGGAGAAGTTCCTGGCATCTTCCGTTGTCGCAGAATCTTCAGCTTCTTACATCCGGAGGCAGCCATTTTGCACCTTCATCTGGGGTTTAGTGGGCTCCTGCCCCCCCTGGACACTTTCTTGACTCTTGGACTTGGTCCCCTTCCTTTACAAGTCCTTAGGTCCAGGAATCCATCTTCAGTGCTTTGCAGTCAGTTGTTGTCTTTGCAGAATCTCCTGTCATGACTTTAGTGTGTTTCTGGGGAAGTAGGGTAACTTTACTCCTACTTTTTAGGGTCTTGGGGTGAGGTATCTTGGACACCCTTACTGTTTTCATACGCTCCCAGCGACCCTCTACACCCCACACTAGGTCTGTGGTCCATTTGTGGTTCGCATTCCACTTTTGGAGTATTTGGTTTGTGTTGCCCCTAGGCCTATTTTCTTGTATTGCATTATATTGTGTTTTACAGTGTTTGCAATACTTTTCTAACTGTTTACTTACCTGATTTGGTTTGTGTGTGTATATTTTGTGTATATTACTTACCTCCTAAGGGAGTATATCCGCTGAGATACTTTTGGCATATTGTCACTAAAATAAAGAACCTTTATTTTTAGAAACTCTGATTATTGTGTTTTCTTATGATATAGTGCTAAGTGATATAAGTGGTATAGTAGGAGCTTTGCATGTCTCCTAGTTCAGCCTAAGCTGCTCTGCTATAGCTACCTCTATCAACCTAAGCTGCTAGAACACCTCTAATCTACTAATAAGGGATATCTGGACCTGGCACAAGGTGTAAGTACCACAAGGTACCCACTATAAGCCAGGCGTGCCTCCCACATCATTGCCTTGCATTGTTTATGAAATATGACCCAGATTCTCTCTACCCTACCCCCAGCCATCCCCATCCCCCTGCCACCCCATCCCCAGCAATGCACACCCATGCTAGAACATAAAGTGCAATAAGAAAAATCTAAAGCTGCAATCACCCCAACAACCTATCCGGGGCCTTGTCATCAGCACTATAATGCAAAAAAACTGTCATGTAACAGTTGTACATGGTAGCCACTGTCCAAAAGTTGGCTGAGGGTAATGCAGCAACAAAGCATCTACATAGTAAGGAGCCTCTCATGTTCAGTCCACTGCAAGAGTTGGGGGATCCCCGCTGCACCTCCATCATTAGTACTTGCAGAGCCTTTGGTAGTCCACACCACAGGTCCAGATTCGGCTACCTACAGTAGGTCGTCTACAAACATGGGGGTAATGATCGGACCCCCACACAGTGGGGATTCTGCCAAGGCCAAGTCCATTTCAGATGCATCTTTCTCAAGTCTTTCTGCCTTTGCCATGGGGGGATCCGCATTGTGTCATTCAATCACAGGAACCGCTTGGGCTTTTTCGAGGGGCTGCCTTGTTGCCTCTGTTCTGGGGTATCTGACATTGTTGTACCTTCACGTCAGCCTGGTCCTTGTTACCATATGTGGGGAGTGAGGCAATGTCATCACGTTCCAGCCAGGCCCATGATTCCCAAGAGTACGCACAAAAAGTGGTGAGGTCTTCGTGTATTATCTTGAGCCTGGCTGGAAACTGCAATGCATACTTGATAGCGTGGTTACAAAGGTGTCGCTTCACCTCCAGGAATGAGGTCTGCTGCCTCTGCACTGCCGTAGTGTATTCAGAGAATATATTTACTTGAGAGTTACCAACTGACCAGGGTCCTTTTGCATGGGCAACCTGTAGTATGTGATCTCTGTCCCTGTAGTTGAATATGCAGGCATCCATCAGTCTAAGGGGAGCACAGAGATGGGACAGTCGGCCCAAATGCCCAACACCCTATGTGCCTGCTCCACATAAAAGAAGATTGAGAGTTTACCACTCAGCACTGCCTGTGCAAATCATTCATAGAAGTTGAGCTATTAACATTCACTCCATTTGGCTAAATTGGCTTTGGATTTTTCTTATGTTATGTGTTCATTTTATTGCTGTTTGAGTTCTGTGTAATTACTTTGAACATTGCCACTAAGTTAAGTCTGTTTGCTCTGCAACATAGCTGCCAGGGGATTAAGCTCAGGTTAATTTAGTGACTTTAGGGGTTTACCCTGTGATGATTGTGATTAATATTTTACAGCTTTGATGCTATCCCCTTGCTTTAGGTGTCTCCATTTGTTTAGGGTGAAGTATCCATAGGAACCAGTGAATCCTTAGTTGAATGTGGATGCACATTCAGCCAGGATACTCCAATGCATAGTATGTCCAGATTATGAGAGTCATCACCAGAAAATTCCTTTACCACACAATCTTTAACATGCACATGCCTTTACCGCACCTGCCTTATCCACGTAGCCTTCAGCACACAAGATGTTAAGAATGGGTAAGTATAATTAAATATGTTATAGAGGTAATATTTAGTTACATTGGAAGTTTGGTGGGATTCTCCCCATAAAACATTATTTAGCATTTTACATAATAGGTTACAGTGGGGGCAGGAGCTTACCCCGAAATATGATATGTAACACTAATATATTAATGTAAACTGGGAGAACTGGGGAAAGTCATAAAATGCACAAGAATTCATTTTCATACTTTTGTATTGAAATTGTTCTATATTTTTGAAACCACTAAAGGTTTATATATATTGCCTCAATCATTTTTGTCAGGAGTGGGGTGCAGGGATAAAGGGATATATGACACAGATATGTGTTAATGCCCAAGTATTCATTTTAGTGCTTGTGTACTAATAAATAATTATGGCCCTCATTTTAACATTGGCGGTAAATGCTGCCTACAGGCGTGCTGACGAAAATACACCCACAGCATCATGACCCAGAATCACTGTGGCGGACATTCAGCTGCGGCAAACCATTGGCGGTACAGTGCCGCTAGCCCCGCCACCTGCACTGTGGCCAACACCACCTCCTGCAACGCTGCAAGCAGTGCCACTGCCAGCAGCAGCAGCCCCAGTGAACAGCCGTCCTAGGCTGCAGGTGAAGGCCTGGAGGCTACCACCTCCACTGACAGCACCGCCACCTGCACCGCCGCAAGCAGCACCACTGCCAGCAGCAGTGAGCCGCCATGGGCAGCCGTCCAAGGCTGCAGGTGGGGGCCTGGAGGCTACCACCACAACCACCTGCACCATCACCTGCACCTGCACCATCACCTGCACTGCGGCCAGCACCGCCACTGTGGCCAGCACCACTGCCAGCAGCAGCAGCCCCATTGGGCAGCCGTCCGAGGATGCAGGTGAAGGCCTGGAGGCTACCACCACCACTGACAGCACTGCCTCCTGCAGTGCAACTGCCATCCACTGGCAGCCGTCACCGCCGGAGAGCAGTGTGTAGTGGTGACTACATGGGCTGCAGTGCGTCCTGGCCCCTGCAAAGGCTGTCGTTGTGACACCCAGGTGAGAGACTGTGACCTTGCACTCCAAAACATCAGCATCACAGGGCGCAAAGCCCCCTCCAGAACCAGTGGAAGAAGGCATCCACTCAGCCCCTCCTTGCCAGGATGAAGCACACTGGGCACAAGGCCCCCTCCAGAACCAGTAGGAGAAGGCATCCACTCAGCCCCTCCTTGCCAGGATGAAGCACACTGGGCACAAGACCCCCTCCTAACCAGTGGAAGAAGGCATCCACTAGAGAGACTGTGGCTTTGCACTCCCCAGGTCCAAGCAGCGGGCAAAGCACCCACTTGAGAGACTGTGGCTTTGCACTCCCCGAGACCAAGCAGTGGGCAAAGCACCAGCTTGAGAGACTGTGGTCTTGCACTCCCCAGGACCAAGCAGTGGGCAATGCTCCCACTTGAGAGACTGTGGCCTTGCACTCCCCAGGACCAATCGGTGGGCAAAGCAGCCACTTGAGAGACTGTGGCCTTGCACTCCCAGGACCAATCAGTGGGCAAAGCTCCCACTTGAGAGACTGTGGCTTTGCACTCCCCAAGACCAATCAGTGGGCAAAACACCCACTAGAGAGACTGTGGCCTTGCACTCCCCAGGACCAAGCAGTGGGCAAACCATCCACTTGAGAGACTGTGGCTTTGCACTTCCCAGGACCAAGCAGTAGGCAAAGCATCCACTTGAGAGACTGTGGCCTTGCGCTCCCCAGGACTAAGCAGTGGGCAAAGCACCTACTAGAGAGACTGTGGTCTTGCACTCCCCAGGACCAAGCAGTGGGCAAAGCATCCACTTGAGAGACTGTGGCCTTGCACTCCCTAGGACCAAGCAGTGGGCAAGCCACCCACTTGAGAGTCTGTGGCCTTGCACTCCTCAGGACCGGGAAGTGGACATGCAGCCCCCTCCAGGAGCAGTGGCGTTGTACCATCTTTCGGCTGACGTGTCCCCCCCATTCCCTGTCCCCCTGAGGTGCCTGCGTGTTTTCAACCTGATGCCCCTGCAGTGTTCTCTCCGTATTGAGGCAGGAGTCAAGTGTTGGCTTGGCCTATATGTTTTGGCCCAGTGGGCCACCAACAATCTTTAAGTGGGCATTGTCCTGCATTTTGTGTATATTGTATATATTGTACATACTGTTTTTACTTTCTGAACGTATTTCTAAGTATTACTAATATAACACTCATTTGACTCCATTCCTTTTGTCCTTACTTTATTTCTGAGGGTTACGGGGTGTGTATGTAATGTTGTATCATGTGTTTGTGTGTATGGTGTTGGGCATGGGGTTGTTGCGTGTTGCGTGTGTGTGTCACTCTCTTTTTCCTCCCCCCTCCCTTGTGTGCTAGGTGCAGTACTCACCGTGGTTGTCGTCACCGGCGTTCATGCTCATGGTATATGAGAAGATGCACCAGCATGGGTAAAACCTGCAACTCTGGCTCCATGGCATCCTGGTTCTTCCTTGACTGCTGTTTCCGCAGTGCTTTTGATGGCGTTAGTACTGCCCCAGAAAAGATGGCGGATGGGCGTGTTGTAATGCTGTGGGCGGTACATTGTCTTCCACCTGGCTGTTGGCAGTTACAGACGCGGTGTTTGTTGCTACCGCCGTGGCGGTCGGAGTCTTAAAGTGGCTGAATGTGTTGGCGGTTTCTGCTGTGGTCATGATTCAATTTTTTTTACCGATGGCCTGTTGGCGGTGTTACCGCCGCATTAACACCGACCGCCAGGGTTGTAATGAGGGCCTATATCTAAAGAAATAATAACTTGTATAGTATATTCAATTAAAATCTGCAAAATATTTTTTTATGGCACAGGATGTCAATTACATGGAGAATGTGGAGGGAAAGTTTATTAAATCACAGGAATTTTTTTTAAATATTTGAGTGTTAAATGTGTAGATATTTTTAAACAATTTATAATATATTATTATTTAAAAGAATCGTTAAGGTCCAGGATGGCATGCATGTAGAATAATTAATGTATTAAACTGTTATTGTATTTATAACAATTTTACTTTACTATAAATATTTAACGTACATTTACATAACATATTTTAGGAGTTGGATAATGCATATAGGGGGATAGGGTAGGGAAGTGTAGTAATACACATCATTAAATGTAATACTTGTGTATTTCAGCAATCTCGAACATGACACTCGGACTCCCAAGGAAGTTGTGGAACAGATCTGAACCTTTTGTCTTTTTACTCATGCATGTCCAATGAAAACACAAGTAAGGATATGAATAAAGGTTTATAAACATTTACTGAAACAATGATACTGTAGTAGTGAGAATGAGCTGTGATAATATGGCAGACGAAACAAACCATTGTAATCAGAGTTACTAACATGGTGAAATGAATTAATAATTCATCCATGGTTATCGTAGTTCGCTATCTTCCTACCTAGTGTTATTTATGATATGAGTGCATAGCAGGTGTATCCTCTGCCTGTGCTCGATCTAGGAGAATAGCCTGTGAACCCCATACCTAGAGAACTGAGCCAGGGTGCTGGCCTAGATTGAAGTTGGCAATCCTTCTCTGCAACATGGAAGATCAGCCTCAGCAGAACTGAATGTTGAATACAGGATTCGTTCCAGGTCAGTAGTGACCGGGGTGACCCTCCGACTCCCTTGGAGCAGTGTACAGTTTAATCAAAACCACACTGTGTAAGAGACACAGCTCTGATGTCTAGATGTTACAAACTGCCTCCAAACAGGCAACACAAACATTAGGATATCTTGTTCTATGTTCCTAGACTTAAACAGAGTTACATGTCAAGAAAGGGTAATTAAAAACAAGATGCAAGGGCAGTGTAGTCTGGAAATAATATTGTGGAAACATAAAGTTTGTGAAATGACATTGTTTAAAGGTGACAGTAGCCTAAAATGTGTAAACTATAAAATATAAAATTAAACTAAAATGGAGAACCAGACTAGTACCAAGAAGGACTCACGACAATCCATAATAATGTTTAAGGAGTAGAACGTATAAAGATATCGGGTGAGGAAGTGCATTAAAATAGATGTATTGCGTTAATACTGGTGTATTAATACATTATTTTGTTTATAAAACGTTAATATGTTATAAATATTGAGACCCTCTTTATGAGTTTGGAGGTCTGAGGACCGCCATGGTGGCGATGGCGGTTGCACCGCCGCTGCGCCAGTGGTGAAGATTGCCATATTATGACCATGGTGGTGTTCCCAACAGAACACCCGTATCAATACACATACACACACATACACACTCACTCTCAAACCACAAACACACATTCACACACATGCAACACATCATGTTGAAGGAAAGCCAGGACAAGTGTGTTACCCTGGATACCAATGGTTCACTGATGCAGATACATTAAATAGAAAATAGAAAATAAATAGAAAGTTCTGAACTATGTACAATATAGACCTACTTGCCAGTCCAAATGGACATAGTGCTCCAGGCACAAAGGGCAATGTCCATGTTCCCAACTTGACTCTTGACTTCAAAGTGGCCTCCACATGGCAGGGGCATCAATGGGTCATGCAGGCACCTCAGGGGTGATGGAGGTGAGGTGGTGTTTGGGGGGGTCCTTAGGTTTGGGTTTGGAGGGGGGTCCTTTGGTTTGGGGGTTTAGTTTTGGACTTTGCTTTTGGGGGTGGGAGCTTGGGGGTAACCTTCGGCTTTGTGGGGGTAGAAGTCTTAGGTGGGGGAGGGGTATGGCTTGTACGAGGGGGACCTCGCGAGGACTGGGGTGTGGAAGGCAGGGGCATGGGGAGGGGGACAGGGTGCTTGGGGTAACAGGGACTGGTACAGTGGGACGGAACATGCAAAATTCCTGCAGAAATTGTTATTTAGGGACTCAAGGTTGGTCATGGGAAGAACGTTTGGGAGTGGAGGGAGAGGGAGTGTTAGAGAGGAGTGTATGTGGAGGTGTTTTGGATGCAGGCCACAAGTGTGGATGCCAGTGTGTACTGTGTGACTGTTGGGTGGGTGAGTGTGGGCGTTTAGGTGTAGTGCGAGGAGGGGGGAGGAGATGCAGGGAGATGGCAGGGAGGATGTGTGAAAGTATGTTGTGGTGGTGTGCTGCATATGAGGGTATTGATTTTTGTGCTGAGTGCGCATGTGGTGTGTGGGGTGCATGCATGGGGGTCAGTTATTGTAGTAACGGTGGGAATGAGGGCACTTGTGGCAGGATCTGGGGGTGATCATGTATTGACTGCAGGTTTGAGTGGTGTAGTGTGTGTGAGGGGGAGGTGGTTGGGGAATCTGTGTAGGGAGTGGATGCTGTTATGTACATGGTGGTGGTGGCTTTTGTGGTACTTGCATTTTTCCTTTCAAACCATGTCTGTTGATGTGGATGCATGTTTGACTGAAAGTGTGCCTTGGATGGGTATGGGGAGAGGGGTGTGGGATTGGGTACAGGTAGCTGGAGGGGGGACCGAAGAAGAAGGGACACTGGCTGCCATCAATCAGGAGGCCAGATCATGAAAGTATCTCTGCAGGGCAGACAGGGCACCATGAATTCCTTCTAGGTAGGCATTGGACTGTTGCATCTGTGATGTCAGTCGCTGGATGGCATTCACGATGGTTGACTGCCCCACAGAGATGGACCTCAGGAGGTCAATAGCCTCCTCATTAAGTGCAGCAGGGCTGACTGGGGCAGGGGCAGAGGTGCCTGTGGCGAAGGAGATGCCCTCCCTCCTGGGGGAGTGGGCATGGGAAACTGGGTGGGGAGCTACAGGGAAGGTGGTGCTGGTTAGGATGGTGGTGGATAAGGATAGTGCTGGGCTGGTTCCAGATGGGTCAGCCACTGCCAGGGAGGGTCCATCAGAGGAGGAATCCGAAGATATTGTGGTCGATCCTGTCTCCCCCATGGCACTTTCCTCACCCTCCATCCCACTGGTCCCCTCGACTCCACTGGTATCAGCCTCCTGTGTCCCCTGGGCTGCAGCTTTCCCACTTGCCGGTGCCCCTTCTCTTTAGCCTGATGATGCTGATGCATATAAAGATAGAGGAGGAGAGAGAGGGAGTGTGGCAGAGAAAGACAGGGTGCAATGGGTCAAAACCAACAGAACATTTACACAGTTTAACAACATCATTATCTATTGCTATGGCATGGCAGGCCATGCCTTTACATATACGTGCAACAACAGTAGGAAGCCATGTGGGGAATGACAGCAATGCTGATGTAAACTGCTGATGTGGGAACATTTGCACTCATGCAATTGAAAAGAGTCATACTAGTCACACTTGCCGAGGACTTATCACATTCTCATGGTCGTTTATATTGACATATCCTATACTCCGTACTCAACAGTATCCTACATGGGTAGGTAGCATGGCCACTAATCCTTTAACAAATTGCACAGTAACATCTGGGCTCACTATGTATATCTGCACATACAGTACAAGACAACTGGTTGGGGACTCACTAATTACCTCTGTCACAGTGGTAAAGTGATACTGGTGTCAATACCCTGATACCTCAGGTATACTGATGCTGATAACAGGAGATTGGCTCTAAACTTTGTTAAGGGTGATCACACAAATCCCAGATTGGAAGTAAATGCTCTCATAAGTCACTGTCTGCATGATATAGGCACACATCTTTGATACCAATCCTGCCATGGTGGATGATAACAATAGTCGACGTCCTTCCTACAATGATTTATGCTACATCTTCCCACTAGTACGTAACCCAAAGGCAAGCAAACATTACATTATATAGGTGTGTGTGTGTGGACTTACCCCCTTGGGGTTGCTGTGCTGCCCTCAAGCTCCCATCCACCTCAGGGTGGCCCCGCCAAAATGTGGACCATTAGTGGGGTCAGGGTCTGACAGGCACCACTCCTTCGTTGGGACATCCCCAGCTGGGCATCTGCAGTCTCATGTGACCAGCGTCTCAGGCCCTCCCACCTCTTTCTGCAGTTGGTGCTTTGCTGGCTGTGGACTTGTTGGTGATAGCAGGCCAAATCCCTTCCTTTTGATGGGTGCTGACATGCATGGGTGACACAGACAGAAGAACAAAGTCATGTAGAGTGGCATCACAGGGACAGCAGTGGACATCACACATCAGACACATCTCATGGATACACTAATTTGTCTTCACGCTACTAATGCTCTGACTCCTCACCCATCTCCATGCATCCACTCTGTCTGCCCCGTCCCAATGCCTTTCAACATCACACACATCACTATCAGACAGGACAGTGACATAAGACTCACCTGCTGCTCTGGTGCCCCATGCACCTGTCCATACAGGGGTAGGACCCAGTCCACAAGCTTTTTCAGCTCCTCCTGGGTGAAGGCTGGGGGCTTCTCTCCTTCAGGATGTGGCAGTCTGGTTCCCAGAGAGAGTACACAGCAGCTCACGCAGTGGTGGTCTTGCTTGCACGGTGTCAGGAGTCAAGTGAGCTCTGCTACAGAAAATAATGGTCATGCCCGTCGCGTACATGACCATAACCGCTGGCGGTGATCACCATTGGCCCCAGTCTCCCATAAGCAACAATATTATGCAATGAGGAGTTGTATGGCGGTTGAGACCACTTACCGCCATGACAACCAATGCCAGAGGAATGAGGTCACTTCCATCTGTCTTTTGCATGCAGGACAGGCAGCTACCATTTTACATGTGGTCAGTGAATTGTAGGTGAATTTTAGGTGCGTCATGGATGAGATATGGTGACTGCTGCATCGATTGACTATGTCCACACATCCATGACATTAACTTTAGATTTATACTCTCTCCTATTCCCAGATACCGTGCAATGGTGATCATGAGACATGCCCCTGTGTACTGGCCCCTAGTCGACCTTGCTACCCTGGAGAAGAAACACGTCATACAGACATATCGTTTGAATTGCCATACCATCATAGAGCTGCAAGCCTATTTGGAGGTGGATCTGTTGCCTGCCATACGTCATTCCCACACCATCCCCCCCACAGTACAGGTATTGTCAGTGCTCCTCTTCCTTACCTCAGGGTCGTTCCAGATGATAGTGGGCTTGACAGCAGGGATGTCGAAGCCGATGTTCAGTCATGTGTTGAAGGATGTACTGCATGCTTTACTCAAACACGTTCCCAGCTACACAGGTTCCCCCAACGTGCTGATTTGGCCACTGTTAAATCTGACTTTTATGATACAGTACATATCCTTCATGTGATAGGGACCATAGATGGCACCCACATTGCCTTGGTTCCTCCCAGGAGAAATGAACAAGTGTACAGGAACCTGAAAATCTTTTACTCCATTAATGTCAAGGTGGTGTCTCTCGCTGACCAATATATCTCCCAAGTTACCTGGTTCTGTGCATGACCCCTACGTTCTGATGAACAGCAACGTCCCACACATGATGGCACAACTACAGAGGGTCAGCACCTGGCTCATCGGTTTGTTTCCAATAGTATGTGTGCCCCTGTAATGTCACCTCTCTTCACATTCTGCCCTGTGTCTCTGCCGGTACTGAGATGGGTCCAACCTTTGTGCACCTTGGCTATCCTACCCTTCTCTGGCTGCTGAGACCTGTGAGATATCCTACTACAGATGGTGAAAAACCTTTCAATGAGGCCCATAGTAGGACAAGGCATGTCATGGGGAGGACATTTGGGATACTGAAAGGCCAGAATCCGTTGTTTACACATCTCCGGAGGTGCCCTGCTATACACACCACTAAAAGTCTGCCAGGTTGTTGTTGCCTGCTGCATGCTACACAATCTGGCCCTGAGTCATCACATCCCCTTACTGCATGTAGAAGAGGTGGCAGCTGGACCAGTGGCTGATGATGGTGCCACAGGAAATGATGAGGAGGCAGATGACGAGGGTGCAGCTGCCTCTAGAGCTGAGCAATACTTCCAATGAGAAACAGGTATGTGTAAATGGTTTTATATGTGACCTGTACTCTCATCTGCCTTGTGACATAGCTCCTCATAGAGTGTGTCATCAGTGGAGATGTTGAGTGCAGCTATCGTTCTGGGTGGGTTGGTGGGGGCATGATGGCCATCAGGGCAAGTGTGACTTTTCAAATATCAGTGCTATTTTCAACATGCTGTTGTGTAGCATCACATATGGAAAGTGTTGTCCATGTTGTATGTTCCCTTTACTGCTATGTCTACTGCAATTGAAGTGCCAAACATAGTAGTGCTACTTATACTCACAGTCCACAATCCAGAATATGTAACCTAACTTTTACTGACTGTGGAATTTTCCTTTAGTTGAGTTTTGTCATAAGATAAAGGTTAGGTAATATACTGTGAGGTGAGTATAAGGGAAGTAGATGTATGTTACAAAATGTATTATTCAAAGTCCTGAATGTTATAATTAATTTTAAATACCCATGCATGTTGGTAGCTATATGCACATCGGGCTGCTGTAATTTGTATCCCTAAATAATAAATTGTGTCTGTGTTTTGACTTAAAGTCATGATAACCTTTTTATTGCTTCAGGGTTTTTTAGGTGTTTTTATATTCAAAACAGAACTTCACTTAGAGGAAAGAAGTTGGAAACCTTTAGCATATTACTTTTTTTTAAAAGGAGTACATTTTTTGTAAAACAAATGGGTTCCTGAAATTGCATGCTAATTGATGGGGAAGAGTAATAGAAGAAAAAGTATTTCATAGTTGATAGAGGAGTGTGTTTTTAAAAGAAACATTCTTTCATGTTTTCGGAGTTTTTGAATGGTTCATTTGAATACCAGAGAACTAAAGAAGAATAAATATTGAGTGAATGGATTTCAACTCCAAATTTAGAGGGCATTTTATTATATTACCAGTGAGTCTTGGTAAGTCGATGGAAAAGTCATCACCCCAACTTGGAGAAAGAAAATATCAAAAAGTTAAGATGAAAAAAATATGTATTATTATATTTTTTTTAAATATCACTTATGAATTGCAGAAATAACAAAACAGGAGAGTAATGGTTATTGCGTTATAGTTAGATTAGTAATGTGTGAGAGGTCTAATATTTTCCAGGTAGTCTGCAGCTCCCTACATTGAAAGCTGTTAGATTTTTGCCAAAGGTCTTTCTAACATTTCTTTACTTTTTTTAGAAACTTGAGGATGCAGATTACGTATTGAAGATGGTTCCTGTCTTATTTCCTGACATCATGTTTACTTTTTCAAAATGTACAACAATTAATCCAGTTTCACCTCCTTAGCCACTGAGAAGTCCAAAGGTTTTTCAACTGAGCTAAGTGGCATCATGGAATTCTTCTTAAAGATAGACAAGAAGCATATATATTCAACTCGTCACTCAATACACAATAATGTTGAGCACAGGTTATAAATTGCTTTACAGCTGTCAATGAAAGCCCGTATTCTGACAGTATGCCTGAGTTGAAAACGTGCAGCTGAAACATGTGGCAAACAACAGTGGCGAGTTCAAAACCTGTTCAAATACTTTCAATTTTCCATCCTTTTGATGTCATTAAGTTGAATACTATCATTAATTTGTAACAATAGCGCCTGCTCTTTCAGAACTGAAAAACAGCAGCATGAAGAGCTATATAAAAAAACAAGTTAATATCAATAATTTGTGTCATCCATTAAAGGGTGGAAACATTTATGCCCCCTACAATCTTAAGTTTAATAATTAGGAAAAAAAATAAAGTGGTATGTCAAGATTTGTTGTCAGCAATATGTGGTGACAAAATAGATAAATTGTGTGCATAATCTATGATCACAGTTACAATAATTTGGCCTGGAAATAGCTGTGTTTTAGTGATGCTGTGGTATGTTGTTTCAAAATGCAGCACTGTAACTTCATCTTATCATGTTTGCTGGAGAACTTGAACGTATACACTACATCTTCCTCCACGCCTTGTCCTGAATCTGGAGTTCCATTTCCTAAAAGGGCAGGTTGCTGCCATCTGGCTTGATACAACTTGTCTGCCAGGTTTATCCTCTAAATACAGTGTGCATTTGAGTTCAGATTTGTCTTGTTGTGAATGAAACAGTAGTATGGAGGGCGCCTTTAAATCTTTATCTTCAAGGCTCCAGGCAAATAGTCTCTGTCCGAAATGACTCTAGGATTCATCATACTTTGTTTTTCATTATAGAAATTCAAAACTGCAAAGTCCGTATTTGTTTATCTGCTTGTATTGACTCCAATGGGAGCTGCAGGGGCAGATAGATTGATCGAGTGCTGATGGCTGATGGATCAGGAGAACAGATTGGTACAGTGCTTTTATTTGTATACCGAGTCCTGACTAATTAAGGACCCTGTTTCCTGACTCTACCTCTGTCCTTTTAAGTTAATGAATTTTCCGGGCTGATCCCATCTACCTTTCCTGAGCAGATAGGGATCACATGCCGCACATTCAGTCCATCCTGTCACCAGGCATTAGCCATTATTCTGTTCTGGGAGCAGGTTTAACAACTTATTAAGGACAAGCAGATCCTGGGCAGCTGTTGTCAGGCTAATGCTAATTATCCTTCTGTAGCTCCAGGCAAAAAAACAGTAACTTTTTAAAAGTTTAATTTCCTAAATATTTGTTAAAAATCAACAAATCTGTTGAGTGCACTTTACAATAATTACATTTGAAAAAATAGACTATGAATTACTATTTTTCTATTACCCATCAAAAGTTACAGGTTATAGTTTATAACCTTGCTGGCATTTTCAAGGATCCATGAAATAGTTTATGGGGTCCAGTTAATGAGGGAGCATACCAACATTTATTTCACGCATATTTCAATGTTAAATATCAGGCACCTAACCTTAGGGTGACAAGGTGTACGTAGGGGTGACATTAATATTTAAAATCATGATCTCCAGCCTATCGAAAATAGTTATTTCAACACGTTTGAGAGCAGGTCGTCAGGCTTCTAAAGTCAGGCAACACATGCTAGCCTGATAATGACTGGCACAATATGCATTGCAGTCCACATGTGGCATTGAACTTCTAGATTTTCTACAGCATTTTCTACACTGTTAGACTTATCAGCTTTGGGCGGTTTTCCATCAAATTCTATTCCTACTTACCTCCAATTGTTGCTGGATTTCAATTTTGTTGGCCTTAAAACGTTGTGCACTTTACCTCTGATAACCAGTGCTAAAGTGCTTGCGCTCACTCCCTAAATATGGTTTAATTGGCATATACAGAATTGGCTTAAATAATTTACATAAAATTCCCTTGTAGAGTGGTATACCATATTCCCAGGTACTGTAAATCACCAAAAGGGGACCAGGACCAACCTGAGGTGCATCACCAGTTGGACTGAATTTATGGTTTCTCCTGTTGCGTTCTTTTCTACAACAGCAAATTTCAGCAGTCCTTTGAACAACCTCTGTCTTCGGCTACAGCCTTTTGATTCATTCCACAGAAGTTTTCTGTGAAAATCTTCACCGTGGCTTTGACCTAAGGCCTCCAGATGGTGATGCATTCTGCTCAGACACCTTCTGTAACCTGGCTGCACTAAACTTTACCTTCTCAGACATTGTTCTTCAAGAATTTTTCTAAGTCTGAAGGTAAGCGCTGACTAAGCCCAATCCATTCCGTATCGCTGACAATCGCAGTTTTGCTCCATCATGGTCAGCCTTAACTTTCGACTTTGACCCAGTGTCATGCAACTAGATGTCTGAGGTGGCGCTTTGATCTTTTAGATCACTAAACACTCTGAAAATTCATAACTCAGGTTCTATTGATGAGATTTTTGTCTTTTTGGTGTCAAATTATTTGATAAATGTACTCTATTTTTCTAAATTGGTTTGTGATTTTTCTTGTGTTGTATATTCACTTTATTGCTGTTTGTAAGCTGCATAAATACTTTACTTCTTGTCTCTAAGTTAAACCTGACTGCCTTTTGAGCCAAGCAACCCAGGGTTAAGCATTGGTTTATTTGGTGACTTTTTGTGGATCAGACTGCATGACAAGGAAAGCAAACAAACACAAATGACGGACGGAATGCAGAACAAATCGAACATTCAACCCCAGGCACAGATATGGGTCTAATTAATCAATTCTTTTGCTCACCATGCCATCCCAGTTTGGAACCAGCCATATGCAAATCAGTCTTGACCCTGTCCTCCATGGGAACAGTCCAACCGGAGTGCCATGTCAGGTCCTCCCTGGACCAGAACAAGCATCCTGGGACTTGGCAGAACCAAGAATAGTTTGGGGCTATTACGGTCTAGTTAAAGTGGTTGAAAGGTCAATATTTATTGTCCAGTATTTATTGTCCAGGAAGTTGAAATAAAAACCTTATAAAGTCAGGAGAGGATGCATGGCACATGTTTAGCTTAGAGTAAATTTCAATCAAAATATTCTAGGGGTGGAGGCACTCACAGAGTGGGGAGCCCACTGCACACGTTTGCTTTCACCTGGAAATGGGTGGGAGTTAGGGCCTATTAACAATCTTGGAACTTTCATTATCATTCTTTATAGAATGATGGTTCAAGTGGTTCATGGTTCAGAATAACCACTTTTCTCCAATGGACTACACACCAAGGCTTCGTGGTGAAATGAGTTAATCCTTGTGTTTCTCAGCCTCAAAAGAAAGATTGATCAGGGATGGCCTCCCACAGAGTTGAGTTAGTGAAGGCACATAGAGGGTTGATGACCCCCAGTTAAAGCTTTATGTCAGTTCAGACACAGATAGCTTGGCTGCATAGCCCTATGTCTTCTGGAAAAGCTCATTTCCTCCTGTCATCTTCCAGAGACGTCTGAGGTCGGAAGGCATAATGTATGTTTCTCCTTCTACAGAAGTATCAGTTGGTGTGCCCAAAGCTTGTTTCCAGTTCAAGGTAGCTACTGCCATTTCCTTGACAGTCCTAGCATCCTTGTGTTCTGGGTGGGCCAATTAGAATTTCTCATCAGGAGACAAATGTCGTTCCTGGCTGATGCTAAACAGATATCTCTTGTATTTAAATGAATACACTCTGCAGGCTCCAAAATGCCAGTGTTTATTTCAAACTAGATATATTAGTAGGAAGCAGTGGCAAATGCAAGTGTATGCCACCATCAAATAGCACATTTTAAACCAGTCACTAGAATACACGTCTTCATAGAAATATTCACACTGCAGGAAAGGAAGCAGGACCAAGTGGTTAACAAGACATATATTGGAGAGACCTTGCAGGCACCCTCAGTAGAGACTTTCCAGTTGTCCAGCAACAACCAGCAACAAAAGGGGAGAGTGCAGAATGCCCCATAGTTGTATATTGGGGCAATCACAAGAAAGACATTCAGAGAACAGGTCCTTGTTCTTCTACGCTCTCAGTGTCACTGTCCATTATTCCAATGTCCTTCTAATTCTTTCTATGCAATTCTACTGCATTCCATTCATATATATTTATATTCTGATGTGCTTCTCTGCTTCTTTGAGGTATTAAGGTATTCCAATGTCTGTCTCTCTGCAGTGACTTTCAGTTTTTTCATATGTTCTTCAAGTTTCTTTACTTGCATCTACATCCTGATGTTAGTGTTTCCCTAGCCAGAGAAGAACAGCAAGGGACAACATCTTGTTCGATTTCTCATTTCTTACAGGCTAGAAGATGGTACTGGAGTTACTATCCATCATTTGTGAGAAGATACTAGATTCTAATTTGGTTTTTTTCCAAGGATAAAATTGTATGTTTTAAATGAACAAACCCTTTATATGTGGATGCCAATCGACTGCTTAGTAGTAATGGCTTACTTCCTTAACATACCCCTTCAAGGTGTTTTCATGGATTCTCCAGTCACTTAAGAATGCCACCAATGCAACATTGCCAAGAAGACTTGTTTCCCCACCGATGGGTGGTTGAGGGATGCCTTGGTCCAACACATTGTACTTTTCTGAATTTACTGTGTGTGATAGGTAAACCAGACCTCATTCATCGTCTGCCACACAATTCAGAATCTTGATTCCACCATGTTCCCCACTGGCTGTCTTAATAGAGAAGTCCAAATTCCTGGGATTTTCACATCACCTAAAAGTATTGTTTGATTTAGTGTTTTGTAGATTGTAGCCTCCTTCAATTAATGTTGAAATCAAAGATCGCACAAGCAATTACGAAGGTAAAATTTAGGAGAGCAGCAGCCCAAGATAAGTTACCCTCCATTTTAGATGCGAAAAAGTATTGAATGAAGGGTGAGCCATCGTGCTCCTTTTTTTCTGGGTAATTCAAACCGGATGTCACTCCTCCTGAAAGGAAATGGATATAAACCATTTATTTGAATATATTTATAATCTGTTTACAAAACGTCTTCAAATATCTCATACTGGTTGAGAAACATGATCAAATTCCTTAGGTGCAGAACCCTCGCTATGGAATCTCCCTGAGTTCCATACTGTTTCCTGTCATCTTCAGCCCATGAGGCTCTACTCTCAGATAACAGTATCAAGGTTCATCAATATGCCCACAATACAGTTATTCCTGAATATCTACCCTTCTCCAAACATCCAACGCCTTGAACACTGTCTGCATATCATCCAGGCCTGGTTGTCCACTGCCTACAAGAAGCCTAATCCAAACAAAAGAGTATTACTATAATTTGCCAAATTCACAAAGCAAGTAGTTGCAGCGCAAACCTGGCTCAATGACATGAAACGTGATTGCTTAAAATCAGAACTTTCACCAAATGCTGAGTCATTTGGATTGACCTTGGGCACAAACCTCACCCTCAAGGAGCACATTGCCAAAAAACAAAGATGTACAGGTAGCAGCTAGGCCTGGGTAAATTTGTAATCAGACTGGAGTAATCAGAGTAATTTCATTAATTTTGCACTGCTCTTGTGATGTGAATTTGCTCAAATTATGCAATTTTGACAGCTTGAGTAATTATGAGTAATTTGAGGTAACGTTTTCACTGCAAGACCACAGGAACAAGAAATTAAGAGAGATCAAACTGCTGCTGGCTACTGCTGTTTGTGTCTTGAAGCATTGAGTGCTATTTTCATATCACAAAATGCATTCTCCTTCCCATTTTGGACATGAGGGTACATTTATTTTATACTAACAAAACAGTACAAAAGAGTACAAAAAGCTGGATAACACTTCTTACACAACAATACATAATAATTACAAGACATTTTGAGATAATTAAGAGCAATCATGCCAGAGATAATTATGCCATTTACGCCACCCCTAGCACTAGTTCACTCTTCTAAAGAAAGTGAAATTGCTTCTATTTATGAACTGATGTTCAAACCCTTTACCCTGCTTCATGGTCTCACAAACTCCCCAGTGATACCACTTAAGGGCATCCTATAGTGCATAGCATGTTTCATACTGTGACGTAAGAAATATGACCACATCACCCTTATTCTGATGGCTCCCTTCACTCTACTTGCCAGGCTACTCCATCTTCAACACCAAATATTTTATTTACAAAGCTGTCAAGACCAGAACCTTCATTTATCTTGCAGAGGAGCTCACTATCTCTGATGTCCTCCAGTACACCTACAGCCAGGTCACCTAAGAAGACTAAAAACTATAAAAGTGAGAACAACAGGAGAGAAAGCTTTTTTCCTCTGTGTTCCCAGGGTCTGGAAATATATCACCATTTCTACTAAGACCACACCAATACTACTCCAATTTAAGAAACAGTTGAAGTCATGCCTCTACAGAGAAAAGTACATCACAATGCAGCACCAACCCACTAACTAGCTACCTCTGTTATTGCTTGTTGAACACATGCTTGTCTTTGGCCCTGCAGCCTTTTTGGCCTTGACCAGCATGGGGCTGGGTACAGAGACTTCATCCATTATTCTACGGGCACCCAACTCCCTGCTGTGTATGACCTTCAGCCCTGAGCAGCATTGGATTGTGCACGAAGGCTTGTCACATGGCAGATCCTCTGCCAACCCCTTATGGCACACATCCCTCTGCTCAGCATGGCGTTCAGCGTAAGGGCTGTACAATATTAAATGTGTCATTTTAGGTAAGGCAGAGGTACTGCCTTTGTCAAAGGGTTAGAAGCCCAAATATTAAAAGTGGGCCTATTGTATTAATGAAGTGGTCAGTGTATTAACACAAGTAAAGCAGACCTATTAGCTATAGTATACACTTTCACTTCTTGAAATGTTAAATAAAAGTGATTGACATATATTTTTAATAAAGCCTTATTTTATAAAAGATAAAAATCAACGTGTAACTTTCTTTTAACATTTTGCAGGCCACAAAGTGCAGCAATAGCATCCACCACAATTACACCATGCTAGCATAAAGCTTCGAACAACAAGGGTAAGTTCTTCCGAGGTCATGGATTTATTGACCCAAGAGATTTACTGTGTTGTTTTTAATGTTGCTGGGGAGCTGCTGCACTCCTTGTACCCCTTCACAGCCTTAAACAAATGCTTGGTAGTGCCCCTGACCCCCATAATGCTCCTACTATTCTTCTAGGGTTTTCTAGGTAGCCTGCTCTGCTTCCACCCCTCAGACAGGTTTTGCCCTCATGCTGCTTGACAAGCAGAAGCAGGGGAAGATAGAACAAAGGATTTCCTGTAGGAGAGGGAGGCAATACCTTCTCCCTTGGAAATAAATGTTACAAGGCTGGGGAGGGGTAGCCTCCCCAAGCCACTAGTTTGATTTGAAAGGCACATTTGGCGCTCTCCTTGCTTAAGCTGGTTTGCATCAGTCCAGGAACCCCCGGACCCTGCTCTGGTGTGAAACTGGACAAAGGAAAGGGGAGTGACCACTCCCCTGTCCATTGCCACCCCAGGGGTGGTACCCAGAGCTCCACTTGATTCTGCCCTCTTGAAACCAAGATATGCAGAGGCCCCTGGGCTCATCTGAGTGGCCAGGTCAGGCAGGTGATATCACAGCCCCCTCCTAATAGGTGACCAATCCCCCATTTAGAGCTATTTAGGGACTCCCTTATGTGTGGGTCCCCAGATTAGACATGCAAGACTCCACCAGGACTCCTGTGCATCATTTACTTGAACTGCTGGCCACTGGAGCTGCAAATAGACTCTTCAGGAACTGACAAGGCTGCAACTCTGGTGACGACTTTGCTGAGCAACATTCAGCAACAGCAACATTTTCCCCGCTGTGCATGCTTTGGGATCCATAAAACTTCAACCTGCACCAAAAAGCGAGAAGGAATCTCCCTTGGAGTGAAGGAGTCACTTCCCTACGACTGCAGGCACCTAAAGCAATGACATCTGGTTGCATGGATCTGCTCTCCTCCAAGCACATTCTCCTCTCTGCTGCTCCAGCGACGTGGGACTCCTCTTCAGGTGTGCTCTGTGAGCCTCACTGCAAATTACTGTCCCTGTTGCCAGGGGTTGGCTTTAGGGGCTGTAACTGCTTCTGTTGGCTCTCTCAGCTACTGAGAGACACTCCAGACTCCCCTCCAGGGGCTGAGTCCCCTGGGCCTTGCCGCTCCTCTCCAGCCCTGCAAATCTTCTTTTGCTCCTCTTGCATTTGCCAAGGCTTGTTGGTGGTTCTCCAACACCACTGACCATTTGCAACCCGACAACCAACATAGGATACCATCTGCACTGCTCCAAGGACTCCTCTTCAGCTCCTGGGCTCCACAGATGGTCTTCATCTTCTTCGACCTGGTTCTTCATTCACAGAAGGATGGGTAGTAGCTCCTGTCCCCACTCAACACTCCAACGTGGACTGGACTCTGACCCCTACTTTTGCAGGTCCTCTTCTTTCAGAATCCACTGTTGATTTTTTCTAGACTTGCCCTGTTCTTGCACAGTCCTTTTCCAAGCCCCCCTGTCAGTCCTTGGGGAGACCAGGTACTTAACTCTGCTCTCTTGGTTGTTGAGGGTGACTCAGCTGCTCACCTCTTGGGGTACCTAGTTCTTCCAGCTCTCCTCTAATGACTACACATCCTTGGTTGGGGGTCCGTATCTTGAGGGGGACTACCTGTAAGTAATTTAGTGTTGTTTTACCATAATAAAGTACCTTTATTTTTGTAACACTGTGTGGTTCTGTCATGTGTGATAAAGGCTGTGTGACTATAGTGGCATTGCATAAGCTTTGCATGTCCCCTAGATACATCTTGGCTGCTCACCCACTGCTACGCCTAGAGAGCCCTGGCTTTCTAGACACTGCCTCCACTTCACTAATAGGGGGTACCTGGGTCTGGTATAAGGTGACAACACCATCTGTGTCCACCACACACCAGGCCAGCTTCTTACAATATTTAAATTCATGATTAGTGTTTTGTGAGAAAGATAGTTTCAAATACATTTGTGAAAAAGTCTGTAAATCCCTAAAATTGATTTAAATACAATTTTAATGGAAAGCTTTGTGTGGGGTGTAGCCTTCTAAAATGGTAGTACAAAAAAACAATATTAGTGAAAGCTAATTGGGAAATTTCACAAACTTCACAGTAATGAACTGGTAACGTTTGTAAAACTGTGGATCAAAAACTAATTTGGCATATTGAATATTGCATGATTTGCTGTGAACCGCCTGCCACCATGTTAATATATTATTCAGTAACAAGATTAGTATCAGCTTTCAGTCCGTGAAAACATGGTGCTAATAGGTAGAGGGAAATCCAATATATTGAACATATATTCAATCTGAAAAAAGAGTTTTTGTTAAGTGTAAATTTTGAAAATGATCCCTGTATTTTTTTAACTGGTTGCAGGATGTTTGGCAGTTGTAAAGCTACCCACCGAAGATCTGATTCACAAAGGTAAACTTCTATTTTTGTGTTTTTTACAATTGTTTGCTTTTCAGAAATGTATTTTATTAGTAGCATCTTTATGACTGGGGAGTTTCCACAGATAGAAATATAGGACTGTCTTATCTTTTCATGGGTGGAGACTGTACTGCTGTAAACTTAGTATTAGTAAACTATCTTTGTGAATAGCAAACAGTTGTAAACATAAACAAAAGTGTAAGTCTACTTTTGTAAATCAGGCCCTGTGTTTCTCTCTTTATCTGAAATGTTTGTGAGATAAACGTGATGAAGTAGGAAAATCCATAGTTTGCATTTATAGGAAATTGGCTTACTGATTCAGGGAGTGAAACCCTATTCAAACAGCAACCACAATTTTTGCCAGGTGAAAGCCACCCCCAAATTAACTAAATTCACCTGTGTTTAACCCTCCTGTTGCTTGGCATAAAAGCAGTTAAGCTTAACTTAGAGGCAATGTGTAAAGTATGCATGCAGCATTTCAAACAGTACTAAAATGAAAACATACCACAAAAAAATCACATAGCAATCCCATTGCAATTTAGAGAAATATAGAAAAATGTAATACATTATTTGAGACCAAAACAACAACGCTCCAATCAGTAGAACCAGAAATATACAACTATAAAGATTTAAGTGAAACTAGTGCCTTAAAGCACAAAGTGCCAACTGTGGTTATCTGAAGTGGGATGTTGTCAAGGATGCCATTGACAGGGATAGCAATGCGAACTCCTGCGATGAGGATGTGTCACACAGTGGCAATACTGAGGGGCTGTGGACTGCGATGCAAGGTCCTGAGCTGGGATGCATCACTCTGATGGATCTGATGCAGCTGCAAGGAGATGCACTGTACTGTGACTGTTCTGCCCACAGGACTGCTGCTGGGTTGACAGAAGAGAGCACCTTTAGGCTAACGTCTAAGGGTTCTGAACTGGGGTGGGAGTACCTGGGAGCAAGACTCACAGCCAACAGAGTCCAAGTGCTGAGTTCACGGTCGTCGGAACCTTTTCTGTCCTTAAGGTTCTGATGAGGAATTTGTTTTAAAAAAAAAAGGAGCACTGGGGGAATTCAGGTAATAGGGCAGCCCTCAACTCAAGCAAAATAGTCCCAATTCCCCACACCCCTATGGAGAATGTATTTTTTTCTTTTCTCATAAGTAAATAAATGAAGACCCCCCACCACCAAGCTTCACTGTATAGGGCCAACCAGTGTAACCACTGGGTTCAGAAAAAAAGTGTCCGGGGTGTGCTGCTGTCAAAAGATCAAACAAAAGAAAACTAGGTGCATGCCATCTTGGTCAAATAAAGTAGCAAATACAGAAAAGGAGTATTCTCACGTAAGTTTCCACAGCAACTCAATGGGTAACAATCCAACTAGCTTCTGCTTTTCATCATAGGCAGAGCTGGTACAAGCAGTGAAAGCACTCACACTTTCATGCAAAACGTTATAGTGACCATTAATGGGCATCTTCATTTGGCTAAGAGAACAAAGAATAAATCACCTTTACTAACATGCAAAAGACATTGTTGATGGTTCACCAAAAGGCCCTATAATAAACAAGGAGTGCAGACTTCCCACTCTAAAGAAGGTTAAAAATGTGTCTGAAGAGCTGTACCAGTCATTTATTCCATTGTCCATGCCCTGGCACATCAGTAAAAAGCACACAGTCATGTTCTGACCAGAAACTATTGCTGCCCAACTTGTTTCATTGCCGCTATCAATTTTAGCAAATTCATCATGTCCATAGAGTGGAGCAGAAATCCACCTTACACCTCACCTAGACAAAGAGACACGAAAAACAAAAGCGAAAAAGGGCAGTTAGATTGGTCTGGATAGTCCAATCTTAAAGTCTGGAGGAGCTGAACCCTGCTCTAACCCACCATGCGGCTCAGATTGGGGACAAGTCACACAGCAGTGGTTCTGATGCAGCTGTCAGAAGATGCCATGCACTGTGTCAATTCTTTCCACAAGAGCAAAGCTGGACTGGCAGAGCACATTTAGGCCCACTTCCAAGGGTTCAGGACTGGCATGGTAAAACCTGGTGTCAAGACTCACAGCATACTGGTTCCAGGTGCTTAGTTCAAGCTTGAGCTTTTCAAGGTTTGAGCTTTTTCTGTCTCCAAGGCTCCGAACAGGAGCCCAACCAGCTAGCCCTTGGAGTCACTCTGGTGGTCCTGGGTTCAAAATGCAGGTCCAGTTCTGCTCACTCAGGAGGAAAGCCAGCACTTCAGCAGAGTAGCAGGACAACAGAGTAGCAGTCCCTCTCGTTGCATAGCAATCCTTCTGAGTCTTCCGTAGAGTCAGAGGTATATTAAAGAGCTGGGTTTGGATGTCCAATATTATATCAAAAAATGATACATGCTGACCTGAATGTACATTGCACTCTAACATTTATAAAGGGTGACAGCATTGTTTGCAGTTGCTTTTAGTGGATTTGTTTGCGGAGAGGGTTGTCAGTCTGGATAACACGTATTTCTATCCCTGAGCTAATTAAAGATTGGATAGTTAATTTTAGAACAATCAGAATATCATATTAGGTAGATTAAAAAGGTTTATAGTATGCCACTTTTGCAATTGGATTTATGTGATTGTCAAACTCTGGTTTATTGTCTAATTTAAATACAAGCGTCTTTGAATTGTGCATAGTTTTAGAGCAGAGAGGTTCACCTTCCAGTTCACATAACTGTTTGTAACATAGCTAAGGATACGGAACTCAATTTTGTTTTGGTTTGATTAAAATTGCCGTGGAGACATCTAGTTAGATATTTTGGAACTTCGGACTTTTCCTTAAGTCATGGATAGATCATATGTCATTATGATTTTTTTTAGATAGATCTGCATATCATTGTCACGTTGGTGGTATGGTAGGCAAAAAGAGCTGAGGAATTCACCAAGTGGTTCCTCCTTTAGTTTATATGGATGCCAGCATTGAGCCATGAAGGTCACCAAACGGGGTGCAATGGGGTAAAGCAAAGTGTCATATCTTCACGCTCTAATAGAGCTCATCTGTAGAGGATATGAACCACTGTATCACTATCCCACCTATATCAAAATGATCAGAGAGGTTGATAAGCAGAGTCAGATACCATAGAGAGTTCAAGCAACAAAGAAGGTATGGGTCAACAACAATGCTGAGCACTGTCATTTCAATGCTGGTATTTTCTGATTCATTAAATATTGCAAGGGCAGAGCAGTCTATCTGTATGTTGAGCAGCAGGAATACTCACAGTGAGCATTTCCAAATACGGCCCTCAGCCTGCATCATGCAGTCACCCGGTTTACCCTCTCCCCTATCAACCAACGGCAGAATCCCATGGGCTGTCTGCTATCACATTACTTGAACTGATATAGCAGGTGTCTAGAAATAAAATACAAACTTACGACCCAGAGTTTTGCAACTCGCAATTTGCGAGTCGCAAATTGGGAGCTGCAAAATTAAATGTACATCAGTGTACTTCACACTATTTGCAATTCCCAATGGGGTCGCAAATGACCTACCTCATTAAAACTCATGAGGTAGGTCACAATTTGCCACCCCAATGGGAAAGCTGTACTCACAGGGATGGTGCACTGCTGGGGACAGCAGACCACCATGTCTGTGACTGCTTTTAAATAAAGCTGTTTTTTTTTAATAAATACAGACAGTTTTCCTTAGGGTAAAACGGCTGCATTTCAAAAACAAAAATGAAATTTTTCTTTTCATTTTTTCAGAGCAGACCACTGCCTGCTCCCCAAAAATATTTTCGCTATCATTCACAAAGGGTAGTACCAATTTGAAACTGGTGCTAACTGCGGTTGTTTTGTGACCACATTCACAGTCACAAAAGAATCATAACATTGCACTGCGACTCGAAATTAGGGAGCGAACGCACCTTCCTAATTGTGACTTGCAAATCAAAATAGGGTTTGTGCATACCAAAATGCTTTTTTCTTGTTTCAAATGGCCCAATTCGCAGAATCGGGCCATTTGCGACAAGAAAAAAGCTATGTACATGTGGCCCTTATATCCATATACACCGTTATGTGTCCCAACAACAACCGCAATTACAGATTGAGACCACTAGGCATTACTGGGAAACAAATGTATGTCTTTTTAATCTTAAATCAGGGCTTAGTTTGAGCCAGTGATTACCTGAGGGGCCAACCAGCACTCATTGTTTGGGGCCGGCACTTATTTTTCTTAACCAAATATTCACTGCGAGCAAGAGAGAGTAAAACACACAAACGGGAAAGAAAGAGACAAATGGAAAAAAATGCACAAAGAGTGAAAGTATGGACCGGAAAGAGTGACATAAAGGGGCAGCAGTGGCTAGTAGTGGATGAAAGAGGTCTATGGTGGTTTCAACTCTACCTATTCGTTTTATAATGGCACCGCCGGAGCCGAGATTTAGGCATTAGCACTAATTATTTTACAGATTAGGCTCTGCTTAAAGTTACAGTAAAACAATAGTGTTTGTTTTTCAGGATAGTTTGAGTGTACATTTGCAAATTTATATTTGTATATTCACAGAAGAAGGCACGCGTTTTAATTGGCAAAAAAGCCTCAGATTTTGAGATTTGCTTCAAGACAAAGTTACTGCCTCAACCATAGACCGAAAAGTGTGAGAGTCATGAATAGTTTTAATGGGTAGGATAAATGAGTGATTTATGAATATTTTAGTTCATCCTATGGAAACCTCCACAAAATGCGAACTTGACAGAAATAGTTATTTGCATAACCTGTAACCTTTGTTCGTTTTTAACGTTCTGCTGCTCACTTTGCAAAACTTTGTAAGTAATTTTACCAAAAGTAAGCAAATCTCATCTGACAGTTTTATACCACTAGCTTCATAAATTTACATCGAACATTTTACTACTCTGAACTCCTGCAGAAAGGGGTGGAAAAGCATGGTGCCTGTGATTTAGGGCACTGAGCCTTATTTGAATCAAATAAAGATGAGCTTGCTACTACACATCGGTGCATGTCTTCTTCAATATATTTTCAGCAAATCAAACGTTCTGCAGGCCTTGTTGAAAGACAACAGTTAAAAACTATTAAAGAGGGTTCAAAGACAGAATGTCGTTTTTCTCGGTCTGGTGACAGGGATTGTGGCAGTCGGCTATATTACATCATAGTCATATGCATTACTACGTTTTCTGCTAAGATTCACGGCTATAAGCATTTGCAATGCAATGGGTCTTACATTTGCTTGCGATAGAGCTATTAGTGTTGTAAACTCCTAACTGGACTTTTCTTGCCACCTAAATTGAAAGAAAAAAAATGAGCGTGTTCGCGCTATGTAAAACCCAGCACAATCGCGCTGAAATTGAAAATAAAAAAACTGAGTGCGATCGCGCTATGTAAAAACTAGCACAATTGCGATCACACTGCGTGGAAAATAAAGAGAAAGAGTAGTGCAGAAACCAGGCTGAAAACATGGAGCCTCGTATGTTTTTAGTAATTGCCCGGTGTGCTCGGGGAGTGCTAAACACCAGAAAAGGCATGACGTATGCATGCCTTTCACTAATTAAATCAAGCTGATCAGATCAGGTGATCACTCTGAAGGAGAAAGGACAATTAATTACAAATATGTGACACAACTAACTTAAAAACGAGGCCCTTCTTCCAACAGGAGAACCCTAGAAGCATAAAAAAATGCTTTTGTTTCATAGACCATAAAGCTGCAATGGAGTATCATAGCGTGGACATCCTATACCTTTCACTAATGAAATCAAGTGGATTTTAAAAGGCAAGCCCACAAACCAATGAAAGTGACAGGCATGACATGGGTGTGGTTAAAAGCCCAAAGAGAGATTACAACAGGGACGGAGTGCTTGCGCGCTCGACCCTAAAAAGGAACTATCGGTTTTGAGGATGATTCCCTGGATTTTTCTCTAGAGTATTGTTTTTTGTATATATCCTCTGCTCATGGTGCTCAGTTACCTCCCTTTTGGATTTGTATGTTTTTACCTCTGAACAGGCCTCTGCCACCATATGCTCTGCACAAAATGGCGTATGCCTTCAACCCCAGTGCTGCCAGTGCTAAGGCAGAACAGTCCTGAAATAAGCTGACACTGCTAGGTAGAAAATATTATTGACTAACATATTGGACCATGGTATGGCAGTGATGGAAGTCAAACTATGACCTGAATCTCCTCGTTTGCCAAAGCGAGGATCCGCTATCAGGGATGCTGTGATTTTGTAGAGTTGATAGGGTCCTAAATTGGCAGGTGTTAGTTACCTTAGCAGCCATGCCGTTTTGTCTCAGCTTCCTACATCTGTGAGCAGGCAACTTCCTGCCATTCTCCATGTCAGATGCCCAGAATCATAGGCCTCTGAGGAGTCTCCAACAGCCCATACTGCAGAGCAGGATGATTTACGCGATGCCTGTCGCCACAAGAAAAACCTGCATGAAGCCACAATGGCATTGTTGCTCAGGACTTCTGTGAGGCTGCATATCGAGAGAGAGAGCCTGGGTAGCACAGGTGGATGGAGTGGTGGAGTGCGGGTGAATCACCTCAATACAAACGGTATTCACCCCTTTCCAAGTGTGCAGCAGTAGTGAGACAAGAAGATGGGTTCCTGCCACCAGGACCGCCATTAATGACTAATCTAACACCAAGAGGGTGCTCCAAAGTCCCACTGAAAATCAGGGCCATGCAAAATGCTTATGCACCTTGTCAGGAGTAGTGAGTTCCTCATAAATTCAATCACAATGCAATACAAACATTTACAATGCAATGGGTCTCGCGTTTGCTGAAGTTAGAGCTATTACAGTTTTGAACTCCTACATGGACTTTTTTTTGCCACATAAACTAATAAAAAGTAAAAGAATTACATGAGTGAGCTCACGGCCAGTGGCGGCTGGTGAAGTTTGTGAGTGGGGGGGCTCGTCTTGGTCAGGGTGGGGGAGGGAGACAATAGAGGCGCAGGGCATGTTTTCTTGGGAGGTTTGTCGCCAATTCCTGTGCAAATCTTATTTAACATTAATGGGAACTTAACTCCTCTAATTCACCTCAGTAGAAAGCTCCAGTTATTAAAATGCTCCTGTAGTGGTTGCAAGAGCAGATGTCAGCACTCTACATAACACCTAAATCAATAAATAAATACATGTATTTAATAAGGTGGTGATTTGATGCCATCCTTTTGGATTTATATGACTTCCTAATAATAAATTAAGTTTATGGGCAGAAGTCTTGTGAAAACTGCATTCCCTGCCAATCACACACCCTTCCTCTACCACTTGTACAGTGCTTTTCAGCCTAGATTTCACAAACCATACAAATGGTAAGGTAGGAATTGAGCAGCATGACATAAATAATGTGTTTTTGAGATGATTCTCAGATTCATGCTCCCAATGGTCTTACTGGCAGAGCTGAGATCAACGAGCTCTGAACCAAGCGTATTTAAAGTTCCCTTTAAGCTCCTCAGTGTGGGCCATTTGACTAACGCTCTTCTGGTTCTTGCGCTGCTGCCTTCCTTGTTATCAATCCCAACGAGGATAAATGATGAGTCGCAGGATGATGGAAAAGGGCTCTAGTCCCATTTCCAGCAACCTGCCAGGTACATCCATTCTAGACTGGTTATTCTTGTTTGATAATGCACTTACCATCATCACAGTAGCACAGACAATAAACAAACCTCACTGTGATCACATTGCATACTTACGTCTTGCTTTTCCAGTATCAACACACTATTTAAAATAAAATAATGGATTCAACATTTTCTTAAACCAGAGAAAAAGGAACAAAAATAAAAAGGACAAACTATTTGCCAAACTGTATTATGTTAAGCAACTGTGGATGTATGTGATAATTTATTAGCAAATAGTCTTTAATTCACCTACTGTACACATCTCATGCTACTGAAGCAAAACTGGCTAGTAAAGCTGAAAAGGATAAGAGATCTAGATATCGTGAAGGGCAGTGCTGGCTCAGAGCTGGGTGGATGTTTTTATGAGCTTTCACTCTTTAAAATGCGTGCATTTAAGTCAGAACTGCTCGGAGTTAGTGCATGAGATCCAGACTGCAAAATTTGAAAACAGAGAGAGGCAATCACTACTCACTGTGTCCATGCTTCATTGTCTGTAGTTTATTCATAAGCATCGCTCCAGCATTTGGCTGTCATTTCAAGAGCAAATCACACTAACAGCATTGTGACTTTACCAGGGGCAGGCTGTCTTTGCAGGGGTAACTGCAGGCTTTAAAACATGACATAGGTCAATAGCAGCGAAGTCGAGCCCCTGCGCGACGTCAACTCTGACTCCTTCGGGACACGAACTGCAGTGGGTAAAAGCAACACCTTGCTTTTCGTTCTTTACTCGCCATGAGTCTAGTCCTAATACTGAAGAAACACACCAGAATGAAATAATGGCATCCAGGTCCAACATTAAGTTGAGCGTGGGAAGCCAGTTGAGTCTGCGCAGTATGTCTTAAGTCCTTATCAGAACCTACGCAGACTCGATTTACCACACCCTTCCCCAATTTGTCACAGGGTGTGGGTCCCATCCCACACACTGTGATGAGTTATGAAAGGGTGGGGTGACAATACTCTCCTTCCCTGATTGACGTGGAGGCTTAGCACAACAGGGCTTGAGTGTGAAACGCCCAGGGCTAACATTATCCCCAGATCATCAGGGGGTGGAGACTAGCTCTCAATACTAGGTCTTTGCCGAGCTGATGACCTCACAGGCCTCAGGGCTGTGAGACCATCAGCCTGGCAAATACTCTAGACTTTTGGGCCCCCCCTGGGGAGCAAGTTTAGGGAAAGCGCCATGACACACTAGTGTCATCATCACAGCAGGTAGAACAGGCCCCAGTTCAAGAGAAACAAAAAAAGCAGATTTATTACTGCTTTCTTTTTATGGTAAATGTAGGGGGAGTGGAGCCCAGACACACTTGCACAGAAACCGCCACTGCCCCAATGAAGCGTGATGGAGACATACAAAAGGAAACAGAAGTTTGCTTGCAGTGAAACATATCAGCATAAGTGCAATTTCCATGTAACCAGCAAAAGAACAGTAAGCCATGCAACAGGGTCGATGTCATGCAAAGTGCACGACTAGTGCCCAGCAAGATTCCTCTGCCTGTGAAATAAAGTGAACCACCAAAATCCTGCTGCTTGCAAAATAAAGAGAAAAAGTAGTCCAGAAACCATACGGAAAACATGGAGCCTCGTATGTTTTCAGTAGTTGGTTGGTGCGCTTGAGGACGGCTAAACACCGGAAAAGGCATGATGTGTGCATGACTTTCTCTAATGAAATCAAGCGAATTGTATAAGACAAGCCCACGAACCAACCAAACCAATGGGCATGGTTAAAAGCCCCCAGAGAGATTAAACCAGGGACAGAGCGCATTGCGCTCAACCCTAAAATGTCTTTTGACTTTACAAGAGACTTTAGCGTGCCAAAATGCAATACATGGTAATAAAAGCCTCCTTATTTTAGCGTGGCAATTCTGAAGTGCTTTGTGCTTCATAACAACAACTTTTGTAGAAAACAACAGGGATCTTTGTTTGAAATACTTTCTGAAGCTCCAGGTGATCACTCTGAAGGAGAAAGGAGATCTAATTATAAATATGTTGCACAACTAATTTAAAAACGAGGCCCTTCTTCCAACAGGAGAACCCTAGAAGCACAAAATGCTTTTGTTCCATAGACCATAAAGCTGCAATGGAGTATCATATCGTGGACATTCTATACCTTTCACAATGTAGGCATTGTAGGCCAATCACATTTTACAACCATTACAGCTCATCTCATCTACCATCATCTTTAAACTATACAAGGAACCTTTTGGTGCCCTACTCTCTGACTGCAACATCAAGATTCAGCAATACGATGAAGACTCTCAATTGTACCTGAAAAGTTCCACTTCTCATGACACTCAGCAACTCAAAATCTGCTTCAACCTCATTCCGACCTGGCTGAGAACTACCTACCTAAAACATATCCCAAACTAGAAACAAAACCTCCAGGTCACCTACAACAACAAGCAACCATATGTTCAAGCCCAGCTGTCTGAAATGAACTTGGAATGCTTCATGTGTTAACAGTTTTCAGAGTTGAGGTTCTGCCATTAGCATTCCATCACTGAACTCATGGGGATTGTGAATAATCCAAGCAGCGCACAAAGTAAAAGGCCCTGATTCTGAGTTCGCTGGAATTAAGGTGTATTCTATCACACTAAAAAATGAAGATACCCCAGTGTACGTTATTGGGTGCAATAATAGTGCCTATTCTGAGTTTTTGGGCAGTTATATGTGGATTTAGGTGCTTAATGCACCGAAAATCACAAGGTACAGTAAATCCTGCATACTTCTCCCCTGTTAAATGTTTACAGGCTTGACCTGTCAAAATTTAACAATTGGTGGAGGTATTTAACGCACCCAATTACTACTGGAATTACACAGTAATTTGTGCAGGGGCGGTAAACAACAACCAGGCCCAAGTGTAGAAAATGAGTCATGCCTATTCGGCAAGAGAGTGGTATGGTGTAGTGTGTAGCTGGCCGAGTCTTCTGGAGTACACTGTCGCAAATATTTTATTAAAGTATGATGTGGTAGGACAGTTTCAATTACTGGCAGCATAATCTCCATTGAAATGGCCACTTAATTTGGACAGACATGTTTTTCTGATTCAACTATACAGCACACAAACAATTATGTGTGGAAATTGGGTTTTCAGCAAATATTTCTCTTTGCACATCTCTATGTAAAGTGTCTCGATTTGTATTGATACCATTCAAATTGTGTTTGCATCACACTTTGGAATTACAAAGAAAGCTGTTGTTTTGTGCTTACTTTCATGATTCCTTATACATTTTTCAGCACAGTACATTTGTGGGTATTTAAATGTTGTGTGTGTGAACAAAAAATAACATCCTACAGTCTTTCTTTTCACACCAGCAAGATTGTCACATAGTAAATTTTTCGAAATCCTCTCACTTTGCGGTTAGACAAGGAAAAATAAACATCAACCTTTATGATAAATGAATAAACAGCAATTTGCCACAACACCGACATTGACAATTGTCAGCTGTCTCGGAATGCAAAGTGATTGTAACAAAATAAACTAATATTTAAAGCCATCTTCATTGTTCATTCACCTTTGGAACTCCAGCATGGTTGTTTTGGAGGTGCTTCAGCCCCCTGCACCCCTACTTCCAACGCATAAGATGTGTCAGAATTTATAAGCAAGTCATGCAATACTGTGATGTCTCAGTGAAAAGTTGTAATGTGGTTTGTTTGGTGAATCAAGTATGTTTTGTGGTATGTGGGTCAGCACTCATTAAAGGTGTCTCTACAGCTCATGGTGATGCTATCATCGGCTATATTAGGTTCACGTTTCTCTTTTTTCTCTTTTTATTACTTATGTTGAATATACTTGGATATTTTAGAGACAATAGATTATTTATGTATATGTGAAACTATGGTACTGTGATAGAAGGATTTTCCTTTATTATTCTTTTCTTTCTTGTTTGCTAATCTGTGTATAATATTTTGTGATATCGTTATCCTGCATTTTTGTAATGTTTCATACTTACTGGTAATATTTGTTTATCTGTGAATTTATGTAAAAAAAAAAACTATAAAAAGTGTGATAAAAAAAGTATCATACCTGCACAATTTAACTTCCCAATACATGATTTGACAGACTTACCCTTAGGTAGGTAAGGTTACAGAACAGTCAATGTTTTTACACACTCACTGCTTTGCCACAGAAACTTCATTTTGTACTACTGCAGATGTACTCCTCCTTGACAGAGCAAAAGGGCTATTCTGAAGGATGTACAGGACCCTGTACAATTATTATTAACAACAGCATTCTATTTGCAAAGCACCCAATTGGCTGTGAGTGCTACCAGCAAAGGGCAGAGCACTCCAATTTCTCAATGCACAGTTGCAGAATGCCCACTTTTATATTACAGACACTACCTCTTCCTGCGATATGGCCTGCATTAAAAATAAAATAGTCATTGGAAATATTAAATTAGGGAAAGCATTCAGCACTCCCCTAGACAAATGTCTGATTGCCATAATTTGCCACAGCCTACATTCACCAAGTAGAAGCTGCATGTATCACAAAGCATTTGCTTTGCAAATAAAAACTATGGGGCATATTTATGAGCCCCTTTTGAAGCTGTTGTGTCACATTTTGTTATGCAACAGTAGCGCAAACCTTGAAATCATATCTATGAGGCAACACAAAGTCACTTTGCTTGCCATTATATGGCCTCATGGATTTGGAGTAAGACAAAGCAGCACAAATAGCTGTGTCACAAGGGAGAAGTTAAAAGGACTTGCAGTGGTTGTTCCCACTCGACACTCATAGATTTTGACGCATCCCCAGATTTACAAGACCTTGTAAACCTGGGGTTGCACCAAAACCCCAGGCCTCCTCAGGTGAGGTGCAACAAGGAGAAATAGCTTTATTTCTCCTTGTTTTTTCTTTTTTCTTAGAAAGAGGAAAATTGTCTCATGGAATTGATTTTGTGCAGGAAGGTGCCTCTTTGTTCACAAAGACAATCCTGCCTACAACATAGACAACCTTGCATAAGGGTGGAATGGTGCCCATCCTGGTGCAAGACTACCAAAACAGCATCAGAGCAGTGGGAAAGAACAGGAATGCACCATGTGCTACAGATACAGTGCATTCCTACCCTTTCCCTATGTTGCAGGGCAACAACACAGCAAGGTGACTTGCAGTGCGTCCCTATGCAAAAGCCCATAAATATGGCCTAAGGGTCTAATTTCGGGTTTGGTGGACACATACTCTATCCTGTCCACTTTATGACAAGTGTCATAGGATAAAAAGCTCTTGATAAGGTGGACGGGATATCTGTCACAATTGTGACAGAGTAATCTGTCTGCCAAAATCTAAGCCAGGTCTTAACTGTTTCAGGTGTCAGTATCACATTAATGGTTTGTTGCCACAATCACTGTAACAACCAGTGCACCTGGCATTTTGATTTGGAAGGAGGAGGGGGAATCTCCTTTGGCAGCCCTCCTTCACTCTTCTTCCAAATTACGATGGGTAGCAAAGTGAACATTTTGAGTAGGAAAGAAGTCTCCAACTCATATCGTCGGACCGCCATCCGCAAGTCTGACGGTCAGTGACAGCCAGACTCGTAATGAGGCCCTGAGTGTCTGCGTGCTCCTATGTTTGCCTAGGACCATCGATCATAACAGAATAGTGTCTTCACCTCCCGTGCTGCAGGTAATGTGTGTGGGTGTAGAACTTATCGCTACTGGCTCCCTCTTAGTACCAGCCAGACAAATAATTCTCATTCAAATTGAAAGATGTGGTATTTTTATTGTCATCTTGTTTGTCATCTAGCTAATATGTTGAATGCATGACACAGGGTTTTCTAAGAATGCTAGATCATTTGGAATTTTGAAGGCTTTATCATGGATTTGAGGTCAGTTAGCAGCTGGTTTATCTGATGGACGGGTCGTTTCTGTATACTGCAGTACATAACAAATACCATCACTCTATTCTATTTGTGGTGGTGTTCACCAATTATGTTTTTTTTAAAAGTGGTTTGCAAAAAATCCTATGCACAAAATACTAGTGCTTGACAATGCATGTTATTTATGGGCTAGAACTGCAGCAACCCACGCTTGTCTTTTCGTGAGTTCCAAAATAATTATTTCTAGATCCTAAGATCAAAAGTCAGAAATGGGTGAACATCAATTTCTGTCTTATATTGGGGGAAAGTCTCTTACACCTAGCTCATCTGATCAAGGTACATCTAATTGACCATGCCTGTTCAATTGAGGTAATGTGTGGCTAGTATGCACTCTCTTGCCAGGACTGTTCTTGGACTTGTGTCTTGCTCGATCTAATCTGTGCATTGTCATTACCAAAATCTACTCCAGAAAACATCACTTAAAATTGAATTATCTTCAATGGGAAAGACGTTAGAGGCAGTGGATGGCCCTTGTCAAACGATTCAGGCTGGACAATTCCGCTTTTGCCTTGGCAACAACAATACCTGGGCGATATTCTTCTTTGTACACAATTTTATATCATTCCATTCATTCCTGAATGCATTTGTGTGCTCCCTAGTATCCAGTGCTCAGGTGGTCCCCAGGCAGGTTAATGCTGTAGAACTACACATGCAAATATTCCTACAAACAACCTGGGTTTTGGAATCTTGACCTATGGATTAATTCTTTAATTGAACCACAATTGGTTTTAATCTGTTTTTAAATAGAATGCATTGAAAACGGTAAATGATACGCCATCATTTGCAAGGCGTTTTACATTTAAAAAATAACGCTGGTCCAGACTGACATACAAGAGCACTTGAGATTTTATGAGTATTCAGGCTGTATGTTAGAATGTGCAGTGGCTACTGAGGTTAAGGTTGGCATATTTTTCAATACAAAATCCATTTTGGATCTATAATAAATTTGGCTCAAGTTACCAATTTCACCCAAACTTAGGGGAAAGAGGATTCGAACTTACTGAAAATAAACATTGACAATTCAAAGTATGTTGGAACTAGCATAAATGATATTTTCATGAGGAATTCAAAAATACTGAATGAAAATCCACTAACTTTTGCAGCTATGTAACACAAGGCTCCTTTCAGTGCATTGTCTTGGTTCGGGGAATGACTGTCCATCTCTTTTTGAGTTATTAAGTAGAAAAATAAATGGGAAGTGTGCGTGAGCCTCTGCTATGCTCGGAACTGCTCCAGTCCAGATGGCCTTTGAGCAGATTGCCTGAGGAGAGGGGAGTTTTGGCTGAGACCTGACAAGCAATACTGGCTTAGGAGAGCTTGAAACAAGTGAAGACCTGCAGCTGAGCAGAACACACTCTAACCTGCAAAGAGGGGAAGGAGCCATAGACCCAGAGGACCGGGGCACCAACTACAAACTGGAAGACACCTGCTCCTTTTCAGATGATAACCGTGCCAACAACATTCATGGGGAAGGACAAGCAAGCTTTGCACCTCACCCAGTGGAAAAGTGGCATGTTTGCAAAACCAAATCATGCTCTATACAAACAAAACCTGCTCATGACTGCTGGGTCGACGAAAGGGTCTTCCCCAGACTCCATGGCCCAGATTTTATGATTAATCCAAAAGTCTAGTCAATCGCTAAGAGGCAAGACTGGGGAACTGGGCCTACATCTCTTGTTGCTCCTTTTAGAACTGAGAAACCCTGTTGACATAGTCACGCTGGTACGAGGCCGACTCTCAGAAGTTGAGTCCTACTCTAGACTGCACAATGCAAAATCACAGTCCTCCAAAGATCAGTATAACTGCTGGAGCAGCCAATGTGGAGAAGCACCTATGACAAGACTACCTCAGAATCATGGGCATCCTGGGAGAAGTAGAGAGGCTGTTCTGTAGGCAATATACCACAATGTGCCTTAAATCCTGGATACCGACGGATGTTGTCTCCGCATGCTTCCTGATCAAGAGAGTACAGATCCTTAATGTCTCTCTGCCCCCCGAGGAACCATGGCTGCGCATAAACATGGCAAATTGATGTGTGGCTCCTCCTGTCACGATCTTACTGAACTATGCCATCAAAATCCAACAACACTAACCCAACCTCTAATACTATCTACCTTTACAATCCCCAGAGAAAGGGGATGGAATTGGAGTTTGGAAACAACTGCTGAGTTGAAAATGATGAGTTCAACGATGACAGTGCTCTGAGGAGCCGACACCCAGGATCCCAACACTACCTGATCCTTTATCTGTGGGTGAAATGTCAAGCAATAATACAGACAAGACCTGATTTGTGCCACGCTTGAGCCCTGTTACCGAACTGAGCTACTGTTAATACTTTGACTTACGATGGTTATGTACAGGATGCATCTTTTTCACAAAACCTCACTCTGGGTCAGTTCAAACCATATAATTTGTATAGAGTTACGAAGTCTTTTTAGTTGGGTGAATAAGGTTCTTTCAATTCTGCCTAATGGGTCAAGAGATGCTTCTAAGGGAGAAGAATAGAGTGGTGGGAGTTGGGAGAAGTGACTTTTGGTTTATAGTTGATATATTTGCAATTGGATCTCATAAACCTTTCATAGGAGCGGTGCGAACACTACATATAGCATGGCACTCTGGGTCCTGACTCTTATCTTTGAATGTTAATGTTGTATTAAGTGGAGAGCGGTCCTTCAATTTGCCAACAGTCATTTTCCTCATGTTGTACTCCTACAGGAAGCTCATATACCAGACAACTATGCATTCGAGTAGGGTGTCACACACCCCTAATACATCTATTTCCAGGTCGATTTTCTGGCACTGGGATTCCGTGTCGGTTATGCTTAACCTGTGTCATGTATCGGTTGAAAGGAGCAATGTTGGCAGTTTGAATGTTACCCTCTTAACCTTTTTTGTTTTTCTTTTAATCAGTGCATTTGACACAGTAAAAGGCACAGAAAAGCAAAGAGTTCATTTGCACAAATTAAGACTTGATAGTTGCATAAATCATGGATGTGGTTCTCACCCTTTTTGCAGGCAGACACGTCCTTCAGCTGATTGGAAGAAGGAAGAACATTCATCCTGCAAAGGTACAATATGTAATTTAAAAGTAGAGCTAAGCGGGAAAATATGAGACCGGCACCCCCAGATGTAATTGACTAAAATACGCCCTTGAATCCCAGCCCAGACAATGTTGGATGGAACGAACGCCTAGTGACTTGACCACATTACTGTCACAGAAGATGGCGGGAAAATCGTTACTGCGGTGACGTCAATGTAAACGTGGACCCATACCTTGACATGGACACATGGCAACGATGTGCACCCTCAGCACGTAAATCACCAAAGGTTGTAAGCTGTAAACTGCAGCTTATTGCGCGATTTCTTCAAAATGTAACAGTATATTTTGCCTATTAGACATATTCACTTTAGAACATTTAACGAAATGCACCAAACGTAGTCTATTTATAGCGATAACTGTGCTATAACTAAGTATGTAAGTTCAGAGAAAAATGCACAAGTAACCTTGTGCTTAATTCTAACAACCTTGCTATTTCCTTCAAAAGCAAGATTAATTCCTTAACTTATTTTAAGGTAACTGCAAATAAAAAATCTTTGACATTTTCAGCAGTTACAATGATTAATTAACCTGCGGCTAATCGGGATCTATGACATGACTGGAAATGTATTCGGAACCATATCACTGTTAACTAGTTGAGAAGTGTTGACAAACGTTTCAGGACAGGCGTGAAGAACCCACATTATCATCGACCTGTATGAATTTGCTCCTTCCCTATGTGCACATTTGAATGAGATACGCCTCGGTAGAGAATCAAGTGAAAATTAATACTCTCTGAAATTAGACATGTCTTTAGGTTTCATTAAAATAATGAACATTCTGATTTTTGTGCCTTGTGATGATCACATTTAAATGAATATTAGTATCGCATGAACGTGCAAATTATGAAACCTTTGATTTTTTCTGTCCATTAAGTATGCATTGGAACACTAGAGTGTCACTTGTCGAAGATTTCCTTTCTAAAGAATCTTGAATTTGAGTTTCAGAATACTGTTGTCTAACTTCAATTGCCCCTTAATCCTGATTGAAGAAGAGTTCACCACAGTCAAGCCTTCTCTGAGTTTAAAGCAGTGGTGTGTCTGAATTAAGTCCTTACATGTGTCAACTAAAACCTGCGCCTTTATCTTAGGTCGAAATCGTAAATGAAAATTCTATTGACAGTTAATCTCAAGGCAGATGCGAAGGAGGGGAGGGGAGGAATGTTGTTTGCCGGGACTTTGGGGAGGAGTCAATCAAATAAATTAAAAAAAAGTAACCTGCCCTGCTGCAGCAGCCGCCGCTGCTGGTCACCTCACTCCTCTTCTCTACTGATGGTGATGGTGTCCCAGTAGTCCATGGGATACCAGCACATGCTCCCCAAACAATCCTGGCACTTCTCTAATGCTATACCTAGCATGACAGCAGCACCGGGATTGGTTTGAGCTTGGTTTGATGATCAGACAGTGCATTGGAGTCTTTGCTGTTTCCTCAACCCTGCTGGGCAACACAGCTGGGCTGGAGAAACCTAAATGTGCATGTCTGTTTGGCCAGCCTAAGACGGCCGGCCAAACTGACATGCCCACTTAAGGGCACTGAGCTCCACTCCTCCTCCTCCCTCCTTTGGCCCAGCTCCAACCCTCCCTGCACATGCTAGCTCAGCCAGCAGCTGAAAAATAAAACTATGATGAAATATTTTATTTTTCAGCTGCTGGCTTGTATTCAGTGGGTTGACACTCCTTTGCACATTGTGGAGGAGCCACCCTCCAGTTAAAGCTTCTATTTGCTGGCATTAGGACATGGGTGGTTCCTCGTCAATAATGATAGGGATGGTGTGACTCTGAGATTTTCCAGCAAGCAACCTTGGGGTGCCCAAATAAAAAGCATAGGAGGTGTGTTAGAGCAGTGTTGCAGGAGTAATTGGCAGGGTTGGAGGTAAGTAAAAAGTAAGAGCCTTACTTTAAGCATTAATATATGCAAAGCGACACAAGCCTTAAAACAAGAACACAATTTAAAACAAGACTCAAATTCTCTATTATTTATATAGTGCAGCCTGCTGAACCTAGACTATTTTTCTTCCATGCCTTTTTATTGCATTCACTATCAGTTCAGCTCTGTTGTTTGTGCAATATAATTGATTGAGGGAAGAAGTTTAGCAGTAGTTGGACATAGGTGCCAAAACAACCTGTTACTATACAACAACCTAAGCCAGTACTAAGCTCTTCAGTCAACATTTTGAATAACCCTCAAGTCCCTCTAGTCCCCGGTCTCATTCATCACAATGTGGAGATATGTCTATCTCAGTGACAGAAAAAGGAACACGAGGAATTCCTATCCCACCCCCTAATGTTGGTAGTACATACTTTGTACGTATCCAACATTTGGCCTGTTCTTTTTTCTGGCTTGCAACAGAATGGACCGTAGACTAGAGGGAACTGCTCCTGCAGGGCTGGGGTGACTGCCAGTGTGGATTTTCCACTGCATGTTGGTGTTTCCTGATGGTGCGTCACTTCCCCCAGCCTGCTGGGCTTGCTGGGGGAAGCTTTGTTGTGGACCCAAGTGCGGCCGCTGGTCAGGCTGTTTCACTGTTGGACACTGATGGAAGCGTTTTTTGGATGTGCGCACATCTCTCTGATGGCTGGGCAGCTGGGGAGGCACGTGGAGGAGGCAGGAAGTCTGGGGCTTGCCTGACTTCCTGCTGCTGATGGCACCTTGGGGGCATGGACGTGAGTCGCAGCAGTCCTGATGAGATTGGCATCTTGTTTCTGGCATCCTCTTCCTGGTGTGTAGTGAGCTGGTATTTAAATGCTGGGGCTCTGTGGGTAAGTACCGCTTGGCAGTTTTACAGTGGATTGCTGCTGGTTTTGGTGTTTTGGCTACATTTTGGTGGTGATTTAAAATACGGAAACATTTACATGTTTTACAAGAGGAGATATGTGGAGGTGTCTTCCTCTTCTTCCTCCTCTTCTTCCCTGCCAAGTAGATTGCCAAGAAGCAGTTGCCTGAACTGGTTCACCATATCGAATGTAACATGGGCTTTCCAGAGAATGAGGTTCCGGAATCTTCCTCTTCCGCTCCCCTGCACCAGTTTCAGAGGTCTAATCCTGTTGATGTGCTTGTGCATCCCTGAATCAGAGAGATGCTTCATAGGGAATGGAGGGATCCAGATAACATTTTGATGCCTTGTTTTATGGCCAAACTGTATCCTTTGCATTTTATGCAGATAGGCTTTCCTGATTCATCTAGGTGGATTCCATTGTGGCCAGTGTTGTGGGGCATACTTCCTTGACGGAGGATGCAGTTTCTGGGATCCCGTAGACAAGAAGGTGGATGTCTCCGTCAAGAAGATTACTTGAGAGCACATTTGTCCCTGTGTACTGGAATATATGGTACTTTTTTGGCATAATCCCTTATCTCAGACCTCAAGAATTTGCACTGGGCATTGGATGAGTCCTCTGATTGCTCTTGAGTTGAGGATCTAATTGAGTGTCAGGTAGAGTTTCTGTCTGATATCTCTTTTGATGTGGTGGTGGCCTCAGCTTTGGCTGAGGGTACATGTGTTGTGGCCCACCACAATCTGACCTTGAAGGATTGGAAGACATATGCTACCCAAAAGTCTTCTGTGTTGAGGTTGCCTTTTTAGGGTTTGGAGCTGAACTTGAAAATAGACTTCACAAACTCTACAAAGAGAAGAAACATTCTTCTTCCCTTAACTCCAGGCCTGGTGATTGGCCTTTCTCTAAACGCAAGTCTCCTGTACGCCAGCCCTCTAGGAGGCAGTTTGTACTGTCGCATGGGAGGTTTCCAGATCATAGAAGCCCAGGTCTCCCCCTTCCAAGCTGCTTTCCTGCCTATATGTTGGTGAAAGGACCAGTGATGGAGGGCCGACTTCAAGCTTTACCAGGCCTGGCAGGAATCTACCTCTGACTCGTGGGTGTTGGACATTGTTCAGCTTAGCTACAGGATCGAGTTTGGGGAGACTCCTCCGTTGTTTGGAGTGCATCTGACTCCATATCAGGGCCTTCTTTCCCTTGTACAGAAGCAGGCTATTCGGGTAGTGCCCCCTCTGGAGTGGGGTCAGAGGTTCTATCCAATTATTTTCCTGGTAGAAAAGGCTTTAAGGGGATTCTGCCTTGCTAAATTTGAGGGCACTGAACAAATGTGTCTGTCATGTGCTTTTCAAGATGGAGACCCTGCAGTGGATAATTCCTCTGGTGATACAGGGGCATTGCATATGCACTCTGGATCTTGAGGATGCTTACTATCATGTGCCAGTCCACCTGTCATCACAACAGTTTCTAAGGTTCTGTCTCAAGGGGGAACATTATCAATTTACAGTTCTACCATTCGGTCTCTGGTCTGCGCCACAAGTGTTCACCAATGTGGTGGCACCTCTGGTAGCCTCCCTTCATCTTCAGGGTTGTCATCTCTACTCTTATCTGGACAACTGTTTCCTTCTTGCCCCCTCAAGAAAGGAGCTTCTGCAGGATCTTCGGAAAGTGTGTATGGCCCTTCATGCTCATGGGGTCCTGATCAATTGGGCCAAGTGTCAGTTGGTGCCATCTCAGGATTTGACGTTTATAGGGTCATGATTCCCCATGGGTCTCAACAGGGTGTTTCTACCTCCTCTCAGGGCGGAGTCTTGATGGTCCCTGGCCTTGGACTTGAAGGCCAGTCCTACAGTCTTAGTCCACATTTAGCTTTATCTCTTGAGCTTCTTGGAAGCTGCAGTGTTCACAGTTCCTTGGGTCCGGTTTTACCTCTGGCCGTTGTGGATCCATCTGTTGTACTTTTGGTATCCTCGCTCAGGGAATTTCGAGTTGGAGGTTCTGGTGTCTCCTGCAGTCTTGGGGGACTTGCGGTTGTGGTCTCTGCAGGATACTCTACCTCGGGGGGTTCCTGTGTAGCCTGACCCGCCCTTGGTCATCACCATGGATGCCACTTTCCTGGGTTGAGGGGCTACTCTGCGGGAGCATTCCATCGAGGTCCGCCGGTCCTTTCAGTAAGGCTGCACATCCTTCAATTGGAGGTAGTTGATGGCTGTTTTCAGGGAGATCATGGGATTCAGTTATCTTCTGGATGGCGGCCATCTGGTGGTGAGGCCCGACAATTAAGTGACTGTGGCATACTTCAACAACCAGGGGGGTATTCATCCCCAGCCCCTCAGTGCTGTGGTGCTGCCTTTGTTTCAGTGGGGGGAGTTGCATATTCCATCCATGAGGGCGGTGCTTGTTCAGGGAGTGGACAATGGGGTTGCAGATGTCCTCAGTTATTTATTTCTCCCTCACAGGAACTGTCTTTCTTGGGAGCCATGTTTCAGCAGGTGTGCAGGAGGTTTGGTGTTCCCTTCCTAGATCTATTTGCTTCCCAGCTAAATGCTCAGGTACCCCAGTTGTGTAACTGGTCTCCTCAGGTGGAAGCCTATGGGGTGGATGCATTGAGGATTCTGTGGCTGGATTAACTGTTGTATCCCTTTCTGCCAGTGGCCTTGATTCCCAAATTTCTAACTCTGTTGAGGGGGAAATTCCGGGTGAGGAATTTGGTCCCGGAGATCGCGGTTTCCCATTGTTAAGATGTTGCCAATCGAGGGTCCTTGGTTGATTCCTTGCTCTCCTTCCCTTTCCGGTGGATCCCCTCTCTGGATCTCAGGCGTCTGCGCCTTTCGTTTTGGAAGTTGACAGGAGGAGGCTCTGGCATTTAGCTGTGGCTGTCCAGCGATCTAGAAAGCCAGCTACTCTTTATTCTTATATTCGCAATTGAGGTAATTTTCAGAGATGGTGTGAGCCAGTTGGGGTGTCTCCTCTGGATTGTTCCCTGCCCACTGTCCTTCAGTGTTTGTGGGAGGGTTTTGAAAAATGAATCCACTTTGAATGCTTAATGGGCTGCAATGAAGGTATTGCGTTCTCCTGGGGGGAATCCACAGGATGTGGATGACCTGGTGGTTATGTTGCTTCAGGGTTTTTCTCTGAAGTGTCTGGTAACAAAGCATTTTTTTTCTTTCTGAGACTTACCTTTGTCCTGAGAGCCCTGGTTTTGGCTCCTTTTGAGCGGCTTGAGGTTGCTGACATTAATTTTGTCACCTTTAGTGTTGTTTATTTGGTGGCTGTGACTTCAGCTCGATGTATGGGGAAGGTGAGCACCCTCAAGGCCAGGGAACCCCTTTTGTGTTTTAGGGAGGATGGGTAGTGTTGCGTTTGGACACTTCCTTTGTCCCTGAGGTCCCTTCCAAATTTTATTTTTCTCAGGAAGTGGTGTTACCAGGTTTGGTAGTGTGTGATGGGGATTCCCTTGTAATTAATTGTTTTGTGTTTGATGTAAAGAGAGCTTTGCAGTTGTACTTGGATCATACCTGGTCTTTCTTTGTTTCTTTTGGGGCCGCTTATTTGGGGGAGAAGGCCTCATCCGTTTTACTTCAGCTGGTGAATCAAGCAGGCTATTGAACTAGTCTATTCTGTGTAATGGGTTCCTCCTCCTGTGGGGGTCCAGGGCAGTTCTATGAGGGGGCTGAGCTTTGGGGGTTGCCCATTCATGAGATCTACCGGGCTGCTACCTGGGCTTCTTCTGACACTTTTGTTAGGCACTTTCGTTTGCAGAATGTTTTGAGTGATGATACTAACTTCAGCATGGGAGTTTTGATGGTTCTTATCCTGCTTTTGTGCCTTTGTGTTTTCTTCTGCTTTTAATAAATCACTGTTTTGTTTTGCTGCATTTTTTGTATGGTCTTCCTTAATGTGGTTCTTTTTTATGGTTGGGTCTGGTTTTTCAGATGGCCAGTTCTGGAAGCTTGGGTATTCTCCACATTGTGATGAATGGAACAAGGACTAGGGGAAGCTGGGGGTGATGTCCTACTACTTACTGGTAATCCTCATTACTCCTGGTCCTGTTGTCCTTGTCCCATTCATCACACCCTGCCTACCCTCTCGTTCTGTCGGCCATCTGCTCTGAGGTAATGCTGGGTAAGGAATGCTGGGCATGTATACATTATGTACTACCAGCGGGGGGAATGCAGGAGGAATGCTGGGTAAGTACATTATGTACTAGCTGGGGTAGGGGACCCAGCATTCCTTGTATTCTTTTTTCTGTCACGGGGACAGAGATATCTCCACATTGTGATGAATGGTACGAGGACAACACGACCAGGAGTAATGAAGTTTACTGGTAAGTAATAGGACATGCCAATCTTTTTAAGCTAGTGCTCTGAAGGCAAAAACAAAAATACAAGTCATGAGTTAGAAAGTGCTGCTCTCTAAAAAGTACATAATGGCTGAAAGTATCTTACAGAACATGATGCCACTTGGCAGCTGTGAATAGGAACAACGACATCTGATCTATGCTGCACTTGTATCATCCAAATGTCTTTCTAATTTTAGCTGTAGATGTGGTGTAGCAGCAGATCAGCGATAGTACATGCAGTAGAGATATGTAAAACACTGTGAGAACTGGGCACACATTATCATCTGAAGCATAAAATGAGAAAACACAGTTTACTGCTTCACATGCTGCATGTTACTATACATAGTGAAACATCTCTCCTAATAGCCATGAGGCATCTTCAATTTGATTTTACCTTACTCCTTAAACGTATATCTTTGCATCCCGATTGCATCATGGTTTTGATAAATAAACTAGCCCTGGTTGCCCTCTTTTAAATTGTGTTACATTCAAAGAATGGAAGCCACACTTAAAGGCTCAACCTGGTATGCAAGGTTGCCAAGGCCCCTGCAAGCTCATTTGCTCTGTAGCAACTTGTTCCTCTCATCTCTGCAGCGACACTGGCAAATGTCTTGGAAATAGGCTGGTACAAAAAGTTACATGGAAAGAGTGTAGAGATTTAGATTGAAGAGGCTTAGTAAAGAGTTTGCAGAGGGAGTGAATCTGTTAGGAGAACAGAATGGCAACTCACAGTAGCCTGTCTAGTTCAAGTTATCTATGGAGCGATCTATGGGGCTCACCTAACCAAAAAGAACCACTTGCTTCTCACTGAACGTCACCCTCTAACCAGAGACTGCCATCCCCACACTGAACCACACTCCATAGTGAGTTTATTGGAAGACTTAGCAAAGGATCAGGAATCAAGCAATATGGGTATGCAATCTCAAAGGACGATAGTCAGTCTCTGTGCTGTGTAGCTGTTCCTATTTTATTACCGACTCACACTGTTGCTTTCCCTAAACATATTTGCTAACTCTAGAGATACATTTATTATTTCTCCCCCACCTCTTGAATTACTCCAGTGTGACGAAAATCTGATCTATTATGAGTTGCAACGTCAGGGTGCAAAGCAAACTGAGGAATTAGTGGGCAAATTGGAACATTGTCACCGGTTTCCTCAGTAATTCCTCAATTTCTACTAAAACGTTTGTCTGCTTAGAGCATGTAAAATGTCCAGAAGAAAAGGTCGACAGTAATCTACAGAGATTGTAATCTGGATGGAGTTGGTAATTACGGATATGTTCTCCATTAATATTACAAGAGTACTCATAACAGGGACTTAATATTGTTTATTACCATCCAAGTGAGCCTTTGAAAATAAAAGATTGAGCAAAAGCCTGCAGTGATCTAAATTCCTGAACTTCCATGTTTCATTCTGCTGTTTGCAGTGGGTGCATAGTTCACTAAACTAGTCTATCTACATTATAACTTATGACCAACATGTTGCAGAAGGATCTCTGCAAAAGAGGCACTAACCACATTGAACTACCTTATTTGTAATACATATCATTGAGTTCATGTTAGAGCAATATTATCTGTGTGTGTGTGTGATATAGATATATATATATATGTTTTTTATATAATATATATATCGTTATTATAAATATATATATAAATGCACGCATATATGTGTGTAATTATGTGTATGTATCAAAAGAAATATATATATATATATATATATATATATATATATATATATATATATATCTTCTCACTCTCTCTCTGTATATATATCTATATCTCTCTCTCTCTATATATATATATGTATATGTATATATATATATATATATATATATATATATAAATATTGGGGGGTTGGCAGTAGGTAGTTATAGTTAGGACCGAGTTTCTATAAATACATAAATGCATACATATATATACATACATATATATAATAATAATAATCACCCCAATTTTGTGCTGACTAGTCTTGCTGGTTTATGAACTCTGCAAACTGGTGCACTGTTGCCCAGTCCCCAGTGTATGTGCTTTGACCCCTAAAACATAGTAACATTGGCTAATCCCCAACTGGCATTGTCAACTTTCCATTAAGGTCACAGTGTATGGTCAGGAAAATACACCAGAAAAATGGAAAGTCAGATGTCACCCATGGCCTGCAGCACATCCTGTGCCATCAACTAGGCTGAACATGTCTCAGGCCTAAATCTGTAGCCAGGCTGTTGCAGCTTTTAAGCTTGTAGATGAACGTGCAAAAAATATCCCTGTTAGAAATTGGGTCTCTAGTAGGTAGAGGTATGCACCCTCAGGGAAAGTCACAACACAACCTAAATTATCCTGTGCTCACCCTCTGGCAGCTAGGCACAGAGCAGGCAGGCTTAACTTAGAAGACATTGTGTAAAGTATTTGTGACATTCCCCATACAGTAACAGTGAAAGTACCACAAAATGTACTCCACACCAGTTTAGAAAAATAAATAAAATTTATCAAAATAAAACAAGACCAAAATGCCAAAGGTCCAATGTACACAGGTCAAGATATCACTTTTTAATTGGTTTCAGTAAGTCTTAATCCACAGGAATCAATAGATGTATCACTTTAGCACAAAGTACTTGGGATGCATCAAAAACAAAGACAAAGTGGGCCACACGGGAGGTGATATGCCAGAAAAGCAAAGCGATGGGTCAGTTCCTCACTGCTCAGAGAGGTGATGCATTGATTCTTTTCTCACAGGTGAGATAATGCATCAGTCCCTTACTGGCAGGAAAGGTAACATATTAATTTGCAGATTCACGCAGCGTTGAGTCATTACTGCCCTGCGGGGTCGAAGACAAGTTGGTGCCCAAGGACGATGTGGGGAAAATCCAGATGTGCGGTGTCGATGGAACCGTGGTGAAACAGGTGCTGTGTTGATTCTGCAGCTACTGCAACAATTTTCCAGCCAGAAGAGAGGTGCTGCACCAATTCTGCAGGTGTTGTGTTGATTTTTTGGCCACAAGACACGTGTCGCGTCAATTTTTCTGGCACAGCACGAGGAGGCATGGATTTTATCTTTCAGGTGAAGTCTTTGATGGTGCTGAGACTTCTTAATAGGAGGAAAGATGACAAGCCCTAGGAGATCACTTGTGGTGGAAAGGCAAAGTCTGTCCAGCAGTATTAGGGAGCAGCTGGCAGCAGGGCAACAAGCAGAAGAACAGTCCTTCTAGAAAAGCAATCCTTTTGAGTCCTTTGGGCACTACTGCAGTCCTTCTGACAAAGTCCAGTTGTAGGTCCGGAAGTGTCTGATTTTTAGGGCTCAGAGCCCCTGTACTTATTCCCAAATGTGCCTTTGAAGTGGGGGTGACTTCAAACAGTGGTTTTGATGTGCACTGTTCTCCTTTCAGCCCAGTCCTGTGTGCAAGGAGATCTGTGGAGGGTTAACAGTCCTTTGTGTGGGGTCAGGCCCTAGACTTTGAAGTGTGAGAGCCCCTCCACCCTTCCTGCTCAGGAATACCTACCAGTATGCAGATGAATGCAGACACAGCTAAGTGACCTATGTTTAGGACTGTCTGGGTGGAAGGCACAAAGGGAGTTGTAAACCAGCACAGACCAGGTGTGGATTAGAGACAGGCTGTGAGGCACAGAGAGAAGAAAGGGCAGAGAAATGTCTACTTTCTGAAAGCAGAATTTCTAAAATAGTAATGTTAAATCCAACTTCACCAGTAATCAGAATGGCCTATGAGAGAGGCATGCTTCCCAATAGTGAAAAACGACTTTTTGAAGTTTTTCACTACCAAGACACGTAAAACCTACAAGTACATGTCCTGCCTTTCACTTACATAGCACCCTGCCCTTAGGGCCTACCTTAGGTGTGACATATATGTAATAAAAGTAGAGTTTAAGGCTTGGCAAGTATTTTAGATGACAAGTTGAAGTGGCAGTAAACTGCACACATTGGCCCTACAATGACAGGCCTGGGACATGGTTAAGGGGCTAGTTATGTGGGTGGCACAATCAGTGCTGCAGCATTTAATTTACAGGCTCAGGGCATGTGTAGTGTACTTCACTAGGGACTTACAAGCAAATTAAATATGAAGTGGGTATGAGCCAATGTTACCTTGTTTTAGGAAGAGAGCACATGCACTTTAGCACTGGTTAGGAGGAAGCCGAAATGTTTGGGGTGACCCTTCGGAGAGGGTCATTTTCCAACAATCCCTTTTCACAGTAAGGAGTCCTTCTTTTAAATATTAAATAACATAACCCAAAGTAGGTCTTGCAGCCCCAAGGTAGAGTGTCTAGTGTTTATTGACTATCAATCAATCAATCAATCAAAAACTTTGTTGAGTATGCTACTCACCCAGTAGGGTCTCAAGGCACTGGGGTGGGGGGGTGCTACTGCTCGAAGAGCCAGGTCTTGAGGCACTTTCTGAAGGACAGGAGGTCCTGGGTCTTGCGTAGGTTGGTGGGGAGGGAGTTCCAGGTTTTGGCGTCCATGTGGGAGAAGCACCTGCTGCCGGATGTGGTGCGGTGAATGCGAGGGACTGTTGCGAGGGCGAAGTTGGCGGAGTGGAGCTGATGTGTCGGGATGTGAAAGTTAAGTCAATCGTTGAGGTAGGCCGGTCCAGCGTCGGTGAGGGCTTTGTGAGCGTGGATTAGGATTTTGAAGACGATCCTTTTGTTGACGGATAGCCAGTGTAGGGTTCTGAGGTGGGCGGAGATGTGTTTGTGGTGAGGGAGGTTGAGGATGAGATGTGGTGAGGTGTTCTGATGCGCTGGAGTTTTCTCTGGAGCTTGGCCGTAGTTTCCGCGTAGAGGGTATTGTCGTAGTCCAGTATGCTGTTGACGAGGGCGTGGGTGACCGTTGTTCTGGTTGTTACGGGAATCCACCTGAAGGAGCATACAAAGGGTGTTGAAGCATGAGTATGAGATGGCGTTGACTTGCTGGGTCATGGAGAGAGAACAGTCTAGTATGAAACCGAGATCACGTTCGTGGGTGGTGGGTTTTGGGGCTGCCCCAGGATGGCTGGCCACCAGGATTCGTCCCATGCTGACTTGTTGGGTCCGAAGATGATCATCTTATTTTTTTCTGAGTTCAGCTTGAGGTGGCTTGCCTGCATCCAGTTAGCGATGGCGAGAAGTCCGTGTGGAGGTTGTTCTTGCCGGTTGCAGGGTTCCTTGTGAGCTAGAGGATGAGCTGGGTGTCGTCAGCATAGGAAATTATGTTGAGGCCGTGGGGTTGGATGATCCTGGCGAGCGGAGCCATGTAGATATTGAAGAGGGTGAGGCTGAATGAGGATCCCTGGGGGACTTGGCAAATGGCCTTGGTGGCTTTTGACCGGAACAGGGGGAGGCGATCTCTTTGTGTTCTTTTGGAGAGGAAGGAGGTGAACCAGTCCAGGGCTTTGTGGTGAATTCCAGCGTCGAAGAGGCATCTGCGAAGGGTTTGGTGGCATACTATGTTGAATCCTGCTGAAAGATCGAGAAGGATGAGGGCAACGGTTTCACCTTTGTCAAGCCTGGTCCTGATGTCGTCGCTGCAGGCGATGAGGGCGGTCTCAGTGCTGTGGTTTTTCACGGAATCCAGACTGGGAGACGTTGAGTGTGCTTTTGTCCTTCAGGAAGCGGGAAAGTGGTTGTTGACTATCTTCTCTATGACCTTCGTGGGGAAGGGGAGTAGAGAGATAGGTCAGTAGTTTGTGAGGTCTTCGGGGTCGGCTTTGGTTTTTTTGAGCAAGGCGTTGACTTCGGCATGTCTCTAACTTTCCGGAAAAGTGGCGGTCTCGAAGGACCTGTTGATGATGGACCGGTGCTGGGAAGCGATGATTTGGCTGGCCTTGTTGAAGACGTGTTGAGGGCAGGGGTCTGTTGGAGAGCCTGAGCGGATGGTGCTCATGGTTTTGGTGGTTTCTTCATTGTTGGTGGGGGTCCAGGTGCTCAGTAAATTGGTGCGGCAGGGTGTGCTGGGGTTGACTGTGTCAGTGGTGAGGGTGGCGGGGGAGGCTGTTGTGAAGCTTCAGTGTATATCTGCAATCTTGCGGTGAAAGTAGCTGGAGAGGGAGTCGCAGAGGTCTTGTGAGCGGGAAGGGTCGATGGAGCAGGGTTTGGGTTTGGTGAGTTCCTTGATGATGTTGAATAGTTCCTTGCCGTTGTGTGCAATGCTGTCTATCTCCTCTTTGTAGAATGATCTTTTGGTGGTCCGGATAAGCTGGCGGTGTTTGCGCATGGCTGATTTGAGGGCGGTGAAGTTGCTCACTGATTGTTCTTGGCGCCAGGTTTTCTCAGTTTTCCAGCATTCTCGTTTGGATGCCTGGAGTTCTGGGGTGAACCATGGAGCTTTCTAGTTGATGCAGGTGCTGTTGGTTTTCTTGAGTGGAGCGAGGGTGTTGCAGCAGTCTTCGAGCCATCGTTTGAGGTTGAGGGCGGCAGTGTTGGCATTGTTGGTTTTGGGTGGTGGGGATTGGGTGAGGTTAGATATCAGCTGTTCTGTGGAGATTTTGTTCCACTTGTGATGAGGGATTGGATGTTGTTGGTGGTGGGTGGAGGGCTTCAGGAAGGAAAAGTGAACGCCATGGTGGTCAGTCCAATGAGGATCGGCGGTGTGAGTGAAGGTGATGTGGCTTCTGGAGGAGAATATGGCGTCAAGCGCGTGTCCAGCCGAGTGGGTGGGTGAGGTGACCAGTTGCTTGAGGCCGAGGTTTGCGAGGTTGTCCTGCAGGGCAGTGGAGTTGCAGTCGGTGGTGCTCTCCAGGTGGAAATTTAGGTCACCGAGGAGCAGGTACTCTGGGGAGGCAAGGGCGTGGGAGCTAATAGCGTCGGCGATGGTGTCACAGAATTGGGGGTGGGGGCCTGGTGGTCTGTAGACAATTGTTCCTCTCAAAGTTGTGTTGGCGTTGATTTGTATCTGAAAGTGTAGGTGCTCTGCGGCATCAGGGTGTCGTTGGTGTTGGTGGAGATCCTGATGGAACTTCTATGTACTATGGCGATTCCTCCTCCTGGTTTGTTGATACAGTCTCTTCGGGTGATCTTTTATCCCTCCGGGATGGCTATGGCGATGTCATGTTCAGATGAGGGGTTCATCCATGTTTCAGTGAGGAAGGCGATGTCAGGTGAGGCTGTCATGAGTAGATCCCAGAGCTCGATGCCGTGCTTGTGGACGGAGCGGGTGTTGAGGAGGATGCAGCTGAGATGTTTAGGATGTCTGGCGTTGTTATGGTGCTTGTTGGCTTGATTGCAGGAGAAGTGGCAATCAAACTATTTTCACTGGAAATGGATTTAGCTAATCCTATGAGAAAAGTGAAAGTGAAAAGAAAATATTTCTCCTACATCTTATTTTAGATAAGATACAAACATGATTCAACCACTGTTTATATATTATTTATTAAAAATCCAATTTATGTGAGCTTGGTCTTTTGTTAAATGTGTTGGAAAAGTAACTTTTAAAAGTAAGACTGTGTCTGCCTAACAATTCAGTGGCTAATTAGCCCTAACTTGTCAGGGCTTCCCCAAAATGATGTGTCAAAACTATTGAAAGAGTCAAAAGCACTGGGTCAGGCCTTTTGGATGTAAGACCTCAGTGCAAGGTATGTGCCTCCTCGCAACCTAGAAAAGGCAGATGAGAAGGACACAGGAACTCCATTAACTTGGAAGGGACCAGAGTGATGTCTGTCCATTCATAGGTTCCTGTGAAGCAAGACCTGAGGAGGGGAAGCCTTTGGTTCCGAGGTTAACTAATAGCCAGTTTGGTACCAATGAGGAAGAGGAGCTGACTCCTCATTTTCTTAGACACACCCCAGCTGTAGTGCTGGTTACCTTCAAAGGGCAAAGGGTTTCTACTATGTTGGATTTAACAGGATAAGCAAACTGCAGGTTATTATCCAGTAAAGCAAACAAAATGCATTGTAAAAATGGAAAGGATTCTCATTGGTTAGGGGGTGTCCAGGAGTCAACCGTACCCAATGGAAAGAGAATTATGCAAAAGTTGCACCTCAACCCTGCTCATCCGAAATCTTTTTGGACTTATAGAAGCTTTGATGAAGACCGAAACTGGTTTCTGTGACCTGTGTGTAAAACTGATCTGCTGGAACAGCTCCCACCTGTAGCCAGAACTGAGAAATGGATTTGAGTGGTCAGTTGGCTGATGATTTGTGTGGATGGAGGGACACAACAAGGTGTCAGAGGACTTTTTCCAAAGGTTGAATTCTTATGGGGGGACATTAAATGTACCTGACCAATGAAAGGACATCAGTAGGTGTACATTTTTCTCACCCTGAGCTTTTTTGCCAAACTCAACAGCTTTAGCAGAACCTCTTCCAATGGCTTTTCACCTTCAAGGGGACTTCAATGGATATACCATGTAACCTTGCCCTGCTAGAAGTTTACAACTTCTATTTCAGAAACTAAGTCAGAGGGTGAAATCTTTCTCCAAGGAGACCTGGTTGCTGTGTCCAAACATTGCAGTAGGCCTGACATTGCACCTATGTTACATCATTTTTTAAAACCTTCTAAAAAATGCTAATCTTCACTTCTCCTTACTGTATTTTAGTCAACTTTCTGTCATTCTTCTAATTAAAAATGTATCTATTTTTAGAAATTGGTTGTGTGATTTATTTATTGTGCTGTGTTTTGCCTTTTTAATTGTTATAGTACTGCTAAATATTTTTCCTAACATTATACATGTCTGTACTTTGCCATAGCTACAAGGGATAAGCCCAAGTTTATTCAAAAATTTGGACTTATTTCTTGTGAACTACTTACTTCTCGGCCAAATAATGACCTTTTTGATTACAGAGCAGTTCCCTAAAAAGTTGAGACATATAAGGATTTGGGGTGTACTATATGGTATGGATGGGTAGGCCTACTGCGCATAACACTCACAAATACCATCTTGGGTCCATTCAGGTACATTTATTTCACTTTAAGCTCAACCCTGGGTAGCTGTGGCTGTGAACAGTAAGGCTTGTCAAAGGAACAAAGTGTAAAGCATTTAACAACACCAAACAACAAAATAAGAATGTCACAGGACAAGAAAGAAGCAAGAAACCAGGTTAGAAAAATAGATTACATTTTTAAGTATCTATTGAGACCTTGATCATCAAAATCCACCAAAGGGTTCCAGACATATAGATATTTAAAGGAATACATAACTTTAGAATCAACTGCAAAAAAGCACTGGTCAACAAAATCTTTGGAATCTTTACAAAAGTATGGAAAAGTTAGTTTGCCAACTTCGGCCCCAGTTGGGCAACTAAGACCCTCATTATGACATTGGCAGTAAATCCAGCTCACTGCCACGGTGACGGCTCCCAACATACCAATTCGGAAGTGAACATCAGTTTGCCATATTATGACACACACAGACACTAAACTGACAGAATACTGCCACAAACATACATCCGCCAGACCAAAGGTTAGTGGTATAGTGTTGGTACGAGCACCCATACCTTTATGCCAACAAAACAACACCCACCTCATTATGACCTATGAATCACCACGGCGGACATTCAATGGCGGTAAACCATTGGTGGTAGACACTGATGCGGTCAGAATGGTCACCCAAATACAAAACAACACAACATTGGCCAAAACTAAAATCACACACCTGACACTGATACACACACCACACCCACCCACAGCACTATAAAGCACCCATCCACATTACTCACAAGCCTTTACAAACACAAAAAATAGCCAAGAGATAGCCACTCAAATCACAGCAACAACTACACACACCACAAACATCCATCCCACCCACCCATCTGTCACGCACCCCACCCCACCACACTACACAACACACCACACAACACCCATGTCCCCACAAAGGCACCCCTGTTTCACAGATGAGGAGTTGCGGGTCATAGTGAAGGAAATAGTCAGGTTAGAGCCTCAGGCATTTGGAGCACAGGTACAGCAAAATCTCCATTGCCAGGATGATGGAGCTATGGTGGAGAATCGTAGACAGGGTGAACACCGTGGGACAGCAGCCAAGAACAAGGGATGATATCAGGAACGACCTACGTGGGGAGGTACGTTTCTTGGCAGCAAGGCACCAGCTCACCATCCAGATGACTGGCGATGGACACCCACCACCTCCCCCACAGCTGACAGCATGGGAGGAGCAAGTCATGGCAATACTGCATCCTAAGAGACTCACTGGAGTAGCCGGAGGACTGTACACTGGAGAGTCAATATTTACCACCTATCCCCCCAAATACCTGCATGCCACCACCCCTCACCTTGACACCCTTCACTCCCATCCATCCCACACAGTGCACCACCACAATTGACTAGCCTCGATGTCATGCCTGCATGCCATACCCACTGCATGAACATCCCTCCCAGCCATGCAAGCACACCCACCACCCACCACCAACTAACAATCCCACAATACATCACCATATATAAACAAAGGTGGCAGGGCAACAGCAAGTATATGGGGAAAGCAAGGAATGTGAAAAATGTCACAGACGTAGCATAATACACCACTTACATCCCCACAGGTGCACCAGCCAATCTCAGCGGCGAGGAGGTGCCACAGCTACCCAGTCCCCCAACAGAAGATGCCCTCAGTGATGGCAGTAACTCTGGACTTCTGGATCTGGATGAAATAGCTGGCCAATCAGGGACCACTGGTCAATTGACTACCCTAGCCCACACCCAGTCCACCACAGAGCCTCCCCCTTCAGTATCCAGCACCACAGCAGCCACCCAATGTCCCGACACCTCTGGCCACAGGACACGTCAATCAGCAGTGTGCCCACTTGTGCAGGGACCCCAGTCCACAACTCACAGCCAAGACAATCAGGGTTCTGGGGTCAGTGGCAGTGGGCACACCGTTCAGGGGACACAGTCATGGGGGATAGGTACACACAGAGGACAGCTGTGCTCCGGGGGAGGAAAGGCCCAGGGAACCGACTGTCCAGGAGGCACTCACCAATGTCCTGGAGGCTTACCAACAATCCCAGGACAAGATGCTGGCTAATATGGCTAACATCATGAGGAACTACCCAGCACACCAGCGGGCACTTTCCACTAGCCAGTCAACTGAACAGCCCTCCACATCTGCTGCAGGTAGTGGACAGCCACCAGCACCCCTTCTACTGCAAAAAGGTGAACCACCCTGCAAACAGTCTCTGCGACTCAGACAGATGCCAGAGGCACTTGCCAAGACCAAGACCGCTGCCAGGAAATGAGACCTTCCTGAATTTCCCCCTTGTGTTCCACTCTGTCTCTTTGTCCACTTTGAACTGCCATTGCTCCGCTTCCTATGGCCCCTTGGACACCGGACCTGTGCTACAAACAAACTGGACCAATACCCTGGACTTACCTCTACCATCACTCCATTCCATTGCACCAGTCCTTCTATATATTTCACTACAATAAACACCCTTGAACACAACTTGAGTGATAGTGCTTAATGTGATGAAAATGTGCAATATTATTAACAATTTCATCTTGTGCAATTGTCCTGAACTTTGTGATTACAATAATGGCCTGTAGCTGTCTGTAGTCATCACATCAGTACACAGTTGTAACCACACCAACATCTGCAAAATGAGAAGGCATAGGTGACAGTCAGTTGAGATGCAAAGGAAGTAACAGCCATCATCCTACAGCCACACTGAAAAGATAAATAATCAGAGGAATGGTCAGTTCCCTGTCTGACCTGTGTGTCACTGGAAGTACTGCCATATGACTGATGTCCTGTTGTCCACATCCTCATCCCCTGCCTCCTCATACTCACCCTCCTGAGCGTTCACTGCTGCCACAGGAGCATTTTCACCCTCCTACAGAGAGGGCACATGTCGTCTGACGGCCAGGTTGTGCAACATGTAGCATACAACAACTATCTGGCAGACCTTCTCAGGGAAGTAGCAGAAGGATCCACCTGTCAGATTGAGGCATCTGAACCTGGCCTTCAGGAGGCAGAAGGTTTGCTCAATTATCCTCATGGTTCGCCCAGGAGCATCATTATACCTATTCTCAGCCCCTGTCCTGGCAGTCCTCACAGGGGTCAAGAGCCATGACAGGTGTGGGTAGCCAGAGTCAACTGCAAGAATTGAGGTACAAACGTTAGCCTTGCACAATGATATGGGGGATGACTCCTGAAGGCATACACTGACGTGCACTGGGTGGGGTCAAAACAAAGGCATCATAAACTGACCCAGGATACTTGGAAGTGATATGGTAGATGTACTGGTCAGCCAGGCACACCATTTGCACATTGAGTGAGTAGAAACTCTTCTGATTTCTGAACACCTGTTCATTGTGCCGGGAGTGGGTACAAATGCAACTTGTGTTCCGCCAATGGCCCCAATTATATTTGGGATATGTCCCATTGTATAGTATCAAGCCTTTATAGTGGCCAAATCTTCCACTTGGGGGTAAGCGATGTAGCGCACATGTGTTTGAGCAAGGCAGACAAAACCCTTGCCAACACTATTGAGAACATTGGCTGTGACATTCCTGCTGCCAAGCCCACTGTCACTTGGAAAGAGCCAGTTGCCAGAAAACGGAGCACTGATAGAACTTGCACAAGAGGGGAGATCCCAGTGGGATGACAGATAGCTGATATCAGATAAGGCTCCAATTGAGCACACAGCTCTGTGATTGTCGCCCTGTCCAGTCTATAGGGGAGTATTATGTTCCTGTCTTCTGGTGTAGCCAAGTCCACAAGGAGTCTGTACACAGGATCCTGCCTGGGGTATGTACCTAAGGGACACAAGAGTGAGAAGGGAGTGACAAACTGAACAATGGAACCACAACCGCAGTGTAACTGAGCTTGTATGTAATTGGACAATGTAAATGGCAATGTATGTACAATTGACAGCAAAGACGCAGTTTTCAATTTCAGAATGTTGACCACCACCATAAAATGGTGACCGTCTGTCCTGTATGTAGGGACAGGTGGAAGTGATGTTACTCTGCCGGCGTTGGGCGTCATGACGGAAGGCAGTCTTGCACCGCCATGCTATTCCTCACTGGCTTGCATGGGACTCTATGGAGTACAGTGTCCAATGAGAATCACCGGCGGCAGTGACGGTCTACACCGCCGCGGACGTGACCACTATTTTCTGTCTGTAACCTCTCTTGCTTCTTGACTTTTCACAGGACCCTCCCACTGCGTGTGCTGCTGTGACCTGAGTCTGGAACCTACTATGGCCTGTGTGACAGGGGAAAGGGCCCCTGCCTTCAGTTCAGAGGACTTGGAGCACCTGGTGGATGGGGTCCGGCCCCTGTATGGACAGCTGTATGGGCCTCCAGACCAACAGGTGAGTACACCATGGGGACGATGCATGCAACAAGGTTGCATGGAGATGTGTGCGCTGTCAGTGTGTATTTTGGGTGGGGGGTATGTCTGGTGGTAGTGTACATGCAGGCTGTGGGTGATGTGTGTGCCATTTGTGGGGAAATGGTATTTGTGGACCATATGTGTGACAGGCTGGACTGTATGGTTAATGGTGTCCTCCTGTCTGTATTTTCTCTGTAGGTCAGCGCCCATTTTAAGAAGGGATTGTGGCATGCCATCGCCAAGGATGTGCGGACCCTGGTGGTCTATAGCAGGTGGAGCACCCACTGCAGGAAAAGGTGGGAGGATCTGAGACGCACGGGCCGGAAGACTGCGGCGGCCCAGCTGGGTATGGCTTCCCAATGAGGGAGGGGTGCCAGTTGAAACCTGACCCCCCCGATGACCCACATATTGGCAGCGGCCTACCCAGAGCTGGATGGGTACTTGAGGGTAGCACAGCAGCCACAAGAGGGTGAGTACAGTGTGTGTAACAACCATCTCTGTTGCCTGGCATGGGATCCTGGTGGTAGGTTTCAGTTAGTGGGTGCCCTTTAATGCCAGCTCAGACATTGCTGCATAGTCCAGCTCCGGGTAAATGGGTGTATGGCAAAATCTTGTTAATTAGCTAGGTGGCATTCCATGACTGACAGGGCTTAGTAGGTCCCAGTGGGGGTAGATGGCAGTGGTTGGCTCTCATCTTGCTGTGGTACCTACCCATGGAATTCCAGTGTGGTGCATAGTGCTCAATCTTGATCCCTGTGTCTGATGGTAATGTGTATGCCATCTGTGGTGCTGGTCCTATAATTAACCCAGTGCTCCCTTTCTCTCCCCCCTCTTTTCTTCTGTCATGCTGTCCATGTGTACATTAGCATCAGCTGGCGGAGGAGCAGTGGCACTGGTGACTGAGGGAGCTGCATCCTATGGACCCAGGAGGTAGAGTCCACTGATACCAAGGGGACCAGTGGGACAGAGGGCGAGGGGCGCACCACAGCGAGGACAGGAGGTGAAAACACTGACACTGACTGATTCCTCCTCCGATGGAAGCTCCCTGGTGGTGGCGGACACCTCTGAAACCACCCCAGCTACAGGTACAACTACCACCCCTCTACCAGCAGAGGGCAAGGAACCCTCTCCTCCAGCAGAGGCCGCCAAGGATACCCCTCCACCAGCAGAGATCAAGGAGCCCTCTCCTCCAGCAGAAGCAGCTAAGGAGTTCCCTCCACCAGCAGAGGGCAAGGAGCCCTCTCATCCAGCAGAGGCAGCCAAGGAGCCCCATCCACCAGCAGATTGCATGTAGGCCACCCACCAGGAACTGTCAGGAAAGGAGCCTACATTTACATTTAATTTTGCATTGTGGTGGCTGTTGGCAGCAAATTACAGTGTTAGTACATTCTAATTGTTGTCCTTGCATTAATTTAATGTGGGTCCTGTGACATTCATTTTACTCTGCAGCTGGTTCTGTGTATGGTGAGTGTGTGTAAATGGTGTGTGTTGTGCGTGTGTGTGCATCACTCTCCTTTTTCTCCCTCCCTCCCTTGTGTGCTAGGTGGCTGTACTCACCGTCATCGTCTTCATCGGCGTTGGTGCTCCAGGATGGTCATGGCATGGTAGAGCATCAGGAAGAATTGGAGTTCAGGTTCCATGGCAGCGGCAGAATCCTCTGTGTCCCTGATGGTGAGTCTTTCCTCTTCTGTGAAGTGTTTGTGCAAGGCTTTTGATGGCTTTGGTACCACCCTCGAAATCCTGGTGGTTTACTTTGTCATAATATGGTGGGCGGTACCTTGACTTCCGCCTGGCTGTAGATGGCTACTGCCGTGATCAGTGGTGTTTATGCCCTGGCAGTTGGTGTGGTACATTGGCTTTCTATGGGAGGTATCACCGCCATGGTCATAATTTGGTGGTAATTACTGCCAGCCCATTGGCGGTATTACCACCACTTAAACAGTCACCACCAATGTCATAATGACCACCTAAGTCTGGCAGGACAGAGGTCCAAGGAGCCAGAGAGGATACTTTAGACAGTGACTCGGCCACCAAAGTCCTTTGACGGCAAGATCCAACCTTTACAGGATGACTGCCTGTGAGAAAGGGGCTCTTCTGACATGGTAGTCCCCCTCTTTTTGCCCTGAAAATGATGTGGTTTCAAACTGTAAGTTCCCTAGGACTCGGCTAAACAGGTTCTCAGGGCCAGATCACTTTCTATAAAACTGTACTATGTTTCACACTTCAGCCACCTTTTAAGTCCCTATTAAATGATACCCCTGGAACCAAGGGCATGAATACTGAAGAGGGCCCCCAGAGCTGCAGCACCAATTGTGCCACTCTGGAAAGGCCCCATACCAGCCTCATGCAGACTGCCATTGCAAGTGCATTATCAAGTTTATTCAAAGTTCCAAATTTGACATGGCACTCACCTAGAGTACCATGTCCACTAACACTTCATGCAATATAGGTAAGTCACCCTTTTGCAGGCCTTACAGCCCTAAGGCAGGGTGCAATATTATGCATGTGAGGGCATATTAGTGCCTGAGCAAATATGTCCCTACTGCGTCTTTGCTAATTCTTAAGACATAGTAATGGTACAGGGAAGCCATAGCAAATGCATTTGCTGGGCACTGGTCATTATGAGTTCCCCTGCTACATGATAGCCTCTCTGAACCCTGGGTTGTTTGGTATCAGGCAACTCAGAATAATAAACCTACAATGATGCCAGTATTGGATTTTAAATAAAGAGTACACCCAAAGGACACCTTAGAGGTGCCCCCTGCAAAACCTAACAGCCCTAGCATAGCTGCTGATTGGTCCTAACCAGCCTACCACCACTAGACATGATTCTGGACTCCTGGGTGAGAGCTTTATGTGCTCAGGAACCAGAACATGAAGCCTTTCCTGGGTGGAGTTGTTACACCTCCTCCCCCAGGCAGGCACCCTGCACCAGCGGTCAGTTTCAAAGGCTTTGCCACCCAATGGTTTTGCCCAACTTTAGGCTTGAAAACCAGCAGGAAACCTAGCAAGGATAGGAGGAGTGGCCATCCCCAGCCTGCACCAACCCTCAGGTGTGGCAGGCAAGGTGACTACTCCATTTCGTTTTCCTCCAGCATGAATGACAGGAAAATAGCCAGTCAGGGTTAGGTATGTGACCCCTTCCCACAGTAAAAGGTCACTTAGTTGGTGTAGCCACCCTAAGGTAGGTGGACCATTGGCCACCAAAAGATACTCTACTTACTAACCCCTTAATGCAGTATTCAGAGGGCATCCCTAGACCAAGAGATTAGATTCAATGGACACAAGAAGACCAAGAACAAAGAGTACAAAAGGTACAGAAACTGAAATCCTGCTGCACAAAGAAAAAGGTGCCAAACATTGTCTGCTGCTCCAAGGACTCAACAATCATTGCTGAGATGTTGCCTGGAAACCTAAAGAGCTCTTCTAAAACCCAGAGCACTTCCAGCCTTCTAAAAATCACCTAAACCTCCCTTTTAGTGAAGGTATCAATCCCTGCACCAAACAGGCAAAGAATCCACAAAGTCCGGTAAAATGACCAGCTGCTGACCAATGATCCAGACCAACCAAATTTCATACAATGGCCCTTAAGGACAATACCTGCCACTAAGTCAAGTTTGGTGACACTGTGATTCTTCTGGGCTGTGGCGTACTACTACATGGGGTATCGAACTCCTAATGTCAGACACACAGAAGAAAAGTCCCCCCCGGACTCTTAAAAGTCCAGAAGCAAGCACCAGTTGAGGGACTTTAGGACATCCAAGAACCACCCCCAGAGTCACCTGGCTGACATGTAATTTACCCTCAAAGTCACCTGCTCCTGACTCCAAGGACTCCAAGAAACATGACTCCTGGCTGACCTATCTGCACTGGCTCCGGCTACCCAAGCCCTTGCTTGGCCATAGAGCTATGCTCTTGGGGTCCCTAACCCATTGTGACCTCCAACCTCCAGGGGGATCCACCAAAGTTACTGTTAAGTCCAACTTTGCAGTGTGTTTCTGAGTGGTTGCCTTCTCCATGGGACGCCAGCTATAAGACTTTCAGCCACTCCTCCCCTTTAAAATGGGAACCACCCGATGTTCTCCAACTGGCCCATTGGACACTTCGATGACCTCAACCTAAAAGTAGAATGTGACATTTGTGGGAACACTGCCTGATTTTATATGCTTTTAAAGTGTTTCCCATTGTTTCCTAAGGTGTTGAATTACGCTCAGAATTGCAACATTTTCTAAACTTTGAAAAATCATAAGTAAACAGTATTTACCATATGTTGATGATCTTGGTCTTAAAAATATTCTAAAAATCTGAAGTATTTTCATAAATTGGTTTAGAGTTATTCTTCGGAGTGTGGGTCCACATTTATTGATACTGTGAGTACAACAAATGCTTAGCACATCTCCAAAATAAGCCTAACTGTTCACCCACACTACCGCAAAAACAGAGCATTAGGTGGTCTGCTTTTTAGCTCTGGATACCCAAGTGGGGCTGCTTGGATCTCTGCACAGAGCACATCATTTTTGCACTCTATATAGAGAGCCAGCCTTCTACACGGTCACATACCATAATGGAGTGGTTCTGATGCTGATGGATGCAGGCTAAAGATGCACAAGGATGTTCCAGATGCTTTGTGGTCCAAGGTGGTTAAATCCAGTCACGCCCTTATTCTACAGGTGAGTGAGGGCAACTGGCCACAGTGTTCTTGTTCCTACAAAGTACTCTTGGGAGAGTTCCAAGGGTTGCTGATGCCGACCTTCCACTTTTGTAATACATCAGTCATAATGCAAATCTTTGGTGGAGGATGGTGTCCCTTTGGTGTGATGAATCCAGTCACAACAAGCACTTATGATTATAGCAGCCTTGAGTGTACCTTTTGATCTGGTAACCCTTTGTTAGCCAATTGACTACCATCTTTACTCACAACAGAATGACAATTTGGAAATGTTGCTGTTGAGACATAAACACGTATGTCTCACGTCAAAATATATAGCTCTTTGCCATAGTTTAAGTGGCAAAGCCAAATAGACAGTAGGAGCACTGACCCTCTGGACTGTTATGTGGGCTGGGAGCTATTTTGGGGCTTTTGCATGAAGAGTGGCACAAACAGTGCTGCAGACCTCAGTGGACATTCTGCCTTACATGCCCTGGGTACCATATACTAGGGACTTATAAGTGAAATACCCAATTGGGTATATCCAATTCAACAACTTTGCATGGGGTCGAAACACTGGCACTGAGGTCTGGTTAGCAGGCCTCAGTGCACACTCAGAGTCGAAAAACCAGCAGCATTGGTGCAAAGAAATGGGGATGAACTTGTAAAAAGAGAAATTTCCTCACATTTCCCCCCTCGGATAAAAGGTGATGGACACCTACCCCTTTCCCTGGTGATTCTCATCATCTGAGTAGAAGAACCTGGAAACTACATCTGCATTGACCTGGTCACCCCCACGTCTGTGTTCCACTGTAACATCCATATTGTGTGGGGAAATGGACCACCTTAATAGCTTGGGATTCTCTCCTTTCACATGCGTAAGCCACCTAAGAGGTCTGTGGTCAGTTTGAACTGTGAAGTGAGTCCAAACAAGTAGTGTCTTAGCTTCTTCAGGGACCAAACCACAGCAAAGGCGTCCCTCTCAATGCTGTTCTCTGGAGAGGAGTCACCTACCAATAAAGGCAACATGTTAATCCTGACCCTGGTTATTTAACTGTGACAATACTGGCCCAGTCCCATGTTCTGAAGCATCAGTTTGGACAATGAAATCATTGGTAACATAAGATGCCTTTAAGACAGGTACTCAGCACAGAGCTTCCTTTAGGGTATAGTGAGAAAGTCACCCCTTTTGCCCTGATCACTCCCATTTTTTGACTGATACTGGTGGTTGCTCACTCTGTTTAAAAGGTATATGGTAATTGGGTATAATTATTATCAGCTAGGACAATCTATTTGTAAGTCCCTAGTATATCGTAGAGCATGTAAGCTTAGGAACCCTAGTGGAGTTAAGGCACTTATAAGAGCACTGCTATGATCTCTGCTGTCATTTTAAAGGCAGCCATGTCTTTCAGACTGCTTTTAAAATAAAACTACACACAATGTAATTTTTGGAATTAAAGCACCTCCAAAGTCTCAAACAACCTTATTTTTAGTTATGTCACCGCTAAGGTCTGCCCTAGGTGCCTCAAGGGTAGAGTGCCTAGGAAGTATAAGCAAGGACATTATTAATGGTGTTTCATAAGTCCTTATGACGGAACAACTGCCCATTTCATTTTTCCACACTGAAGTACAATTGCTCAATAGGCTAACATGGGAAGACTTTACTTAAAAATAATAAAGTTTATCTTTTGATAGGAGTGAGCTAAAATATGCTTCAAAGTGTCAAATTAAACATTGCCTCTTAAGTTAAGCCTGACTGGGCTGTGCCAGGCTACAAGAGTGTGAACACAGGTTAATTTAGGGTGTGTATCTGACTTACCCTGACTAGGATTGCTGTTTCTACTTGGACAAGGCGCCTAACTCTGCCAACTACAGACACAATTTCTAACACTTATTTACTGTTTTGTTGATATTAAGGCCCATATTAAAGGAAAGTTAGCATCACCTTAGAGTAATTTATTTTGACTTTAAAGCAGAGCTAACGTAACTCCATATTTATATTTTGATGCTAGACCTGTCTAGTGTTAAAATATTGGAGTTCGCGCCATTTCTAGGAGGCGCCAACCCACCTTGCGTCAATGAGATGCAAGGTAGGCGTTCCCTTCCTAAAAATGATGCTAGCCCCCCCCCCCAGCGCCATATTCAACTTCTGATGCTGAAATGACACGCAACTAGGAGATGGACTCAAATAATGACCGATTATGGTAATTATTTAACGCCTGGTCTGACCAGGCATTAAAGTGCAGGGGAGCCCATTTCCATGGGGAAACATCATGGAATGGGCACATAGATGCTCACTCCAACCCCCCGCATCACCACCACCCACCCTAGAGTGACACTACTGGGGGGGAGCTCATCACAGGTAAGTGTATGTGCATGTGTGTTGTGTGTCACTGGAGGCCCCTTACATGTGGCTCCCTGCCTGGCACTGGGTATGTTGGGCTTGCACTGGGGACACTGGTTCCCTGTGGTGGTCTTTGGGGTAGCGGTAATGACTCCTGTCTATACTCAGACAGGAGTCACTTTTTGGCTGCTCGTGCATCAAAAAATGACGCTAGACTAACTAGCGACAACCTACTGTCATTTTTGACCCACTAGCGCCATTTCCCTTAGCGTCATCAGTCACATCTTTATTTGAGATGCTAGCCACTCTTTAGCACCATGGCATTACGGAATGACGTTAGCTTGCGTTAAGTAAAATGACGCACAAGCTACCACAGCAGTGTGTCATTTTTCTTAAATATAGGCCTAAATGCTTTACACACCTGCCTCCTAAGTTAGGCCTAACTGCTTGTGGGTCAAGCTACCAAAGGCTAAGCAAGGATTAATTTATTGAGACCTTGGCTGGACCTTATTGTTGATTGTGGCCTTACTACTAAGTGTAGGTACCTATCTACTCTTACTAATGAACCTCTTTCCAACAGGCATCAAAGGCCTTTTTAATAGGAATCAGTCCATATGAACTTCCTTGGTTGCTTCTTTGTTGTTAGTTATGCTAGTGGCAGAACCATCATACCATATCTTTTTACAAATCTCCTGTAACACTCAGTTGGACCTATGAAGGCTCTAAATTGTGTCTTTGGAGCTTCCCTGTCCAGAATTATCTGGATTTTTAGTTCGAAGGGCTATACCTGGCCTCCACTGACTTGATGGCCCAGGTACACTACAGAGTCCTGTCCTATCTGGAACTTACTTTCCTTGATAGTCAGCCCTGCCCATTAAAGGACTTGCAGCACTTCCTTAAGTTGGACCAGGTGATCTTCCCAGATAGAACTAAACACAGCAATATCATCCAGATATGCTGCACTGAAACTTTCCAGGCCTGAGAGAACTCTGTTCACCAACCTCTGGAAGATGGCAGGGGTATTTTTCAATCCAAAAGGGCATCACTTTTTAACTGGAAGAGGCCTTGTGGGGTTGAAAAAGCAGACCTCTCCTGACCTCCTGGTGTGAGGGCTCTCTGCCAATAAACTGAGGTCAGGTCAAAGGTACTCAGATATTTTGCAGCCCCCAACTGGCCTATGAGCTCAGCAGCTCTTGGTTTGGGGTGAGCACCAGTCAATGACTGCTTTTGGTCCTCTATATTCCTCATAACACCTTAGCTCAGGTTTAACTTCTTTGGAATTAACTTTAGTCACAAAAAATACTGGTCTGGCTCTGGGACAATTTGGTTTTATGCTAACCTTGACCTTGTCTGACAATCTGTAAAACTTACTCTTGACAGGCAAAATACCACCTGTGTTCACTTCCTGGGTGCACCATTTGGTCAGGCCTGGGGTCATAGAGAAAGTAAGTTAAGGCAATTCTGCTTTCGCTGAGCTGCCAATGTGGGAAAGAGTACTGCTTTTTCCACTGAACCATCACTGACAATGGTGGACAGGAGGTCTGAGAGAGGGTCAATTTCCTTTTCCTCAACACCATCTGTCACCATGAGCATTGTCACGTCTTCTCTGTTATGATGCATCTTCAGCCTGCTCCCATGAACCACCCTGTAGACATTTCTTGGAGTACCCAAATCCACCAAGTATGTGACATCTCCCTTCTTTTCCAAGATCGGGTAAGGCCCAGTGCACTTATCTTTGAGTGCTCTGGGTGCTACAGGCTCCAACACCCATACTAATTGCCCAGGTTGGTACTCAACCATTGCAGCCTTTGGCAATGTCAGTGCTTGACAAGCTCCTGGCTAGCTTCTAAGTTCTTGTTTACCTTTTTCATGTACTCAGCCATCCTAGAGTGAAGAACTTGTACATAATCTAGGATGTCCTGTTTGGGCTTCTTGAGGGGTCTCTCACAACACTCTCCCACCACCAACTAAACCTAAGGGACCCCTGAATGGGTGTTCAAAGAGCAGTTTAAATGGGCTGAATCCTACTCTTTTCCAACGAGCCTCCCTGCTGGCAAACAGTCGGAAAGGGAAATGAACATCTCATCTTCTTATCTGGTAAACCTATGATCATGTCATTCAGGGTCTTCTCAAAATCTTTCCACAAGACCATTGCCTTGAGGGTGATAGGAGGTGGTGAACTTATAAGTCACCCCATATTAATCCCACAATCCCTTCAGATAGACAGACATAACAGTAGAATCTCTATCTGAGATGACCTCCTTAGGGAATCCTACCATAGTAAAGACACTGAGTAAAGCTTTAGCTACTGCAGTGGCTGTAGCAGTTCTAGTGGGAATGGCTTCTGTATATCTAGTGGCATGGTCCACTACCACTAGAATAAACCCATCCCCTAAGGCAGTAGGTAGGTCTAGGGGACCAACAATGTCAATCCTCACCCACTCAAAGGGGGGGCCTTACCACAGGTAGTAGTATCAGGGAACCCTTAGGTTTTCCACCTGCCTTTTCACTGGCATGGGAGGTCACACAAGAATTACAGAACTGCTTTACTTCTTCTGACATCTGGGTCAGTAGAAATGGTTGCCTAACCTGTTCCAGGTTTTGGTGTGCTCTAGCTGTCCAGCCAAGGGAATGTCACGGGCTAGGTTAAAGAAGAATTCTGTGTATTGATAGGGAACCACCACTCTCCTGGTTGCCGCTGGTTTGGGGTACCTTGCCTCACTATATAGGATTCGCTCCTCCTAGTACACTTTATGGGTCCCTCTGACATCTCCATTCCCCAGTCTGACAGATAATTGTCTAAGGCCTTTAAGAGTGGGGTAAGTATTTTGCCTCTGGCTCGAGTCCACTCTAGTGGGACCACCCGCTCTTTGAAGTCCCCCCAAGTCAGGCAAATCCTTCAAGGTAGCCCCCTCCTCCTCAGAGACCAGACCTTCTCTCTGAGGGTTAAGCTCCTTCTGGCTCTGAGGTCTTTTTGTAGAAACCTTCCTAGGTTTCCTGCCCTGCCTCTTGCCACTGGAGACTGGCTCCATTGCTTTAGGCTCTACAGTCCCTGCAATTTCCCTTAAGGCTGTATGTGTTCTAGTGGAAACACAAACCCATTCAAGGAGACCCAGCATTGCTTTATGAGTCCTTCTCTCCACTTCTGCCCAGGCAGAAGTTTCAAGGTCATTGCCAACAGACATTCCACTGGGATGGCAGGGGATACAGCTACTTTCTAAGGAACCCTACCCCCCCATTCAAAGTCTAAAACAGCTATGTGATCAGACATTGTCAGGGTTAACTATTTCATGCACCTCATCTAGTAAGATACGATCTGGCTAGGGGAAACAAGTTTGGCCATCACCATGGTTATGCACCTGTATCCCTCAAGGCCTAAACTTCCACCCCATTGATTTTTGGCTACTGCCTGTACTTCACCATGCTGGAAGGACAGTGGGCCAAAGGTTCAATTTCCTCACCATTTAGGGACACTAATATGGATTCTGTATACTCCCTACGTCCCCCAGGGACAACTTCAATCCCCTCCACAACACTAGCAGTACCATTGGTGGCATTGCTAGTGGGTGATTTCTTGATACATTCAGCATCTCCCCTCTTTGACTGTAGACTACCCTGGCAGTCTACAGTCAAAGCACACCCCAGCCTTTGAAAGATCAAAAATCTGTCCTTGATGCCCCCTCCCTTCACTTTGGGATGTGGCCCTGGGTGCCTCCCTTGGCTTCTTTTAAGGACTCTTTCGGCTTTTCTGACTTTTTAAACTCTCCCATCTTTCCCCTGGAGGAGGACCTGTGTTCACTACCAGATGACTTCTTGGATACCCTAGTGTGTACCCATTCATCAGCAACCTTACCCAGCTCTGTAGGGCTAGATAACATGGAGCCTACCAGATGCTGATGTAACTTCCCTGAGGAACAATTTGTCAAAATGTGCTCTTTGACCATCAAAATGTATACGCCCTCATAGGTATCAACCTTAATACCCTTAATCCACCCATGCAGTGACTTTACAGAGGCATCTACAAAGTCAACCCATGATTGTGTTGCCCTCTTTTGTGTGCTCCTAATCTTCTGTCTACTCTCTTCAGGGGTAAGACCAAAGAGCTCAGTGAGTGCACCTTTCATGTGAGTTTAAGATTCTCCTACCTCATCCTCTAGTGTTGGCAACTATCTTGCCCTACAGTTGGATGAGCTCCCACAGTAAGGACCCCCTGTGTTGAGCACCCGACCTTCTCATCCTTGGAGTTCTCTCATAGGATGTCAGCCATTTTCCTATGTCATCCCTCTCAGTATACTTGGGCACAACGACTTTTGGCAATCTTGGATCATAGGCACCCTCAGCAGTTACCTCTGTCACTCAGTTGCTGCCATCATTCTCCTGGAGTATTAACCCCAGCTTGGCCCTCTTTTGTCCCTGGGCCAGTCTCTTCTCCTCCAAGGCCAGCATCCTCTCCTGTGCTCCAAGAGGTTAAGCTGGACCTCTATATATTTTTGGTCTCCTCACAGATGTAAAGCTCCTCTCACTCCCAGAGAGAGAGTTATTCCTTGAACGAATTGTGGGGACTACACTATCCAGGTGCCTTATGCGGTTATTGTTATCCTCCTCATCCCCAATATCAGGGGTAATTTCATCCCTCAGTAGGGACTGTTTTCTCCCTACCTCCTCCCAAGCTTTAAGGGCTTTCTCCAGATCCTCCTTCTTGACTAATCCTCCTGGCAGGGTCTTCCTCTCTTTGCATAAAGCCTTCAATTCATTGATTTTCAAAGTGGGCAAGGCAGCCAAGTCAGTTCCTTTGCCCTCAGTTGTTGAAGACTTTTCAGTAGCAAGAAACACTTTTTGTAACTCTTGACTTTTTCATTGCAGAAGTAGGGGCCAGTTGTACAAAGCAGTTTGCACGTCACAAATAGCGAATTTCGCTGTTTGCGATGTGCAAAATGCACTTTGCAATGCACAAACCTTGTTTTGCGATTCAGTAACCTGGTTACCGAATCACAAAACGGGTCTGCGAATCGCAATTAGTAAGGGGTGTTCCCTTCCTAGTTGTGAGCCGCAGTGCAATGCAGGATTGCTTTGTGACTGCGAATGCGGTCGCAAACTAATCGCAGTTTGCACCCTTTTGAAATGGGTGCTAACCCAGCCGCAAAAGAGAAGGGGTCCCCATGGGACCCCTTCCCTGTTGTGAATGGCACTGCAAACATTTTTTCAGAGCAGGCAATGGTCCTATGGACCACTGCCTGCTCTGAAAAAATGAAACGTAAATGTTTAATTTTTCATTTTTGTAATGCATCTCGTTTTCCTTTAAGGAAAATGGGCTGCATTACAAAAACAAATACTGCTTTATTAAAAAGCAGTCACAGACATGGTGGTCTCCTGTCCTCCCTGTGAGGGCTGCTATTCGCAAGGGGGTCGCAAATTGTGACCCTCCTCCTGAATATTCATGAGGTGGGCCTTTGCGACCCCCTTGCGATTCGCAGATGGTGTCAGGGACACCATCCAACATTCTGAATTGCGACTCGCAAATTGCGGGTCACAATTCAGAATGTTCCTATATGTGGCCCCAAATGCCTTAAGTGACAGAACTTGGTCAAACGTTCACTTCTTGACTTGGCACAAGAACACTTTCAGTCAGCTACCAGCTTAATAGATGTGTGGTATAGCTAAACATACATTCTGGATCCCACCGCTAGGCACCAATGTGAGGATTTGGGTGTACTAAATGGTATTGCTGGGTATCTCTACTGTGAGGTACTCTCACAAATACCTTCTTGGGTGCAGTCAGGTATGTTTACTAAATTTTAAGCCCAGACATGGGTAGCTGTGGCAGCGAGCATTAAGGCTTGGCAAAGAAACAATGGGCCTCATTGACAACAAACTGGCACATCAAGCATGATGTGCCAGTTTGCTTGTGCTGCCCTGTGCCCCCCTAACAACACCATAGAAGCACTGTATTTACAATACAGCACGCAGTGGCACTTGTTAGCACAGCTGCATCAGAATTTCTGACGCAGTTGTGTGTTTTGCTGGACTAGCACAGAAAAGGCTGACAGTAGTCCAGCAAAGCTCAGGGAGGGCCATTCAAAACAGCCTAGCATCACTTTAATACCTGGCCTTGAGCAGGTGTTAAAAAATGATGCTAAACTTCACTGCACCATTCCTGAGAGCCTCCTAACAGGGACCGCCTCCCTTGCATATCTTATACATGGCGCTTGGTATATTGTGGCACGAGGGTTTACAAACTCGTGCAATGGTACCACTGCACCAGTTTGTAAATATGGCATGAGGTGAGGGACTATTCTGCACTGCCCTATCATAAAACAAAATGATGCTGCAGTGGTGCAAGGAGCTTGTAAATGAGCCTCAATGAGTAAAGCATTTGACAACGCCAAACAACGAAATAAGAAAGTAACACAACACAAACCAAGCGAGAAACCAGATTAGAACAATAGATTTGATTTGACTTTCATGTATCTTTAGACACATTGATCATCATAATCCAACATTAGGGTTCCAGAGATATAGATTTTTTAAGGAATAAAAAACTTTAGCGTCAACTACAATCAAGCATTCGTCATCAAAACTTTGGAAACAGAAAAAGTGTGGCAATTCTGGCCCAAGTTTGGCGACCAAGTCCGGCAGGACAGAGGTCCAAGGGGCCAGAGTAGATATTTTGGACAGTTACCCGGCCACCAGAGTGCCTTTAGAGGAAGATCCAAACTTTACAGGGTGACCACCATACTCAATTGTGGAGTGATCCTGATGCTGAGGGACTCAGGCTCAAAGATGCTCAAGGATGGTGCAAATCTTTGGTGGAGGCTGGTGTCCCTTTGGGGTGATGAATCTGGTCACAACCAACACTCACTAGTCCAGCAGTCATAAGTGAACCTTTTAGCTACGTCCGAAGTGGCCTTGGCATGCACAGCGTTCAGCGGAAAGACTTCGGAGGTGGCTACCAGAGAAGCAACTTGGGCTCCTGCAGCTTTAATGTCCCCAGTGCTGTTCTTGGGGGGGCAGTCAATTGACGTTTGGGGTCTCTGCTTTGGTCTGAGGCTGGGGATAAGCTTTATCCCAGGCATGTAGAATATGGTCCAAACTTCACTGGCTCAAAGTTCAGCAGGTGCAGTCTATCTGGCATCGCAGCCTCTCTTTGGGGGATTCTAACAGGTAAAAAGTGATCTTCCTCTCTTACTCTTTCCGGATCCAGTGAGTATCGAAGGTCAACATGCCAAAGGTGCCATATATAACTGAGGAAAGTGCCTTGAGGGTACCATGCAGTCACTTGCCCATGGGCTACTGGGTCCCCTCCTACCTAGTGACAAAGTTCCTGTGATGTGTGGCATCTGGCTATCCCATAATGCCACATCCTTGCCCCCTTCAAGATAGCATGACCCTTCCTCAGTCATGAGGAGCAAGGTACCCACCATAGATGTGTGGCTACCTGGGGACAACACACCCATGGTAAAACTGGTTTTGATGCAGGTTTTCTGTCTTTGGTTCTGTCTCCATACTGTCTACAAGGACAAAAGGCATCCCGCTCAGAAGTGTTGGGCAAGGAGGCCCATCACAGGAGGTTTCCCCTTTGAAGCGTTGCCTCAGGCTAATGTCCTGAGTGTCCATCCTGGTAGAAGAGGTAACACCTCACTGCTACTGCACTGCCTTTGTCCTTGGGCCTGGGAGTCATTTACACATCACCACAGGTGGTCAAGAAGCTGTCTGCATGTGAGTGACTCTGTCAGGCTGCTGCCGGAGTGGAGCACAGTGGTCACTTTTCTAAAAGTGGCCAACCAGTGATAGTGACATTAATTTCAACCTGCGCATCAGATCACATTAAATGTGACAATTTGATACATCACATGACCTAGTTTGTTAGTGGTCACTTTTCTAAAAGTGGCCAACCATTAATAGTGATATTAATTTCAACCTGAGCAGGTCACATTGAATGTCACAATGTAATACATCACCTAGTGATGGTCCCAGTCAAAAATGTGGGTCCTGTTACACTAACAGTGCCACAAACAGTGCTGCATTCTGCCTTGCATGCCCTTGATACCATGTACTAGAAACGTATAAGTAAGTCTGGCATTGCCAATTGGTTGTTTCCATTTCGACGTATATTTTGCATGGAGTCAGAACACTGGCACTGAGGTCTGGTTCACAGGTCTCAGTGCAGTCTCAGAGTCACTAAAACCTGCAGCATCAATCAAGAAAAATTGGGATGAGCATGCAAAAAGAGGCATTTTCTTAGAACATATTTTTTGTGCAAAGCCTTCTGCAGAACGTCAGCTAGCTTTCACTCCTTGAGCACTGCTTGTTGAAAAGTATTTACCAAGGGGGAAATAGATTAAAGGAGTGAGCAGTAGAAGCCTCATGTATAATCATTTTTATAGTTTGCAAACCTGCTGATTTGAAATATCCAATGGTTTGTAACTGGTAAATCCATTTTCCAAAGTAGTATGCCCATTTAACATTCTGGACAAGGATTTTTCTTGATTTCATTGGTTCTCTGAATCATTAAATGGGCTTAGAAAGCTATAAGGAATTGCTATTTGGAAAAAGCATGTTAATGTTTTTTTTTTACAAATATGATTCCTCATGGCATATTTGGATGTTTTGCGACTGGATTTCAGTTGCAAAACATTATTATTTTACCACCAAGTCAAAGGGTGTGGTATCTGTGAGAAAATAAAATATTAGTCAGAGTGGATGGTAACCCACCACAAGTAATAATGGCACAATTTTTGTTGGGTTCAGTAAAGATATGAGTAATATAAACATAAGCTAAACTTTTGTTAGCGATGGCACAGAGCAAATAAGATTATGTTCAGAAAATGTGTGTAACACATTTGCAGGTACAAAGCAATTTTTTGAAAATGCAAGAAAATCAACACCCACTCCAATTTATAAAAAACAGAGACTATTTTGATAAACAAAACAACGCCAAAATTGCAAAATTAAATAAGGGCAACAAGAGATATGATTTGTAAGGTCTTAAATTGCAATAGGGTCCCCAACCACGAGCAAATGAATGCACTAGACTGACACAGTTAAGTATTACCCCGACCATGATGAAGCATGGGTCAGGCACAAGATCTAGGTTTGGCCCGGTCATATACTTTTGATATTTTTAAAATATTTGGGAAGGTAAAGTCCTCACCAGAGCAAAGCAACAGGCTGGATCCGAAGAGGGGTTATCAACAACAGGGTGCCAAATGAAAAAGTCTCAGAGAAGCAGTCGATGAAGGTGGGAAAAGCTCAGAGCAGGAAAAGTCCTTAGTTTGCTCCAAAGAACCATCAGTATCAACTGGATGTTGCTCAGCACTGGGTCTAGTGAAGATTTCTGCTTTTGAATTTGGACTCTTTTCTGGAAGTCAGATCCCTTCAGGAGGGCAAGGATGCAGGCTGTAACTGGAGAGGGTTTTACGTCAATGATGTCGAATGGCACTGGGTCACTGAATCACAGTTGCTGCTGTCAAGAATAACTTAGTGGGAGACGTAGTGAGTTCAGGCCTACCCAATGCATTCTCAACGGATCAGCATATCAGGTGGGTCCCAGTCTTCAAAGTCCTATGTTTTAGGGTTAGGCAGGAGGAGTGCAATTTGACTCCATCCAAGGTTCCAGGACCTCCGGTGCATCACCCTGGGTCAGGAGGAACTCCATAGCAGCTACCAACAGGATCCAGTGTAAGCCCTATTGTACATGGTCAGTTGGGTTTCTTCAGGAAATTGGGCATCTAGCAGCTTTTGAGTCTCTGTGACTTAACAGGAGGACAGCCAACCGACCCTTGGGGTTCACTTGTTTGTCCTGGGTACAACTGGAAACAATTACAGCCCTTAGGGCTCTCCTCACAGGTCAATATAGCAGGTGTCATAGTTCTTCTGCCTTCCACAGTCCCAGTAGTGTTGTGAAAAAGGTGCCCAGTGGTCTATAAGTGAGGGTGACCTCTAGCCATCCATGACAAATGGGAAAAAGCTTCCCAGTGGTAACCCTACTCACGTTTGTAGTAGTTCCTGTGTGCTTTACTGCAAACAGTGCCACTCTCTACTTACACCAAGATATCAGAACATTTCTTCCCTTGTGCACAGTTCTTGTCTCCACCCTAGAGATGTGACCAGGGAAATGGCCAGACCCTCTCATGTGGTCACTCTAAACTGGTTCTAGGGCAGCTGTTCGCTCAAAGGGATTAGTGCCTGACTGGCTAAAAGTACAGGAGAGGGAGTAGGCTCAGATGTGAGCTACATCAGTCTTTGACAGGGCAGGCCCCTTTGAAGATAATTCATTTACTGGTCACTGCCCAGATGGTCATCCTGTCAAAGTCGATATTAGAGTCAACTCATGGTCTAATGCCTGTCAGCTGAGGCAGACAGTATGTGCATGGGAACCCAGTCCAAACAATACAGTCGTCCTAGGCTCCATCAATGTGTGCAGACATATATAAAATAGATTGTAACATATCAGAACACACATATCAATGGAAAATACACAAACATGGTAGTACAAGATGTCTGCTACCAATGCTGCCATGCTTTCCCCACTAGGCAGTTATGGAAAAGGACCAAGCATGGATGTCTCATACAATCTTCCTGTGTTGCACTCCAATGCAAACAATAGGTTGACTCCTCTACCACCATTTCATGTGTGAATGTTAAAATGCAACACAAAGAGTCTGATCATGTTGACTTTACACAGAAGCAAAAACTAAATACAAGCTGAATCCAGCCGAGATACAATGCACTGATCCATTCCTGGTCAGAGAGGAAGAATGTGACAATAAGTGAACAGCTGAACAACTTGTGTGAATGTATACCCACATCTTAATTACAGGTTACCCCTCAATATTTCATTATATTTTGATGCATGCCAATAGAAAACAGATCCCTTATTGAAATAAATTAAACCCCTTTTTGCTAACCAAGCTGGCCTTGTGAACACAAAAATAATGAAAGAGATATGAGTCAAAAACCAATTTATAATGACATTGAACCTATGCAACACATAACCTTCGAGACCCAAGTTCATACAGCAGTGTGTGTATTATCACATGATATGTTGGTTGTTCGACTGACTTTCTGGTACATGTTGGTAGGCACATATCAACATGGATCTGAGGTGGCACAAGCATCTCAAACATTCCATAAGGGTATACCAATTCATCCTATGTGCCCCATCTGGCCTCATAGCTATTAAGTAAATCATGGCATTTCAATAGGCTGCCTTGATCTACTCTGTGTCATTTGTGTGTTCTATGTGAAATGCAGGGTGTTTTAACAGCTAACACACATGGATATCCAGTAGAAGTGGTGCAAATTTTAGGGATAAAACATGGAGTAGTATAAATGGATTATGACTTCACCCACTCTGACGTCAAGTTCCATCAAAGTCACCTATGCAACTTCATGTACATAAACCATACATGGTTTTGTTTAGCATGTGCCATGGGTGCTGCATGTTATGTCATGCATGGGAAATCTAAAGATAAGCATGTTCTATAAAGAATCACCTTGTTAAGCCTCTTCTGGAGATGTGTAAAGTTTTGGCCCTCCACTAGGTTCATGTGAGCCTACGAACCTGCCTTCGTGTCAAACTCCATGGGTTTTGGTTGTGAACTCCTATCTAAATGCACATGCCACACCTCCTTGGTGCCAACTCAAGCTATGCTGTGCTATCATGCCTCCACCCATGCATTTCATGCCATAACTGATTAGACAAGGTATGAACCTCAGGGATTTAAATTTTACCAATGCAACACAGAAAATGATGTGACCATGAGAGAAATATGTCTACGACATTGTCATTGACTATTTCCATGTGTACTGTATTATGCAGCACACATAGGGAAAAAAGAGACAACTTGATTTGTTCTCTTTTGTGCAGGAAGGAGTCCCTTCCTTCACATAAACAATCATGAGAACACCACAGACGCCATTGTACCATGCTGCAAGGGTGCCTGTGTTGATGCTAGTCTGCCTGCATTGCATCAGCACAAGGAGACACAAGAAAACCTCTATCTCTTAATTTAATGGTGGATTTCTGACCACTCCATTTCATGAAAAGCAGTGCATTGACTTTCCTTGCTTCACTGTATAGCGTCAATGATTAGTCAATTGTCCCGTCACATGCCAGCAAATTGAAAAAGCCTACCATTTGTATACTATAATTTACACCAGGGGCTGTGTCAGAGAAGTGCTGCAAAGGCACAATGGGTGTTTGTCCTGCTTTGATATCCCCCAGGGCACTTGGGAATGCCAGAAGGGGCAGCAAACATTAGTGTGGCCCGTCAAAAAGGAACAATAGCTCTGGCCCACTTATGCTGGCAGTGCTATCAACAGAGTGTGGTTCCACTTTAACAAAGGGGTGTGGCCCCATGAAAACGAGTGATTTAATTTGCCTCTACATCTGTGCTGTATCCAATACATTTGCACAGAGACAAAAAGGATGTTAAGTGGCTCACTGACAGTTCACCCCCTGATTACAGTCCTCTGGGGGGGTGAAAGTGGGTCCGATGTCCCCACACAGACATTCACTTGCAGGTGAGTGCTGTCCCTCATTGCACTTGTGTGCAGGGGATCTGTGATACCCCATAAAATTGCAGCCAGGTGCGACATGCACAGTGCAACCAGGAGCTATTCTGAAACAATGCTCTGTGTAACACTTCAATGAGCAGCCACCAGGGCATTGCAAGCCTGCCCCAATCCTGGGCTTAGTGCAACATTTAAATTGTGTGAATATACATAGTTAGTGAAGGATGTACCTCTTGTAAGCCGTGTTGTTACATAAGTAAAGGGAGTGTCCTCTGTAGGTAGTGGGTCACCAGTAATCTAATAAGTGCACTCTCCACATTCACATGCAACACATTCATATATATCAAGCATTTCCCCTCCAATAGTAAAAGCAATACACTGATCTATGTACTTCTTTACATGCATTTCAACACACTACACTGTAACACACAAATTCCCACCATTGCGTAAAAAAAAGATTCCCATAATGGTTGATTTTTTGCAGCTATTGCATCAGGCAGATATGACGTTTCCCAACCAAGGTGTCAGAACTAGATCATGGTGCCTTGTTAGGCCTTGTGTGAAACTCATGCATTGGTTATGTTTCAATGGAAGCACAAAAAAGACAACGCATTTGTTGAAAACATGACGCATCAGCCCAGGAAATTATGTAATGGTTCTGTCATGCTGCAAACCTGGAATTGTGAAGTTACTTCCACTCTGAATCAGTCCTCCTGTCTGTGCTTGGTAGACGTTGTGTGTTGGCTGTGCTGGAGAGTGTCTTGGTGTTTTTTACAATTGTTGTATTGTGTGCTGTCCCTATAGTGTCCTTAGTTTAAATTGTGTTTTGTAATTGTTTACTGTATTGCTTTATGCTGTGTATTGTTGGGTGTATGTCTTTTGGGGTTTTATTATTGTTAGGGGTTGCTGTGTTTTTTTAAATTTTAGAATATTTTGGGGTTAGATTGTGTTTCAGCAGGGACATGTCTGAGAAGTGAAGTGCACAGAACATATATGAACAGGAGTTTGGTGGGTTCCTGTGGCTCTTCGTACACTACCTCCTAAACAGGATAGCCAGAGGTAGATGGGTTATACAGGGTTAAGCAATGCAGGAGAGGAATACCAGATGGGAGAAGGTGCAGCAACACATGATTCACCTTTACAAAATTGAGCGGACGATGCACCAACTCAAGCATCGCTAAGCAGTTGTGGTCAGCCGGGAAGGTGACATCCTGCATTACCTTGGAGTCGCAGTTGGTGTAGATCTTGGTAAGTACACATATTCTGTGAGTTCTTCCCTGTGTCTCATTTGCCTAAAGAGGATAGTATTCAATATACCACTGGCTCACATATGTTTTTGAGTCAAAGTGCCAGACACCCACCTAACTATGTATAAAAGACGAAGCATGCCACAGAGGCATTAAAACACTGGGCTGTCATTGACCCACACAGATCAGTGGCCTTATTATGCGTAGTGCGCACTTTCTCTGTTTGCACCATGGTGCTCATGAAAACAGGTGTGCTGTGGCAAACAGATAAAGTGTGCCCCATCACATGTAATGCCCTGCGTTCAGGCATTACACCCACAAGCTTGTGCTGCCCTGGGGACAGCGCTCTTACCTTAAAATGGAGCATGTTTAAAGCAGCTGTTCTGTGCTTCACTGTGCAAGCACCATGCCACCTGCACTTTTAAGGGTGTTTGGAGATTCCCTTTTGGCAGATGCAGTGAGCAACTTCACCCACGTGCAAGGGGATGTCTGAGGGCCCAGAAGACCATGTTTCCCCCCTCCAGAGGGCTTCTATCAGGGGGCACACAGATATTGTTCCCCCTTTTAGGGGGTGCACTCTCAGTGCACCTCCTGACAGCTTGTTTGCCTCTGTGCCTGCATCTAATAGACAGTGCAAACACAGAGGTAAAGGGATTCCCTGATTTGCATGCAACTGAGGGACCATGCTTTGGTGATAGTGCAGGTGTTATATGTGTGCCAGTGCTATCTGTATTACAGAAAGGCCCACACAAATGTCTACAGTCCTTTTGGTAATACAAAAGTGTCCCCGGCGATTAAAGCAACCTTACATGCCTGTAGCACTGGGCCATTCCTCTGATACTGACCCAGGTAGTGCAAGTCAGCTCCAGAGGTCTTTCTTGCACCACAAGCATTTGTCAGGTAGTGTTGTAACTGGGCCTAACAGATTAAAAGTGATATGCAAATGTTTCTGCAAAACTCTAAGGGAGAGCAATTCACAAGTTATGATGCTGGGCAGTTCAACAAGGCTTCTGGCTGTGCTGGCCAGCATCAAAATGAAAGTGCATGATTGGCCTGCAGTCATGAAATATGGGACATTCCATTACTTGATGCCTGCACAGGCGCTCTAATTGGTGCATTTAGCAAACACAGGAACCCTTGCACCATGGTGCAGGGATGTCTGCATTGATGACACAATTGTTTTTCTACAGGAAGGGACACCTTCCTGCGCAAAAACATTAAATGGAGGTGTTTTCATTTTTTTATTCGTGCAGTGAAATGGAGCACACATGCAATCCTGAAAATTCATGATGATGCTCCTTGTTATGCCTCCCCTGGGGAGGCAAGCAGTAGTGATGCCTTCACTTGTTTACATAGTATTGCAAATCTGGGAAAGTGTGAAAACACATGTTTTTGCTTTTGGACTGCAATAGCAATGCACAAGAAATTCCTCCTTGATGAAGATTCTGCCTATGCTGTGCTTTGCACTGCCTTGCCTTACTCCATACCTATGAATGCATGCCAAGCCCTGCAGTGTGGCTTTCCATGGACTCATAGAAATAATTGAGACGGCTGAGCCACTGGAGCAGTTCTTATAAATTACACTCCAGTTGTTTAGGCCTCTTGTAAATGAGGCCCAATGTATGTTAAAGGTGAACCCACTCACATTTAACTATCTCCAAATGTTTGACAGACTGATGGCGGCACATCTGAACATATCTCGTACATGTCGGTGTTCAGTTTATCAGAATTCATCTTTGGGCCTGCATAGAACATATTTGGACAATGTATGTTACTATGTAGCACTGACAGGTACGGATCTCAGTTAAATAAAGAAACAAGCATGGCTACTGTGTGATGTATATAACATTGTCATGAACATGTAAATATATGAGAAAGGCATTCCTTAGGTTCACAGACCCATGAAAGTCAGGCACCCTTGTGACATTTTGTAGCGATAGGATATTTGAACTGGTTCCACAATCTGGTCACCAGGTGCATGTTTAGCTCATCACACATGTGTACACTTCACCTTGCCTTACCAAGGTGTATCATTAAGGCATGTCAACTGTGCCATTTGATTCAGTACATAGCCAATTGCTGTTCATATGTTCTACGCTTCACTTGCCTACAGTGTATGTGTTCAACATTCACAGTGTAATGTATCATATTATGTCTTGTATGTGGGCCAGATCCATACCCAATCAGTGAGGTGGAGAGCTTCAAAGATCCAGTTGTTACCAGTGAGTGTCATCCTTAATGCTTATTGTGTAGTGCAAGGATTTTGTGTGATGATGTTTGCAATGTCATGTTCAATGTACATCCATAACACGAAGAAATCATATGTCATAGAAAGGATAGTTCATAACTCAAAATTTGAATTGTTACATGTGCAGTCGCATCTGACCAATGTCACAGCGATTATGTTGCCAATCTTTGTGGGGCCACATGATAGATGGGCTGACAGAGAGCCATGACCAAAATGCAACAGTCTGTGAAACTATGTGGTAGTGGATTCATAGGTAAACATGGCTGGGGATGGATAAACGCCCAAATGCATGTCAGATGCACATTTCTACTTTAGTCACACTGCATTCTCTGTCCGTTTTGTATGGCTAGTTCACACAGGAGGTGAGGATTCACACAACAGTAAAGACAGAAAGAATAAGGGCCATACTTCTAATTTTCTGGTACAGTGCGGTGCCACAAGCCTCTTGCTGCACTGCCCTATGTCAGAAGAGAAGTGCAGGGATGCACCATATCTAAGAGATGTAGCATATTCCTGTTCTTTTTGCCTGCTCTGGTGCACAATGGGCTGCACTGTACCAATGCAGGCACCCTTGCACCATGGTGCAATGGTGCCCGCATTGCAGAGATGATTGTTTCTGTGTAGGAAGGTACACATTCAATCACAAGAGGCATTTTTACTCTTTCTCTGTGTCTTTCTATGTATGCTGCAGAATGTAATACACATAGAAAGAGGACAATTGTGAAGAAATAAAGGTTTATATCACCACTGTCCCTTCCTTAAGCCTACTCTGGCAGGCACAGGCTTTTGACACATTCCCACCTTGACAAAATCTCATAAATCTATCAAATGTCATGGGTGTTACATGGGAACACCCACTGTAACTCTCATGGGACTCTTCCTTGTCACAGGGCGAGGCAACGCTGCAACTTGTGCTGCGTTGGCTTAGTCCATATTTACAAGGCCATGACAAGCCAGACAGGGTGGCTCTATGTGGCCTTGTAAATATGGCCCTGCAGTGAGCACCACAGGACCATCACTAAAATTGACATTCCGGTGGCACAGAGGTGCATCTAAATAACTAAATAAGCCCCTAAATGTATCCGACCCGGCTGTCACCATACCACACATGGTAACGCATTTGAAGACCCCAGTCATGTTGTCTGATGCCTCATACTCTATGGTGCATAAATAAACATACCTCTGCCCTGTCTTCTTAACAGAAATTTCAGAGGCATGTCTGCACGGCATAGTCATCCATCATGCCAGTGCCCAATCCACCTTCTGGTTGTGTTCCCCATGGCAGTCTTCCAAATTTATCACAATGAGGATTACACTTTGGACAACAATTGCTAATTACATCACAAGATACCTAGGCAAATGAGACGTAGAGCATGCATGTGCACACCCACCAAATGGATGTGCTGAGTACTAATGTACAGCAAGGTGACATTAATATGTGACACATAGGGACCAACATTAGGCTGTGTAGAGGGACACATGCTATTACATTAACTGCATGTAATGAGCCATGGGATGGTACACCATGGTATTACATCAGTTCATATAAGATGATTCATACATCTCTGTTTGATATAATTTAGCTATCCATCCTCCATTCTTAGATATAATACATAGGACATGTTACGTCTATGTTGCAATCTGTCCAGATATGTATCCTTGTCATATGAGGTACCCAATGTTGTGACACTATACATATACTTTGCAGACATCGCTCATCCTACTTTGGCTAAAAGCCAAATGACTCAAACCTACTGCAGGATGCAGGAGGGACAGTTATGATCAGTGATTATGATATGTGTACCATACCATGTGTACACAACAGTATTTTTCCTAAGCATACTCTGTACTGACATGGTCATACCAAGATGTGCCAAGATTATGCAATCGCAATGGCTAAAATTTGCTAAGCCTTGGTACCTTGGCCTTAGTGAACTTGGAGATGAGAAACATTAGGTAGGTGAATTCTCACTTTAACCTTACAGATACGTTTTGGTTTTCGCAATGTCACATATGATGTTTGAAACTGAAATTAAGTATCATGATTAATGAACCAGTTCCTAATTACCCTTTGTCTGGCAGTTTTTCATTATGCTTAAATAGACAACATGACCCCGGAGCAGAAGAAAGCCCACTACATCTACCCAGAATGGTACTGCCACATCCGGCTAGTTGCCAAGGCATACAAGACAATGGGAAAGCAACTTTTGGTGGAGAGGGCATCTGCGAAATGGTGCATCACACCCCAGCGCCCATCCAACTGGATGAGCCTAGCAAAAACCCAGGATTTTGCAGCAGACCAGGGCGGTTCTGCAAAACCTACTGCCAGTCCCTCAGCTAGCCATCCCACAGGACCAGCATTGCCCGAGCCTCAGACCGCAGGTCCGGTTAGCTCCTTTGAGCAGCTTATGTTAAAGGAAATTTCCAACCTTAAATACCGAGTGGCAAGGCTGGGGTACAAGATGGACACAGTCATTCATCTCCTCCAGGATCTGCAGCAGGCTGTGGATCGACTTCCCCCATTGCGCCACATGGACTCTACCTGCCATTCAACATGTATAGAGTTGTTTTTTAAAATACTGTTTTTATAGCTTAGTCTAAGGTTAGTGTAGAAGTAGTGTAGGTATAGTAGTTGGGTGGGGTGGGTAAAGTTTTTGCAGCTAGGGGTGTTAAGGGTTTCTGTGGGTGGGGGCTTAATGTGTTGTATATGTGTTTCATAAAAAAAAAAATATATACAAAAAAGATTTGTTTGTTTAGGATCATATGTGTGGGTAATGTATTTATAGGTGTAGTGTCCGTTGCTTCTGTAGGTAGATATGTAATAGGGGTTGATGTGTAACCTGTTGTGTTATATGTTTAGCGTATACTATGTTTAGATAATGTAATGTTTACTACATGCATCTGTCTTTGCTAGCAGTTTTTTAGACATGCATGACTCAGTGTAATGCCGATGGAGAGGAATCTTTCAGGTTGGGAATGGAATGAAATATAATTTGACAAACATAGCTGTGCCTTGTAAGTGGCACTCTTAATGTGAAAGGGGAAACAGGTCAAAACATGTTTTCTCATTTTGTCGCTGTGGTTGTGTGTGTGTGTGTCACACCACATGCATTGAAGGTGTGGTGATGTAAAACCATTGTCACTGATCTAGTACCTCCGTGGTCACACGCTGATTGGGAGCCCTTACGCACTGAGCCTTCCATCATTTGCTTGTCACAGCAGTGTAGCTGGTTGGATAGTATCAATGGATAGACTCTCCACAAGTGTTCTGACTTAATTCACCATCAACATTGACAGCATGCTACACGTTGCACTTCATGCTTACAACCTTGAGGAACTACTTGCTAGTCTATATACATATAGGGTTCACTTGATCTATTTTCCTCAGCCTGCAGAGCTTTGTCCATAACATCATTACACATGTGTCCCTTTGGGGAGTATTTTGTCTTTTTGCCTCAAACAATTCACCAGGTTCTATTTGGTCCATACTCCTACAGACATACAACACGCAGAGTGGACTCAGTGCATTTATTTACCTTTGAAGCATTTGTAGGATCACAGTCACAGATCTTGCAGCAACAAGCCCACACAGTTGTTTTCACCTTGAATGTCCAGACAGAGTCCATAGGAGATCCGCTGCATGTGACAAATGTAGGGGAGGAGTGTTTCAGTGAGGAGGAAAATAAACAACTTACCAATAGGCAAGATAGGCCACATTGACAGTACGCAAATGGGTGAGGTCAATCGGTGTGAAAGAAAAATTGAGGACATTAGCAGTTGTGACATTTACTGGCTTAGTCATCAGCACTAGGCAATGGATGAACTGGCATTTTGGCACAGGGAAAAGCTATTGTGCAGTTTTACATTTGAAAGATATGAAGGCTATATCTTCTGCCTCTGATGTGTGTGGGGCTTCTCGTGAGGGGGTGTTGGTGGTGGAGGTGACAACAAAGGAGGCACCCACATATCAGGGGCTGAAGACGTGGATCCACAGTCCACAGCAGCATTTCTCTGTGACAACAAGTGAGACAGCACTACACAGAGAAGGGCCTGCTGGTTTGACAACACACCCATTGTGATGATGTGTGTGTCCTGTTTCCGGCCCATAGCTCTAGTATCTTGCGTAGTGCCCGCAGCTGTGTGTCAACCTCACTGGTGCCACTTTGGCAGGGCATTTTTTTATGCCTCTGCCTCATGACACCAGCAATAGCTGCCAGGGAGTGTTGGAGTCCACAGAGTGGAGTATGGGTACCTCGTTTAGCAGATGAGGTATCCTTATTTGGACTGAGGTACCCTTGGGTTGCCTCTAAGGTGCCCCCCTTGGTCTCCATCACCACCCACAATACATCTAGCATCTCTCTCTGGGATCCTACCGCCTGTCATTGGAATTCGACTTGGGGGACCTCAGAGTCTGGGGCTGGGGATGGTGGCCTTCATGTTGTGTTTGTTGTGTTTTAGGTGGAACCTCTGGAGACCTCGCAACACAATTGGCCCTTCCTAAAAGTGGAGATGGTGAGTCAAAGGAGGCTAGGATTTCTCAGAGGGTGTCTTGATCAACGGTTGGCAGGCTGACATCCTCAGCCAGATTGACATCCCAGACAGGCAGCTGCTTAGGAGGTGTTGGTACAACCTCTGCAATGAGAGAGAGAAATGTTAAGGATGTTCTTTGGGCAAGGTTGACATGGGTATACTGTTTGACAATCTGACTTGCTAAAGTTTGACCTTCATTACAACATTGCTTGCTTAGGATGTCTGTTACCTGGAGTCTTTGAGTCCACATTCCACTGTAATTGCTTTTCATATTGCAGTATCTCTGCATTATTACTATAACCATTTAGTGACCAGATGGACTTTAGGAGTCATGGCACATATTGTAACAATGTTACGTAGGTCACAGGGCCTATCATTCCTGGACACATGAAAAGAGATTGTGTCCACATCTGTGAAGCTGATTTGCATTGGTTGTCATGATGCCTACAGTGATTGTTTTTTAACACGTAGCCCCTAATACAGCTAAGATTTCAACTAATATGAGGGTGGCTTCACTCCCTGTGCCAGAATTCAACCTGCTCCTGCGCATGTGATGTGGATCTTCTCATGATTTCATTATGATCCTGCCATCTAGGTTTCACACAGTACACTATGGAACTCTGCCTTGTTGTGCTGTCTAACATGCACATTGTGTATTCGTCTGTTCATGTATACAAGGGTTGATTTTGTTATAATTATCTTGCACAACTCTACACACAGAAACAAACTTAACAGACGGCAGGCATGCATGAGGGCATGTACTTCCCATGTGCTTCCTATTTCCGTCTCCTCATTTGTAAGGTTAAATACACTTTTGGGTCCATCATTGTGGTCAATGGGCATAATTTACTGAATCTGAGGTTGTGGTCAATGTCACATTAGGTAGTTTGCTAGCACTGATGCTTGCCAAATTTGAGTATCTGCATAGGTAGCCACATCCTTCAACTCAGGGCCACTCACTTCTACTTGTACATGCCTTCTCTGCCACTCCACGTTTAGGCCCAGGGACACAACTTACTGCCACACAGTAATGTAACCCAGTCATACACTGACTCTCATGTGCCTATAGCCCTAACAATATGTGAGACCATTTCCAATGTACTGACATGTCTGGCTGTTTTCATGGGCTAAGGGTCATGCTGTACCCCACATGGTAGTAGTGTGGGAGCTGGTTACATTTATCTGCCCAGTATTGCAACATACGAGGACGAACCTACCTAAGTCTCCAACCATCACTGATTCATGCCCTTTGTGTTGGCAGACTAGTTTTTCATGTCCCCTGACAGGTTCCTATTTCACATCCTATTTCACATCATTCTACTGAGAAATATGTGGAAAGCTGATACAATTTCCCTTCAGTCTCCCTCCTGCCACATGCTACATCTTCACCCAGGACCACATGACATGTAGGATGTTGAACCCCAATGTGCTCTTCTCTGTCATCCCTTTCCAACTGCAACACAAGTGTCACACTGTCACACAAAGCAGTGAATATGTATTGGTTAGGTAACCTTGCAAAACACGTATCCATTCTGACCTCCTTTCTTTGCAATGTCTTCCCATCCAGACACAGTAGCAGTTCCACCTACTCAGCCATCACTTACAATGCACTGCACAGCCAGGGTCCCAGATCATCTTTTCTTTCAACACATATGGTCCTGTGATGTGCATCAGTTGCATTTACCCTGACCTGGTTAGATTTAGTACATGGCAGGGGTTTGGGTGGACTGTGTCATCTAACCATGCCCATCAGGGCAGCTGTGTGCTATGTAGTATCATGCCAGTTAATGTACATGAGGCTGTTGGTATGTTCCTATGTGTTTATGCATCACATACCCCATAACTGACCACCATGTCAGGTAAGCTTATTCTCCTTTAACAAGCACATGTCTTTGATTTCCAATAACAGAGCCTATTAATGCTTATGGGTTCATGTAAGATACATTGGCCTCATGGTGCAAGGTGGTCTTCATTGTTAATGTTAGGTTTATAAAGGTCAGGTATCCATGCATGATGTGTAGCTCAAGCTCATGAGGCATATGTTGTTGCAGTTTCAACCCCAGCTACATCAGGTTTTGTGACACTCCAGTGGCTCAGACTACAGACCCATTTCTACAAGGTCACAAGAGGCTACTTTGCATGGCTTTTCGGTGTCAGAGAGTCATAGAATGGGCATTGTGGTGGGTTTTCAGATGCAACACACATGTGTTCAATTGCATTTGCTGATTTCCAAGGTTTTTTGACCCAGATAATGCAAAAAACTTTTTACACCTCCCCAGGGGAGTCATGACGAGTAGTGATATTTTTTATTATTCAGTTTTTTGTTTCCTTTTTCTATGTGTGCTGTATTGTACCACACACATAGGAAGAGGACAAAGCCTGACATGAATGTTTTTGTACAGAAATGAGTCCCTTCCTGCACAAAGACAATCCTGCCAATGATGCAGGCATCCTTGCAACATGGCTGCCAGGGTGCTTGTGCCTGGCCCTCAGCAGCCCAGTGTGCATCGACACAGGGGGAGAGGACAGGATTACATATCATTTTTTTGGTACACACCATTCCTCCCCTTTCCATGTGGCACAGGACACCACAGCAGGGTGACTTGTATTGCTGCTCTGCACAACTTTCCTTGTGATTGGGTCCCCATGTTTTTAACTTTGTATTGTGTGACTTGTAGTTCTTGAGATTCGGGTTGACATTGCAATACATGTGCCAGTATACACAGGTTGGTCTGGGCTGGTGCTGCACTTCACACATGTAATGGATACATGTGATGTAGCCTGACTGAGCTGTGCAACATATTACTGGGCAGTGTTACATTTCAGTGGCATTTGATGGGACATGATCGAGATTCCTGCCCTATGACCTGCAGACAGCACAGTGGAGCACTGGGACATAGATAGCTGAACTGCACAACATGACATTCCTCCCCCCCATGTATCCTGTGTCTGTGGTGGTTCCTCATGTGCTGCACTGTCTTGTCTAGAGACTCCAGCCACCAACTCATATGGGATGGCAGCTGCCACCCGCTCCTCAAAGGCCCTCAGCTCCTCCTGGGACACAGGGATCCTTCCTCTGGTCTGCTTTGCTGCCCTGGAGGTCTTAGTCTGTTTCTCCTTTGTCTGGTGCTTAGAATAATGCCAACACTTCTTGCAGTTAGTGACAGCCTTCTTCAATTGTACACTGTTGACTTTCTCCACAATAGATTGCTAAATGGTCTCTTTGTTCCCTCGTGGCAATTTTGAGGTGACAAAGAGCTGATGTTGGTACTCTGTCACCTCAGTGTTCCTTGTGTGCTGCAATACCTTGTCCGGTGACATCCTTGCTGGTGCTTGAGGTGTTGCTTCTGCTGCTACTGCCTGATGCCTGTTCCATAGCTACCTTCTGTGAAGTGTGCCATCTTTTCTGACGAAGGATCATTTTTTTGAATTGTTTTTATGCATTCTGAACTCAAAAGTGAAGCAGGGCCGATTTTCATCACTTTCTGTGGCACATGTCATCCCTGCGTCACTTTTGCAGCAGTAGCACAAGATTTTGCTACAAAATGACAGAAGTGTCATTTTTTTCCACATAGCCAAGTTCCTCATGCCATTGTAATTATGACGCATCCATGGCGTAGGATTCTGACATACCGAAGCACAAGGTTTTTTGATGCATCGCAATGCAGCGATACATTATTTCTTTTAAATATAGCACTTTATTTATTTATTAAAAAGCAAACAAGAGATGGAGGTATGGTCACTACAACAGACCACCATCCCTGTGAGTGTAGCCAATCATAGCGGATCACACTTTGTTACCTCCCTCATGTATAATACAATTATAATATATAATTATAATTATAATTAATATAATTATAAATAACATAATGTAAATATAATTCTGTATTTAGTGAACCAGTCATTTGGTGTATAGGGTCAGTTGGCAAAATACAAATGCACCCAGTAAAAGTAGGTGCACATATTTTAACTCTTTCTAGCAGTTGCATTCTTCATACATGAGTCCAGGTATTCTTATATAGCGAATTACTATTTAAGATAACAAAATCATTGTACATAACTTTTTTTGATTTTTGAATAGCAAATCTGTATTATTTAGGGCACCTGTATTACAATGTATTTTAACGCTAGAACAGGGTGTCCCAGTACACAAAAACAGAGGACTTAGCAGGAAGTTTATACTCTATCGCTCCTAATATGTTAATTCATCCTGAGGTAAACAAACTAGATGCAAGAATTAGCAAATGATGAATTGATATAATAGTGATCAAAAACTTACCTAGCATGCTCATAAGACTTTATATATGGCCATCTGGAGCAACATAAAAATAGAAATTAAATACAAAAATAAAAATAACTAACTTTAGCAAGCTTACATTTACATACAAGCACTATAGTAATTTAAAAAGTAATTATCAAATAATATAATTCACAATGAAACAAGTGAATTACTCTCCTTAATGCATACCACTTTTCTTTATATATACGTGGGGTTTGCTGATAACTTTGCCATCATTTGTTGAATCTTCACAAAGCTTACCAAAAAATGCTTGCTATTGCTTAGTTTCTTGATGTAAAGTTTCAGGGTGATCTGTCAATTAGTCGAAACTTAACAAACTTACCAGAGAGTGCTTGCTATTGCTTAGTTTCTTGATGGAAAGTTTCAGGGTGATCCGTCAAGTGAGATCCAAGAATAATGGCCAAAATACAAATACTCCATGCACTTTCCATAGACAATTTTGGAATGTGATACCCCGAAAAATGCTGAACGGGATTGCAACCCTTTTGGCAGGAATCTAGATCTTGGTCCAGAAAATGTGCCTTTTGTGATTTGGTGTAAATCCATTCAGTAGTTTTGGAGAAATTGAGGTTCAAAAATATTTACATATCTGGACAGTTGGATTTGAGAGACTGTGGAGAGAGTTCTGTGAGCTCATATTAACAAAATCGAGAAATCTGATTGGTCTAGACGGCTTTTATCCCTTGGGTCATCTTACTGATGTGGGAGAGAAGGTTCAGAGGGAGCAAGTGCCTTGATTGGCTGGCCGTAACATGAAAGAAAATGTTGTAGCAGCCATGACAGGACTCCGGGGACTTAGGCCCTCATTACGACTCTGGCGGGCGGCGGAGGCCGCCTGCCAGAATTCTGCCCTCCGTAATACCGCTCCGCGGTCAGAAGACCGCGGAGGGTATTATGAGTTTTTCCCTGGGCTGGCGGGCGGTCTCCAAAAGACCGCCCGCCAGCCCAGGGAAAAACTCCCTTCCCACGAGGATGCCGGCTCGTAATAGAGCCGGCGGAGTGGGAAGGTGCGACGGGTGCTGTTGCACCCGTCGCGTATTTCACTGCATTTTGGGGCCCTCTTACGGGGGCCCCTGCAGTGCCCATGCCGTTGGCATGGGCACTGCAGGGGCCCCCAGGGGCCCCGCGACTCCCCCTCCCGCCATCCGGTTCCCGGCGGGAGAACCGCCAGGAACTGGATGGCGGGAGGGGGAGTCGGAATCCCCAAGCCGGCGCAGTAAGCTGCGCCGGCTTGGAGGATTCCTTGGGGGCAGCAGGAAACCGGTGGGAGACCGCCGGTTTCCCTTCTCTGACCGCGGCTAAGCTGCCGCGGTCAGAATGCCCCGCGGGGCACCGCCAGCCTGTCGGCGGTGCCTCCGCGTCCAGCGGCCCTGGTGGTTGCAAACCGCCAGGGTCGTAATGAGGGCCTTAATCTCCTGTCCTACAAATATATGAAAAAAGATAGAGGGGGCAGAGTAAGCATACCTTGCCCCCTAGCCCTTGTGCGAGGTGTCCCAGATTGACCCCTCAGGGCCAAAATGTAAAACAAAATGAACAGCTGCCATCTTCTATTGTTTAAATGGCCCATGGGGTCAGCCAGGTCTCTGGAGTGAAAATATTGTATTATTTGCTGAGGGGGTCATACATGCTTCCCCCCTTCCATCCCCCAATTAGATCCCTGGGACCTCATCATCTGGGGTCAAATCTGAAATAATGGGGAGGAGGCATGCAGCACCTCTCCACAAGCTGCTCTAGGGTTTCCATCCCCGGTACTGCATAACAATAAAATGTGATACAGCGTGTTCCCCCCCCCCCCCCCCCCCTTTCCAGGGCCTTTCCAGGCCCAGAAAACCCAATCCCCTGAAGCAAAATATATTTTTAAAGGTGAAAGAGGTAACCCACCCCCTCTTCTTGACAATATTGGCCCGAGTCACATCCATCACATGCATTCCGGGGAGACCACTTCCAGGACACCGTGGTTCCTTGCCTGGAAGAGTGCAAGCGTACCCTGCACACACTATCCCATGCAGAAAACTCAATTGGCGGGGTCGTGAGTTAAAGTACGTTTAGGACACAAGGTACAGTTACTTGATATGACTATAACTGGTAACTTTCAGTGGTTTTCTGAGTTTTAAACTTTACATTGACACTGACATTTTCACCTAACTATAAAAAGGTGCAAAATATATCAATTTCAATAAAGTGTAACTTCTGAATTTCTGTGCTTCTTCAATTATTAAATGTTATTTTTTATCTCATTTCAACATTACTTTAACCTTTAGAATTTCTGAATTCACTGGTCTTTTCAACACAAGCAAAAAACGTGATATAATACCTAACTTTAATGTCAATTTCCCCTATGTTTTCTTCAGTAAAGTTCAGGAAACTTTAACAGATTCAAACTTGAACAATCTAGAGTCAACACCACTGCTGCTTGGTCGGAGGCCATACCCTGCACCAACCCTGTTGCAGCCACCCAGGACTTTCACCCTAGTCCACATGGGTGGCCACGCCCTTTCTGTAACCACCATGTGACAGGGTGTAGCAGGAGTTTAGCCACAGAGGTCTGCCCTCTGGTCAGGAACTGCCTCCAAACCACCTCAGGTACTCATCCCCCAACAAGCAACCAAACAACCCACTGCCAATAGACTTTATCAGTGAGCAATGGTGGGTTAGGGCTGCAACTCTGTGCAATGTCAGGTAGCCTATTTCTTTTTATGTATTTAGTGGTACATGGTTCCACAGTACTGGCACTTATGGGATATGCTCATCCTGCCCTCTTATGGACTTTTTACAGTTTTGTTCAATGACTTAGGGGTTGTGTCCCAAAGTCATGTAATGGCATTCGTAGCATTTTGATTAGAGTTTCATTCAGCCAAACAAATCACTTGGTACTACATTATTGGCACAGGTATAGGTACTGTGATACAGAATTGGTGGATGGAAGATTACGCTTTCTTGGCCAATCAGAAGCTCCTATTTTCAATATTTTCCAGCTCCATGGGACTACCAAAGGAGTCCCACTGGACCAACAATCCAGATATATTTACCTTTTCCTGAGCTCTGATCCTTTCATGCCTGGCCTGAGCCCCCCTTTAAATTCTAATTTATTTAAAACTGTTGGACAGATTGAGAACAAATATTAAAAAGCACATGTTAGAAATGGGTGGTCCCTAATTAGCAGGCGTATGTACCCAGTCCAAGTAGGGACTGCCAGTCTAGTCAGGGTAAGTCAGATACACACTAAAAGATAAACTGTGCAGACCGTCTAATAGCCTTCCATAGAGCAGTCAGGAATATCTAAAGAGGCAATGTGTAAAATATGTGTGCAATACACACACAGTAACACAGGAAAAACACCACAAAAGGACTCTACTCAGGTTTAGAAAAATAGACAACATATAAATAAAGCAAGACCAAAATGACAAAAATCCAATAAGTAAAATTTGCATTAAGAAGTTTTAATGAATAAAAATAGGCTTAGCACTAAGCAGCAAATAGTGCTTTAGGTGCTACTGGAGGTCACGCTGGACTGGGACAAAGTCAAGAGTTCAGGTCACCCGGGATGGAGTGCAGACCAGCTACAGGACCCACACAGGGCCCACTGAGCAGCGTATCTTAACCCTGGTTGCAGTTGCAAAATGCGTTTACATTTTCTCATGCAGTGCTGGTGATTTGTCGGTTCCGAAGGTGCAGCGCTGCAGTTGTGATGCTCGGTTCCAAAGCCAATGCACCGGGTTTCTCCATGCAGTTAAGTGATATGTCAATCTTCCTTCAGGAGTGACGGCGAGGGGGTGGTTCTGATACGATGTTGATGTATTGGTTCCAAAACCTCTGCTCTCTGCTTCTCCACTAGGTGAAGGGATGCACTGATTTTCCTTCAGCAATGGTGGTTATGTGGTAGTTCTGATGTAGCGACAATGCAATGGCAAAGCGCTGAATCCGAGTGCGATGCACCAGTTCTTCTCTGGCAAAAGCGATGATGTGTCAGACCTACAGCTCACAGTAGACAATACATGGATTCCTGCTGGATCAAGTATCTGGGTCCACTTTTATTGACCAGGCACAGAAGCAGGGGTAGAGACTTTGATAACCCAGAGTCTCAAGCAACAAAAGGCAAGTCAACAAGCCCTTGGCGATCAATTTCGGGTGTAAGGCAAAGTCCAGCTCTCCCTCAGCAAGATCAGAGAGCAGCAGATCAACACAGCAGAAAAGCAAGCCCTCCAGGCCAGTAGTCCATCTGGGTGACAGCCCTTGATGCAGCACAGCAGATCTTCTGACAGTCCAGTTGCAGGTCCAGAAGTGGATTTGGTGGGATCAAAGAACAAGGAATCATACCCAAATGTGCCTTTGAAGTGGAGGTGTCCTTTAAGTGCACAAGTATACTTTCTTCTTTAGCCTTGGCTCCAGACTATCAGTAGAGGGTAATCATCACTTTGTGTGGGGACAGGCACTGCATAATAAGTTATAGGTATCATCTCCTCTCATCCTTCCTACCCCGGAAGAGCCATTAACATGCAGATGAATGCAGATGAGCACTCAGACACACCTAACTTTCCTGTGTTTGTTGATAGGAAAAGCACATTAGTTGTTACTCACCTCAGAGGAATAATGGATACAGGCTGCAGGTACACAGAGCTGTAAGAGGAGAAAAATGTCCACTTTCTAAAAGTGATATTTCTAAAATAGTAATGTTAAATTCAACTTTCCCAGTAAAGAGGATTTATTATTACCATCCCAAAGATAATAAACATAACACATCTACTCCTTTTTAACCAGGCATTATGGCTTAAAAATGTATTATAGAGTTCCCAATGTGAACCTGAGAGTGGTAGGCTTCGCAGTAGTTAAAAACAATGTTTGTCATTACCAAGACATGCAAAACTTAAAAGTACATGTCCAACCTTTTACTTACACAGCACCCTGCTCTATGGGCTACCCAAGCCCTTCCTTACAGGTGACTAATTTGTAGTAAAAGGGGAGTCTAATGATTAGAAATGAGTTTTAAATGGCAAGTTGAGATGGCAGTAAAACTGCACACACAGGCTTTGCAGTGGCAGGCCTGAAACACGTTTGAAGGGATACTTAAGAGAGTGGCACAATCAGTACTTCAGGCCCATTAGTACCATTTAGTTTACAGGTCCTTTGAATATGGTATACTGTTTTACAAGGGACTTACAAATAAATAAAATATACCAATTGGGTATACATCAGAGTTATCATCTTTAGGAGAGAAATACATGGTCAGCAGTGGAAAAGTGCTCAGAGTCCTTAGGCCAACAAAAATAATCAGCAAAAATATGGGGTAAGCAGGCAAAAAAGTTTAAGGAAACCACTCTAAGGCTGACAGGTCCAACAGCACACTTTCTAAGTAAAATTTATTTCTCTAAATTTGGTGTAGTTTCACCAAGCCCTTTTTTCTGAATCACATATTAAAATTTCTTTTATTAAATAACTTGGGTAATTGCACTTTTGGGACCATCACTTTTTCTTGGACCCCACTTGTCGGAACATTGCTAAACTCTCCATTAAAGAGCAGAGATGAATGCCAGCAAAGTTATTAGCAAATCAAAAAGTGCTCCTCCTATGGTAACTCTGACCTAAATATAACTACACATAAAATATTAGTTGTTAGCATGCATACCTTTACCAACCATGTAATACAACATGTTCTTCTTTACAACGCACATTATTATAATTTGGGTCTATACAACGCATTTTTCAAGGGTTTTGAGGGTAATAAAGACAATATAATTTAGCCATAGCATCTCTTTCTGATATATGAAGACTCTATGTACTGTTTCCTAAGATTGTTTATGATCAGATTCCAGAATATTTTTCCAAGTTCAGGACTCCAATATGACGGATTCTCAAAATACCTTGAACCCTTTCATCAGTATTTCAATCTCAAATGAATAGCCAACTTGAGATATTGAAGAAGACTCCACAAACTTACAATTTGTTTTCAATTGCCACTCATTTTAACCTACCTGTTGCAGAATTTCCACACAGTAGTGCAATACATTCCTCTTTAGGCTTCAGTCCTATTTTTTAATACAGGTACTTTGTCAAGGAATAGTTTGACTAGTCTTAAAAAATTTGAAGGCCATATTGGATGTATTCAGTCCTTATCCTATCTATTTTTGTTTTTCCAATTCCATGCCAATTACTTTCTGCACCCAAATTTCTTTTATTTTATGTCCCTAACCATTATGGAACTCTTTGACTTCCTGGATGCCATTTTCAGGGTTGTAGCTTAAGGTGGGGTGTCACACTCTACCTAATAAAGTTATTTTCTGGTAAGTAGTTGGGTATAGGTAATTTAAGTCGGGTATGGTGGGAATTTTACTATAAATCTTTACATACACACAGACAAAAACGCACCCATTCTCTCCCCTTCTCTGTTTTGAAAGCCTTAAAAATGTAGGTAAGTTTACAAATTATTGTGTTTTCCCTCTCCTAGTTACTCTACCAATCTGCATTCCTCTCCCTTTCCACTGTCCCTGCGGTCTCTCTCTTGCACCCTGCTGTCTAATAATATATTTTAACATTATATATCAGCGTGATTGATGGAAGATATGATGCCCATAGTGCCCCCAATTTTATTGATCAAGTTACACCCATGGTCATTTCCTTGTTCATGTAATTTGAACACACTGCAGACGAAAACGTGATTATGCATTTGGAGTATCACCATCTTGCCTATCTCATTATGTGCTCCAGGAAAGTTCCTGTTTTTTCCTCATTCTTCAATCTTTCCCCTGATGCTGTTTCCTGATTTTGCCTGCAACCTTGGAATCGTCTTTTTCTGAGATGTCAGTTTTTTACCACTGTATGTTTGTGTATATATGGTATTTCTATAATGCAAACCTGTCAAAAGTCATCAGACTGCTGTACATGGTCAAAGATAAGCACAAAAGCAATGAATAAAAGGAGAGTAATCTGGATTGTGGATGTTCAATGCATCCTGATGCAGTGTTCTTTAAAGAACTGAGGCCCAGATTTATAATTTTTTAGCGCCGCATTTGCGTGGTTTTTTGACGCAAAATCAGCGCAAACGTACAAAATACAAAATTGTATTTTGTACGTTTGCGCTGATTTTGCGTCAAAAAAACACGCAAATGCAGCACTTTTTTAGCGCCGCATTTGTGTCGTTTTTTTACGCAAATTTTTTGACGCAAAATCAGCGCAAACTTACAAAATACAATTGTATTTTGTAAGTTTGCACCGATTTTGCATCAAAAAATTACACAAATGCGCGCGAAAAAAGTATAAATATGGGCCTGATTCTTCAAATATTTCATACATTGGAGCAGCGTTGGGGCAGACCTGATGGCTATACAGATGCTGTTCCAGTTCTTGAGTAAATAGGTTGAAAATGCCTGCCCTCCTATTTTTCCTTTTTGCACTGCTTAGTGTGCAATCTGTTGGTGTGCTGAATGCGGGTGTGTAAAGATCCACCAGAGAGGGTGAGCTTGTCTGCAGCAGAAGCATAAGGGATTTAGGGGGTGATTCCGACCCTGGCGGTAAAAACCGCCAGGGTCGGGGTCCGCGGGAGCACCGCCAACAGGCTGGCGGTGCTCCTTTGGGCATTCTGACCGCGGTGGTTCAGCCGCGGCCAGAAACGGAAAGTCGGCGGTGTACCGCCGACTTTCCGCTGCCCAGGGGAATCCTGCGCCGCCATGGGGATTCTGACCCCCATACCGCCATCCTGTTCCTGGCGGTTTCGGCCGCCAGGAACAGGATGGCGGTATGGGGTGTCGTGGGGCCCCTGGGGGCCCCTGCAGTGCCCATGCCAATGGCATGGGCTCTGCAGGGGCCCCCGTAAGAGAGCCCCACTTTGAATTTCAGTGTCTGCTTAGCAGACACTGAAATTCGCGACGGGTGCTACTGCACCCGTCGCACCCCTTCCACTCCGCTGGCTCCATTCGGAGCCGGCTTCCTCGTGGAAGGGTGTTTCCCGCTGGGCTGGCGGGCGGCCTTTTGGCGGTCGCCCGCCAGCCCAGCGGGAAACCCAGAATGACCGCCGTGGTCTTTTGACCGCGGTACGGTCTTCTGGCGGTTCCCGCTTGGCGGGCGGCTCCCGCCGCCCACCAAGCTTAGAATCACCCCCTTAGGGTGTTGATGATAGCTTTGTAAATGATGCAGCTGGTTTTGAAGACGGTGTGGCTTCCATCAGTAAGGGGGGAATATGATCATATTTCCTTAGCCCTAGATGTGATGTGCTGCAGTGTGTAGAATGCTTCTGATGAGTGACATCCAGCTGCAAGGGTACAAGAACTTGAACACCATCTTAAGTCACTTTCTGGAAGAAAAGGTTTGGCTATCTTTAGAAGACAGAGCTGCTACCATGCAGTCATTATTTCTGGCTATGCATCCTTTGAGGGTGAGATCGGTGCCCACAGTGAATCCAAGCGATATGGTATTCTGTGAAAGTTGGAGGTTATAGCAGTGCCTGATTGTCTTGAACTTTCTTCTGCCTCTGCTGGAGGCTTCATTGATGTTTTTGGTATTTTACTTTGCTCTGGCAGATATGGTGAGCTGTCTGCGTGTTAAGCAGAGGAACTTCAGTATAAAGTGTTCATTGAGGGTTCTGTTTTTCTTCCTTTTACCTTCCTGTCTTTAGACGGCTCATTTATTGTCAGCAGCATCTTAAAAGCAGTAGGGTGCTAAAGGCTTCATTTTGCAATTGTGTGTTGTAGTTAGGGCATGAATGTTCACAAACCTTTCTGAAAATTGTTGATGTTGTTTAGAAGGGTGTTGGATTTAGATGTGGAGTTGATAGGGTGAGAGATGAATTGAAGCATTGGAGTGTCTTTGGAGAAATCTTAGAATGATGTGAATGTTTAGGGCCAGATGTAGGTAGATTCCAATTTGCGACTTGCAAATTACGAGTCAGAGCGACTTTCAAATTGCGAGTCACAAAATGGAATGTAGGATGGGGTCCCTGACACCATCTGCGACTCGCAAGGGGGCCGCAAAAGCCCACCTCATTAATATTAATGAGGTTGGTCACAATTTGCGACCCCCTTGCGAGTGGCAGCATTCACAGGGATGGTGGCCTGCTGCGTACAGCAGACCACCATGTCTGTGACTGCTTTTTAATAAAGCAGTGTTTTTTTGTAATGCAGCCCGTTTTCCTTGAAGGAAAACGAGATGCATTACAAACACGAAAAATGAAACATGTTTATTTCATTTTTTCTGAGCAGGCAGTGGTCCATAGGAGGGACCCCTTCCCTTTTGCGAATGGGTTACCACCCATTTCAAATGGGTGCAAACTGCGATTGGTTTGAGACCGCATTTGCGGTCACAAAGCAATCTGGTATTGTACTGCGACTCGCAATTAGGAAGGGGACCCCCCTTCCTAATTGCGACTTGCAAACCCGTTTTGCGATTCGGTAACCAGGATACCGAATCGCAAAACAGGTTTTGTGCATTATAAAGTGCAGTTTGCATGTCGCAAACACCGAAATTCACTGTTTGCGACGTGCAAACTGTTTCCTTCATCTGGCCCTAAGTCTTTTCTTTTGTGCTGATCTTAGTTTGTTGCTATAGCACTAAGCATAAAAAAGAGGCCATTCAAGTCTAATGGTTTAGGTGGATTGCATTGTATTGTTCATGATGTGGAGAAGACAATGTCAAGGATTTGGCCTTTGGAGTGTGTTGTTGTTGTGTGACATGCTGTACCACATTGAGTCTATTGATGAGGTTGAAGAGGGTTTTTTTTGTGTTGTCTGAGAGGATGAAGTCACCCAAGAAGCTGGTATGGGCATTTTGGATGGACAGAGTACTAAGGATAACTTAGAATTCATCAATGGAGTCATTGCTCTGCCTGGGAGACCTGGTTATGAGATGAAACATGACAGTCTGAGTTTCAGAGAATGGGAAATGGCATGTTAGTAGATTCATGAAGTTGAGTGTTTCTTGTTTGCCTAGGGTGCACAACTAGGTGAAGTTATGGATGAAAGCAAGGCATCCTCCTTTCTTATGGGTGCAGTCCTTTCTTATGGGTGCAGTCCACACAGTGGATGCTGTAATGAACAGGGCATCAAGCTTGTGTTAGGTGATGAAGTCTGCAATATTTGGTGCATTGGTAGAATAGAGCGAGTTTGATTAGTGTAGTGGCTTGCATGTTTAAGACTGAACTTTTCTGGCTCCTAACGGACTCCGTATCTGTGTGAAGTAATTGCCAGAATTGCATATAATGAAAGCTTGTTTTAGGGTGTTGGGGTTCACAGGTACGTACAGAGGAATAAAGACGTGATTTACAGCTGCGTGTGTGTTCTAGTCATTGGCAGGTACCTAAACTGGGGAGAACGCTTAGACGAGCACAAGTTAAAATGTGTTTTCTGTGGTGTGACGGTGTGTGGTAGTTAGTACGATGTGAACAAGGTTGGGTCTGTGAGTTGTGTGAATGCTATGTAGGTGTCTGGGTTGTCTAGATCTGGATGCGAATGTGGAGAGTGGCAGTTTGGGGATCTGGATGATGCGCATGATTTTAGCTTACCTTGTAGGTTTCCGTGGGATCCTGGCCCAAGGCCCTATCTGGTCCTAACAGTCCCATTGATGTGGATGCCTGGCTATGGAAATGTCTTAAGTAGGGAGAAGACAGGAACTGATGTCACTTCCTGTGCAGATGGATGATGGGCATTAAAGTCCTATTTATTGCCTTCTACTTTTAACGATTTTTTGGGCGGAAGATTAGTGATGTCATTTCCTGTGCGGTTGGATGATGGAAAGTGCAGCGGAGTCACTTCCTGTGCAGATGGAAGATGATAAATAGAGTTATTTTGCTTAGCTTCTTCTTTTAAAGACACTTTTTCAGTAATGTCACCCATTCAAGGTTCTAAAGTTGACTGTCCTCTCTTCCAATTCTTCAGTTATACCTTTCAAGGTAGAAGATGAAGGTACTAGACCATATCTACAAGCCAAGACTAGATCGTCAGTTTCACCTATGAAACTCAACATTGACAATTATTTTCCCTACTACGTTTTTCTATAACACACATCACACTCTCAGCCACAGACAGCATGTAATACATTTCCTCTAATACCACCAAAATTAGAAACATCCTTCTTACCCTACTTGCAGCCCGATCTCCATCTTCAACACCACAGACTCCATTACCATGCAACCAATCTCTCAAACGTCTCTCCTAATTCCTACATGTGGTGTATCCCTAGTCACAATTCAGATAATCCATCTTTTACAACATCTGACCGTTTCAGCCCTCAAAATATTAAACTTGTAATTCCTTTCTCTAAATTACTTTTCTGCCCCACCTCAATTGCTACCTTCTAACCGACATCTACCAAAATTGTTTCAAATCATGTGTGGTTTTACCTCTACCAAAAAACCCCAATTGTGGCACCATCTACCCTTACAACTATGGCCCAGTCGCGCACTTCAGTTTCTTTTCTAAGTTGCTGGAGATCCTCTCCTTCAACTGTCTCACTATTTGTGTGTCATTCAACAACCTTTTCAATCCCTTCCATGTTGGTTTCTTTGCCCTCCATTCAACAGAAACAACACTCTACACAATCGCCTATCTGCAGTTTTTGACCCTGTAGATAACAGCAAATTACGCTCTACACTCCAAACCATTGTTGTCCATAAAATAATATCCAGCTGCTTTCTTTCCAGCCACTCATTTTCAGTGGAATATGACTACAAACAATGCCTGCAAACACTTTTTGATGTCCCTCAATGATCAATTCCATGCCCAACCCTATTCTCTCTCAACTGCCTACTATTTTCCTTCGAATTCTTTATTGTTTATTGGATGATGATTTGCAATTCTTCTCTTTCGCTTGTCAAACCAATAAATACAGTATTTCACTCATACCCGACACAGAGAGGCATTGATGCAACCACACCTCCACAGACAAAGTAGCACAGCATAATGCAGGCACCCAATTACACAGACGTTAAAAAGGGAGGTAAACAGACAATACAGATGCAAGCACACATTTAGTCACAGTCAATAGACAAACAGGCACCCACAGCTGAACTAATTTCTACCACTTTAATCCACCGTCTCCGCTTCTCCTTTATTCCCCTCTTTTCATTTCATGCCCTCTTCTTCTTTCTGCCTCTCAGCTCTCTTTTTGTAATTCTCTTTCTTTTTTCACATTGATTTCTTTCCTTTTCTACATTACCTTGTCCTCTTGCTCCCTCGGCTCACTTCGCTATAGAAACGGTTCCAATATCTGTTCTGAAAGGGTTTTTGTTTTATGGTATAAGTAAAATATTGGTTGATTACTGCACAATGCTATGACCCTGTTTTCATGCTTTGCTGTGCCCAGTTCTGTCTTCGTTAGGACTATATGAACGATTTGTTAAAGTTTATTTTAGAGCATGAGTATAAATGAATATGTGTAAATTATTTTATGTTTGTCTTCATGTTATCTCCAAGATGAAAGAATCGTGTATGTCTTGGCATCTTATAAGGTTACATATTTGCCTAGAAGCACACGGATAGACATCTGTGAAATAGTAATATCTTGCTGATGCAGATGGTGTTAGGAATTTGCCAGCAATAAAGCATTAGAAGGTCTTTAACCTTCAGTCTTTATGGCAGGAATTCCGTGCTAACTTAAGTGCAGACATATGAATACGCGCTTGGCAGTAAGAATGCAGAATATAAGAGTTTCGGCCAATGGCACTAATTATATGCATTATTCTTGCTGATATACGGAGCGGCTTGACCATACTCTCATGCAGAGCAACCTTAAGAAATGCTAACGCAGATATGTTAATTAGAAATATGCAATGAGTGTTATGCATTTTGATTAACAAGAAAATTAAAGTAAAAATTAAACGTAGAAAGATTAATGTGCACGTTTGAAAATGTGCCCACGAAGAGTGGTTGCCATCTGTGTAATAAAAATTGTAGTAATATGTCATATTGAGATGTAGAACATGCGTTTTGCATTATACTATAGAGCTAACTTAGCTGAAGTTGTGGGCTAGTTTTGCCAGGCCTCATGCAGAAGCTGAATTTCTAGCACTCTAGACAAGCTCATGTATTGAACTGGCTGTGAACCATTCCTGTTAAAGTCTGCTTAGCTAGAATTTTCTGCAATGTACCGACTGACAGGTGATGAGTGAATCAAATTGCAACATATGTTGTGTAGAGCAGACAAGATGTACTTTCCCAGGACTCAAACAATAGAGACACTGACTGGAGACGAAGATGCAACATTTTCAATACCTGATGAGCTGGATGATGAGGACATCGTACAGTGAACCAAGCAACGAACTGAGAACGGCGTAAACTTAGAACCATATATTTGTAAAATAAGCATTATTGGTTAGGGTAATAACTGCTGATTAACTGACCAATTAGGAATTAGGGGGATGGACTGGAAAACTCTAACACAAAGTCCTGAACAAGGGCAAAAACTTCAGATGCAATAGGAGAGCTGATGTAGATGTTAGATGTCGGAAGATGCGATTCAAGATCCTGTCATTGGGCTCATGCTCTTAAGAGCCTGATGCATTGCTAATCGATTGATGACCTGAAGACGAAGAAGGACTTTGTTGCTGATCCATTCTCTGGATAGGTATCTATGATAATGTGAATGATTATCATTTGTGCCTTTCTTTCTAGGTACCAACTGCGCTGTTTAGTTTTTTTTTCTTTGAACTAGATGTTTTTCCAAATTCATGTTCTAAATTGTTTTTGGCATGAAGTCCCACATGCTAATGCTAATCTGGGTTAGGTAAGGTTCCTTTGAGTGATGCTGACAGTGACAAATGATTGACTGACTGATTGCTGAACTCTGCCATTAATGCTGTTATTTTCATCTTTGTTTACTTTTGCTGAAGCATTTGAGTATATGTTTTCTCAAGTTCTGATTAGATTATGTTTTTGGTGGTCATTAATGAACTAATTCTGAGCTGATTGAATAAAGTTTGAATTAATCTTATGACTTAGTATTGTAACAAATAGGGAAATAAAATTGATAAAACGTATAATTGAGTTGTGGTTATTCATGAGTTTTGACACTATTCACTAATGATCAATGCTCTGCTTATTGATTATGAATTTGTGCATTGAATATTAATAACATTGGTCACTACATGGCTAGGATACTCCATGAGATCCAAAAGGTTCATCAGCCTATCCCCTTGTAAGTTTACAAACTAAGGACCAGGTGGACTAGCAGAAACAATGGATTTCGTCAAGTGAAACATGTTACACATATTATTGCCTATCGAGGCTCATATGAACTAGACCGAATAAAAACATGAGTAAAGTGAACACTCTTGTTCATCGGATTCTGTCGTTATCACAATGAACTATTAATGGAGGTAGAACGCATTACATTTGATCGTCCATGCATTTTTTTCCATACTGCTATAAGAATATGACCTTTTCTAAAGCTTTATAATTCAATTAAGGAGGGCCACTGGGTGTTTTTAATGTCTGTATGATGCACAGTGGCCATATACTTGTTGAAAGAGGCCACTGAATGCCCTGGTGACGTGAGATAACCTTAACCGCAGGTAAGGAAATGAATAGACAGTGTGTAACATTCAAACTATACAGTTCATTATATTTAATTTATGTGGTGACACTAACAGCGCTGAAGTGCGACATTATTACAGAAACAAGCACATTGTATTTTCCAACATAATGAGGTAGTAGATGAGGTGCTATATTAATACTTTTTATGCAGTGTGAACACAGCAATTTTCGCATAAACTAATTACTAGATTAGTGCACGATTATTAAATACTTCCCAAAGTGTTCTTATTATTTTACTTGCTCTAAGTTTAATAATGTATACATTTACTGATATTTCTATCATGCCTTTTGCACTTTAATATGTTTCTGCTTTATGCTGTTTCACCAATTCTTTTTTCAGCTACGTCGTGTTCATCTGGAGCGTCGACTGGACTGGCACAACCTGGTCTCTCTCTCTCTATATATATATATATAAAGGTGTATAAGGTGTATCAAACCCAGCCATTGGGCCAGAGATCTGAAAGAGACAGAGGGGGTCATTCTGACCCTGGCGGTCTTTTCGCAAGACCGCCGAGTTACCGCCGCGGTGAAGACCGCCTGCCGCGGCGGTATGCCGCTGCGCGTATTCCGACCGCTGGCAGCGTTCCGCCGGAAAACCGCCAGCAGCCACACTGGCGGTCGGCGGGAAAGTGGAGACTGGTCAACCTCCACCGCCACGCCAGCAGAACACCGCCCACAGAATTACAACCCACATTTCTGTGTGGCGGTCTTCTGTTGGCGGTCTTCTGTTGGCGGTCACGTCCCTATGGCTCCCATCGCCTCCCGGAGGACCAACGCACAAGGTGAGTTGATCGTCCGTGAGGGGAGGGGGTGGGGGGGTGTTGTGTGATGTGTGCGTGCATGAGGGTGTGCATGTGAGTGTGTAGAGGGGGTGTGTGAGTGCGTGTATGCGGGCGGGGGGTGCTGCTGTGTCAATGGGTAATGTGTGCAGTTCGGCGGGTGCACATGTCTGCATGTATGTGTGCGGGTATGTGTCCCCGTCGTGTATGTGTGTGTGTAGGGGGTGTGTATATGTGCATGTTGGGGGTGTGTGCATGTCGGGGTGCGTGTATGTGCATGTCGGGGTGGGGGTTTGTAACATCTCTGAGGGTGGCAGGGGGGTGGAGGGTGTGGGGGGAGGACTAGTGGGGGGTGGGGGAGACCCCTATCAGTGCCAGGGAAGGAATTTCCTGGTCCCGATAGCGCCTACCGCCATGGTTCGCATGGCGGTTCCCGACCGCCAGAAACCGCGGCGGTAAGCAGGGTCATGATACCCTTGGCGGTCTTGGGTCGACCGCCGGGCTGGAGAGCGCAACCTCCAGCCCGGCGGTCATGACCGCCGTGGCGGTCGGAGTGGTGAAGTTGCGGTCGATCGCGGCGGTGACCGCCGCGGTCAGAATGCCATTTTTTTTACCGCCGGTCTGGTCGCGGTCCGACCGCCGCCTCTCCGCCGACCGCCAGGGTCAGAATGAGGGCCAGAGTCTGATACGAAAGGTGGGAGGAACTAGTAATACTTTGGCAGAGACCAAGAGTCTACTTTAAATGCTGGCTATGTCATCTTTCCCACCCACAGGTACAACTCTCTTGAGGTTCAGGTGGGACCTGTATGTAAACACATGGGTTCTCAAGACAGCAGAGACCTGTGAAAACCTTCCAAAAAGCCAGCCACTATTTTGAAGAAAAACCAATGTGTAATCCAATAAACTGCACCATTCACTCAACCATACATCTTACCTGATCTAACACTTGACCACAACAATACACGAATGATTATTGGTAGGTGGAGGTACATGAAAACCCAGCGAGATTTTATGGAGTTCTGCCCCTTCCTACTGGTGAAAAGACCAAATTCAAACCCATTGCAAACATTCCAATTCCACGCATCCAAAATGTGAATTTAGTTAGGGTTTGCAGCAGAATGATGGTAGCAAATCGGCCATTCTGGATCTCAACATAATGTAAAGCAGAATGTCGAGATTATGGGTTGGGTTTGCAGATCACAATCAAATATTTTTATTACAACTTAAAACTTAAAATGCAGCAGTTAAATTGAAATGTGCAAGGCAAACGCGTCTATAACGATAAAAGACAATAATTTCATATGCTGGTCAAAAGCGTTTGAACCAATACATACACATCAAAACATGCATTGCCTCAGATATAGGCCTGGGAAAACTAAACGGTTCGGATAATCAATTACGTCTCCTTCGCTGCCAGCGTTTGACTTGAATCCTGATCTGAAAGAACATAACACTTCTTATATGAACACAGCAACCATTCACACACTCCAGTTGCAGAAACAATGTTTTACTAGCACTGAGTGTTTTTCCTTAACTGTTTGCATACTACATTTTACATCTATGTACTGTGAGTCGCATCAATAAATTGTCGCCCAAAATAAAACAAACCAATGACGTCGCAATGCATACAGGCACACAAGGTGAAGCTACAACATCTGACGACATACTGACTTTCCCAGCCTGAAAAGTTTGAAGGAAGCAGACTGCTGGAAATATCATCATCTGACATTCCTGTAATGAAAGCCAGTGATGCATAAAGGCATGGGATAACAGTTGGAAGGTGAACGCGAGAGATGAGGGTGATGAATATTGATGCCTGAATAAACAAATTTATGCCATCTAGAAGAGGTGCACAAGCTCAGATCACTATTTTTAGTCTTCTGGTTGCTGTGGATAAGGCTGTATTTTCAACAAATAAGTTTGTAACCAGAATCTTGTCTCTGTTACTTACATACATCTGAAAGCCTCACCTGTCGGCAGCACCACAGCCTGTTCACCGGTTACCTCCTCTGTCGGTTTTGCACTCAGGACCTTCATAAAAAGTTCCTGCTCTGTTCTGAGGTGAAGCAGAATGATGAGATGTCAAACTACATCTGCCAGCATCCCTTGCACCTCAGGGGAAATCTGCTAGAGGGAGTTTTGCTGCATTGCGCTCACCTCTCATCGTCAAACTGTTGTAGCTGTTAGAAATGGGGTTTCTGGTTGGCTAGCCCTCCAGGGCTTCCTTCATTGCCACCAGCGTCCTCGCTGGGAGTCGGCTTCCTCCTTTTCCACAGCTCAGCTACAGCAGCCCCCGGCTCTGGAAATGGATGCCTGCTTGTGCCCTTGGGGCACTCCTCAGTATGCTGCACCCCAGGGGCACCACCAGGAGCATACCTGCTCCCGCCTTTGACTTTCCCATGACCCAGGGGCTCCAAATACTTTGCGCTTCAGACGCGCTCTGCAAAGACGAGCTGCCCTGGTCGCGGCTGGGTTTCCTCTGGTGGCAGTTATGGGAAAAGCACTCTAGAGGCGCTTAGTGACTAAAAGAAAGAGCACTCTCAGGGCACTGGGTTCAAAGAAAGAGTGTTCTTAAGGAGCTAGATTCACAGAGCAAAAAAACACTCTCTCAGGTGCCTTTGCTCCAGCACAGGAGCTCCAGAACACAGCGCTGTCCTTGCACAAGAAGCCAATGGTTGTAGAGAGCAGGGGCCACATCACCCACCCTCTGTGGACACAAGTGAAGCACAGGGCGGCAGGGCCCAACAACAGGCCAGCACAAGGAGGATGCAGTCAGTGGCAGTTCCTCTTAGTGACCCAGCAGGTCAGCACAGCAGCAGCAGTCCAAGGCGGTTCCTGGTGAGTCCCTCCAGCAGCATTCTGTGTCCATTATGTCAAGAATGTTTCTTGAGTGTTTTACATGGGGAAAATCACCTGTACTTATACTCAGTTTTGCATACACTTACAAAGGTGGGTGGGGTCCAACCAGATACAACTGGCTCTAGGAGTGTCTCCTCTCTCCTCCAGATAAGGCTCTAGACATCAGTTAGGGATAAACAAGCCCTTTGTGAGAGGCCAGAGCACAGCCTTTACAAATGCAGGTGTGCCCCCCCACTCCCATTCTCTAGGCCCAGGAAGACCATTCAATCTGCAGATGCACCTCTGTGACACCGCCACCCTCCCTATGTACTTGCTGTCTGAAAAGTATGCACAAAGCCCAGCTGTCACTCTGCCGCAGACGTGGATTGGAGTCAAGCTGCAAAACACCAGAGTCATAGACACAGAGAAATGCTCACTTTCCAGAAGTGGCATTTCTATAATGGTAATAAACATCCACCTACACCAGTAAGCAGCATTTCTCACTACCATTGCAACCATACCAAACATTCATACGCTACCCCTCATAAATCAGACAATACCCTCTAAACATAAGGCAGGGTATTTCCAATGCAATCCTATGAGCAGGGCAGAGCTGACAGCACAGAGAAACCAAGTAGTCTGTTTGTCATTACCAGGACAGACTCCACAACCAGGCACATGTCCTGCCTTCTACATACATAACACCCTGCTTATAGGGCTAGCTAATGCCTACCTTAGGGGTGACTTACATGCAGTAAAAGGGGAGTTTTGACCTTGGCAATTAAATTTAGATGCCAGGTCCCTGTTGCAGCAAACTGCGCATGCAGGCCCTGCACTAGCAGGCCTGAGGCAGGTTTGAAAGGCTACTTCTGTGGGTGGCTCAAGCAGCGTTGCAGGCCCACTAGTAGCATTTAATTTACGGGCCCTAGGTATAGGGATACCACTGTACAAGGGGCTTACAGGTAAATTCAATGTGAATTTTAGGTGTAAGACAATCATACCAACCTAAGAAGGGAGAGCACCTGCACTTTAGCACTGATCAGCAGTGATAAAGTGCTCTGAGTCCTATAGCCAGCAGCAAGAGGTCAGAAACAAATAGGACAAAGGATGCAAAAGGTTAGGGGATGACCCTGCAAAAAGGGCCAGGCCCACCAATAGCTGATTGCTTTACGTAAAAGACGTGCAATCTTCTCACAAAAAACTGAATTAAGCTCAAACTAGCTAGTGAGATAGAGAGACCACAAAGCTGTCACCATGAAAACACATTTTAATGACCTGCATACCTGCAGCACACCAAGCCATTCTCATTTTAATTAATGCATGCAAAGAGTGGAGTCTCATACTCTTTGCTCCAAGTTTTTGAAATTAGTGCTAGTATTAATTCCGCCAGTGGAATGGAGCGGCAGAATTTGTTAGTAATTCCACATTACAAGAGTAACACAGAATTACTAAATTCTTCCAATTCTGCCAGCGAAATAAAAAATTCCGCCCACCCCTACTCCTAACCTGATGCCTTATGAACACAACAGGCTTCCAAAAACCTTGTATCAGCACCTTGATTCTGCCATCTGTGCGTCTACCCTGCCAGGTGGTGCCACCCCAGGCCTGAACCCTAGGAAGTGGGCTTAAGGTGCTCTTCCAGCCTTTGTGGCTCAAGAGGAACCAACACATCTCCTCTGCTGTGCAGCACAATGTCCCACAAAACATGACTCATCTCTACTGCTGTATAGAGTGGACCTGTTGCAGCCTTGTAGCTTTTACGATGGGATACATTCAACGCTCTGCAAACCAGGAACTAAGCTACTGTGTCCACTGGACCTAATTGGGTCCTCATAGCCGGCCCACACTCTATCACAGTCAGCCTCAACTTGTAACATTGTCCTGGTCTGGTGCAACCAGATGTCCATTGGTGCTTTGTGCTTTTTGGCATTGTTTTCACAATAATATTTAAAATTGTTTATCTCCAGTTCCTAATTAGATTTTTGTCATTTTGGTCATGTTTTATTTATTAAATGTATTTTATTTATTTATGAAAGTTATTTTTTTCTAACATGATGGAGCGTCCTTTTTTGTGGGTGTTTTCATCTTATTACTATTTGAAGTGTTGCACAAATACTTTACACATTTCTTTGAAGCTACCTGCTAAGTGCAGCACTACCAAAGAGTTGAGAACAGGTTACTTTAGGGTTAGTTTATGCCTCTCCCTGACAAGGACTGTGGTTGCTGCGTGACCAGGGCTCACAGCCCAGCCAACCAAGAATCCAATTTCTTACAAGCACAGAACTACATGTGTAGTCATGTGACATTAGACACAGAAAGGCACATTTGGTTTTAAGTAGAAGAATGCCAGCTCTCTAAAAGTGACATTTTCAGAATAATAATATAATATGTAACATTACCAGTAAAGAGGAGTTTAAATTGCAATTCATTTGAGTGTAAACAGAATTTCTCTATCTTCTCCCGATTTGAAGTTAGAACTTTTTTAAGAGCAATTAAGTAACACAATGTTAGTCTAGGGGGGCATTAGGCCTTAAAACAGAGAAAAATGATTGTTGGAGTCTTTCAATGTCAGAACATGTAACACTTAAGTACATATGTTCTAATTTGTTAATACCATGCACCTTGGCCTAATAACCTCTAGGGCCTCCTTAGGGGTCACTTATAAATATTAATTCACTACAGGCTCCAGTAGCAGTCCTGAGACATGGTTTAAAGGCCAAGTTAGTAAGTGACACAATGAGTTCTACTGCCCACTAGTACTATTTAATTGACAGGCCCATAATACAAGTAATATCATTTACTAAAGACGTACAAGTAAATTACAAGTATCGATCAGAGCTATGCCACGTTTTCCATGTTTTCATGGAAGAGTACAAGCACTTTAGCACTGATTACCAGGGAAAAGTGCACAGAGTTCTAAAAGCCAACAAAAGTGATTTACACAAAAGACAGCAGAGGAAAGCAAAGATTTGGGGTGGCCATGCTAAAAGAGCCAGGTCCAACAGTAACATTGGAGGCTGTGCAGTAGATGGACTGTACATAGGGCACTAGACGCGTACAATCGAAAAGTATTTCACTCTGTGGGGAAAATTCTTCTCCAGAATCCATAATATATATGTGTGTTCCTCATAAAGCCACACACCAGGAAAACACTGCAACATTTCCTTCGTGGGACACAACCTGCAAGGGATAAATACATTCCCAAAATGGTAAAATTTGTGATGTTCCTATACAATTGCATGTAAGATCTACCTTGAAGGCCCATAAAAGTACTCCAACCCTAAATTTGAAAATGTGTAACTTCTAGTATACTGACAGAATTGTCTAATTTTCACATTCCATTTGCAACTGTAAATTTCTGCCACATCTGAGTTCATTAATCAGGATTGGGATTTTGTCCACAAGTATACTTATATTTAGGTCTAACAATTGCACTTTTTGAAACAAGGACCTTTATGAATTAGGCCCAGGCCACTCATGTCTTACATTCAAGTAGAGAGCTGATCTAGACACCCTGCTTGTGAATAGTGAACTGATTGTTTCTCTGGAAAATATGGTTAAAGATAAGACCATGGGCTTGTATGGTCCACCTGTGGCTTACATCAAATGGTCCCCATCAATCGTTCAGTCAATCAATCAAAAGTATTTTATTCAGTTATTATATAACAACCATAAAAGAATGAAAACAGACTTGTAAAAAATGAAACAACAATATATCATATAATAATGAGTTGAATAAAACATGTTCAATCCCTCATAGAGTCCCTAGCATGCACCGTTGCCTTTAAAAAAATTACACAATAAAAAAACAATATCTTCTGAGAGCATTTTCAGGAATCATAATGCAGGACGAACCTGCCTAAAGCCTCGTTCTCTAAGAAGGTGCATAAGATAAACCTTCCTCAAGACCTCATAGAATTTGCAATAGAGGTGAAAAAAGCATGGCATCCTTTTGTTGCACTCACAAGGAGCCAATGAGAAGGGTTCATGCCACCCATGAGGGAATGCGAGCAACTGAGGCAACAGGTTCATCCTAAATCTAGTTAACAAATACTATGCATGGCTTGAGTTACTGAAGTGAGATAAGACTCGATGGATGGGTTAGTTTTCAACAGAATGAATTTTGCCCCAAAGTTTTCTGGAGGGTCTCCACCTCTCTTTCTATTGTTTTATGCAATAAAAAAAATCTGTTTGACCCAGCCCAGTAAGCCTTCAAAATTTTGCTTGGACAACTAAAGAGTTCCCCCCTCCCAAGCGCATGGAGTTCTTTACTGATGTATTTTAACCAGAGAATTAGCATTGCATGATCAAGTGTCCCCTTTAGTCCACAAGTCCATCCAAAATAAAAGGAGGAGAAGGGTACACCCCAATTCCTCGTGCACAATATAGGAAGGGGTGCTCTGAGGAGCACAAAGCATCTGCTGCAGACACTTATTTTCTGTGAACTGAAGGCAGCCGTGCTTTACATACCCCCAGATCTCACTCCCATAAGTGGCCTTGGAAAGAGTTTTGGCACCATGGACTTGCAACAAAGCACTAACCTGCTTCCTCCCCAACCTGGAGGCAAAGTTCCAGTCCTCCTCATTGGACACGGTGATCTCTAACACCTTTCCCAAGAGCAAGTCTGTCCATTGTAGGCTAGAATCAAATAATACACCTAAATGTGAAAATGCTTTGATTTATGTGGGAGCACACAACCCTATCTTGTAAGGCATAGTTTTCATGTTCCTGGTGCCCACATTCAGAACGTGTGACTTGCTAACATTAGTTCTGAGGTCTAGCTCATAAATGAAACCCACAGAGGCATTAATTAGAGCCTGCAAGCCCTTAGGTATTTTAGCCCTCAAAACAGAGTCTTCTATGTAAAGCAGAACCAGCAAGGGCTGGCCCTTTATAAGGGGACAATCAACGCTCTCATCCACTAGGGCCCGCTCATCTTTATTGATATACAATGTAAATAAAAAGGGGGCCAAAATTCACCCATCTCACCCCGCAGGGTTTTAAAATACTCCATGCATGAAGAGTCTGCAGTATACCTCAGCTTTGACATCAAGATCTCTTAAGCAATAGACAATATTAGGGACAGCCCCCATGCCCCAAAGAACTCTCCACAACTTATTATGATTTACTTGGTCAAAGGCTGAGGTTAGATCCTTGAAGGCTAACTGTATTGACCCCTTCCAAACACTGTATAAGTATTCAAAATTAAATAAAGATTTAGGCACTAATCTACAGTGGAACTGCCAGGTCTGAAACCATATTGGAGGTCAGGCAGAGCTTGTAAATCTTCTGCCCAGTACCAAAGAATGATCAAAAAGGAGTCCTGCAAGACCTTCACAATTGAATCAAGAAGGTAGATGGGTCTCTAACAAGAGGGACTGTCCCTACCCCTTTTCTTAAAAAATGGGATAATAACATCCCCCAACCAAGAGGATGGGGGTCTACCTTAACACCTGCGTTCAAGACATCTGTCAGAATAGGGGCCATGTACCCACATTGCTCCAGTATAAATCGGGAGGAACACCATCAGGGCCTGGTGCTTTGTTCACAGATAAACCCACTATACCCTTTGTCACTTCTTCCGGGGTAAATACAAGACAGCGATCTCCACCTGCTCCCCTGTTATATATTCCACTAAAGAGAGAAAACCACCTATCTGCCTCAGTGTGATGCACCAAATCAGGTGCATCAGCTTGCACAAAGAAAGATGATTTGACGACGTCATAAATTTGGCACTGTTCTGCAAACAGCCCCAGTCTAACAGGTCCTTCCAAGTTGCATCTCTAATCTCAGTCTTTTGCAGTTGTACCTCAGCCTTATGATTATGGAAATATAATGAGAGTAGAGAAGTGTCTTGTGGTGATGCCTTCAGTACTCTTAAGCTGTCTAAATGCATGCAAGTACCCTTTGTGAAACCATTGCCCTCTCCTGTGCCACTGGGTCTCCTGGTAAAAAGTTAGGGATTTACTAACTAAGCTAGCTATTCAGGAAAATGTATATAAGATATTTTGAAGCCCACCAGAACAAACAGCAAGCTCTTGTGAGCACTCTGCCTGACCAACAAGATTAAAGTCCTCACAAAAAACGTGTGACCAACATAATCATCTGCCTTGGCTGAGAGGTTTAAGATTTCCAAAGGGCACTGTTCCTTTTAATGTTGGCATCTTACTCCAGCTAAGGGTAACACAATTCTAGTTATGTTCGCTGTAAAGACTGCAGTCTAAAACAACGTTCTGAATCTGAGCAGAAATAGAAGTGAAACAAGGATAAGATTGCATAAAGAGAAACTCACCCTCCAAGGATTAGACAATTTTATCCAAACTAAAAACCAGATTGTACTTGTTTATAAGTAGGTTAAAGGTAGTCACCTTTGTGTTGTGTTCAAAGTACAGACATGTTGGGTAAACAAGAGCGGGGATTATAAGGCAGGAAACGAAGGTCCTCACACAAGTAACAATTAAAATCACCTCCAAACATAATTCCCACACCCTCCCTCTTAGTACCCCTTAAGAAGCACAAAAAGAATCCAAAAAATAAACATTGTTTAAATCTTGTGAAAGATTTTGGTGTAATAGAAGTTTAGCCATAATATAGCAGGTGCCCCCAATAAAAAAGAGTAATATGGGCTGCAAATTAGGGGATCGCGTGTTGAAGGCCTCAACTGAACTTTTAAATGCTAATGAGATAAAACACAATCAAACCACCCTTTGCACAGCCTCAACAAGATTCCCTAACTGGTACAAAGGAAGACCTAAACCCCTCCAGATGGCAACAATCCATGGCCCAGGTCTCCTGAAGACAAATCACTGTAAACCGTTTCACATATTCCACCCAATCCTAATCACCAAGCTTGGCCCAAAGACCAACAATATTCCAGCTAATAAGATTAAACATGCGATTGAACTGCTGGACATTTACCCCTTAACAATGGTCCCCTTCATTTTACTGAGTACTTGAGGTATGCCTTGAGGCACTGGACATTGGACATCCCGAAAATGAAATGATGGAAGCAGTCAAAGTAGTAGAGTTAAAGCCCTCTAAAAACCTGACAGACCCAACAGATTAATAAACTTATTGGCCACTGTCCATGCTGAATAGTGAAATAAAAATATTTAGTAAAGCAATGGCTACTAGTCTCCTCGAGGTAAAGTTGCAATGCCTGAACCTGGAATGTCTAGTCTGTGTCACATAGAAATAAGATCAACAGCTTGAGACAGCTGGTGAATGTATGACACATTCTGTCTTTAAGCAGAAAATAATATGAAATAGTGACCTTAGATGATGAAAAAGGCTTCTACTATTGTGGTGGTGAAGAAGGCTAAGTGCGATATTTACTTTGCTAACTGAGCCAGGCTGTTATGTTCCATCCCAAATGAGGATATTTTAACAGACAGGGAGATCTTTGACGGCTGGCTCTTAGAAAGGCAGCTGAGATAAGGAAGCACTTTAGTCCCTCCTTTTTTTAGATTTAGCTGTGGAGCTACTAGTGGCTACAATACATAGAGCCATTTTGGACTAGGTAATTAAAGAGATGACACATATTGGTTTCCTGTAAAAAGATGATACTTAATTGTTTTAATATATTGGGAGAATCAATGGTAATTATTATGACCATGCTTGAAAGATTTCAGGAGGTGTCTGACTTATGCCCCAATCCTCCTACAGCAGGTGTATTCCTACAAAGGGCGTTAGTTACAGTGTAGTCTGGCAATCTTTTAAACATTGGACTGGAAAGGCAATCGAGGGATTTCAAATATTTAGTATGGAGACATCTTACACTAATAAGAAAGTTATTTAGATGAATAAAGAATGAGTTATGGATTGGGTAAGCAATAAATGTCCTTTTGTTTCTCCCTATCAATGTCTATAAGAGGGACAACTGCTCTTTTTGAACTCTAAAATGACAATGCAAATTTACACCTTTACAGAAATATTATGTCAAATGGAAAAAAAAGTGTTTTTAACGAACAGGACTGTTGCTCAGGGTGGGGAAAGATGGAGTATACACCCTGAAGTTACCATATGAGAGAGACATTCTTGGGATGCCACATATTGGATTTCACTATTTGGCTGCACATTCCAGCACTTGATGCATTGGCTAGATGGTATTTCTTGTCAGGAGGAACAACTTACTATCCTGTTGTCATGGAGAGTTGGGATTATCTTGTTTCTTTGTGGTAGCCAAAGGTCTTGGCCCTGGAAGACCATATTGGATCACTACAAAAATTCTTAAGACGACTCACCCGTTCTGTGAGTAAACATCTCTGTTGGGTCTGTTTTTCAATTGTTGTCCTGATTAGAGATCCAGAAGAGGCAGGTTAGAGCAGGAGGAGTCGAAGCCTAGTAGAGAACATTATAATGTACAGTTATTCACTTTTAAGAGGCTTTCGCGGGAAGGCCTCCAAACATAAAACTTTAGGAATTACTATAGTAATCAGGAAGAGAATGATTGATTTTCTCAATATTGATAGCACTCGGCAATACACATGAGGCTTTGTAACTCCATATCAGAAATACATGAGATAAATGAGACGGCTGCGCTTTTGTCCAGCTCAAAATGATAATAGTGCTAACACACGTAAGGAAACAATTAATGTGAGATGCCAGCTTGCTAAATGAAAATACAGAAGATGTATACACCCTTGTTCATGATTAAGATGGAGCCTTACCCCCAGGACAGGTGCTTGGCATCCGATGCTGAGCATTCGTATGCTATGAAGATGTTCCTTAGTGGCACAGTTAAAAGAGTTAGAACGGGAACAGTGAAAAGACCACAACTGAAGAACAAATAAACCATATTGTGTGCACTGAACCAAAATTTACCAATGCAGGTGATGGGAGGCAATTATTTGCTAGTTTTGTAGAGCACAGAGGATTCGCATAAAATGAATAGCCTGATTCTGCATCAGGTTACGATTCAGGTTTTGCACTGTCAGAGCCACTAATGCACAAAGACAAATCACTAAAAACAAGCGCAGCTTAACACCAGGACCCCATTACAGAATTCTGCCCTGGCCTCAGCTTGAAGTCAAACTTTTTAGGTAGGTCTTGAAACACGAAGGGCCATATTTATACTTTTTGACGCAAAACTGCGCTAACGCAGTTTTGCGCCCAAAAAATTAGCGCCGGCTAACGCCATTCTGAAGCGCCATGCGGGCGCCGTATTTATTCAATGACGTTAGCCGGCGTTAGCAACCGGCGCTGTCTGGTGTGTGTTAAAAAAAACGACGTACACCAGGCAGCGCCGGCGTAGGGGGAAAATGGCGTATGGGCGTCCACAAATGGTGCAAGTCAGGCTGAGGCAAAAAAATCGCCACAACCCGATTTGCGCCATTTCTTTACGACGCCCATCCCCCATTGAAATGACTCCTGTCTTAGCAAAGACAGGAGTCATGCCCCCTTGCCCAATGGCCATGCCCAGGGGACTTCTGTCCCCTGGGCATGGTCATTGGGCATAGTGGCATGTAGGGGGGCACAAATCAGGCCCTCCTATGCCACCAAAAAAAATAAATAAAAATACTTACCTGGACTTACCTTAATGTCCCTGGGGTGGGTCCCTCCATCCTTGGGTGTCCTCCTGGGGTGGGCAAGGGTGGCAGGGGGTGTCCCTGGGGGCAGGGGAGGGCACCTCTGGGCTCATTCTGAGCCCACAGGTCCCTTAACGCCTGCCCTGACCCAGGCGCTAAAATCCGGCGCTAATGCGGGTTTTTTAGACCCGCCCACTCCGGGCGTCATTTTTGCCCGGGAGTATAAATACGACGCATATGCATCGGAGTCATTTTTTAAGACGGGAACGCCTACCTTGCATATCATTAACGCAAGGAAGGTGGTCACGCCAAAAAATTACGCTAACTCCATGAACTTTGGCGCTAGACGCGTCTAACGCCAAAGTATAAATATGGAGTTAGTTTTGCGTCGAATTTGCGTCGAAAAAAACAACGCAAATTCGGCGCAAACGGAGTATAAATATGCCCCGAAATTTGGCAGTGAAAGCAGAAATACATAGAGAGTTGAGCAGAGTTTAACTTTAGTTCTCAGTCTCAAATCAAGCGTAAATGACAGCACCAGTGCAACACACAGCACGTTAAGAAATATGCAAACAAATACAGCATGCAAAAGGACAAAAACACACACTTTAAGACAAAACAGAGGAAAATATCGCAGCAAAATAAACATCGCTTCCTCATGTAGTCACGGACCCGTATTTGAAAAACTACATAGCTGCACACAATTGCACGTCAAAATGATGCTCCAGCTATTACCTCGCAAAATCTCTACAATGAGCACTCCTCGAGCCTTATGCAAAGCTGTAAACATTCGGCATACTTGCATAAATGCACCCTTGTCCCGGCTGAATATTATATTCCTCAGAACACCATACTGGTCTCTTCTGCGTTCTTTATATATCTTTTGTATAGTTTTGAGAGAGCGTAGTTTAAATATCGTATATTATAGACGTGAAATGTTTACATTAACAAAGCAATATTAATAATTAATAATTAAAATGTATTAATAAACGTAAAGATTTACTCATTTATGAACACTAATGTTGAATAATTAATAATCTTTCAAATATACACATTATTACGATCATAAATATATGCATTAGAATTTGTATGTCTTAAGTTAGCATGAGTCGCAAACTAGCTGTGTAACTCTCATAAAGCGTATTTTTCTGCTTCTTCTGTGTGCGGACTTTGACCATGACCCAGCTATTGTTCTTTTTGTATTAGTTCGTAACATGAAGGAATCTTCTCATCCGCATGCTAGCAGCTTTTAGTATAAAGTTATGCGCTTCGAAACATTAATGGACACTCTCAAGGACAATGAGACGAGGGGAAGAGAACTTCTGACCTGAGACGTGTGCCAAGATGGTGAAGTAACCCCGGACGTACCACCTATGAAAATGCTGATTATGAAGACCAATTGAAAGACAAAATAATATCAAGAAATGACACATGCATTACTTAATGTATAATTTGATTGGTTACCAATGATGGGGTGTAGTTATTAACCAATAGAATTTTGGGGGAATGGATTACGAAAAGGGGATAAAAACTCATGACACAAGAGACAAGACACATGAGGTAGGGAATGATACCGATTGCATCCAGAAACTCTGTCACTCTATTTGGTGATTTGAGACTTAGACAAAATTATCCTAGCCCATAGACTGCCCTATTACACTTTCCTCCTTATGAGGAGAGTGTCCCTTGCTTCTAATTTAGATAGATTGACGGTGAACTATCTGATGTCCTGAAGACGAAGACTGATCCTGTAAGCTGACCTAACTCGAGGAGGGTAATTATTAATGCTAACAAAATCTATATGCCTTTCTTTCTAGGTACCAACTGCTGTATGTTTAATTAGGTATCTTAGTTAGATGTTTTCCAAATTGATGTTCTAAATTGTTTTGCATGAAGCCCAACATGCTAATGCTAATTTGAGGTTAGATGAGGTATTCATTTGACGGACGGTGTTTTAGTCCATGTGCCATGGTCCAGGGGAGATATTTTGTCCTTTACAAATGATTACCCGAGGTTGAGAGAAAAAACGATCGAGTGGTATCAGCAGACAGACAGATTTGTGAAGCTTGCAAAATGTCTTTGGGAGGACTTAAATACCTTGTTTGAGATTATTGTTCCACCGGATTTGTGGCTTGAGTGCAAAAGAGGGGTATATTGGCCCACAAAGGAACCGGCAAGGGATAAGGTGACGGGAGCACCTTCTGAGGAGGTGATGAAATATTATCATAAAGTCATTGAGTTTTTGAAACAAAAGGTGTCACCGAAGGTGACCGATTGGCAGAAAATCGACCGGACTTCGCAAGAAGTTAAGGAGTCAATACATGCCTATTATGAGAGATTGTTAAAAGCATTTAAACATTACAGTGGTACTGAAACGATCGAGCCGAAAGACATGAATCATCTTGTGTTCAGATTTGTTGAAGGGCTGAGATCAGAGGTTGGTCAGATGATTAAGAACCATTTGATTTGTTGGCAAGTTAAACCGATTGATGAGGTGTTGCAGTATGCGAAATACTGTAGTGACAAAATTGAGTTAAAACAGAAAAAGCTGAAAGAAAAGGTGATGGTGATGCAGATAAGAGCTGCACAAGCTGGAATTCAGGGAAATGGTGTTCAACAGATGATGCACCAGCAACTGCAAATGAACGGTGGGTTTCAGGTACAGCCGAGAGGTAGAGGTCGAGGTTTTGTGAATCGTAGTTTGGACATGAATAATGTTGTCGTTCAAAACGATGGGCAAGTAGTGAAGAAGATGTCACCATGCCATGCGTGCGGGGGCATGGGACATTGGAAGCGGGAATGTCCAAATATGGTGCATGATGGTACAGTTCAGCAGAGTATGGGTGTCGGTGCACAGCAGAATCCACGAGGTCCAAGGATGAGACAACAGAATCAGAACTATCAGAATAATTTGGTGCAAATGTCAGGTGTGCAACCCATGCAGCAAATGCAAATGCCACGTTTCCAAAATGTGCCAGTACAACCAATGCAACAGCAGATTCCTATGGTGCCTAGACAGCAAATGCAGTTACCCCTAGCCCCGATGGGTCAGCAACAGGTGATGCTTCCTCAGCAGGTCACAGGTCAAGTGACGAGTCAAAACAATACTGTACAATTCCCATTACGAGGTGAAAAAGAGATGAATGACGAATGGTCAGATGACAGTTCAGACAGCGAAGAGTGCAGGCTTGCAGCCTCATTAGAAGTAGATCAGAGAGGCCCATATGTAGAGGGAAAAGTAATGGGCTATAAAGTTTCATTTTTGGTCGACACCGGAGCTACACGCTCTACAGTCCGTAGCGTGGAAGTACCAAGGTTACCCTTATCGGGACGCACCATACGAGTTGTTGGTGTGGCTAATCAGTACTTGACAAATCCAATTACTGACCCGGTACAGGTTGAAATTGGAAACTTCCAAGGCCTGCATTGGTTTGTCATATGCGACTCAAGTCCAGTATCCCTACTGGGAAGGGACTTATTATGTAAAACTAAATGTTCAATTACCTGTTCCAATGATGGAATAGAAGTTCAAACAAACAGTGATGATAAAGGGGATGAGGGCCAGCTCATAGAAGGAGAGGAGACGAGCGAAGATTACCCTCTAATTACTTTATTCCCAGTGTTCACTCTAATCGACTTACCTGCTGACCTACAAGGGTCCGTAACAGAAAGAGTGTGGGACTTGACAGGAAAGGAAGTTGGACTAATTTAAGGAGTTAAGCCAGTCAAGGTGCAGATAAGACCAAATGCAGTATTCCCACAAGTACCACAATATCACATGACTCAAGACGTACTCATTGAAGTGACACAGATAATTGCAGATTTTCTCAGGCAAGGAGTTTTGAAAGAAGTTTTGAGCAGTCCGTGTAACTCACCTATTATGGGTTTGAAAAAGCCCTGTGGGAAAGTTCAAATTGTGCAAGATTTGAGAAAAATAAACGAAATTGTGATAAAATGTTGCACTGTGGTACCTAATCCAGCGGTAATAATGTTCCAAGTTCCTTGCGATGCTGAATGGTTTACCGTAGTAGACCTATCACAGGCATTTTTCTCAATACCGCTGCATGAGGATAGCCAATTTTTGTTCAGTTTCAAATTCCTGGATAAGGTGTACAATTGGTGCAGAATCCCTCAAGGGTTTTCTGAGTCACCATCCATCTTTAATCAGATATTAAAGAAGGATTTGGAACCTCTTGTACTGCCTTTTAGTTCAACTCTTGTGCAGTACATTGATGATTTGTTGATTGCATCCAGAACCAGAGACAGTTGCAAATATGATACCATTGCATTGTTGAACCATTTGGGAAAGAACGGGCATAAGGTGTCACCTAAGAAACTGCAATACTGTCAAAAAGAAGTAAAATATTAGGGACATCTAATTGAGAAAGGATCCCGAAGGATATCAAAAGAGAGAATATCAGCTGTCATACAAATGAATCCCCCAACAACAAAAAGAGATGTCAGAATGTTTTTGGGAATGGTGGGTTATTGCCGCCAATGGATACCCAATTTCTCAATCATTGCAAAGCCCCTAATAAAATTGACAGGAAATGATGTCAAAGATGAACCATATACAATCACTTTGACAAAAGAAGAACTTGAGTCATTCTTAGAGCTGAAGGAATGCATGTGCAGGGCCCCAGCATTAGGAATGCCTGATTATGAGAAACCTTTTCTGTTGTTTTGTCATCAACGTGATGCTTGTTCTTTGTCTGTTTTAACACAGGTCCACAGAGATGCAAATCGCCCTGTAGCATATTTTTCAGCTACTTTGGACCCTGTTGCAGCAGCTCTACCGGGTTGTTTGCGAGTAGTTGCAGCAGTTGGTCAAAGCCTTTCCCAATGTGAGGGCATAGTCATGGGATACCCTTTGACAGTTTTGGTTCCACATTCTGTTGAAATTTTGTTGACAAGAACAAAAACACAACACATGACAAATGCACGACTTACCAAATATGAGACGATTATTTTGGGATCACCAAATGTTACACTGAAAAGATGCACAGTACTGAACCCGGCAACTCTACTTCCCAACGAAAATACAGAAATCAAAGAGGGGGAAGAATTTGAGCATGATTGTCTTGAGGTGACTGACCTCTGTACCAAACCTCGCCCAGACATACAGGACACCCAATTAAAAGAAAACGATTGCATTATGTTCGTGGATGGGTCCTGTTTAAGAGATTCAACAGGGACATTGAGAGCTGGCTATGCAGTATGTACAATGTCTGGCATAGTTGAGGCCTCTTGGCTTGAAAAGGTATTTTCAGCACAAGTGGCAGAGTTAATAGCTCTTACAAAGGCCTGCCATGCTGCTGTGAATTTGAAAGTTACGATCTATACTGACAGCAGATACAGATTTGGAATTGTACATGATTTTGGTCAGATCTGGTCACAAAGGGGTTTTATGACCTCCTCCGGATCACCTGTGAAAAATGGAGAACAAATAAGAGATTTGTTACATGCAGTTCAGTTACCTCTTGAAATCGCCGTGGTAAAGTGCAGTGCTCACACCAGATCACAAGACTTTGTGTCAATGGGGAATGATTATGCAGATCAAGTAGCAAGATTTTGTGCATTAAATTGTATATCATTCAAAGAGCAGTGGGAATTGCTACCTCAGCCTGAAAATGACACAACTTTGAATCTAGCATTACAAGTGGTTGATACCTTAGATGAGTTAAAGACACTACAAAGCCGTGCTAACAAAGAAGAAAAACGTTCCTGGCAGAAAATGCAATGTACACAAAGAGCAGATGATGTATGGGTCTCAGATGATGGAAAGTTGGTTTTACCTAATAGTCTTCTGTCACAATTTGCCCGAATATATCATGGGCAAGCACATTTAGGAAGAGACGCCATGATCAGATCTTTTAAAGTTGATTGGTTTAATCCAAAATTCAGACATGCCGCAGAAATTACTTGTCACAGATGCATCATCTGTCAACAGATGAATGCTGGAAAAGGAACAGTGGTAAATCTGAGCCACATTGGAAGAGCTGGAGGTCCATTTAATAGAATACAAATGGATTTCATTGAAATGCCTGTTTTTGGAGGATTGAAGTACGTGTTGGTGATTGTGTGTGTTTTCACTCATTGGATTGAGGCATACCCTACACGTAGGAACGACAGTCTCACAGTTGCAAAACTATTACTGAGGGAATTAATACCACGATTCGGGTTCCCGGTTTCTATAGAATCAGATAGGGGAAGACACTTCGACAATGAGGTGATCAAGCTTCTGTGTGCAGCACTCAACATCGAGCAGAAGTTACACTGTAGCTATCGCCCTGAAGCATCAGGACTAGTTGAACAGATGAATGCTACCTTAAAATCAAGAATAGCGAAAATGTGTGCAGCAACAAACATGAAGTGGCCAGATGCATTACCGCTAGTATTGATGTCCATGAGAAACACACCAGAAAAGAAAACAGGATTGTCCCCCCATGAAATCCTCATGGGTAGAGCAATGAGGTTACCAGCGGTACCTGCAAATGCACTAGTGAATATTACAGATGATATGGTGTTGGATTACTGCAAAAGATTAGCTGACGTGATACGCTCTTTCTCTCACCAGGTGGAAGCTTACACGTTACCACCAATCGGAGAACCAGGACACTCTCTGCAAGCTGGAGATTGGGTGGTTGTCAAGAAGCACGTAAGAAAATCGTGTCTTAAGCCACGTTGGAAAGGGCCATATCAAGTGATATTGACGACCACTACTGCTGTGAAGTGTGCCGGGGTTCCCAACTGGATACATGCCAGCCACACAAAGAAGGTAACGTGTCCTGTTGAAGAGGAACTTGAAAATTCCGGTACATCAACTTCGAGAGGAGAAGTCTCAGACTCAGAGATCAGTCAAGAAAGATCTGAGACTACAGGAGAGCCCGCTGAGAACAGCCGTGTCCCCACACTATCAGAGAGTTCGAGAGAGGTGACGGAGTGCCAATCTCAGTGGAGGCAGCAGGAGAACAAAGACAAGGAGAGGTTCTCCCAGAAGCAGACGAATACAATTCAGAACCTGAATACAGTATTGAACAAGAAGGAGAGAGAGACAGGGAAGTGGTAAATTCAAACCAGAACGAGTCAGACTCATCTGATCAAATTCCAAGCCTATCGAGAGAGGACACCATATCACAAGAGGAGGGTGCTGTCCAGCGTCCTGAAGGAAATCACCAAAACAAGACACATAGAGGTGATACATGGCCAGAAAAGTCGCCTTTTAGAATAAGAAAATTAACAAACGAGACAATAATAGAAGAGAGTGATACCTCACAAGCAGATGATCTGAGTGAAGGAGAACAGCAGGGTGAACGAAGATTAAAAAGAAAGCGAATAGCAAATCGAAGGTACACAGGTCCTGAATGGGCATATGCTACAACCTCTGAATGGCAACAAGAATTCTTAGCATTCTGTTTTGATCGAGAAGTACCTGGCCAATACTACGGTACCTGAAGAAAGACCACAACAGGAAACCTCGGAAAAAAAAAATATATATTAAAAGGAAAGAGACTTTATAAACCTACCGGAAAGAGACAATTAAACCTGGATTTGACATCAAGAAACCTGATTATGACAAGCTGCTAACCTGAGCTAACAAAAAGGGTCCTGGAGTGAGAGAAGACGCTGTAAATACGCAGAAAGAGTTTGCCATCTTAAGTTGATTGTTGATCTGCTATTCTGATTCTATACAAACATGGCTTATAGCAACAAAGGAAGTAAAGTGTGTGGTTGGTTAGGACTTATGATAGGTGTTGTATGTGCAATAATGATCATGGGAGTGATTGTGGGAATGCCGTGGAGAGAGAGTGAAACTATTAATGCAACTTCAAAACCTGAGACTACCACTGCAACTAATAAATTATCACCGTGGGAGAAATTTGAGCAGGATGCTAGACATCTACATGAGGGAACTAATACAAAAGGGGAACTTTCTACTAATGTCTTCTATCGCTTATTAAATGAGTATGTGGAAACTATGGATACGAAAGATTGTTATGTGTGTACTAAAATTCCTTCATCTGTGCAGGAGGGGGTTACCTATCATAGCCTCCCTCTTACTTATGGGATTAGCTGCAGTTTGCTACTAACAAGATTTTATAATCAAGAGCATGTACAATACTTTTATTCAAATCTGGATGTTGTGTTTTCCTTTGTGCCTGTAATTGAATTCTTAAATAAGCTAGCTAAAGAGCATGATATAAAATTAGTTAGAGGATTCTTTGAGCCAACACTAACATTTGGAACTGCTTATGCACACCGCAACAATTTAACCTGCTTACTGTCTCCTGTGGAGAAAAGCTTTTTAGATCACACAGATGATAGACGCAAAGCATTAAAAGAGAAGTTAGAAAAAGGCTTAGAAAAACGTACTTATGCAAATGATTATGCTTACACAGCGATTAAAACACAAGGCAAGTTAGCTATAGATGCATTACACGTAGGTAGGCTATGTATATACAGACCAAAATCTGATCAAGACAATTTGTTTGTGGGTACGAGTGAATGTAGGCATGTGTTTTTGTAAATGGACCTTCATGTTAAATGGACAAGACCCAGCGATTCCTGGAATCTATTACATCTGTGGGTTAAATGCATATTATCGTCTCCCAAGGGGATGGTATGGGACATGTTATTTGGGAATAGTCTTGCCAAAGATATACCAGATTGATGACTTAAAACAAATACCTAAATCTTCTGAAATACAACATTCTAGGCAAAAACGAGAATCAGTGGCTGCTGTCATTGGTGACATATTTGGAGCAATAATCCCTTCAGTGGGGGTTATCTTAAATTCTATGAAAATTCAAAAGTTGTCTACTATTGTGGATAACATGCTGACAAATTTTACAGGAGCAATATTATTAATGGATACTGAACTTGCTGCAGAAAGAGCTATGACTCTTCAAAATCGGCTTGCTTTAGACATTCTTTTAGCAAAGAATGGGGGTGTGTGCAAAATGCTTAATGAACGACACTGCTGCTCATATATACCCGATAATAGTAAGAAAATTAGGAACATGCTTACTAACCTGACTAGAGATAGTACAGATTTGAAGGATCTGAAAGAACCTGGAGTCTGGGAAAAATTTGGAAAAGGAATTGCCCGGGTAGGAAACTGGTTTACCAACATTTGGAATGGAGTTCTTGCTAAAATCATGCTGGGCCTACTAATTGTTTTGATCTGTCTATTAGGATTATGGGGAGCATGCAAAATTAATGACAAAATTAAAAGAAACCTGTCAAAAAGAGCCAGACGGAATGAAGAAAGCTAAAGAGAGAAAATGTTCAATGAAATATGGGAAAGTTCACACAAAGGGCAAGATTTTGAAATGCGCATTATGCGCAAGGTGAAAAATTGAAGATCCAGAATTGTGTGATGACGTTCGTCATCAGAGGAGGGACTGAGAGAGCGTAGTTTAAATATCGTATATTATAGACGTGAAATGTTTACATTAACAAAGCAATATTAATAATTAATAATTAAAATGGATTAATAAATGTAAAGATTTACTCATTTATGAACACTAATGTTGAATAATTAATAATCTTTCAAATATACACATTATTACGATCATAAATATATGCATTAGAATTTGTATGTCTTAAGTTAGCATGAGTCGCAAACTAGCTGTGTAACTCTCATAAAGCGTATTTTTCTGCTTCTTCTGTGTGCGGACTTTGTATTAGTTCGTAACATGAAGGAATCTTCTCATCCGCATGCTAGCAGCTTTTAGTATAAAGTTATGCGCTTCGAAACATTAATGGACACTCTCAAGGACAATGAGACGAGGGGAAGAGAACTTCTTACCTGTGACGTGTGCCAAGATGGTGAAGTAACCCCGGACATACCACCTACGAAAATGCTGATTATGAAGACCAATTGAAAGACAAAATAATATCAAGAAATGACACATGCATTACTTAATGTATAATTTGATTGGTTACCAATGATGGGGTGTAGTTATTAACCAATAGAATTTTGGGGGAATGGATTACGAAAAGGGGATAAAAACTCATGACACAAGAGACAAGACACATGAGGTAGGGAATGATACCGATTGCATCCAGAAACTCTGTCACTCTATTTGGTGATTTGAGACTTAGACAAAATTATCCTAGCCCATAGACTGCCCTATTACACTTTCCTCCTTATGAGGAGAGTGTCCCTTGCTTCTAATTTAGATAGATTGACGGTGAACTATCTGATGTCCTGAAGACGAAGACTGATCCTGTAAGCTGACCTAACTCGAGGAGGGTAATTATTAATGCTAACAAAATCTATATGCCTTTCTTTCTAGGTACCAACTGCTGTATGTTTAATTAGGTATCTTAGTTAGATGTTTTCCAAATTGATGTTCTAAATAGTTTTGCATGAAGCCCAACATGCTAATGCTAATTTGAGGTTAGATGAGGTATTCATTTGACGGACGGAACTGACGTGACTGACATGTAGCTATGCTGAACTGATATTCTATTGTTTATCATGCTATGGTCTATTCTCTGCTAACGCATCTATCCTATGATTCTGATCATCGCATTGTTGAAAGTTCATCATAATTGCCACTTTGTGATTATGCTTTTATGCTTCTTGGTTTTGAGATTAATACGTTCATTATTATTAGATTGTAATCAATAGGGAATAAATTCACAAATCTTCCGTCAAGGTGTGGTTATTTGAGTCTAAGAACATCTGAATGCGCCGAAGATTTATTAATGGTTATGGTGAAATATATTTGATGTTTGGTAATCTCGTCTTACGGAGACTCACCACTGGGTCCAAAGGTTCATCGACCTAAAACGAGTCCTGATGTGTATAAATTGACATAGACGGGCGCGTTAACAGTTCCATCATACATAGGTTTGTTAATTTGTGCCTGACATTCGGCCCTGCAGAAAAACACTGGGAATTAACTAATTATAAACATGTTTGTCGCTTTAATATATATTGAAACATACACAAGTAATGAGGCGCGTGCTCCTACAAACCATTCCACGATTCTTCTATTTCACTCCGAACATAAAAACTCTGGCTTTATGCTGTACTCAAATAGATGAAAAACAGCAACTGCTCTCACTATTGAAAGATCCCCTGGGGCGTATCTTCAGGGGGGTGTTTGGGATATCACGCCCCCTTAATAAATGTATTTTCTGATAAATAGTTGTGTTAATGTGCTTTCAGTAGGGTATGACGCGGTGTCTGTTGGATTTCACCACGAATTGTTACATATACACAGACCAAATCACGCACACACACTCTTCCTTTCTGTTATGAAAGTCTTCCAAAATGTTGACTATATTTTAAAATATACTTTTCTCTTACATAAACCCTTACAAATCTACATTCCTCTCCCTTTCCACTTTCCCGTAGGCCACTCTCAGGTGCTCTGCTTGTCCTACAATGTATTCTAACATTATATACTGCATTGATTGTTGGAAAATCTGAAGCTCTTACTGACTACCCCAGCAGCTACTTGTCTGTTGGAAAACCTTTTATAGTTGGAATATATCTGTATTTTTTGCCACTTACGTGTACGCCTCATGACGCATCTCATTTTATTGTGGACATCTGCATTTTTCCAACAAGTAAACCCTATTTTTAGTTTTGCAATTCCACTCCTTGTCAGGCCAGACCACTGTTTACGATATGTGTGGCCTTGACCATAACGCCATGTATATTGAAAAATCTCCACACATATTGAATAAATGAACTTTATCTGATTGTGTGGGTGTCTTCAGTAGTGTTAGCACGTCAGACCTTAATAAGTAAACTTACAAGGGGACGCGAATAGATCTATGAATCTTTTGAGTCACAATTAAGATGTTCCCACCATAACTCCGGTACATGTAAATCAATGATCAATAACCAATACACAATATCATCAATCAGCAATAATCAATAACATCAATATTCAATAGAGTCAATAATTGTCACACACCATGACCTTTCAGTCATGAATACCCACACCTTTAGTAAAAGTTAGAATATTTATTTCCCTATATTAACAATGCTAAAGTCAGGTAGATTAAGTTCAAAATCAAATGAAACACATACAGAAACAATTCTGGCTGTCCAAAGCGGTGGAATAAACGTAATCTAATCAAAACTTGAACTACAACACATTCTAAGGTTATGATGCAAATTAATAACGAAGTCAACTGTGTCAGAGTGATTACATATATTTGAGTTCAGCAGAGAAATTCATCAAGCATTAGTCCCGATCAGCAGAATTTCCCTAGTGAGGATCCTTGACTAACACCAGATTAGCAGCAGCATGTTGGGCTTCATACAAAACATTTTAGTAACACGACTTTGGAAAAACATCTAACTATTGCTCTATCAAACAGTGCAGTTGGTACCTAGAAAGAAAAAGCAAATAGACATAATAATCAACAGTCTAATTCATAATACCTATCCTCAATGTGGATCAGCAAGTAGAGTCAGTCTTCATACTCAGGACATCAGTCGATCAGCAAGGCATTAGGATTCAGCATCAAAGTTCAAAAAACGCAGTCTTTAAGCAATAAAGTTAAGCACATCTCTTGTCAAGACGCACAAGAAATATTGACCTTTTGGCCAGAAATAGGCAATGACGGTGTGGCAAATGCTGGTTCCTTCTCAGTGCAGTCTTGTTAAATCAAAACCAGTAAAGCTATTTCCCAAATCCCTATTGGTAAAAGGATTGCATGTTCACACTTTGTCCAATAAAACTAAAACTCCTGAATTCTACTATTACTTTGTTCACCTGTTGTTGATTGGTTGTCCTGCAATGTCCTCATCATCCGGCTCATCAGGTAACAAAATTGTTGCAGCTTCTACTCCAGTCAGTGTCTTCATTGTTCTCTTCCTGAGAAAGACAGTCTCACACACATTGCACACAAAATGTTACATAAGCAAGAACAACATTTTCTAGCAGTCGGTTCTCATGAGAAAACTTCTCAGCTATGAACACATTTAAACAATACAATGGAAAATCGCAGTTTAACTGTCTAGGACAGCCATTTATTAAATGGTAAAAAAATACAGCTGTGACATGCGGCCTGGCAAGTAGGCCAAGACCTTCGATAAGTTAAGGCCTACATTTAATAAAGCTAAGACATAATGCACAATCCTTAATATGACATATTACTACATTAGTCAAACATATATTTAACATTTCACAGTATTAGAATGTTAATAAGTACACTTTGTGAACATTGGCAGCCACTCATTGTCATCACATTTTCAAATGCGCACATTATTTTCTCAACATAATTATATTTTCTACACTAATCTATTAGTCAGAATACATGAACACTCATTAATAATTTTTATTAAAGCACCTGCACCACCAGTAGCTAGCCATTCTAAATATGGAGCAATATCATAAACAAGTTTGTTGATGCACTGATGTGCGCTTGTTTGTATAGCACATATACTTATCATGGAAATGTTCTGAGTTTGTACATGAGCTGCAAAAAGAGTAAGGAAGCAGTGGTTGACTCTACCTGTGTGAGAGCTAAACTGTCTACAGCTCATATACCGACACTGAGATTTTGAGAGTTAAGTATATGCATATAAAAGTGTCTAGTAATTTGAGAAAGACGCTAAGCTTTGCTTTGCACCAGCTCACATGTTTATGATACAGCATCAGGAATATATTGCGTTATTTTTTTTTTTTTTATAAACATACAACTGTAAATTTTTCTTTGGCATCATGCCATTTACTTACACAGGTATACTAAATAAGTGTGGGGAAAGATTCATAATTTGCCCTTGATGTTAGTATTTGTTACTACTTCTCACTTTGTGCACTAATCAAAATATATCTGTTTTCCCAGCTTGACCTATTGTCACATGCAGTAGAAGGTTTGGCGAGCAAATCTCCTCAGACAGTATATTTTGTCTATGAATTTTCCTGCTAAAACTGATTTCATAGAGTTTCTTCTCTCAAATCTAGTCTAAGACGAATTATTTTTCTGCTATTTCTCGTTTATGAATCTTCAGAAAGAGGACTTGGTTTGAGCTCTGGGAAAATGGTGGCAGTCTTAAGACCTCTTTCTCATTGCAGAGCAAGCTTACCAAATAAAGCCACTTTTTGAGAACATTTTAAAGATTGCTCTATCTCCTTTGGGCTCTAGAATCTTCCAGTGTTCTGAATGAGAGTTCACATGTGTTTTCTGTAAGGGCAACTTTGTTTCTAACCATAAGTTTCCCTTTCAGTAACTGAAGGCTGCAATTTTATGCTCTATGATGTCACAGCATATATTTGAAGTATAACACTCCTGCTTGGGGAGATTTTCTGACATTTTCTATCTATTGTTTACTATACTTCCTCAGATGGCAATTTCTGCAGGGTGCTTTTTCTACCCAATTGGAGGAGTTATGGAGGAATATTTTCTTCAACACAATAATATGAAACATCTCATTTGTTTTATTTTAGTACTTGGTCATGCTCTCTTGGCTCTTGTGCATTATAATGTTATTCTTATAAAGTTCCTCAATGAAGCCCCGTCATGCATCACCTTCTATCCTGCCTAAATGTCTTCTCTCTGTTCTGTCATATCATACAGTTTCCTATTCATTAAGTGGTGCTTCACATCTTGTCACTCTGACTGCCCATTTGTCTTGCCTATAATGATTTATGTTATGCCCTTCAACCTCGAATGCTGTTTGTGATCTCTTTAGCTATTTTTTTATTTATGGGCAGAAGGAAATCCTATTTTATGATGTCTAGCGGCAAATATCCATCTGGGAGATGGCTAATATGTCTACTGCTGGCTCAAAATGGTTTTGTCTGATACAAAATGCAAAATACCCAGGAATGACCCTTGATCACCTTTAGCATCTTCAAATATTCAATTTTGGATACATTTCTCAATGAAGTGAGAGCTGTATAGCCAGTTAAGGTTGTCTCTAAAGACAAAATATAAAAGCAGATGGATTGTTCAGGAAAATAGGGTGGGTGAGATGGAGTAACAAATTAGTATGTTCATTTTCCATGAAAATACTTTGACTGCAACAGAAAATTGAAAAGTGTAAACTTCATACTGAAGATCTAGAAAATAGAAACTGTCACAGCAATTTTCAATTATATAGTCTGCTGGAAGGGAATAAAAGTGTTAACCTTCAATACTTTTTGGAACAATTTATTCAAGAACTCCCCAACAATGACAATTCTCCTCCTATTTACTAACAATCTGCCACCATGTTACTAAAGCTAGACAAATGACGTTTTTTGCCTTGTGGCCTCTAATGAAACAAGTGAACTTCTGATATGTTATTCTTCATTGTTGTCTTTCCAAAGAGCTCATAATGGAAATATTAAATCCTTTGAGCATCTTGTTAAACTGAAAACACTTCTTCAAAGTATTTCACCTTATAAGATTCACAGCCTCCTTACGAGGCTGGTGGTCAGACCTCTGCAGCTGTGGTGGTTCGACCACCACATCACAAGATATGTGGGTGGGCCCACCTACAGACCACCATCCCTGCCAGGATCAAAGATCCAGATGGGCTAACGGCAGTCTGGGTTGTAGTCAGCCATGGCAGCTCTGAACGCCGTGCTGATTACAACCTTTTCTAAGCCAGGCTTTTCATGGTGCTTTCCCCAACATGAAAAGGCTGGTAGAGAACAAGTGCAGGGGACCACAGGGGGCATTTTAAGGGTGCTGGTGCATTGTCACTACTCTATTATGAACAAGGAACAATGCTGCTGCACTTTTCCCACTGGACTGATGGGCAGGAACTTTGGTTCCTGCCCATTAGCCCAGAGGGAAAGCCACAATAGATCTCCATGAATGGTGCAGTCTTCTCCCCACAGGGCTGGTGGGCCAAATGTTGGCCCATCAGCCTCATAATGAGACTCTTAGACTAGTTGATTTAGCTCTTGAATGTTCTCTTTTCCTCTCATGTGCTGCTAATTCATGATGCATGTTTCATTTTTTTCTATTCTATAATGTTTTTCTTTGCTCTGCTGCCTGACTTGTCACGTTGCCAGCATGCCATGCTCCTTTCCACATATCCCTTTTTTCAGATTTTAGTTTTGCCCCTTGATATGCTACTTCTTTCAAGATTTTCTTTCCTGTTATCCTTTCTCTTCTTTCTGTTTCTTTTACTATTTTTTGGAGTTTCAATTGTTTTTCTGGTTATGAATGTATTCTTAACATATCTTTTGCATATCACATAGTTGATGTTGTTATTGTGTGTCTTCCTAATTTCTTAGAGTTCACACCCATTCCCTCTGTTCCTACTCATCTTTCCTTGTGTTAAGTATGTCTATGTTTGTCTTGTGGAAGTTACGTGGACTTGGGAACCTGATAAAGCGTCAAAAGATTGTCAATCCTGTTTCAATATCAATTCTCTACTATGTCAGGTATGTCTAATTTTGTTCCATGGAAAAAGACATTGGGACTTTCTCATTTATCCAGATTTTATGCTAAAATTACTTTCCTGCAGGAGACATTCTGTAATGACACTGAATCACTCAAACTGAAAAGGTATTGGGTGGGACGCATTTTCTCTTCTTCTGCAGCTGAAAGCAAAGGTAGGGTTGCTATCATATGTTATCAGTCCTCAAAAGTGCACGTTTTATCCTCAGGATGTGACAATCGTTGTAGATTGATCTTGGTCAATATTATTCCTGAAAATAAGCATACTTGTTTTATTCAATGTAAATGGCCCTGTCAAATCCGATTTGGGATTTTGGAATACCAATAACATTAAACTGACTAGTATTTAAAATAAAAATTATGTCACAATACATGGTTTTAAAGCATTATTAGATCTTTTCTCTGATAGGGAGACCAAATATACATTTAAGACTCACAAATCTCACAAGGCATTCAAATCGGAAACCTCATCTAGATGTCTATTTGATGTTTGGAGAGCTTGTATTTCTGACAACTCAGTGTTTTCCTTTATTCCTAATGTACACAATATCCTTTCCTGAAATTATTATATTTTGGTTACCAAGTCATTTTTACTTTGTTTACCCTCTGCTGAAATATGTTTTTATCTGACCATGCCCCATCTTGGCTTCCTTAGATGTCACCACTATTAATTCAGAACCTGGAAGATAGCATTACCTAGTAGCTGGCAACATTTTCATTGATGAAGGCAATACTTTTATGAAACAGTGCTAGACCTGGCATCAGTTGGCATGATCCCCCTGTCTTTTTTTGCTTCTTAGCTTCTGATTCTGATTGTGTGCTGCAATTGTTTTTGCTGGCCTGAGCACTTTACTACTGCTAACTAGTGATAAAGTGCAAGTGCTCCATGTGTAAATGGTATTGGTGATTGATTTATCCGTGATTTGCATATTGGATTTACTTGTAAGTCCCTAATAAAGTGCAATATGTGTACCCGGGGCTTGCAGCACTGTTTGTGCACTGACGTGAGTAGCCCTGCAAACCTGTCTCAGACCTGCCACTGCAGTGTCTGTGTGTGCAGTTTTAAACTGCCATTTCGACCTGGCAAGTTCACCCACTGGCCAGGCTTAGACTTTCCCTTTTACTACATATAAGTCAACCCTACAGTAGACCCAAGGCAACTCCATGGGCAGGGTGCAGTGTATTAAAAGGTAGGACGTGTACTAGTGTGTTTTGCATGTTCTGATATTGACATACTGCTAAATTTGTTTTTCACTATTGCAAGGACAATCTCTCCCATAGGGTAACTTGGGGATTGCCCTGGAATATCTTTTAAGTACAATTTCCCATTGGAAGCAGATAGAGATATGGAGTTTGGGGTCTCTGAACCCACAATTTAACAATACAACTTTGGGTGAAGTTGGTTTCTGAATTGTAAGTTTGATATTGCGACTTTTCGTAATTGAAAGGAAAAGGGAGAAAGTGGGCATTTTATTGCTTAACCATTCTGTGCCTCTGCCTGTCCATGGAATACATGTCTGGGACAGGATGACAGTTGGTCTGTTTGTGCATTCACTCTAGACAGTCACACAAAGGAGGCTGAAGTGTGCCCTGCCCATCCTGATAGCACATCACCAAGCTGTTGGGCCTTTTTGAGCTAGAGTGGTGGGAGGAAATGACACTTGCACTGTGTCTGGCCTTACACAAAGCAGTATCCAACCCCCTGCACTGTGTCAGGGGCCAGGGCAGGGAAAGACAGTGTCTTGTGCAGTACAAAGACGTCCATTTGAAGTCTGCCTACTTCAAAGACAGAAATGGGTATACCTACTGGACCTCTGACAACACATAGTTAGAACACGTCTGGACAGAGGACATTCTGTCAGGAAGAAAAACTGGATGCTGGAGAAAGGGCTGCCACTCTGCCTGGTGCTTTGTTGTACTACCCTGTTGCTTGCTGCTTCTGTCCTGTGAGTGAAATGACTGGACTTTGCTTTCTACATCCTGCTTTCCAAGGTTCTCCAAGGGCTTGAACAGAGCTTGCCTCCTGTTAAGAAGTCTTAGAGCCATCAAAGACTTCACCTGCCAGTGCCTGGGCTCTCTTACTGAGACTCCTGTCTTGCCAATTGATGCCAAATCCAGTTCCTGGGCCCTTGGCAGTGAGCTCTGGTTCAACCAAGAAGAAACTAAGTACATCAAATCCACAGCAACCTTGTAACTGGCACTGATGTCTGACTCCACACTGCTGCCTGCACCAGAGCTGTAGTCCCCATTGAGTGCAACAGTTGCAACATGCAGCATAGGCCCAGGCCTCTGCAGCTTCTCCAAAGTCCCACCACAGCATGAGTCCCCAGTGCTGTGCCACTGACGTCCGTGAAACCCAACTTTGACTCTGCAACAGCACCTGTGGTCCCATGGTGTGATTGTGACACCACAAAGTCAGCGCCTTGCATCTTGACCTACTGGATTCATCGACCCTGCCTTGTCTTAAGGAACCTATGCCTTGTCACCAACACCGCATCACCTCCCCTGCAACCATAAGGAATTGATGCCTCACCTCCCCTGCCTAATAGTAAGGAACCAATACCTCACCTCCCAGTAGCATTAATGAACTGACGCCGCACCAGCTCCAGCAGTGCCACACTTTCCCAACTCTGTGCAACGCCTTTCGTTCCTCATTATTTTCCAAGGTACTGTGTCCGTGGGCTGTGTGACTGTAGGAAGTTGGCTCTGTATATTCTATCTCAAAGTGAGAGTGAGGGATAGTATGCACAGAGTCCAAGGGTTCTTCTTAGAGGCTGATAGTGGCAAAATTAGATAATACTAATGCTCTATTTTGTGGTAGTGTGGTTGAGCAGTAGGCTTATCAGAGGGTAGTGTTAAGCATTTGTTGTACACACACAGGCAATAAATGAGAACAAAAACTCAAAGACATAACTACAAGATAATAGGTTTATATATAGAAAAATATTATTTTCTTAATTTATTTGAGAACCACAAAATTCAGAACTCAAGTAAGTGCATAAATTGTAAGGTACTTGTCATAGGTAAATATGGAACTTGAATAAAAAACAGTAATGTACACAGTTTTAGCAAAAATGGCAATTAGCTATTTGAAAAATAGACACTGCAAAAATCAACAGTTCCTGGGGGAGGTGAGTATTTATTAGTTTTTCAGGTAAGTAAAGCACTTACAAATTCAATCTCTGGGGCATAGGCAGCCCACCGTTGGGGGTGCAAGGCAACCCCAGACACCCAGCAGCAGCAACTCAGGGCCGTTCAGGTGCAGAGGTCAAAGTGGGGCCCAAACAACATAGGTGCCTAAGGAAACAGGGGGTGCCACAGGTTCCAGTCTGCTGCCAGGTAGGTACCTCTTTCCTTGGGGAGCAGACCAGGGGAGTTTAGTAGAGCACTGTGGGGGGTCCCAAGTAGGCACACAAAGCCCACCCTCAGCAGCACAGGGGCGGCTGGGTGCAGTGGGCAAACAAGGCTTCAGGTTTGTAATTGAAATCAATAGAGAGACCCGGGGGTCACTCTGGTGATGCAAGCAGGGCACAGGGGTGCTTCTTGGGCCAGCAACCTCCTGGGCAAGGATGAGGGCCGCCTGCTGGTCACTCCTGCATTGGTAGTTGGTTTCTGTCGGGCCTAGAGACTGCGGGTGCAGTGCTTCTCCCAGGCATCGGGTTCTTTGTTATCGGTCAGTCGCGGTCAGGGGGAGCCTCTGGATTCTCTCTGCAAGCGTCACTGTGGGGGTGCAAGGAGGTCATCTCAGGGTGTCCAGGCCGTGGGAGTCACCTGGGGATCCTCTCTGCATTGTTTGTTCTTCTGGACACGAGTCGGGTGCGTCGGGTATGGAGTCTTGGGGACTTACATTTCCGGAATGAGGCTGGAGTCCCTTTAAAGATGGTTCCTTTGGTGCTGCTTTGGACAGAGCCGCTGTCCATGGGAGTTCTTGATCCTTTGGTTAAAGGGCAGTCCTCTGAGTCCTCAGAGGTCACTGGTCCTGCTGGATGCATCGCTGTGCAGGTGGAGACAGGCCGGTAGGGCTGGGCAAAGTCAGTTGTTGTCTCCGTCATCTCTGCAGGATTTCAGGTCAGCAGTTCATTTTCTTGTCTAGGTCATCAGAAATCTGGTTTCCTGGGTTCAGGTTGTCTCCTAAATACTCAAGTTGTGAGTGTGTTTCTGTGTGGGGGCAGTAGCCAATGGCCTCTGCCCTTGAGGGTGGCTACACCCTCTTTGTGCCTCCTCCCTGTGGGAAGGGGGACACATCCCTAATCCTATTGGGGAGAATCCTCCAAAACAAGTTGGAGGATTTCCTAAGGCAGCGGTCACCTCAGCTCAGGACACCTTAGGGCCTGTCCTGACTGGAGGGTGACTCCTCCTTGTTTTTCTCATTATCTCCTCCGGACATGCCACCAAAAGTAGGGGCCGTGTCCGGGGAGGGTATCTCCACTAGCAGGAGTGCCCTGGGTCACTGTAACACCAAGCTTGAGCCTTTGAGGCTCACCACCAGGTGTTACAGTTCCTGCAGGGGGAGGTGTGAAGCACCTCCACCCAGTACAGGCTTTGTTCCTGGCCACAGAGTGAAAAAGGCACTCCCCTCAAGTGGCAAGAAACCTGTCTAGATGTGGCAAGCTGGCATAAACTGGTCAGCCTAGCACTAGTAGTTGGACTGGTATACAGGGGGCATCTCTAAGGTGTCCTCTGTGTGCATTTCTCAATAAATCCCACACTGGCATCAGCGTGGATTTATTGTGCTGAGAAGTTTGATAACAAACTTCCCAGTATTCAGTGTAGCCATTATGGAACTGTGGAGTTCATGTTTGACAAACTCCCAGACCATATACTCTTTATGGCTACCCTGCACTTACAATGTCTACGAATTGGCTTAGACACTGTAGGGACATAGTGCTCATGCAACTATGCCCTCACCTGTGGCATAGTGCACCCTGCCTTAGGGCTGTAAGGCCTGCTAGAGGGGTGACTTACCTATGCCACAAGCAGTGGGTTGTGGACATGGCACTATAAGGGGAGTGCCTTGTTCACTTAGTCTTTTTCTCCCTACCGGCACACAGAAGCTGTGAGGCAGTGTGCATGTGCTGAGTGAGTGGTCCCCAGGGTGGCATAATACATGCTGCAGCCCTTAGAGACCTTCCCTGGTCACAGGGCCCTTGGTACCAGGGGTACCATTTACAAAGGACTTATCTGTGTGCCAGGCCTGTGGCAATTGTGGAGACAAAGGTACAGCTTAGGAAAACTAGATGGGGCCTGGTTAAGAGGGTCCCAGCACACGTTCAATCATAACTAGAATCACCAAAAGGCAAAAAGTTAGGGGGTAACCATGCCATCAGAGGCATTGTCCTACAGTGACTTTGTGACCAGCCTGCACTCCCTCACAAGTGGCATCAGACTGTTTGAAGCAAGTCCGTCAAAATGCTTTGATAGCCACATTTGGAGCTATTGTGTTTCTAAGCACTATCCTAAGATTTAGAATTTGAAAACTCATATCTTTAATTGTGCATGTCGTTTTGGTCTTGTTTTACTCAGGGAAATATTGGCTATTTTTCTTAACTGGTGGGAAGTACTCTTGTGGTGTTTTCACTGTGTTACTGTGTGTGTGTGTGTGTGTTGTGTGTGTGAGTGTGTGTGTGTGTGTGTGTGTGTGTGTGTACAATACTTTACACATTGCCTCTGAGACAAGACTGACTGCTTAAGCCAAGCCACCAAGGGGGGGAGTAGGGTTTATCTTAGCTGTGTGGCTCCCTTACCCTAACTAGAGTGAGGGTCCCTACTTGGACAGGGTGCAAACCACTGCCAACTAGAGACCCCCTTTCTAACAAACAGTTTTCTCAGTAACTCCTGAACACAGTTATTTTACTTGTAGGTCCACATGCATGCTCTCTGATTTAATTGAAACTAAATCAAAATTAAGTACTCGGTTTTGTTGTGAAATGATTCTACATTTTAGAGCTGTCAAAAGAAAACAGGGAAGATGATGGCTAAATACTTAAAGAATAAAACACAATGTAAAATCATTTGTCCTAATATTAATGAAACTGATGTTTCTGGTGTAATTACTAATGTAGATATCTCCAGCTCTTTACAAGCTTTTTTTAAATGTGGGTGTACTGATGATGTATATCTTTGTGATTCTACCTTTGATGTTTGCCTGCCATCCGGATTATGAGGCTGCAAACCGCCAGGCTTTCTGTGGCGGTCTCCCCACCACAAAAACCCTGGTGGTCACGCGCCCGGAGACAGGAATCTCCATTCCTGTCGCCGGCACACACATGCACACATGTCCCCATACATTCACACATCCTCCTACCCATCCACAAACTCAAGAAACTCCCCCCACCCCTTCACACACACATACATTCACATACACACCCACTGAGCATATACATACATGCACTCAGACACCCCCACTCACTCATATTCAACAACACAGACACCTCCACTCACACATTCAACAACAGACACCCTGATTCACTCACATTCAAAAACACATGCACCGCATACACGTGCCCATACACCACACACATTCATGCATGCATTCACCACCCCCCTCCGCAGACACACACACACGCACCCATGCACACGGGCAACCTCCTCTCCCTTTCAGACACCCACTTACCTTCTCCATCGTATTACGGCTTGTAATACTGCTGGCATAGTCCTGCTGGCGTGGCGGTGCTGACAATACACCTGCCTCTGCACCACAGACCACCATCACGAATGCTGGTGAATTTCCACCACAAAGATGGCAGATGGCTGTCAGCACTCAAAGAATGGTGGTCTGCAGACCACCAGAACTGGCTGTCTGGTGGTGTGTTTGGCTTTGGCGGTCAGAGAAATTGAACACCAAAGTCAAAATGAGGGCCTTTATGGTTAAACTTGTAGAGCTGTACATATTACAAAATGTCTTTACTTTATTTATGATAGGGTTGTACTTACCCCAGTTCAAATTATTATGTTTGATTCTCCTCTCTCTTTTCTTTGATGGGCTTGTTCCAGAGAAAATGGCTCTATAGCTCGTATGTTATTTAATCTCAATATGTTAAATCCTTTTCAAAATAGGTTTGGTCTAAATGTTTGCAAATTTTACAATGTAATTTATAATCCACATTTTCAAATAACAATTTAGGAATCCTACCATCTGATTTTGTTAGCTTCACCATAGTATCTAAAATATTAGATTGTGATTGCAATTTCTTGTAAAGTGGATTTTCACACTGGAAGAAGTATTCCAAGCTGTCTGCTTTTACCTGGTGGAATTCCATATGCAAAAGTCCATGAATTCATATTGCATCTTCTTTTACTTTTCAATGGAGGATTGCTTATGACTAATTCGGGTTACCTTTTGCAACTTTTCTCTAATCTCAATTAGCCTCTACTCTTTCTTCATCTTATTATTGCAAATCTTTTCTTTTCTTCTTCATTTATTTTACTCATCTTCTTTCTCACACTTCCTGCTTTCCCTGTTCTTTTTTCTTTTTTCCTTCTTTCTCCTTGTCTTACATAAAATTTACAAACATTTATGTAATATAAAAGTATATATGCAAGTCTCTATATTGTTTTCCCATATATGTTATTGTCATGTTATTTCTGTATTGCTATCATGCTCTCCAAAAACTAAACAAAATTGACAAAAAAGAATCTTCACAAAGTTGAAGAGGAAAGATCTTTGCACTAGACTTAAACTATAGAGAGACTCATGATTTCCTCTCAGTTTTGTAACAATCCCCATTGTTGGCATGGGTGTACGAATGTCCTTGTCTATTCTAAACAAACTGATTCACATTTCTTTTTAATTTTTCTTTGGTCACATTTTCACGTGCAGGCCAGAATTACTAAGCCAATAAAAGAAGAGCAAACAATAGCGTTGATCAACTTTGATTTATAAAACCATTTTGCACTAATCTTTGACACGTACAAAATAAAAGCAAGTGCAAACATTAATGCAATTTTTAAAATGATATAAGATACACACTAATATACCATCTTCTCTAGTAAGGTCACAATTGAACTTGAAATGGGCAGACCCAGACAGTGACTACTGGATTTATACAGAAATCACAGTAGAACAAGGCTGCACATGGAAATATACAAACTGAGGGTGGGAAAGTTGGGTGGAGACCAAATAAAGGCTGAGCTGGGCAGTGATCTAAGGCTGTATCGTAATAATTGTCAACTGACTCTTTCCAGGGTGACTGTATGTCAAAAAACTGTTATAAACGTCTTCCTAAAAAATATTTTGCCCTAAATAATGTTTACAAAAATATCAACTAACTGGGACGTTGTCCCAATGTGGCAATATTTTTGGAAACTGATTTGAGGGCACATTATTTATGTCAGGTCATACTATGGCCCATATTTATACTTTTTTAGTGCCGCATTTGCGTAGTTTTTTGGCGCAAACGCGGCTCTAAAAAAGTATCAATAGGGGCCAATGTCTATGTATCACAAATTCCCGGGAATTGATTTTTTGATAAACTGAATTTATCTAAGTATCCAGACTTTGCTCAGAATCACTGAAGGGGCACATGTACAGTCATTCTCTTGTATATATTATATCCTACGCGCGTCATCACTGTATTTATAAAGAGCCTAAACAGAAGACGTGTTCTTGAGAGAGAAAAACCTTGATCCAGCTAATGCCTGTACACGTCCTAATACTCAAAGCCATTATTAGTGCATGTTTTTAAGCTTCAAAACTCATATAAGTAATTGCTTTTCGGAACAGAGTACATTCAGTGTAGACAGGATGGGCGACCTTGTAGCTCTGAGAATCTATTTCTTGCATGAAAATGAAGACAAGATAGCATTCTACTGTTTTAAATTGATTGTGACTTTTACAACGATATTTTAAATCCTAACACTTGCATAGCTCAACTATCTCGCTTGTCAAGTTGATATAGCATTTGAGAATGAACAGGGAGTATTTTTTTTTGTCTGAGGACACTATTTCTGAACACTGCTTTGGAGTCTCGAATTCTTTCATTGTTTTGTTTCTATAAAGTTAAAACACAGTTCACTCACTACCTACATCAATCAAGTTATCCAAGACACTCGCACTAAATCAAGCCTTTTATTTTTATAATCACATTTAAATAAGAGTTGTTGGTCCAAATTTGCGTGAACTGAAATATTTACTGCTGTACCAGATTTACTTTGTGTCACACGGTGACGATGACGTATTAATGACGAGGTAATCCTCTTCTGTGGGGTAACGAAACATTAGCACAATGTCTTTGTATGCTCAAAACGTCTAGCCACAAAAAAACAGGCCCGTGGAACAAGGTTCTGGGGAAGATAAAAGGGGAGGCACTCATTAGAAGTGCTGCGGAAGACATAAGGAGAGGGGGCATGAGATGATGTAGCACACTAAAGAGAAGGTGTCATAAAACCAAAGGCAACATTATTCAACAGGTGGTAGAACAGAGCGCCAGTAACAACTCACTGCCAGACCGGAGCAAGCGGGTGCAGTGATTACCTCAGAATAGGTGTGCAAATAAGAAGGTCGTGAGACCACAGACTTGGAACAAGAGCCAAACAAGGTAAGTTGAGCAACAATCAACAATCCATAACGAAGAACCTTCGTAATCACATGGTCAAATGCGATCCCCTATTGTAGACCCTCAGACGTGCATGATAATGTTTCTCGATATGTAATATCCAGTCCCTACAGTGTATGCACAAATAACAGTGAACGTGCTATTTGGTGGATGATGCCACTCACCAACATAGTTGCAATAGCCACTAGAAATGTTATATATGGAAAAAATGTGTCGCAGAAGTACATAGCATGCTCATGTCACATTCTTGCAGTAGGATACATTTGTATCACCGCATGATGATTCCACTCACAAATTAATATGAAGTACTCATAAAGCACATTGCAACAGAAAATAATTAGTAACCGTGCCATGACATTCTTCCATGCAGTGCAAAATTAAATAGTGTCTAACCTGCATTCATGATAACATTGATTGTTCGAATATGAACCTCAAGTACACTCAACTAAACATGACGTGATTGGTGTAACAGCACTGCACGTTGTACTATGTCCCTTTTTCGTATAGGTCTACCACATCAAGCAGGGTTTGTAATCCCAAATCTTAATGTCATCCAGACAATGGGCCCACCTAATTCATGTACTAGTTATGGAAGCACTCCTTCTCAGACAAAATATTTTCGCATCCATTCACAAAGGGGAAGGGGTCCCATTGGTGGTAAGTGTGATTGTTTTTCAATCACAATTGCGTCACAAAATAATCACACATCCCCCTGTGACTCGCAAATAGGAAGGGACTTCCTCAGGATACCCCTTCCTATCTGCAAGTTGCAAATCCCTATTTTGCGAGTTGGAAATTGTGACTGACTCGCAAAATAAGGATGGTACATTGTACCAGCCCATTTTGCGGTCGCAAATGGCAGTTTTCACTGTTTACGACCGTGTTGGGTCATCGTACATCTGGCCCTTGATGTTAAGTTGACAGTCACATTCCTATATGTATTTCAGCTAAGTGTTGCCATCGTGAAGTCATCTACTCAGTGTGTTGTACTGATCTTTGCAGTACAGTTGATCTGTATGACAGCACCAGTACAAAATCATAAGGTTTACGTGAGCACCTCAAGTTTCATGACAGCAACAATTGACAAGGAGATTTTGGTGATGTAGTGAGTTGGGATTCAGAAACAACATTACTTCCTTATACCGGATCTTTGTGGGACAGCCATGGATTCCATCTCCCCCTAACGTCTTCTCAGCCAGCTGCTGATGTTAGTATAAAATGCTTATGTTTTAGGAAGTGAGGGGAAAGGGGACAGGGAACGGACAGAAAGAAAAAAGAAACAATAATTTCAACGTCTCTGTTTGTCTTCACTAGATTGTTGTATTAATGCTACTGCCATCAGATATTTAAGTCCCATGAAAAGTATTTCAGAAAATTTACTAGCTCAAGGAATGATACTCTTTACAGTCCAGCAGAGATCTCAAAAACGAATTTGCCCTCCTTCTTTAATGTAAGCAGCAGTAGGGTCTCATTAATCTGGGATTGCGTGCATATCTCAATACTCAAACTGTCTTCTTTCATTAGTATTCTTAGTTGTTGGACTTTTGGCCATACGCATGGTCATCCCTAGTCTTTTTGCCTCCTTCCTCCTGGTTTTTCTGACCTCTCGCTGTTGGCTCTAGGACTCTGAGCACTTTATCACTGCTGACCAGTGCTAAAGTGCAGGTGCTCTCCCATCTAAAGTTGGTATGATTGGCTTATACCTAATTGGCATATTTAATTTACCTATATGTCCCTTGTACAGTGGTATCTCTATACCCAGGGCCTGTAAATTAAATACTACTAGTGGGCCTGCAGCGCTGCTTGCGCCACCCACTGAAGTAGACTTTCAAACCTGTCTCAGGCCTGCTAGCGCAGGGCCTGTGTGCGCAGTTTTCTGCCACAGGGACCTGGCATCTAAATTTACTTGCCAGGCCCAGAACTCCCCTTTTACTACATGTAAGTCACCCCTAAAGTACGCCCTAGCTAGCCCTATGGGCAGGGTGCCATGTATGTAGAAAGGCAGGACATGTGCCATATTGCATGGCCTGTCCTGGTAGTGACAAACAGCCTAACTTGGTGTCTCACTGCTGTGAGTGCTGCCTTCTCATAGGATTGCATTAGAAATGCCCTGCCTTATGTGTAAGGGGTATTGTCTGATTTATGAGGGGTAGCGTAGGCGTGTTTGGTATGGTTGTGATGGGGATAATAAATACTGCTTACTGGTGTGGGTGTATTTTTTATTACTATCACAGAAATGCCACTTCTAGAAAGTGCGCAATTATCTGTGCTTATGATTCTGGTGTTTTGCAGCTTGACTCCAATCCACGTCTGGGCAGAGTGACAGTTGGGGCTTTGTGCATACTTTTCAGACAGCCTGTACACAGGGAGGGTGGAGGTGTCACCAAGGTGCATCTGCATGCTGAATAGTCTTCCTGGGCTGAGAGAAGGGAGAGGCGGGGCACACCTACATTTGTAAAGGCTGTGCCCTGGCCTCACACAATAGGGTCGTTAACCCCCCACTGATGTTTGGAGCCTGTGCTGAAAGGAGAGAGGGGGCCCTCCCAGAACCAGTTGTAACTGGCTGGAACCTCCTCTCCCTATCATTGTAAAACACTGTAAAAAAGGACTATAAGTACAGGGGAATTTTCCCCACAATTTGAACATTCTTGGAACTTGAAACTGGACACAGGACGCTGATGAATGGACTCACCAGGAAACCGCCTTGGACTGCTGCTGCTGTGCTGACCTGTGACCTGCCTGGTCACTAGGAGGAACTGCCACCATCTGCACCCCTTGTGCTGGCCTGTAGCTGGATCCACCAGCCCTGGACCTTCTCCTTGATTATTGTTCACAGGGGCAGGGTGCTGTGGCCCCTGACCCCTGCAACGATCTTTTCTTTTGCCCAAAGAAATCACCGCCACAGCCCGGGCTCTAGATGGTTCCTAGCGCTTTGAAGAGCGCTTTTCTGTTGGCAAAGGAAGAATCACCGCCGCAGCCCAGGCTGCTGATTTTACCTTAGCGCTGTGAAAAGCGCTGTATTGTGAGCCCCCGGATCACCGCCGCAGCCGGGTTATTTGTTTTTGTCCAAGCGCGAGGATCGCGCTCACTCTGTGCCCCCGGGGCACGAGAAGGACCACCTCGAAAGAATCCGGAGCAAGCCTGCTCCTAGCGGTGCCCCCGGGGTAGGGATCGCTCCGAGGAGCGCCCCCGGGGCACCAGCAGGCCCCACCTTGGGCCACGACGTCAGAGGGACGGCGAGGGAGAGGAGGACGCCTCTCCCTCGCGTGGAGGAGTCCCGGAGGACTCCCCTGTTGATTCGGGCCGGGCGGCAGCCTCGCCGGAGGCTCGCCCTGGCCCCCGGCTCACGGGTTGGCCCCCTCGCGGGCCCAGAAGTATTTCGGTTCGGGGTCTCCTTTTGAGAAAGGGCCCCGGAGGCCCAGGGAGACCCCAGAGGTTAACGGGACCCCCAGAGGGGCCCGTGTGGAAATCAGGAGGGGGTGCGAGGCGCCCCCTCCCCCTTTAAGCATTGGGTGACCTTGGCCCCCCACAGGAGGGTCGGTGGAGGCCCGGGGGGGGCCCCCAGTGATCGCGGGCCCCAGGAGGGGCCCGTCAACGGTACAGAGGAGGTGCGTGCCGCCCCCCTCTTCCCCAGGATTTTAAGGAGGCCCCCCCTCATTGCGCAGAGGAGCGCTGGGGGCCCCCTTTCTTCTTTGTCTTCAGGCACGGAAGATGCCTGCTTCATCATTCCCAGGTACTTTAAAATGGACCAATATGACTATAATCTAAAGTTCTTTCTACAGACTTTGCCATTATGATATATTGCCTACCTGTTCTATGATGCTTTGACATATGTGTGTACATGTTCCTTTTATGGTCATGACTTGCTAATATTCAAGACAAAAGCACATAGGAAGCAAGTCATAGGATATGGGCGCTCACAGTGAGTCCATAAAATCACATTAACAGTCCAAATGTGGCACGGTGCTCCTGGCAAGAGGATCTTCCTTAATCCTCCAATGTTTCAAGGGAAACTAACAATGAACTGGACAGTTGTCAGGGCACTCATGATCGTATAATTGAAGGTTAGTAATTATTAGAATCTTCAGTGTGGAGTAACACCATAGAGAGTTCATATATTATTTATTTCTTGACATACAAAGTCCACCTTGATACAAGAAAAGCGTCCTTGAATTTCAATAATGTATACAGCAAACAAAGCCAACACGTGTTTCGTCTTATGAGAATGTATTCTCACAGACTTCATCAGGGCTGCAAAAAATATGTAAGAAGAAAAACCATGGCTGTAGTACATATTTAGACGTTCAGAGCAGATCTTAAACTAACTTATCGTGATATTTGTGAGAATCAAAACATGCCATATGCAAGTTAGAGTGCCAAATAATACAATAGAAACTGTTCTATTTATAACTAATGACCCATTAGAAAGTTATCCAAACTGTGGGATAATCGTTTGTTTTCAATAGTGAGAAAGTAGGATTTGAAACAAAAAGTGAAGTTTCCGTGCGTAAAAAACTATCCTAACCCGAGTGTGAAATTATCCCAAGTAAAAGAATAGAAAAATAGACAGAAAAGGAGAAATCACCCCAAAGTCTAAGAGTATACGAAACTTTCAAAAAACCAAAATAAATGTGAAAGACGGGGGATATCTCCAACTATGCCCCCATGCCAGTGGAACAACCTAAGTACCAATATTGTAGCACATCTAAAACAAAACAGCATACCTTAAATCAAGTATGTCTTATATGAAAACTACTCATTTCCAAGCATTATCTAGTAGAATCTGCAGAAATAACCATAAAATATATTAAGTAGTGATTCAAGTGTTTTTGTAAAGTCAGAAAGTGAAACTACTCTATGACTGACTAACATAATAACAGAATAAGTATAGCCCTCGGGGCAAGACTGACCTTAATTAAGTGTATATAGTCCTACATTAAGTCATCTAATTAAGGAATCTTCTTGTATTCCCAATATGCGAGAATGCGGGGAAAAAAGAGTAATTAAATAAACTGAGTATACGTATGCATTCTTAACAAATGCCCATAATATCCTAAGGTAATCTCCGTAAATTTAGCCCAACCGCAACACTCACCTATCAACCAGAAAGTCTAAAAATCCAAAGGAGAACTCCGTGGTGCGAATGTATCCACGGCGTTCCCAGTATCTGAAAGTCTAATCGTTCGAAGAACGTCCGGCGCAGATGCAATTTAAAACGTCTTCCCGTCCGATGTGCGGAAATAAAAGACGGACTACGCGTCAATTAACGGGCGCCATCTTGGAAATCCCTGATACAATATTCCCAAGACCAAAACTGAACCGATCCAAAGCAATATTGGAAAAATATCTATATATGCATCATCAAGCCAGTCAAACCATAAAACACAGGGACAAGGTTCAAATAGGTCCAAGCCTAAGTATCAAAGCGAGGTACTGACCACCAGGAGCGAAAAAACAGCATCTAGAATACATAAATCCCTCATAAACCAAATTGTAACAAATCTGCGAATATGTCACGAAACCGTACGTAAATGAAAAGTCCACTATGTGTAAAAAAAAGGGAGAAAATTAGCAAGAGCTACTGAGAAAGTAAAAAGAGTAACATTCTGTTGAAATCAGAAGAGAAAACATAGAAAGAGGTATATAGTAAATACATTGAAGAAAAGCACTGAATTGTAATGTAAATTATTACTATTTCATCAGAAGATAAATAATGGTGGATTGATACAAAGTTGCGAGTAATACATCCAGTAGCAAATCAATAGTCACTATACATACAAGAATTGTACATATTTAAGTTCAGTGACAGTTAAACGGTTCGCACAAATCCCAAAATAGCCAACACACTAATACAATTGAGTCAATATTATATATGAAAGCCAATTAAAAATAAGCTATTGAATAATGCTGTGTCGTCGAACATAGTCAGTTAATACAAGTTGAAGACAATTTATACAAACGGTCTAGTGTACATATGTCAGGCCAAATAGAGGTTATATTAATCTCCCAAATAGTATTCCATTTCGAAATTTGTGTTGAGACCATCCTCTACCGCTCTGAGTTTAAGTATCCAGTAGCATTCTCTTTTTCTGAGGGCTAACTCCCTGTTTCCCCCTCTCGGATCTCTGATGATGTGATCAAAACCAAAGAATTCGAAGCCACAGGTGTTATTTTGTTTAGGGCAGTGTAACATATGGTTTACTATGGGGTATCTCTCATCTTCCTGTCTTAAGGCTCTGAAATGTTCACTTGCCCTAATTCTGAGTGGTCTAATAGTGCTACCTATATAGTATAGGCCACATCTGCAAATAATCATATAGATGACAAACTTACTTTCACATGTAATGTTCAAATTAATGTTGTACTGTACACCCGACGAGCTCTTGAATGAGGAGATGCCCGACCTGGTCCATCTACACATTCCACAATGTCCACACTTAAAAAAACCTTTTCCTCGGTTAGTCAGCCAGTTATCCTGGTTTAATTTGCTGCGAAAATTTGGACATAGAAAGTTCTTAAGAGTTTTACCTCTTCTGTAGGTGAAAAACGGGGTATCTGGAATCACTTTTCCAAGAATAGGATCTGATGTCAAAATATGCCAATGTCTGTACATACATTTATGAAGCAAAGTGGCGGTTTTTGTGTAATCAACAATACACCGAATCATTGTGTCGCCAGGTCGGGATTTTTTAGACAATGTGTCTGACCTTTTAAGATGCATAGCCCTAGTACGGGCTCTATCTATCACCCGAGTAGAATATCCCCGAGCTTTAAATCTCTTGCTCATGTCATCTATGCATACACCAAAATCTTCCTCAAGACTACAATTACGTCTTGCCCTCACCATCTCACCATATGGTATTGCATTGATTTGATGAACCGGATGTGCACTCTTTGCATGTAAAATAGAGTTACAGGAGGTACTTTTCCTATATAACCGACTCTCTATTTTATTATTGTAAATGAAAAGTTCTACGTCCAGAAAGGGAATGTTAGTAGTACTATGTTCTGAAGTGAAATGGATATTGTACTCATTTCTGTTTAGATAGTTAATAAAGTTGTCGAGTTCTTGTAAATCACCTGTCCAGATCATCAAGCAGTCATCGATGTATCTACCCCAATAGAGTATATCAGCGATCCACTTACTGCCATCCTTGCTCCAGATCTTATTTTGTTCAAACAATCCCATAAAGAGATTAGCATAAGCTGGTGAAAATTTGGATCCCATAGCTACGCCTTGTTTTTGGCGATACCAATCATTCTTAAACAGAAAGACATTGTTGTGTAAAATCAAATCCACCATGTCAATTAACATTTGAGTATGTCCGTAAAGGCTTGCCGGTCTTTTGTAAAGAAAGTGCCGTAATGCTTCCTTTCCTTGTTCGTGGTTTATGCTAGTGTACAGAGAGGTAACATCTAGTGTGACTAGGATCATCCCTGGTTCCCAAGCAATGTCTGTTAATATGCTAAGAATGTGTTTGGTATCTTTAATGTAAGATGGTAAGTTACCCACCATAGGTTGTAAAAAAATGTCAACATACTCAGAAAGTTTCTCAGTGGGACCACCAATGCCTGAAACAATGGGCCTACCAGGAGGGGAAGTAGGACTTTTGTGTATTTTAGGAAGTATATATATACATGGATTTCTCGGTCTGTGCACACGTAGATATATATATTCCTCCTCTTTTAGAAGTAAGCGATCCAAACAATCGTGTAGGAATCTATTGATTTTATTCGCAAGTACAGGGATGGGATCTGTCAAAATCTTTTCATAACAGGTAACATCTTCTAGTTGCCTATATATCTCTTGGTCATAGTCTGAAGTGTTCATAATCACAATGTTCCCCCCTTTATCTGCCTCTCTGATAGTAATCTCCTTATTAGTACGTAAAAGTCTCAAATTGGTCTTTTCTGCTTGGGTAAGGTTCTGATGCCAAACATGTTGTCGATTCTCATTTTTTAACTCCAATTTGTTTAAATCTCGCCAGACAACCTTAAAAAAAGTATCTATACAGTTATCTTTTGTTAAGGTAGGTGTCCAAGATGATTTTCTCCTCAAGCCACTTTGGAGTGAGTCAGTTGGGATGTCAAGATCAGATAAGATGCGAGTTACAGTGGTAGGATCCTGTTCACAGTCCGTGATTGACAAAAGAGTAGCCGTATTGTGAATGTCCATAATGGACAACTGTTGATTCTCGTTGTGAACGTCAAATAAGGTACTAGTGTCCCTATTATCCAGGTGATTAACAAAGTACTTTTTTAACTTTAAGCGTCTAATAAATTTGAAAAAATCAATCTTAGTTTTCTGAAAGTCTCCAAAATCTCCTGGACAGAATCCTAGTCCCTTACTAAGAAGAGTAAAGTCATGATTAGTGAGTTCCAAGCTGGAGAGATTAATGACATTGATAGAGTCAATATCAGAATTAACTATTTCCCCCTGTTCCATGATCTTGTCTTCATTCCTTTCCTTGTGTCTGTGTGTTCTTCCTCTGCCCCCCCGCCTGGTTTGTCTGGGTCTGCCCTGCGTCGACTTCCTTCCCATTGTCCCTGTTTTATCCTCTGAACCTCTGCTAAAAAAGAGGGAGTGCCCTGTTGTACTACCTTATCTTGTCTGGAAAAATTGGAATAAGTACTTATATCACTGTTGTTAGTAGAAACACTATTCAGTGAGGATGAGGAACCTGCATCATAGTTTTGTGGGGGTGCATTACTTATAACTAGATGATCGTATTTACGGGAGAAAGTGAAAATCCTACCATTTAAATAATCCAACTCATCCCGTCTAAGTTTGCGTGCTTTTCTCTGTGTGATCTCACTTTGATGTTGTTCAATAATATCATTCAAAATTCTAAAATTCTTGGCAGTTGGTTCTTCCATATTCATATTTTTAATATCTGTTTCTAATTCCGAGATCTCTGCTTGTAGTCTAGTCACTTTCCTTTCCGAATTCTCTACCAGAATATTTATAAGTCTGAGTGAACTTGACACCAATTCTTGTTCCCAATTGTCTAATAGGTCTGGATCGAGATCATCAAAAGTGGGAAAAATATGTGACCTTAACCCTCTGGGTATCCTGTTGAGCTTTACATATTGTTTTAAGGTGGCCCCATCCCACCATTTGGACACCTCCTGTTTCTTCAATTTTTCTAATTTGAAAAACTTATCTCGGAGCCCCATTTTGGTGTGTTGGGTACTCCCTGAGTGTGACTTCGGTATAGTACCTGTCTGCTCTAAACTACCAAAAATATCTGCTGCTAGTTTCTCACGATCCATATTCACGATATAGAGTACAGGCATACAATATATTATAACAAAAAATGCAAATGGGCTGGAGCAGCACCCCTATGTCAACAACAAAAATTCAAGACAAAAGCACATAGGAAGCAAGTCATAGGATATGGGCGCTCACAGTGAGTCCATAAAATCACATTAACAGTCCAAATGTGGCACGGTGCTCCTGGCAAGAGGATCTTCCTTAATCCTCCAATGTTTCAAGGGAAACTAACAATGAACTGGACAGTTGTCAGGGCACTCATGATCGTATAATTGAAGGTTAGTAATTATTAGAATCTTCAGTGTGGAGTAACACCATAGAGAGTTCATATATTATTTATTTCTTGACATACAAAGTCCACCTTGATACAAGAAAAGCGTCCTTGAATTTCAATAATGTATACAGCAAACAAAGCCAACACGTGTTTCGTCTTATGAGAATGTATTCTCACAGACTTCATCAGGGCTGCAAAAAATATGTAAGAAGAAAAACCATGGCTGTAGTACATATTTAGACGTTCAGAGCAGATCTTAAACTAACTTATCGTGATATTTGTGAGAATCAAAACATGCCATATGCAAGTTAGAGTGCCAAATAATACAATAGAAACTGTTCTATTTATAACTAATGACCCATTAGAAAGTTATCCAAACTGTGGGATAATCGTTTGTTTTCAATAGTGAGAAAGTAGGATTTGAAACAAAAAGTGAAGTTTCCGTGCGTAAAAAACTATCCTAACCCGAGTGTGAAATTATCCCAAGTAAAAGAATAGAAAAATAGACAGAAAAGGAGAAATCACCCCAAAGTCTAAGAGTATACGAAACTTTCAAAAAACCAAAATAAATGTGAAAGACGGGGGATATCTCCAACTATGCCCCCATGCCAGTGGAACAACCTAAGTACCAATATTGTAGCACATCTAAAACAAAACAGCATACCTTAAATCAAGTATGTCTTATATGAAAACTACTCATTTCCAAGCATTATCTAGTAGAATCTGCAGAAATAACCATAAAATATATTAAGTAGTGATTCAAGTGTTTTTGTAAAGTCAGAAAGTGAAACTACTCTATGACTGACTAACATAATAACAGAATAAGTATAGCCCTCGGGGCAAGACTGACCTTAATTAAGTGTATATAGTCCTACATTAAGTCATCTAATTAAGGAATCTTCTTGTATTCCCAATATGCGAGAATGCGGGGAAAAAAGAGTAATTAAATAAACTGAGTATACGTATGCATTCTTAACAAATGCCCATAATATCCTAAGGTAATCTCCGTAAATTTAGCCCAACCGCAACACTCACCTATCAACCAGAAAGTCTAAAAATCCAAAGGAGAACTCCGTGGTGCGAATGTATCCACGGCGTTCCCAGTATCTGAAAGTCTAATCGTTCGAAGAACGTCCGGCGCAGATGCAATTTAAAACGTCTTCCCGTCCGATGTGCGGAAATAAAAGACGGACTACGCGTCAATTAACGGGCGCCATCTTGGAAATCCCTGATACAATATTCCCAAGACCAAAACTGAACCGATCCAAAGCAATATTGGAAAAATATCTATATATGCATCATCAAGCCAGTCAAACCATAAAACACAGGGACAAGGTTCAAATAGGTCCAAGCCTAAGTATCAAAGCGAGGTACTGACCACCAGGAGCGAAAAAACAGCATCTAGAATACATAAATCCCTCATAAACCAAATTGTAACAAATCTGCGAATATGTCACGAAACCGTACGTAAATGAAAAGTCCACTATGTGTAAAAAAAAGGGAGAAAATTAGCAAGAGCTACTGAGAAAGTAAAAAGAGTAACATTCTGTTGAAATCAGAAGAGAAAACATAGAAAGAGGTATATAGTAAATACATTGAAGAAAAGCACTGAATTGTAATGTAAATTATTACTATTTCATCAGAAGATAAATAATGGTGGATTGATACAAAGTTGCGAGTAATACATCCAGTAGCAAATCAATAGTCACTATACATACAAGAATTGTACATATTTAAGTTCAGTGACAGTTAAACGGTTCGCACAAATCCCAAAATAGCCAACACACTAATACAATTGAGTCAATATTATATATGAAAGCCAATTAAAAATAAGCTATTGAATAATGCTGTGTCGTCGAACATAGTCAGTTAATACAAGTTGAAGACAATTTATACAAACGGTCTAGTGTACATATGTCAGGCCAAATAGAGGTTATATTAATCTCCCAAATAGTATTCCATTTCGAAATTTGTGTTGAGACCATCCTCTACCGCTCTGAGTTTAAGTATCCAGTAGCATTCTCTTTTTCTGAGGGCTAACTCCCTGTTTCCCCCTCTCGGATCTCTGATGATGTGATCAAAACCAAAGAATTCGAAGCCACAGGTGTTATTTTGTTTAGGGCAGTGTAACATATGGTTTACTATGGGGTATCTCTCATCTTCCTGTCTTAAGGCTCTGAAATGTTCACTTGCCCTAATTCTGAGTGGTCTAATAGTGCTACCTATATAGTATAGGCCACATCTGCAAATAATCATATAGATGACAAACTTACTTTCACATGTAATGTTCAAATTAATGTTGTACTGTACACCCGACGAGCTCTTGAATGAGGAGATGCCCGACCTGGTCCATCTACACATTCCACAATGTCCACACTTAAAAAAACCTTTTCCTCGGTTAGTCAGCCAGTTATCCTGGTTTAATTTGCTGCGAAAATTTGGACATAGAAAGTTCTTAAGAGTTTTACCTCTTCTGTAGGTGAAAAACGGGGTATCTGGAATCACTTTTCCAAGAATAGGATCTGATGTCAAAATATGCCAATGTCTGTACATACATTTATGAAGCAAAGTGGCGGTTTTTGTGTAATCAACAATACACCGAATCATTGTGTCGCCAGGTCGGGATTTTTTAGACAATGTGTCTGACCTTTTAAGATGCATAGCCCTAGTACGGGCTCTATCTATCACCCGAGTAGAATATCCCCGAGCTTTAAATCTCTTGCTCATGTCATCTATGCATACACCAAAATCTTCCTCAAGACTACAATTACGTCTTGCCCTCACCATCTCACCATATGGTATTGCATTGATTTGATGAACCGGATGTGCACTCTTTGCATGTAAAATAGAGTTACAGGAGGTACTTTTCCTATATAACCGACTCTCTATTTTATTATTGTAAATGAAAAGTTCTACGTCCAGAAAGGGAATGTTAGTAGTACTATGTTCTGAAGTGAAATGGATATTGTACTCATTTCTGTTTAGATAGTTAATAAAGTTGTCGAGTTCTTGTAAATCACCTGTCCAGATCATCAAGCAGTCATCGATGTATCTACCCCAATAGAGTATATCAGCGATCCACTTACTGCCATCCTTGCTCCAGATCTTATTTTGTTCAAACAATCCCATAAAGAGATTAGCATAAGCTGGTGAAAATTTGGATCCCATAGCTACGCCTTGTTTTTGGCGATACCAATCATTCTTAAACAGAAAGACATTGTTGTGTAAAATCAAATCCACCATGTCAATTAACATTTGAGTATGTCCGTAAAGGCTTGCCGGTCTTTTGTAAAGAAAGTGCCGTAATGCTTCCTTTCCTTGTTCGTGGTTTATGCTAGTGTACAGAGAGGTAACATCTAGTGTGACTAGGATCATCCCTGGTTCCCAAGCAATGTCTGTTAATATGCTAAGAATGTGTTTGGTATCTTTAATGTAAGATGGTAAGTTACCCACCATAGGTTGTAAAAAAATGTCAACATACTCAGAAAGTTTCTCAGTGGGACCACCAATGCCTGAAACAATGGGCCTACCAGGAGGGGAAGTAGGACTTTTGTGTATTTTAGGAAGTATATATATACATGGATTTCTCGGTCTGTGCACACGTAGATATATATATTCCTCCTCTTTTAGAAGTAAGCGATCCAAACAATCGTGTAGGAATCTATTGATTTTATTCGCAAGTACAGGGATGGGATCTGTCAAAATCTTTTCATAACAGGTAACATCTTCTAGTTGCCTATATATCTCTTGGTCATAGTCTGAAGTGTTCATAATCACAATGTTCCCCCCTTTATCTGCCTCTCTGATAGTAATCTCCTTATTAGTACGTAAAAGTCTCAAATTGGTCTTTTCTGCTTGGGTAAGGTTCTGATGCCAAACATGTTGTCGATTCTCATTTTTTAACTCCAATTTGTTTAAATCTCGCCAGACAACCTTAAAAAAAGTATCTATACAGTTATCTTTTGTTAAGGTAGGTGTCCAAGATGATTTTCTCCTCAAGCCACTTTGGAGTGAGTCAGTTGGGATGTCAAGATCAGATAAGATGCGAGTTACAGTGGTAGGATCCTGTTCACAGTCCGTGATTGACAAAAGAGTAGCCGTATTGTGAATGTCCATAATGGACAACTGTTGATTCTCGTTGTGAACGTCAAATAAGGTACTAGTGTCCCTATTATCCAGGTGATTAACAAAGTACTTTTTTAACTTTAAGCGTCTAATAAATTTGAAAAAATCAATCTTAGTTTTCTGAAAGTCTCCAAAATCTCCTGGACAGAATCCTAGTCCCTTACTAAGAAGAGTAAAGTCATGATTAGTGAGTTCCAAGCTGGAGAGATTAATGACATTGATAGAGTCAATATCAGAATTAACTATTTCCCCCTGTTCCATGATCTTGTCTTCATTCCTTTCCTTGTGTCTGTGTGTTCTTCCTCTGCCCCCCCGCCTGGTTTGTCTGGGTCTGCCCTGCGTCGACTTCCTTCCCATTGTCCCTGTTTTATCCTCTGAACCTCTGCTAAAAAAGAGGGAGTGCCCTGTTGTACTACCTTATCTTGTCTGGAAAAATTGGAATAAGTACTTATATCACTGTTGTTAGTAGAAACACTATTCAGTGAGGATGAGGAACCTGCATCATAGTTTTGTGGGGGTGCATTACTTATAACTAGATGATCGTATTTACGGGAGAAAGTGAAAATCCTACCATTTAAATAATCCAACTCATCCCGTCTAAGTTTGCGTGCTTTTCTCTGTGTGATCTCACTTTGATGTTGTTCAATAATATCATTCAAAATTCTAAAATTCTTGGCAGTTGGTTCTTCCATATTCATATTTTTAATATCTGTTTCTAATTCCGAGATCTCTGCTTGTAGTCTAGTCACTTTCCTTTCCGAATTCTCTACCAGAATATTTATAAGTCTGAGTGAACTTGACACCAATTCTTGTTCCCAATTGTCTAATAGGTCTGGATCGAGATCATCAAAAGTGGGAAAAATATGTGACCTTAACCCTCTGGGTATCCTGTTGAGCTTTACATATTGTTTTAAGGTGGCCCCATCCCACCATTTGGACACCTCCTGTTTCTTCAATTTTTCTAATTTGAAAAACTTATCTCGGAGCCCCATTTTGGTGTGTTGGGTACTCCCTGAGTGTGACTTCGGTATAGTACCTGTCTGCTCTAAACTACCAAAAATATCTGCTGCTAGTTTCTCACGATCCATATTCACGATATAGAGTACAGGCATACAATATATTATAACAAAAAATGCAAATGGGCTGGAGCAGCACCCCTATGTCAACAACAAAAATTCAAGACAAAAGCACATAGGAAGCAAGTCATAGGATATGGGCGCTCACAGTGAGTCCATAAAATCACATTAACAGTCCAAATGTGGCACGGTGCTCCTGGCAAGAGGATCTTCCTTAATCCTCCAATGTTTCAAGGGAAACTAACAATGAACTGGACAGTTGTCAGGGCACTCATGATCGTATAATTGAAGGTTAGTAATTATTAGAATCTTCAGTGTGGAGTAACACCATAGAGAGTTCATATATTATTTATTTCTTGACATACAAAGTCCACCTTGATACAAGAAAAGCGTCCTTGAATTTCAATAATGTATACAGCAAACAAAGCCAACACGTGTTTCGTCTTATGAGAATGTATTCTCACAGACTTCATCAGGGCTGCAAAAAATATGTAAGAAGAAAAACCATGGCTGTAGTACATATTTAGACGTTCAGAGCAGATCTTAAACTAACTTATCGTGATATTTGTGAGAATCAAAACATGCCATATGCAAGTTAGAGTGCCAAATAATACAATAGAAACTGTTCTATTTATAACTAATGACCCATTAGAAAGTTGTCCAAACTGTGGGATAATCGTTTGTTTTCAATAGTGAGAAAGTAGGATTTGAAACAAAAAGTGAAGTTTCCGTGCGTAAAAAACTATGCTAACCCGAGTGTGAAATTATCCCAAGTAAAAGAATAGAAAAATAGACAGAAAAGGAGAAATCACCCCAAAGTCTAAGAGTATACGAAACTTTCAAAAAAACAAAATAAATGTGAAAGACGGGGGATATCTCCAACTATGCCCCCATGCCAGTGGAACAACCTAAGTACCAATATTGTAGCACATCTAAAACAAAACAGCATACCTTAAATCAAGTATGTCTTATATGAAAACTACTCATTTCCAAGCATTATCTAGTAGAATCTGCAGAAATAACCATAAAATATATTAAGTAGTGATTCAAGTGTTTTTGCAAAGTCAGAAAGTGAAACTACTCTATGACTGACTAACATAATAACAGAATAAGTATAGCCCTCGGGGCAAGACTGACCTTAATTAAGTGTATATAGTCCTACATTAAGTCATCTAATTAAGGAATCTTCTTGTATTCCCTATATGCGAGAATGCGGGGAAAAAAGAGTAATTAAATAAACTGAGTATACGTATGCATTCTTAACAAATGCCCTATGTTTTCTCTTCTGCATTTCAACAGAATGTTACTCTTTTTACTTTCTCAGTAGCTCTTGCTAATTTTCTCCTTTTTTTTACACATAGTGGACTTTTCATTTACGTACGGTTTCGTGACATATTCGCAGATTTGTTACAATTTGGTTTATGAGGGATTTATGTATTCTAGATGCTGTTTTTTCGCTCCTGGTGGTCAGTACCTCGCTTTGATACTTAGGCTTGGACCTATTTGAACCTTGTCCCTGTGTTTTATGGTTTGACTGGCTTGATGATGCATATATAGATATTTTTCCAATATTGCTTTGGATCGGTTCAGTTTTGGTCTTGGGAATATTGTATCAGGGATTTCCAAGATGGCGCCCGTTAATTGACGCGTAGTCCGTCTTTTATTTCCGCACATCGGACGGGAAGACGTTTTAAATTGCATCTGCGCCGGACGTTCTTCGAACGATTAGACTTTCAGATACTGGGAACGCCGTGGATACATTCGCACCACGGAGTTCTCCTTTGGATTTTTAGACTTTCTGGTTGATAGGTGAGTGTTGCGGTTGGGCTAAATTTACGGAGATTACCTTAGGATATTATGGGCATTTGTTAAGAATGCATACGTATACTCAGTTTATTTAATTACTCTTTTTTCCCCGCATTCTCGCATATTGGGAATACAAGAAGATTCCTTAATTAGATGACTTAATGTAGGACTATATACACTTAATTAAGGTCAGTCTTGTCCCGAGGGCTATACTTATTCTGTTATTATGTTAGTCAGTCATAGAGTAGTTTCACTTTCTGACTTTGCAAAAACACTTTAATCACTACCTAATATATTTTATGGTTATTTCTGCAGATTCTACTAGATAATGCTTGGAAATGAGTAGTTTTCATATAAGACATACTTGATTTAAGGTATGCTGTTTTGTTTTAGATGTGCTACAATATTGGTACTTAGGTTGTTCCACTGGCATGGGGGCATAGTTGGAGATATCCCCCGTCTTTCACATTTATTTTGGTTTTTTGAAAGTTTCGTATACTCTTAGACTTTGGGGTGATTTCTCCTTTTCTGTCTATTTTTCTATTCTTTTACTTGGGATAATTTCACACTCGGGTTAGGATAGTTTTTTACGCACGGAAACTTCACTTTTTGTTTCAAATCCTACTTTCTCACTATTGAAAACAAACGATTATCCCACAGTTTGGATAACTTTCTAATGGGTCATTAGTTATAAATAGAACAGTTTCTATTGTATTATTTGGCACTCTAACTTGCATATGGCATGTTTTGATTCTCACAAATATCACGATAAGTTAGTTTAAGATCTGCTCTGAACGTCTAAATATGTACTACAGCCATGGTTTTTCTTCTTACATATTTTTTGCAGCCCTGATGAAGTCTGTGAGAATACATTCTCATAAGACGAAACACGTGTTGGCTTTGTTTGCTGTATACATTATTGAAATTCAAGGACGCTTTTCTTGTATCAAGGTGGACTTTGTATGTCAAGAAATAAATAATATATGAACTCTCTATGGTGTTACTCCACACTGAAGATTCTAATAATTACTAACCTTCAATTATACGATCATGAGTGCCCTGACAACTGTCCAGTTCATGACTTGCTAATATGTTTTCCTAACTTGCCATAGATTTTCTAATGTTCCTACTATGGGCGTTTTATGATATTCTTATGACAAGTATGCTAATGTGATAACGTGTTTCCTGACTACTGCTTATGTTGCAGAATACTGAGTAACCTGTGTGTTATGTGTGACTACTGCTAGTTTGCAGAGTAACTAATGTGTAACGTTCTGACAACTGCTAAGGTAGCAGGATAGTACTGTTATGTGATGTTGGTCTGATAATTACGTTGTGTACAATACAGTATATTTTCATATAATCTGGTGTTGTGTTTCCTTTGTGGTGGGGATATTGCGTCGCATGTGTGTGTGTGTTGTGCAAACGCTTTACACATTGCCTCCGGGTTAAGCCTGACTGCTCGTGCCAAGCTACCAAGGGGGTGAGCAGGGGTTATCTTGGACGTGTAACTCCCTTGCCCTGACTAGAGTGGGTAAGTTCTGCCTGGCTGAGGTGCATACCCTAGCCAACCAGAAACCCCATTTCTAACATTAGTTTACTAGATTATGCATCTTTCCTCATTTAGCAACTTAAATTTGTTTAATGCAGAGGTTAACTGTTTTCTCTGCAGTAAAGTTGCTTTAATGAATTCCAAATTCTAGTTCAAAAGTCATTGCTGCAATTTTCTGAAATGTTCTCGGTGTTTCTTTAAATATATGTTAAAATGATTTGCACATGATCTAGTATTAGGATGTTCTTGACCCTGATCCTTTTTTGCCCCAGCTAAATTGTCTAAATCCTGTACCTGAATAGTCTATCACACTCGGGTGTGCATGGGGGAAAACACACATTTTAAATCTAACTAGATATAGTGTACGTTATTGTCTAGCACCACTATTGTATTAACTGCAGTTTGTACACTATGAGCTTTTTAAATCCTTTGAAGCAGTTTGAACCTTCCAGCTCACACAGAGACTGATTTGGCCCGCAAGTCGCTATGTTGCTTTTTTTTTTTTAAAGAACCTAGCATATAAATGCTTTAGTTAAATCTCAGCACCACCAGAAAGTTCTACAAATGGCTGCTTTTTGCTCCTGGTTACCACTTATTAATAGAATTCCTACTCTTTTCAAAATACTTAGGGAAATGAGTAAAGTTAGACTTTAGGTCTAAACTTAGGGGCATATTTATACTCCGTTTGCGCCAAATTTGCGTCGTTTTTTTCGACGCAAATTCGGCGCAAAACTAACGCCATATATATACTTTCGCGTTAGACGCATCTAGCGCCAAAGTTTGAGGAATGAGCGTAATTTTTTTGCGTGAACGCCTTCCTTGCGTTAATGAGATGCAAGGTAGGCGTTCCCGTCTAAAAAAATGACTGCGACGCAAATGCGTCGTATTTATACTCCCGGGCAAAAATCACAACCGGGAGTGGGCGGGGCAAAAAAACCCGCATTTGCACCTCTTTTAAACGCCTGGGTCAGGGCAGGTGTTAAGGGACCTGTGGGCTCAAAATGAGCCCACAGCTGCCTCCCATGCCCCCAGGGACCCCCCCTACCACCCTTGCCCACCCCAGGAGGACACCCAAGGATGGAGGGACCCACCCCAGGGACATTCAGGTAAGTTCAGGTAAGTATAATTATTTTTTTTGTTTATATTTTTTTGGGGCATAAGGGGGCCTGATTTGTGCCCCCCTACATGCCACAATGCCCAATGACCATGCCCAGGGGACATAAGTCCCCTGGGCATGGCCATTGGGCAAGGGGGCATGATTCCTGTCTCTACTAAGACAGGAGTCATGTAAATGGCGTCTGGGCGTCGTTAAAAATGGCGCAAATCGGGTGGAGGCGATTTATTTGCCTCAACCTGACTTGCCCCATTTTAAGACGCCCTAACGCCATTTTTCCCTACGCCGGCGCTGCCTGGTGTACGTGTTTTTTTTCCACGCACACCAGGCAGCGCCGGTCTGCTAGCGCCGGCTAACGCCATTCAATAAACACGGCGCCCGCATGGCGCTTCAGAATGGCGTTAGCCGGCACTAATCTTTTTGGCGCAAAACTGCGATAGCGCAGTTTTGCGTCAAAAAGTATAAATATGGCCCTTAGACTTTTGGTATAAGTTTACCTTTGTGAATCGGGCCCTTAGACTTTTGGTCTAAATTTTGACTTTTGGTCCAAGTTTACCTTTGTGAATCGGACCCGTAATGTTTAATTAAACAAACTGTTTCCCGTTTTGCAAAACGTCTCTCATCTTTTGTTTTTTAAGGTAAATTCTCATTCAAGCAACATTTTGGTGAGCCAGATAGGAACTGATAGGTTCTTTGGGCCTGACTGTGACCAAAGGAAGAGGATCTCATACAGATGGAAGGTGAGCAGACACCACAATTGATTAGAAGCTCTGCTGAATCTGTGGGGTAGAGGTGAGTCCTGAAGCCGCTGTCACAAGAGTGAGAGAGTACATCTGAGTCTTAGTCCTAGCATTTGGCGTGTGGCAAACTAGGAAAAAGTATAATTCGTGAAAGTCACTTTTTTCATTGTCAGCACTGACAATCCATGAGATTAGGCATAGCTTGTATTTTGCCGAAAGGGGTCTATGGTCTTTGAAGTAAGTCCTTTTTTTCTGCACAAATTGTTGCAATCATTTCCCCCGAGCTGGTATTCACAAAATTATCAGGCTCCCCTAATCCCAGACTGCTCAGAGTTTCACTTGGTCATAGGATAGTGTGCACTAGTAGTGGGTAGGGCTAACGTATTGTGGGCGGGGCATTTCCCTGATTTCTGGAGCCTAGTCAGCATCTCCCCTGCCAGTTGAGATGAGGTTGTTTCGATAATATGATGCTGGTAGGCCAATGTAACTTTGTTTGTCTTAAACACTGCATGTTGTGTTTTGGTCAATGTTAAATGTATAAATTAAGATATTGTTGATTCGTGTAAATTTTTGTTTGATGCCAAAGTGAGGCTCACTATTTTGTCGCCAAATTGCAAGCCATAAACTAACAATGCTTCATGCATTTGTTGTTGAATGTTTTATTTTGATGCACCTGTGAATAAAGGTTAGTTCATTAGATCTAGGAATCCCCATGTATACACCCTTCCTCACCCTAATAAAATTTAGAACTCTATAAAAACAGAGACTTAGGGGGTCATTCCGACCCTGGCGGTAATTACCGCCAGGGCAGGGGTCCGCAGGAGCACCGCCAACAGGCTGGCGGTGCTCCTTTGGGCATTCTGACCGCGGCGGTACAGCCGCGGTCAGAAACGGAAAGTCGGCGGTGTACCGCCGACTTTCCGCTGCCCATGGGAATCCTCCATGGGGGATTCCGACCCCCTCACCACCATCCTGTTCCTGGCGGTTTCAGCCACCAGGAACAGGATGGCGGTGAGGGGTGTCGTGGGGCCCCTGGGGGCCCCTGCAGTGCCCATGCCAATGGCATGGGCACTGCAGGGGCCCCCGTAAGAGGGCCCCACTTTGAATTTCAGTGTCTGCTCAGCAGACACTGAAATTCGCGACGGGTGCTACTGCACCCGTCGCACACCTTCCACTCATCTTGGAAGGGTGTTTCCCACTGGGCTGGCGGGCGGCCTTTTGGCGGTCGCCCGCCAGCCCAGTGGGAAACCCAGAATGACCGCCGCGGTCTTCTGACCGCGGTACGGTCTTCTGGCGGTCCCAGCCAGGCCGGCGGCTACCGCCGCCGGCCGGGGGTCAGAATGACCCCCTTAGTATCTTAGAAAAGCAAACCCAATGAAAATAGAAAGTTAGAATGCATACAACTCAAAATGTCTCCTAAAAAATGTAAACCTAGAAGAGTAAGAATCCTCTAAAAAGACCACCCAAATTCCATCATGGAATCCCCTTTAGAGCACATGCAAAGTAAATTCCCCACTCAGGCCAAAAAGCTTGGTAAACTGTGCCATGAGTTACAGGCACGACACGGCACACAGGTTCCCCTGGCCAAAAGAGGGAAGTCTGAACACTGATATAATTTATCACACAAGAAAATACTTACAAACAAAATACACATGGCAAAAGATGGGAAGAAGGGAAGCACTGCAAAAACTATTGGCCATCTTTGAGGAAGTGCAGGCCAATAGCCTAGACCCACCGGGAGCAACCAAGGCTTCCGCACCTCCTCCACCGTATATAGGTATGGAGGTGCTCTACTTGATGCCTGCTTTCCCCATATTAGGATACACTAACTCATCATTCGAGGGAGCTCAAGGGGCCCCTACCAAACAGCAGGCTGTTAGGTCTAGGCATAGAGGACCAACATGCCAACAGGACCAGAAATTCCCTACACCACCCTAGTCCAGCACCCGAAGCACCCCCCCCGTCCATCTCGTTCAAAGGACTGAGTCTCTGTGGCATGCAGAACACGTACCCCTACTGATTCTGAGGAGCAAATGTGAGTGAAAGGGTGATTTCTAGCAGTCTTGGACAGCTATTCAGTTAGCCCCAGTCCTCGGAGACCTGGCATTGAGGAGGGAGCCACAGGGTACGCTCAGGTAGCTGAGGAAACCACGGAGCGCGAGCCCGAGAGCAGGTCCCAACTTAGGACAGTCCATAGTTCAGAGTGAAGGAGACAATCTAGGGGACAGTCAGAGAAAATGGTATGAACTGAGGAGAGAGGAAGAGAGAGAGCTCACACCCTGAAAGCCCAGCGAGAGAGTAGAATAGTACGCCCTTCACCTCAGGAAAGAGGGAGTAGGTACAGAGCCCCAGTCACAGAGGAATCCAAGATAGAGTCACAAGGTAAGCTTTTGACTGGGGGTCTGTGCCTCTCCCGAGTACCTGTGAAAGCAAAAGGCTGACCAGGAAATCACAGAAGAAAAGGAGCCTGGTGTGGACCCTGTTTAGACAGAGGAGGACCAAGATGGTACCACTGCATGCGCACGAGGAGAGCAGAGACAAGGACATCCGCTACTCTCCCTGAACACACAGGAGGGGTAACCCAACCCCAAGGGATATAGTAGCCCAGGAGGAAGGTGAAGTATTTGCCTAACCCTTTTGCCTCCTGCTAGCCCGCTGACCTGAGAGAAGTGATCAATACAATAGGCCCTAGTTGGAGGAAGGATACTTTGAACCAGAGGACATAGCGATTGCCGAAGTCTGCATTCGGCATGGAGGGGGAGATCTCAAGTGGTACTTCCCTTACATACAGGAATGTCTGAGTTGATGGGAATGCTACATAGAGGAAAAACCAGTAGAGATGTCCAAAATCAGGATATGCCCGCTACTACAGTAGGGCACATCAGGGCCCATCTATGTTTAATGGGCTCACATGGACAAAGAGACACTGCAAGCCAAGCTGCCATCGTGGTTGGATGGGTCCAGGAAATGGTTCTCATGCTTTGAGAAGATTACAGCAGGGATCACTCTATCAATAGATGATGTCAAGAGTCTGCTAAGCAGCATTATTGATGAGCAGTCCAATACGGGGTTCACCTGTGCCCACATCCCAGCGGTTGTGCTAACCAACTCAGAGCATGACGGGCCACGATTAATTCATACAAGCACCAATATAGATGGCCCTGAGGGAAATATTACATGACTGCCCAGATGTAGGTGGGTTGATGGCAGAAATCATGAAACTTGGGGACACCATAATAGAGTTCCTAAACAGCATGAGATAACAGCGGGGAAAGGAGACGGGACAGCCATGCACAGATATGGGGCCTCAACTTTTTTCTTCTACAGATCCTCAAGAACAGGCCCAGAGGAACTATGCTAAGTTGATCCAAAATAAGCTAAGGAAGACCACCCTCTAGAGGACCATGTTCCTGGCAAGCGTGCAAATGGCAACGGTTATGAAGGGCACTCCACTGCAGGATACCAAGGGTTCCAAAATGGCTACAGTGATGGGATCCAGGGTGGTTGACAGCAGCCAAATGTCATGCAGTGCTACTTTTGTCATAGAATGGGTCACATGGCCACCAGGTGCCGACTAAAGGCACACCGTGCATGGAAGTCAATGAGCTGAGGCCAGGCCAAGAGAGCTCACACCCACAGAATGAAGCCCAGGGAAACCTAGCTTCACCTTATATCCAGCCACAAGGTAGTCTGTCCACTGCCGCACCTCTCCAGCAGCGTCCAGGAAGTTGGACCAGAGCATGGCATCAGCATCTGCAACCTCAAAAACCACTAAGGACTGGGGCCACAGCAGGGAGGAGTAGCTGTTTGAGGAAGCAATCCCTTCATGCAGATGCAGAGCCCATATGTGCAGTAAGCCTTAGTACCCCTGGCACAAGCATACATTTTGAGCACACCTTAAAAGAATTTTCTAAAATAAAATTCAAAGAGAATTGAGGAAATATCAGGGATTCAAAACCTTTACTTACATTCAAAGAAAACTCAGGGTTGTTGTGCGGCTGTCGATCCTGTGTCCTCGCTAGTGTCCACCTTCTAGGAATCCTCACCAAAGTTCACCATTTAGGGTGCCAGCAAAAGCCTAGGTTCCCACTCTGCTGCTGGCCCCCCAGGGCAGGGCTCGCTGGCCACACCCTGGGGGAAGGGCAGTCTGATGGAGAGGGACAGGGTGGCTCCCCAAATGCTGCTTAAAATGCAGTCACCCCAGGTCCTCAAACCCACAAACAAATGGGACGTGTTCCTATTACCAAGTTAAAAGTCCTCATTCTCTGGCCCCCAGCAGGGACTGAGATGTCTTTGTCAGGTTTCTCCAACAGCAATAAGCAGCCCCTTAGCCTAATGGGGGTAAAAAGCTGTCCTTCAGTTTTGGGAGCCAGGCCTCCCTGTGCGCTCAAGGTAGGGAAGACCACATAAGGCTCACAGCACACACATGAGTTCCAAAAGGGTACTAAACAGCATTAAGTCAGTAGAAAGGGGGTTCACCAGGACAACCAGCTACTCCAATCCATTCCTTTTAAGGCAGACAAACTCAAATGAGTTCTCGGCCTTGCCCCAGATTCTCCACACTGTGATGTTTTTGACCTCCTACTTACCCTTAGGGCTTCAAACAGCAGCTGGGAACAGTAGGCCCAAAAATGTGGTCTGAGGAAGAAGGGGGTGCCAGGGAAGGGAGTCCAAAACATTCATCACAGTTCAGAGCAGAATAGAACGCAGGAGTAAGCTCACACCCAGAAGCAATACTGCAACACCCAAGGCTTCACACTGCTTGAAGGGAGCGACAATCCCAATATTGCGCAGAGAAAATCAGAGACACGTGGGACACAGAACTACACTCTAACCCCCACCACTACACAACAATAAAAATCAGAGGTCTGTGAAAATGCCCAAGAGCCAAATGAAGAAGCCCAAAGGAAGTATCAAGAGAAAAGGGCATAGTTAGGACACCTGGCACAACTTGGGAGAGTCATGGAGTGCTACTTGATGAGACCACAAGGGTGCACATGTGACCTCAGGGCACGTTGTGATCACTGACCAATATTCAGTGTGAGGCACCTCCTGTTTTGCATCCTCCCTCGTGTAGGCTAGAAACACTGCCTGCACCAATGACACCCCCTATGTACACACAAGGGCACCGAAGGCCTGGCAATCCCAACATAGCACCAACTAAAAGTTGATAACTACCATTATACATGAGGATCACCCCGTGAAGCACACTGTTCAAACATATACTTGGTTAAGCATGGAGAGGGGAGAGATCTAAAAGGGAGATGGCCGACAATGTGTAAAAATGAAATATTTTTTTTTAAATAGCCTATTCCTTCCAGAAACATGGAATCCCGATTGAAGACCACCTGCTGGTGCCTTGCAAAATTAATTGAAAACACAAAATCTTAAGGATACAGATATGCAATCTTTTTTCTTCGTAATGACCAAACATAGCTCTTGCCCAACAAGTCTGCAGTCGAGGCCTTCTCCTCTACAGTGGACCATCACCTTCTCAGAGGCTGCACCAGAATCCCCAGCAGGATCAAAAGCCATAGATTATGCCAAAGAACTCTCACATCTAACAGAATGAGGAGCCACAACACACCTCAAGGACTTTTCACATCCATAACTCCAACGTGATCCCGTACCACACCTTGCTCCAAAGACTTTTCCAAACTGTTTTACGACTGTTTTCCCCCTTTCATTGAGAAAACCAAAAGACATCTCAGCCAGAATCACCTCAAGAACTACAATGATGTCTGTAATGTTTATCCATGCATTTATACATTCTCTAGTTGCTAAGGATGCTACCACATCCGCGTATTTCCAAAGAATACAATGATCTATTGAAGTCTATTAAAAACATTCACCTCACTTGTTCAGGGACCTCACTCATGTCACCTTTATTTACACTTCACCCAACACTAGCATCACACATGCACTACACAGCGTACTTTTACATAACATTTGTTATCAGCACATGACTGGTGTGGGCACCAAAACTTGTGATGGGTCATGTTATGTCTGTTCAATGTTACCACATACAATAGGCACAGATATACTGTACTTATCCCAAGAGGTATCACCTGAAAAAGCAAAATGCCTTCGCCATCTGAACCTGTGTAGAATTAGGGCACAATTGCAACAAAATTTAGCCTTATAGTGTAGCTATGAGTCCAATTCTACAGCACCGTATCTTCCTACCGAGCCTAGCGATAGCCAAATGGAGGTAGGCAGGATGGACAGGAAGGGAGCTATGGGGAAGGACACATTTTGGCACCAAGATTTTCATGAGAAGAGATTCTTGAAGGTAACTAACCCACCCAACTAATGCACACAAATGTATGCTTCCACCTAGGGTAGCCTATGGTAGCCTTTAGCATGTCTGGGGCTGTCTTCATTAATAACAAATGGACCAAAGACATGGAGTTTCAATGCAGGACCATCCACCTCGATGACATGAAAGGACATGGGTTTCGTAGGGGAGGGTTAAAGAACAGCATAGATGCCTTGTGTCAGGAGATCTGGAACACTGAGATAGACAGGTACATGTGGATAAAAGGGAAGAGGCAATCTAATTGTTTGAAGCTCACATTGTATTCTTATGTTTCAGAGGCAAAGGAACCATTCCACTGGCCATGAAAGAAAATTGTGGCCCAATACTGCACATTCCGGACATGCAATGGGGCACCTCCACTTTGATGGACGTCTAATGGCAGTGTCGCAAGTTTGCTTACACCCAGGTCGCCTCTGGATGGCGTGGCCTCTACTCCCTCCTCACCATCCACATCCCAACCCTGGTCATCCCCAGAGAATATCTGTCTGTATTCTACCTACACCCGCTGAGGAAGAAAAGAACACTATTGCATCAGGCTCAAAGGAAAAGAACTGCTGATTATTTTGGCTGGGCTCAATACACGGACATTCCTGAGGAGATTAGACTGTTCACTGATGTCCAAGTATCATCGGAGGGTCCATACCCTTCTTCTCCTTGTATAACAACAACCGATTTATAATATATAATGTTGTGTAAGTAAGTCCTCAATTCTATACAATAAAAGCTGCTGGTGATACACTGGTGTTTATGCCCTGGGGGAATATTGATAATGAGTAGTTATTAATCGTTTTGTGAAGGTGGACTTTGTCAGGATCATAAGACAATTTATATTATACTAACCCACTAATATAATTACTATATCTCTGATGAACATATCACATGAATGATCAGATTGTTTCTGCCATTCGGCTATGCCTAATTGCATTGAGGTGTAGTCAGGCAATTGTCGGAATGAACCTACAATGGGCATACTCCAAATACGTTCCAATAAAGTGGAGCCACATGTCCATTCACCACATCATGTGCCATTAAGACACCAAGGGCCAGATGTGGGAAAAACCGGCTTTGCAAGTCGCAATGCCGAATGCAGGATGGTGTCCCTGACACCATCTGCGAGTCGCAAGGGGGTCACAAAGGCCCACCTCATTAATATTAATGATGTAGGTCACAATTTGCGACCCCCTTGCGAGTCGCATCACTCACAGGGATTGTGGCCTGCTGGAGACAGAATACCACCAAGTCTGTGACTGCTTTTAAATAAAGCAGTTTTTTTTTTTAATGCACCCCGTTTTCCTTAAAGGAAAACGAGATGCATCACAAAACGAAAAAATGAAATGTGTCAGTTTAATTTTTTCAGAGCAGGCAGTGTTCCATAGGACCACTGCCTGCTCTGAAAAAATGTTTTCAAGGCCATTCACAAAGGGGAATGGGTCCCATGGGGACCCCTTCCCTTTTGCGACTGGGTTACCACCAGTGTGACACTGGTGGTAACTGCGATTGCTTTGCGACCACGTTCATGGTCACAAAGCAATCCTACATCGTGCTGTGACTCGCAAATAGGAAGGGGAGCACCCCTTCCTATTTGCGACTCGCAGTCCCATTTTGTGAGTCGGTAACCAGGTTACCGACTCGCAAAATGGGAATGGGCATCGCGATGTGGGTTTTGCGCCTCGAAAACAGCGATTTTCGGTGTTTGCGATGCGTAAAAGCCTTGCTACATCTGGCCCCAAGACACCTATCTCCATGTTCAGAGCTCTCTCTTGAGATGTTTTCAATGGTAAATTTATCATCTGCATATCTGAATATATCTGTATGGTATTGTGGCAAATGTTGTACAGCCGTTCAGATGCATCTAGGATTTTGGTCCATTGTTTACTTGTCATGTTTACATGACCCTGAATTGCAGGCCACACTTCAAAAGTATTGCAAGGGTGCTTGGAATAAAGACATCCTCTAAAGCCAGGGTCAAGCTGAGTCTCTCGAATCGTATTGGTGAAACAAACAATATATGAAGATCGTCAAGCAAAATACTGTTGGCCCTTGGAGCCAGTCCAGGATAATGAGGCCCATGCAAGTGAGATCCTGCAGGTTTTTGAGTGCCTGATGCAGGAAGCGATAAAGCCCACACAGAGTACCATGTGGGTGCGTCAGACCTTAATTTTTTATATTATTATTATAATAAGGTGACATGAAAAGTGCAAAACTTCTATTACCCTCAAAGGTTGACTTGGATCTTTGGACTCAGACAGGAGTGAGAAATCTTACAGTCAGACAATATGAACCAGCAAACATCAAATAAATCATTCAATAATCAGATTATTCAATTTAGAGTCAGTCATTTAAATACACCATGCCCTACGTGGCCATGAATCACCACACAAGTTTAGTAAAGTTTAAACATGTATTGCCCTTTAGATTAGCAATGCTAAGATCATGAAAATCATGCACAAGACCAAATGATAGCAATGCACAAACATCACAGGTTGTCGAAAACGCCTAAAAAAATCTCAATCTAAATAAAGCATTTATCATTAGATACACCAAAATAACAATGCAGGATAACAACAGAATTAAATGAAAAATAGAAACTGCATACATTAGAGCCTCATTACGAATTTGGCGGTCTTTTGGCAAGACCACCGCAGTGGAGGCCGCAAAAAGACCACCATGTTGGCGGCAATCCAACCACTGCATTAAGAGTGACACATTTCTGAAAGCGCCAGACACTGGAGGACTGAAAAGAGGCGTTCCCACCACCAGCACTGCCAACCTGACAAAAATCGAACTGCGGCAGTTTCAACTCACTTCTGTCCACATTGGATATTTGAATACCCCACACCTGATACACATCCACACACCGACACACCTACTCACTGCATTAAATAACCTAACCCAAGACAACCCACAATCCTTTGCAATCAAAATGCCTCATACAACCACAGACAGCCAACATCCCAGAGAGTTCAACATAGCAAGAATAACTACCCATTTACGCTTCACTATGCATGCATCACACATCTGCATAACATACCAAACCACACACAGTCCACAACACCCGTAACCCACCCACATCACAGCACCTAGACCTCACAATTTTCCTAACTCTGCACCCATTCACTTAGCACACCACCACACCATCTTCACAACCACTGCCATGTCCCTGGAAAAACACCCATGTTTCACTGATGAGTAATTGAGGGTCATGGTGTATTAAAATGTAAGGGTAGAGCCAAACCTGTTCAGAGCACAAGTCCAATAAACATATATCTTGCCAGGATAATGGAGTTGTGGCAAAGGATAGTCAACAGGGTCAATTCTGTAGGCAGTTATGCACACACAAGGGAGGACATCAGGAAGATGTGTAATGACTTCAAGTGAAAGGTCCATTCTATGGCATCCAGGCACCAGCTGTCAGTACTGAAGACTGCCGGTGGGCCGCACCTCTCCCCCCTACATTCACATCTTGGGAGGAGAAGGTCTTGAACATTCTGCATCCTGAGGGCTTGACAGGAATACCTGGGGAAGTGGAGTCTGGTAAGTACCAACAACATTCATGTCACAAAATTGTCTTGTCCTGCATGCTCCCTCACCACCTATACCCACCCCAATTTACACTCCACCCATTACAACTCTAATACCCCTCCGTGGCATGCTACATGTCCACTAATCACATCTAACCCCACAGCCCTTGGAAATGGCATATTAAGCACTGGCTATTTATAGCACTACAGCTCCCAGAGTGCAAACTCCTAGCATATTCAACATCAGTACCCTGCACCAGATATTACTTGTCATGCAAGTCAAACCAATGTCTGATCTAACCCATCTTGATTGTTCTAGTGTGGAACAGTACATGGCAATGACAATAGCTTTACTTCCCAAGTAAAACACACCTATAGCTGAGTGCCCATATATAAGTGCCACAGATCAAAGATCCCAAGCTAGAAATATACTCACCTGGTTTGGAAAGTCAGATAGCTGAGTGGATGCACATGCAGTACATCCAGATAAAGGTCAATGTCCATTGTAAACTCATATTCTATGTTCCTACATGGACACCAATTTTCTTTCACAGCTCCTAATTGTGCCAGTCATCATGCCAGAAAGTTCACTGGGTAACAGAGGTGAACAGCCATGCCAATTATCAGACAATATCAGAAGCCACCAGCTGTACAATCACCTTCAACATAGTTTATCAGCATAAAACATGGTGTATGGAATTGCACAAAATGCACAATTGGCTTCCATTGCAAGGGGGTTGAGAGACTTGAATACCACACTGAGTAGGTATTGTATCCAACATCTGGCCACTTCCACTTGCAATGATACATCAGGCCTTTCTACATCTGCAGCTGCTAGAGGAATGGAGGCCCTGCCAGGGGAAGGACATGGCTTAGACACCCCACTCTCTGTAGCTGAAAAACACCCCATCAAACGTGGACGTCCACCCAGACATCCAGCAGGAGCAGATGCCAAGACCAAACCCACTGCCAGGAAGTAAACCTCTCCTGAACTGTTCCCCCGTTGGCTGTTCTGTAACCAATCTCCATTTTCCTATGGTGCAAGGACACTGGACCTATGTTTCCAAATGGTGTAGCAGCTACCCTGATGATGTCATCTACCATGATTAAACTTATCACAATTTTGTTGTGTGTGTTTAACCTTTATAGTCACATATGTTTTTGTATTTCCACAATTAACCACACTTAAACACAGGTTGTGTGCATGTCTCATGTATCAACCATGTACAATAGTTATGCATGCCTACTTTAGTCTGATCATGTCCCTCTATATTGTATACTCATTGTTATGGACCTGATGAGTGGCCTCCATCAGCAGGAGACTCATTATAATAGGATTGTAACAGGACATGTACCAAATAGGTTGTAAACTACAACTACACACAATCAGTGAAAAATATGCTAACAGTACAAAGAGCATGACTGAGAGTAGCATCAGGATGTCTGCTAAGGTGTAAAACAGTACTAAACTACACGATCCAAAAGTTAGGGACATGCCACTCTACCAACAATGAAAGCACATTTGCTATTTGCTGACTACATCATGGGTCAATTGATACTTTGGCCCGCATTTATACTTTTTGACGCAAACCTGCGCTAACACAGGTTTGCGTCCAAAAGTATAGCGCCGGCTTGGGCCATTCCAGGATGCCAGCTGGGTGCCATATTTATGCAATGGCGCATTCCGGTGCATAGGGTGGGCTAGCATAAAAAACAATGAATTCGCTGGGTGGCGGTATGGGAGATGGGTGTTTAGCACCAAAAAATAACACTAGGCTGGTTAGAGTCAAAAAAGATTTCTCTAACCAGATTAGCGTCATTTTCTGGCGCTAAACGTACCATGCAACATGACTCCTGCCTTAGAAAAGGCAGGAGTCATGCCCACCACCCCAATGCCCAGCACAGGGGACAAGGGTCCCCAGGGCATGGCCTTTGCACCCTGTGCCATGTATGGGCCCCTATGGCTTTTTAAAAAAAGGTAAATACTTACCTTTACTTACCTGTGCTTACCTGGGATGGGGTCCCCTCTCCTCTGCTGTCCCTCTAGTGTGGGTGGGGGTGTCCCTGGGGCCTGAGGAGGGCACCTGTGGACTCATTCCATGGTGTTCCACCATGGAAATAAGCACTCAGGTCCCTCCCCTAATGCCTGCCCTGACCCAGGTGTTAAATAATGGTGCTAACCAGGCTTAGCACCATTATTTAAGACCCTCCTCCTCCCGTGCATGATTTTTGCACTGGAGGATAAATAGGTCACTAGAGCCTTAGAGTAATTTTTGTCCGGGAACGCCTACCTTGCATCTCATTGATGCAAGGTAGTTTTACGCAGGCAAAAAATGACTTTATCTCCAATATTTTGACGCTAGATGGGTGTAGAGTCAAAATATAAATATGGAGTTGTTTGCGCTGAAATAGCATAAAAAAATAACACTATTTCAGCGCAAGCAGAGTATAAATATGCCCCTATGTGCCTTATTTGATGTTGAAGCCTCTTTCTTCTCAGACTTACCTTAGCAAATCTGAGGCTGTTTGGACATTTTTGATTATGGCTCTGCTCCTTTCTGCCTGACTTAATGGTGTAACAGGTGTTACATTTCACATACACCTGTTGGTATTGTGGGATATGTTGTCATTCAATGTGGTTGTTGTGTCATTCATGGGTACATTAGTAATCATTTGTGTAAGTATTAGTTCTGGACTAAGGTAGTAGGAATCACGTCTGGACAGTTGTTAGTGATGTAGGTGTTCAGATGCTGTCATGTAGAAGTTTCTATTCAACATGTATGGTGGAATGCTGTGAGCCCTTCATGCACATTGTTTGGTGTCAATTTATCGGATTACTGGGTGCAGAAACTCCTAATGAATCTTTTCCTAGTATTTAGATAGATGTTTCAATGACATGCTATGTCATTGTGTGATGCACACTATATGGGAATGCTGCATGTAGTGTCTTTATCTGAGGTGTTTGCCATTGTGTGAGTTGTGTACAGAATGACCAGTTAGGCATGAGATTGGAAAGCAACATGCTGTGTTGCATTTGAAGTGAGATGAGTTTACTCTCATGGAACATGACTACTGGTGATGGACTGGGCAGGTGTTGAGTAGTGGTAGGTTTGATATTAAGTTATCAGTCAACTGCATTTCCTTAGACTAATTTGACCTTCACTATGTTAAAGTCGCAAAGTTACTAACTAAGCTTCTATTTGACAAGACTACAAGGTGGTTTAGTGTTGAGCCAATAAAACATCATCTGCGCTTCAGAAGTATCTCGTCTTTGGACCCAGGATTGATTACGCTATCACTTCCTCTCTCATCTATGGTCACCAGCTTCCATACAAAAAATAACATTTAAGCATGTGGAAACATAACATGTGCTTCCTGCCAAAAACTAAAACTTGAGCAAGAACAAAATATGCAACATGAAAACACGACATAGAGCACTTAGGGTCATTGTGTAAAACTAACAATTTTTATCTCAAGAAACTGTACAACACAAACAGTAAAAGCAGGACAGAAATTTCCACTGTGCAAGTCACACAGGATGTTTGAAGAAATGTTATTTTGCAAAGTTAGCACATATTTAAACATCGTGTTTCTGGAAAATTACTAAAACGTGAAGCCTTTTTAAATATTGCTAAACATGTCTGCATTCACTCATTCCCACAAACGTAGGGGCATATTTATGAAAAATTATGCACACATTTCTTTAACAAGAGTTATGGCAATTTCCTTAGTGCTCTCCGTGTGCCATATTTTTTAAATGACATAGGATGGAGCTAATGAATGGTTAATGTGAAAAAAATGACGCTAACATCTATGACATACCAGAAGTAAAAGTGACGCTAATGCTGCAAAAGTGGCTCCAGACCATTTGCGGGCACGTAAACATGTCGCAAAAGGGTTAGTGCCACTTTTTCACTGCATTAGCATCAAAACAAAATGCACAAGCAGGAAAGAGTGCAATTGCAAGAGGAGATTGAATCATCAGGGCAGGAAAGACCCTAGGGAGACCTAATCACCCAAGTACCAGCCTGGAGGGTTCACAAAAGTCCCAGGAGAAGGAAAAGAGAAAGCACAAGTTTGACTTTAGTGAGGAGGAGCATGACATTGTGGTCAGAGAGGTGACGGAGAGCCAACACCAGCTCTTCCTCACCTCCAAATTGCCAGTGAGTAGGAGAGACGCAATAGGGGAGGCAATAGTAGACAAAATCAACAGTGTTGCAGAGGTGAAGAGGACTGTCACTAAGGTCAAGAAGCGCTGACATGATTGCAAGCGCAGGACTAATGAGAAACTCACCAGGAACTGTAAGGAAGCACTGTAGATTGGAGGTGGAAGTCCCGCACCACTGGACGACCTGGATGAGCTGGAGGAGATGGTTGCAGCGGTCATCCCAGAGGAGCTGGTCACTGGAATCGCAGGTCAGGACAGAGCAGACTACCGGGAACCACCACAAACGCAAGGTAAGTTGCTGAGGGATATCTGGAACTCCACAAATGGCAGAAGAGGGAGGCACATACTACATACTCAATGCATGCTAAAGGGTTGCATTGGGACACATAGGCCCTGAAACCAGACACACCATCCCCACCCAAGCCACACATGTATTGATGCTTTGGCTGTGCTATTCACTACTACATATACACAACATCAACATAGGCCACTCACTATGGCTATACTCCACTATGTAAATATGCACCACATTGCCTGGTAGGCACGTGCAAATAATGTGGCTGTGGCTGTGCCAGTACAACACCCATTGCATAGAGTCAAAGCCCGTGTACCAACACAATGTGGATATCAGAGACTAGGACGGAAGTCTTCAGCAGGCCACCATCCCTGTGAGTGCAGGGACTCGCTATGGGGTCGCAAAATGCGACCCACCTCATTAATATTATTGAGGTGGGTCTTTGCGACCCCATAGCGAATCGTAGACGGTGTCTGAGACACCGTTCTGCATCCGCATTTGCGATTCGGAAATTGTTACATCTGCCCCGTACTAACCTAACCTGTGGCCTAAACAAATATATATTTTTTGGTGTCTATTTTTTTTTTTACACACAAATACCCCAACAGAACGCCCTGCCCAACCCCCCAAAAATAGGAAAATGTAGAAAAAACCACCCCCCACTATACTTAACCTAACCTATGTTTACCCTACACTAACATAATACTACCCATCTCAAACCCAATTTAAAACTTTGTAAAACACTAAAAGGGAGGGGAAGGAACTGGGAAGTTGTACAACACTGTTACAGGGTGATCGGCCCTGCCAGGGTACACGATGATCCGGGGCTGATCAGACCGTACCTTAGGGGCATGATAGAGAGAGTGCCACGCCCACGTCAGCACGTCCCGATGACAAACTACGGAAGAAGGAATACTGGGAGGAGGAGATCGACCACACGTCGACCTGGAAGATGGGATGGATGCAGGGAAGATGCCGGAGGAGCCAAAACACCTGGAGTGCAGAGGAGACACGAGCAACAAGAGGAGGGACGCCAACCAAAGTTACAACAAGTCAGAACAGTGACATAAAGAGGACGTTTAGAGAGAGCACAGTGTCAGTGAGATCAACAAAGACCCGTTTCTGGACTCAGTAGCCCACTACATCCCAGGAGAGACTTGGCTAGCACAGGGACATGCCCATTTTCGGGGCTCTTCAACCGTGCTATTTTGGAGAGGGGGAAAGAATAAAGGAATAACCAAAATAGAGGGGGAGGAAGGGGTTTTTGCCTTAAAGAAAAGGGAAGGGACAACAGTGAGACATGATTGATTTTTTTTTTAAGGAAGCATTGTTTCTGAAGCGCCTTCCCAAGTACACTACGAGCACAAACTTAAGAGGCTCTTCACAGAATGGTCACGTTTTTGCACGCTCACTACCTCCCTCCATTATAAAGAGCATTAAATATATTTACCCTGGGATAATAGACTTACCTTTTTCCCACTCTGTCTTCTATCTTTGTCCTCACGCTCTGGTTTGGCGGTGACCCGACTGTGAGATCCATCTAAAAGAGACAAGATGGAGAATAATGGAACAACAGACCAGCAAAGAAGAAACAGAAGGTCAACAGAGAGACTAAAATGAGAACATAAAAAGGGCTACTGATATAGCACTATTAGGGAATGTAAAAAGAAAGGAAACAAGAAAAACGCATAAAGAAGAATAAATATCTATTGGGAATAAACTCACACAAATTTGTTTACTTTGGGAGATTCTAAAATCTACGGAACAGGCCTCTGTGGTGGTGTTAGCGAACCTCCCTGGGTAACCCACAACAAATACTATAAGTTCATTTCTTGGTATTCTTCATTTTCTTCTTGATGTATTGCAACTTTTTCCAGTTCTCAGCACTCTCCTCCATTTTTTCAAGTCTGGATAAAATTGTGGCCATGTCCCATCTCATGTCTAGTTCAAACTGGCTACAACAACTGCAGTAGATGGCTGAACTGGTTTCTGGATCATGACTGATGCAGCTGACGTGGAGGGCCTTAGACCGGCTGTGGCCTCCTGCACCCCTGATGTTTTTGCTCCAGTGTCCTTGTGTGGCTGTGGCTGCTGTGGAGGTCTACCATGTGCAAATGCATGCCATTCCCCAGATGCCTTCTCACTGTGGAACCTCCTTCCCATTCGGTGGTATCCTGCTTCAACCTCCATTATATGCCAGTAGCGTTTGGCCCTCTTATGAAAAGCACCCCTCTGGTTTTGTGTCATATTGGCACCTGAAATATGAGTAGAAGCAAGCACTAGTTTCAGCATTGGGTAGAGGTTGTAGATACATATTATGTACACTGCAACTGCAGATAACACATACAGTCCACCACACATTCCTCAACAATTACTTAGGGCCAGATGTAGGAAAAAAGCAATTTGCGACTTGCAAATTGCGAGTCCCTGCGACTCGCAATTTGCAAGTCGCAAATTGCTATGCAGTACGGTGTCTCAGACACCGACTGCAACTCGCAATGGGGTGGCAATGACCCACCTCATGAATATTCATGAGGTGGGTCGCAAATTGCGGCCCCATTGCGAGTATAGGCACTCGCAAACATGGAGGCCTGCTGACGTCAGCAGACCTCCATGTTAGCGCCCTGCTTTTAAATAAAGCATTTTATTTTTTTTGAAGTGTAGCCCGTTTTCCCTAAGGGAAAACGAGCTGCACTTAAAAAAAAAACGAAACCTTTAGTTTAGTTTTTTTTTTAGGGCAGGGAGTGGTCCCTTGGACCACTCCCTGCCCTGAAAAAATATTTTGGGCTCCAGTCACAAACTGGACGGGGTCCCATGGGGACCCCTTCCAATTTGCGATTGGGTTACCATCCACTTGAAGTGGATGGTAACTGCGATGCCATTTGCGACCGCATATGCGGTCGCAAATGATATTGCATCCCAATGCGACTCGCAAATAGGAAGGGAACACACCTTCCTATTTGCGAGTCTGAAATGCATTTTGTGAGTAGGTAACGACTCGCAAAATGCATTTCTGCATTGGGATACGCGTTTTGCAAAACGTTTGCTACATCTGGCCCTTACTCCTCATCTACGACTATTTCCTAACAGCCATCAACAGTATCATGTACATGTCATAGGGATGAAGGCAATCCATTCTTAACCAACGTGGCCCAGAACTGATTGGACAAAATTGTCCATGATCATCATTTGTGTCATCAAATTTGTGAGGATCATGTGCCCCAACAAGTCTGGATTTCCTGTGTCCCTGTGCATAAGGGGGCTGTGCATTCAATCCATCACCTCGACACCTCTGGTGAAACATCAAGGCTTGCACATTCATCATGGATGCAAGGTGGGGGCCATATGACAGGGGGTCTGGTAACTTCCCACCGGCTATTCTAAGGTTTTGTAAATCATCATTCATGTGTCCTGTGTAAGACCTGGCCTGGGCAAATGTTACAAGGGGGCACACCATTGCCCATGATGTGCCCACATGTACAATTGATACCATGTCCCCAGAATGTTTGACCAAAGCTTGACCTGCACATCAAAGTTGTCTACACATTACAGAACTGAAGCCCCCTACCCTGTGGTATGTATTGCTACATGTGTTAAACAGCACACACATGGTGGCTGCATGGGTGCACTTAAGCCCACAGTGAGCACTGGGTGGTGCAACAGTATCCTGATACATTGTACATAATTTGCACATGCATGTCAGACATCACCAAAGTACCAGGTACGCACACAACATTCACATCATATGCAAATCTGATGTGACCGACATCACTCACTAATATCATGGTGGCAGGACCATGTTGTGAAAGCTGCTGAGATATGGGGTGGATAGACTTTTCCCACAACCATCTGGAGCTGAGTAGTCTACTAATTGTGTACACTACTTACTGTTGTGCAGCACAATATGGCTCCTTGAAGTGCTACAGCCTCATAATATCTGAAGGATACTAAGGCACCAGTGGTGCATGTGTCTCCCACATAAGCCCCCTAGAGAGCTCTGCAGATATAACCCACAACGCTACCATTTTGTCAGTAAGTGTAAGATATGTGTGGCACACTATGCTGACAATAGTGCTGTGACAAATTGGCTGTCAGCAGGCATGCAATATACATAAACAGCTGCCCTGAGACCTATCAAGGGAAACATCAATGAATAAGTGGCCAGCCATTACAATTCCTATTACACACAATTCCATGCCAGTACACCTTGCCCCTTCAGCGACAATCAAGCCATTATCATTGCACAACATTCCAACAGACATGATGTTACTATCTATTCTCCAATGATATCATATCATTGGTTACGCAAAACCATATTTCATAGCATTCCACACTTCAGACTGACTCACACCAAACCCTGGATTAGCACACGTGATGCACAAGATGTCACTTACTGGCTGCATCAGGGTCTTCAAATTGGGCCACATCACCTAAGGTGTAGGGCGGAGGGCCACCTGCAAGACATGAATGGAAAACATTGCTTAGTGTAATTTGTACATATCAGTTAATGGATGACATTGTTCACTGTCAACTTGTTAGGTTGAGTGAGCAAGTCATCCTAGTGGTAGATCAGAGCAACTGACAAACATCTATGATCAGTCAACCACACATAGGGGTCACTACAACATTGGCGGTAAATGCCGCTTACTGCCGTTCAGTATGACCGCCAGCACACCACCGCAGCAGCGGAATTCTGCCACGGTCATTATGACCCACTGCTCGGAATCTGCCAAAATTCAGACACACACACAAGTCCGCCACACCAAAGGTCAGTGATAAACTGGCGAAAACTAAAGCTCCACCGTCACGCCAACAGAAATACGCCCACACTATCACGACACACGAATCCACGCGGCGGTCATTCAACTGCGGTATTCCATTGGCGGTACACACTGCTGCGCTCAAAATACACACATTTACAAAACACAACCACATTGGACAATTTGAAATGAACACACCTGATACACATAAACACACCACTCCCACAAACCCATTACAATATAAAACACACACCCACATCACCCACAAACCCCTACAACAAAATTACAGAGAGAAGGCCAGAGAGAGACACTACAAACAACTACCAAGCATCCACAGGCACACAATACCGTCACCCACATAAATTCCACGCACCTCACACAACACACCACTAAATATCACCCCACTTATCACTTCACACACCACCCAACACATCACCCACACCACCCAATGGCACGGCAAAGACACCACAGGTTCTCTGAGGAGGAGCTCAGGGTCAAGGTGGAGTAAATCGTCTGGGTAGAGCCACAGCTATTCGGATCACAGGTGCAGCACACCTCCACAGCTAGGAAGATGGAGCTATGGCGAAGAATAGTGGACAGGGTCCACGCAGTGGGACAGCACCCAAGAAATAGGGATGACATCAGGAAGAGGTGGAACGACCTACGGGGGATGGTGCGTTCCGTGGTCTCAAGACACCACATCGCGGTACAGAGGACTGCCGGCGGACCCCCACCTCCTCCCCAACAACTAACAACATGGGAGGAGCAGATCTTGGCGATTCTGCATCCTGATGGCCTCGCAGGAGTAGATGGAGGAATGGACTCTGGTAAGTCAAATCTTAACTATTACATCCCCCACTCTACTTGCATGCTATCACATACCCCCACCCTCACCCTCACCCCCATCACTCCATCTCCTCACAAATGTCCCAACATCACAAACCACACATCCTAAAACCAAGCCCTGCATGCAACAACAAAGCATGGACACCCATCACCAAAGTATGGCCACTGCACATACCCATACACCCCCCTAAACCACCATCACACAAGGACCCACACAGGAATGCAAGCACTGGGGTACACGGTCACCCAGCCATTGCACACCATGGCACACACAGATGTAATAAACATCCTTTTGTACCCCTGCAGGGCCCCTACCCAACATCACCGGACAGGAGGGTCCACACATGTCCACAGCACCAACAGAAGAGGCCCACAGTGATGACAGCAGCTCTGTCCAACTGGATCTAGATGACCAGCCAAGCCCATCAGGGACCTCGGGACAGTCGGTTCCCCTCACACTGGCACAGGCCACCACAGAGCTTCCCCCCTCTGGAAACACCAGCACAGCACCCACCCAGTGGGCCCATACATCTTTCCCCAGGACACGTCAATCAGCAGTGTGTCCACCACTACAGGGAACCCAGGCTAACCCACCACCCCAACAACAACAGGGACCTGGGGGCAGTGGTAGTGGGCACACGGTCCAGGGGACGGAGGCCCAGGAACACAGGGGAACTGGGAGGGCTGCTGTGCGACAGGGGGAGGACAGGCCAAGGGAACCCACTGTCCACGAGGCCCTCTCCAACATCATGGGAGCCTACCACCTTTCCCTGGAGATGATAGCAACGGTACTGGCCAAGTTTCAGAAGACCCAGTGCCTGCAGGAGGAACAGTATTTGGGGTTCAGGGAGGAACTCAGATCCATCAATTCCACCCTGGGCACCATCGTAGGGGTGCTGAAGGAAGTCCTCAACACCAGGATGGACACTGTGGCACAACAAGGGGCCCCTGACACTAGCCTGGACGATTAACTGCCCACCACCTCCGACGGCGCTATTGGACAGGAGGCACCGCCACAGGACCACCACACCAGCACCCCACCCCCTGCAAAGGGAGAACCACCCCGAAAACGGTCCCTGAGATCCAGGACAAAGACAGAGAACGATGCCGCCAAGAAATGAGACCACCCTGAATGTCATCCTTCTGTCCCACCTTGTCACCCTGTCCATCCTCAAACTGCCCCAGCTCCACTTCCTATGCCCATTTGAGCTAAGCACCTGTGAGACTAATAGACTGGACTCTGCCATGGACATTCCTCCACCATCAGCCCTCACCATTTTACAATCCCCTCCAATATTGAGCACTGAAATAAACACCCTTAAAGCACAAAACAATCTGGAGTCTGTCTGTGATTTCGAAATAGTGTATTAGCAATTACAGTGACAAAATGCTCTTTCAATTGTGATGTCAACATCCCTATGTCACACAGCTCTAGTCCATGAGGAAACAAAGCAGATGTCACACAGTGGGACCCACATCTGTGAAATCGCAAGGGAAAGTGACAACTCAGTGACCGTACACTGGGTGAAAACGACAGACAGTAGAGAGGTAGTAGTGTTAAAGTACATGTAGTAGGCACGTTTGTATTCTTACCTGTGTCTCACTGGAAGTACTGCAGGATAACTGAGTTCCTGTTGTCGATGTCCTCTTCTTCTGCTTCCTCGTCTTCCCTGTCCACAGGCTCCACAGCTGCCACAACACCGCCATCTGGACCATCCTCCTGCAGAAAAGGCACCTGTTGTCACAAAGCTAAGTTGTGAAGCATACAGCAGGCCACGATGATCTGGCACACCTTCTTTGGTGAGTAGAATAGGGATCCACCTGTCATATGGAGGCACCGGAACCTGGCCTTCAGGACGCCGAAGGTCCGCTCTATAATCCTCCTAATTCACCCATGGGCCTCATTGTAGCGTTCCTCGGCCCTTGTCCTGGGATTCCTCACTGGGGTCAGTAGCCATGACAGGTTGGGGTAACCAGAGTCACCTGCAAATGGCGAGGGCAACTGTTAGACACACACTAACCTGTAGGGATATCCCCAGACCCAGACAACCATTCCCACTGACTTGCTTCCATGTGCTCACCTAATAGCCACACACGGTGCCTCTGGAGTTGACCCATCACATAAGGGATGCTGCTATTCCGCAGGATGTAAGCGTCATGCACTGAGCCAGGGAACTTGGCATTCACACGGGAGATGTACTGGTCTGCCAAACACACCATCTGCACATTCATGGAATGATAACTCTTCCGGTTTCTGAACACCTGTTCACTCCTGCGGGGGGGACCAAAGCCACATGTGTCCCATCAATGGCACCTATGATGTTGAGGATATGTCCCAGGGCTTAGAAGTCAACTTTCACTGTAGGCAAATCCTCCACCTGAGGGAAAACGATGTAGCTCCGCATGTGTTTCAGCAGGGCAGACAACACTCTGGACAACACGTTGGAAAACATAGGCTGGGACATCTCTGATGCTATGGCCACTGTTGTCTGAAATGACCCGCTTGCAAGGAAATGGAGTACTGACAGCACCTGCACTTGAGGGGGGATTCCTGTGGGATGTCGGATAGCTGACATCAGGTCTGGCTCCAGCCGTGCACACAGTTCCAGGATTGTTGCACGATCAAGCCTGTAGGTGATGATCACATGTCTTTTTTCCATTGTCAACAGGTCCACCAGCTGTCTGTACACCGGAGGATGCCGCCATCTCCTCACATGTCCCAGCGGACGGTGCCTATGACGGACAACAGCGAGCACAGAGTCAACCAACTCAGAGGTAAGTACCCACAGCTTACCCAGAACACGAATCATAATCCGAAATTTGGGCTGTCTGAGAGTTGAGGCAAGGCCTAGGTATGTGTGATGCAGTGAAAAATTAAGCCATGTGGGCCCCTGAAATGGCGGCTGTCTGACCTGTAAAGTGGGACAATCGGATGTGAGGTAACTGCGCTGGCGTTGTGCACCATCGCGGTAGGTGGTCGAAGACCACGGCGCAATTCTGCATTGGTTAACATTGGACACTATGGGTCCCAGGAGCCAATGACGATGTACGCCGGCGGTGATGGTACGCACGCCCGCGGACGTGACCGCCATTGTCTATCTGTTCAATCACTCGATACCTGATCTTCGACAGGAGAGGACCTACAATGCAAGTGCTGCTGTGACCTCGGTCTGGAAGAGACAATGGCTCGTGCGTCTGGGGAAAGGGCCCCTGCCTTCACATCAGAAGAGTTGGAGAAACTCGTGGATGGGGTCCTCCCCCAGTACACACTATCCTACGGTCCTCCATACAAACAGGTAAGTACACTGGGAGCTTGCTGTATGGGCTATGCTTGTGTGGAGTGGGGTGGATGAAAGATGGGGGGGGGGATTGAGGTGTGCATGAAAGGATGGTGAGTGCATGTGCCATATGGCAAGGGTAGGGATGGGGGCCAATGACTGTGATGGTGCAGTTGGTAATAACTTTTCTTTTTCCCCTGTACAATTCATCTAGGTCAGCGCCCACCAGATGAAGGATATTTGGCATGCCATCGCCAAGGACGTCCGCACCTTGGGGGTCTACCACAGACGGAGCACCCACTGCCGTAAGAGACGGGAGGACATTCGCCGCTGGAGCAAGAAGACGGCGGAGGCCCAGCTGGGGATGGACTCCCAACGTGGGAGGGGTGCCCGTCGCACCATGACCTCCCTGATGTTCAGGATCCTGGCGGTGGCGTACCCGGAGTTGGATGGGCGCTTGAGGGCATCACAGCAGCCACAAGGGGGTGAGTACACTCTCATTCTGCTGATTTTGCGCACAGTGGAGGTGTCTGGGTGGGGGAGGTGGGCTGTGGGTTTCCCTAGGCCAGGGCGAGTGTGCTAGTTAGGTCCCCTTGTTCTGACACACTCTGTGGCACCCCACCCCACCTGTCACCTGCCACGGTTGTAATTCACATTTTTTGCCGTCAGCCTGTTGGCGGTTTTACCGCCGCTTTAACACCGACTGCCAGGGTTGTAATGACCATCATAGTCTCAGATAATGTAGACCCATGTACCTACAAACAACACTGTCCCTGACACTCCTGTGGTGCTTCTAACTGCACCATTTATACATGGCATTGTCATGAAGGTGTCTGTTAGCTCTACACCTCCATGACCATATCGGACTACTTGACACTGTGTACTGCATCTGAGGGGCATGCAATGGTTGTTGCAGTGGCTATCCCATTGTGACACCCATGGCAATTGAGCCTGCCCCAGATGTTGAAGACATCTACCTCATTGTCACAGCAAACTGACAAACTAATGCCCAGGGGTTGCGTGGGTATTCCAATGTATTGAGGAATGCCGTGATACATCTTTGTGTGAAGTAAGTAATATGTGTGTGCCTTCACAAAGCACACACATGATCAATAATGCCATGGGAGTCTACTCATGTGAAATTAGTTGTGCCTACCTGCATATTAACTGATTGAAATCATGGATGTATTACCAGTAGTGTGTGGCCAGCCATGGTTGGTATGGTATACCATTATTTGTCCAGGGAGGGATAAGAACATGGGCCATAGACATAGACATATGCCTCAACACAGACACACTGGCTATGTGGTCCAAGGAGGCATTTGTTGGAGCAGGTTACTGAGTAATGTGCCATTTGATGGAGCAGATGCAGGGCAGTCCCATACTGTCCATGAAAAGCAGCAGGCCTGTGGAACTGATTCAGCACAAGTGTGTGCAGTAATAGACATAGGTGGTCATTACGACCGGCAGGGGTAATGTATCGTCCGTACCGCCAACAGGCTGGCAGTACGGAGGCCCTTATTACGACCGCGGCGCGGTTGCACCGCTGTTTCCCGCCGTTTTAGCCCCAGCGGTGATAATCCGCCAGGGCAGCGCTGCAAGCAGCGCTGCCCTGGGGATTATGACACCCTGGTCGCAACTTGGTTTGCGCCCGCCGGCCCAGCGGGGATGTCATAATGGGGGCCGCGGGAGTGCGGCCGCATTGGCGGCCGCACGGCTGTTACCGCTTGGTGGGCGGCGGTAGCCGCCCGCCAAGGTCGTAATGACCCCCATAGTATATGGAATTTAGCTATTTCTAATTTTTCCCAGTGGCTTATACATTTGCCTCCTGTTGGACCTGGAATCCTTGGCGTTCTCCCCTGTCTTTTTTTTCCCTCTGCTTTGCATGTTTTGACCATATGCAAGACCCTGCTTTTGCTATTTTTGGTACCCTGAGCACTTGGCACTCCTGCTAGTGCTAAAGTGCTACTGCTCCTGTGTAAAATGTATGTAGAATTTGCTTTTCCATGATTTTCACATTTGATTTACTGGTAAGTCCCTAGTAAAGTACACTAGCGATGCCCAGGTCCTGTAAATCAAATGGTATTAGTGGTCCTGCAGCACTGGTTGTGCCACCCATCTTAGTAGCCCTGTAAACACTGCTCAGATCTGCCACTGCAGTGTCTATGTGTGCAGTTTTAAACTGCCAATTCGTCTTGGTAAGTGTACCTACTTGAGAGGCCTAAAACTTCCCTTTTATATATGTAAGGCACCCCTAAGGTAGTCCCTAGGTAGCTCCATGGGAAGGGTGCAGTGTATATGAAAGGTGGGACATCCACTGATGTGTTTTACATGTCCTAACAGTGAAATACTGCTAAAGTCATTTTTCATTGTTGGAAGGCCAATCTCTCTCATGGGTTAACATGGGGGCTGCCTTTATATATCCTTACAGTGCAGTTTCCCTTTAAAAGCAGAGGAGTTTGTGGTCTCTGAACTCACAATTTAGAAATATACCTGTTAGTGAAGTTGGTTTTAAGATTATTAGTTTGAAAATGCCACTTTTAAGAAAGTGGGCATTTTCTTGCCTAAACCATTCTGTGACTCTGCCTGGTTGTGGATTCCTTGTCTGGGTCAGACTGACAGTTGGGCTGTTGTGAATTCCCTATACATAGTGACACACAGGGAGCTGGGGTGTAGCCTGCATACGCTGATGAACCATCGGAGCTGGAGTGGAGGGAGGAGTATTCACTTACACCTGAATGGGCTGTGCCTGCCCTCACCCAATGCAGTCTCCAACACCCTGGTGTGTGTTGGGGCCTGGCCAGGGCAAGGCAAGATTTTGTGAACAACACAGACTAATCTTTGAAGTTTGCTTACTTCAAAGGCAGAAAGGGGTATAAGTATTGGACCCAAAACCCCAGACTTCTTGAACCAAGAGGAACCTCTACCAAGTAGAAGAGTTGAGGAGAAGTGCTGTCCCTGCCTGTGACTGTGCTTTGTTGTGCTATCCTGCAGTTGCTGCTTCTGCCTGTGAAAGGGGACAGAGACTGGACTTTGTTGTGCATTTCTGCTTGAGAAGAATCTCCAAGGGCTTGGACTGAGCTTGCCTCCTGTTTTGAAGCCTCCTGGCCATCAAAGACTTCCTCTACCAGCACCTGGACTCTCTACTGAAACTCCTGCCCTGGCAAGTGGGGCCCTATCTAGTCCCTGGGCCCATGAAAGGTGAAGTTAGCAGAACCAGAGCTGAAATCCACACACATAATGCAGTGTGAGGCAATTTTTGATGGACCATCTGCAATGCAGCTGTTAAACGACACGCCACCCACTTCGTGGCTAAAATCAATGCTCTACCTGCATCGCGGCTGGGAAATCAACCCATCAGGCTTGCAGCTTGCGGCTGCTGATAATGATGCAAACCCCATGCAGCGCGGTTTTCTAACACAGTGTGACCGGATTTTTCATTTGTCGTCCCTGGGCGTCAAAGTCATTTTGAATCGGTGCGGATCCGATGTGCCCCGTCCAGAAATGGACGCATCACTCTCTTGCGAGAGAGAAAAATTATGCATCGCCTACCTGACCGGAGAAGAAACGATGCACGGCCTCACTTGCGATTAAGGAATCAACACATCTCTGACTTTTTCGATGCACGCTCACCAGTGCAGCTTTATTTTTTACACAAACCAGATACTTTGTGTGAAATCAATGTTTCCATTGTTTTCTGTGGAGTAGGATTCTTATATTTTTGAAAATTCATATCTTGACTTGTGTATGTTGGAGTTTTGTTGTTTTGGAAATACTGTGTGTTGGTACAAAGACTTTACACCTTGCTTCTGAGATAAGCCTGACTGCCTGTGCCAAGCCACCAATGGTGTAAGCAGGGGTTATCTAAGGGTGTTTCTCCATTGCCCTGACTAGAGTGAGGGTCCTCGCTTGGACAGAGTGCAAACTGACTGCCAGCCAGAGACCCCATTTCTAACACCTCCCAAACAGGTTTTGGGACCCCCTTCTATACATGATGCATGGTGTAGGCCTCATTTGTTGCTGCTCAATACCGATTTGCCCTATGTGTTCATCACTAAACTTTGTAATGGTTGTGTAGAGAAAATGGTAAATCTGCCCTGCATCGGCTTCATTATTTGCCAATTTGAATTGCAGGCCAAAGGTGACGCTGGGGCTCTTCATACAGGTAGCATATGACATGTCCAGATCCACAACCATTACATGCAGCACTCAACTGTATCTGCAACTGTCATGCACATGCAAAAAATGGACTTTGAATGAAAATGGGAGACTTATGAACTGCTCCACCAATCTCTATGCTCAAATGATCCAGAAGATTGTGCTGCCTTGTAATGAGGTCTGCCCAGCGGTGCTTCAGTTGCTGGTCATTCCTTCCTGCCCCAAAGAGTATTGTTAGGTGATGGAGCACCTTGCCCCACCGCAGCCTCCTTGCCTCTGCGGGGAGGCCTAGAATGACAGGGCCTCCCAGGTCCAGCATCATGGGGAGGTAGTGCTGTACCAGCCATATAAAATCCCCCAGCTCATCTTTCGACATCCTTGCCATCCTCCCTTCCCCAGACATGTTTGACCGCAAATGCAGTTCACTTAAAAAAAATGAAAATCCAAACAACTAACCACCTACTCCAACTACCCTAACAACACTACCCCAGATAAACACCCCACAATACACAGACATAAAAAGTATACTTACAATTCAAAAGACAGGTTTAAAGGCAAATAAAACACAACACCCACAGGACACAGCACAGTAAACACTCCAAACACTCCAAAACTCCTACAGCACTAGCTCCACACACTCTCACACAGTCACATACAATAAGACTGTGTAGTGAAAGTGAAATTGAACTCACTGTACCATGTTGGCAGACAGGATGTCCTGTTTCATCACTTCCTGGGCCTGTGTGTCACGTTTCCAAGCATGTTTCGTTTTTTTACGCATTGCATTCAGGCGACGATTGTTTACCATTTTGCGTGAAATTGCTTGTGGACGTGTGATAGATATTCAGGGGCTAGGTGTCTTTTAGCTTAGGGGAATTTTATGTTATATGCGTATGCGTGAAAAATTATGATGCACACAGAGAGTTAAAAGGCATGTGAATGTGTGCTTGACTCTCAGGGCCCAGGCGTCATTTTACTTACGTTGCAGAGTGTGGATTAGATGCACTTGCGTCATTTTTGTTGACGCATGATGGAATTGCGTGGAATTTTCCATTGTAGGCCTTGAGTGCACCCTAATTCGCTTACCATGTCACATAGGCTGTGCTACAGTGTTGTATATGTGGTATGGCTCCATGTGCATAACTATCCAGTAATGTCATAACGGTAACATTGATATGTTGAAACCATAGGTTTGTCTATGAGTCTGCTGTATGAGATTACTCATACCTTGTGCATATGTGCATGTTGGCACATGCATGCTATGTGTGTACATATGTGTTTGAATACTAATTTGTGTGCAGTAACATTGTTATGTCTGAGATACAAATGTACACATACCTACAACACAATTTATATGATGGCCTATGTCCGACGCATGGTAAGGCATGCGACAACCATGACAATTTGTACTCATAGTATGTAGTGGACTAGGACTGCATTGACATCAAGTTACCCCTGGCAATTTGCATGTGCACGTGAACAATGTTGGACATAATAGGACATCCCACACCTGATTGTGATGTTGGAGCCCAAAAAATGTATGGGATCATTTGTTACAGTTGCTATTATGCACTTTTTCAGTCAGTTGAGTGGAAATGAGTGGTGTTTATTGCTATGTGCTGTGTGATGTTATACAGGGCATACTAAGTAAACATGCTGGCACATGTCAAGCATTGTTGATACTGGCAAACCAGTTGCTACGTAGGACATACAATTGTACATCCGTCTTCACGTTTATCTGGATTTGATGTAGCCATGTGTCAAGACAGCAGATTTGTGTGACAAGTGTGCATATTATGTACATAGGGAGTGTAACACACTCTGCCTACATTCCACCCAGACTATTATTTGGTGGTGCATTGTACCATGAAATTCTTAGATCCTGACAATGGGTCATGTGTTTGGATAGTTATTCTGTACCCATAGCTGCTTAGTTTGTCTAACAACCCACTGCACACTCCACAACCAATATGTGTGTGCCACACGTGAGGTACAGTCCACCATGTGTCAGGGTTGTACCCAATGGCAGTGCAAAGACGTAATCCCATGGATACACTGTGCAGGCTCAGCATCTGACATTGATTACAATCCTTGGACAATTATTGAAGCTCCATAGTTACCTATGATGTCCCACCCTTGTCACAGATGTACCGTGCAAACAAAGCAGCAATTACCCAGAGTTTTGACAGTGTTCAGTTCCAATATTACTTAAAATCCATTTGTTGACATCCCCTATCTTATGTGTGCACCCCTTGCATACATCCTGCTAGGCATGGTATTGTTGTGAGGAATGGACTAGGAATTAGCACTGTGGCCACGGTACAATATATGTAGTGGTGCGTAGATCTAGGCCTTCAGGAGTTACATGCCCGTGAATTGCGTGTCACAGATATGTGAGACGGAGGCAGTAGACCTTCTTATGTCACATACGATGTTGCTACTATACTTTACATTTTTGTGTTTCTTACCTGCTCCTGAATGTTTGGGTCACATTCCAATGGTATATGTAGTGGAGAAGGAGTAGACCAAGGAGAATCAGGTGCAAAGTATTTCATTCGTGCTATTAAAATGTGATGTTGTTAGTCCCGTGACTATGCATAGAAGTTCTCTACAATGTGGAGTCTCCTGCAAAGTCCTGCAGCAGTGTTCTGTTGTTCCCCCTCCAAATGATCTGTTCCATCATCATCTTCCTCCTCGTTGGGAACATCAACCTGGTCATCCCAGGGGACATTTGTTCAGACACAGATGTGTGCATACGAGTGCTGAAGCATACAAGAGGTTTCCTCCTGTCAGGGCCAGGCAACTTAACCTTGATTTCAGGAGCCCAAATGTCCTCTCCACCACATTGCTTCTTCTGTGCTCTTCTTTGCAGCCATGCTCTTCCACCTTTGTGGGATTGGCAAAAGGAGTCAAGACCCATGGCTGTATGCCATAACCTTGATTAGCTGCAAATGAAAGAGAGAAGATGTGTTGGTAAAGCTTGACAGTGGTTTGGAACATACCATGGCGGTTGTTAGTTGTAGTTTGAGTGGTGACTCAAACTTGCTGGTGGTGTAGTGCATGTCCTTGTTCTCAAATTGTTTCATTGGACTGTGTTGATGGATATGACAATCTTGGGTAGTGGCTCAAGGACCACGGAATTCATTTTGATTCCAAAATGATGGTTATAATTTAGAAAAATGTGTTGTGTAGTCCATATTTGAAGCAGTGTTCTATTGCTATTTGGAACCTACCACCTCCTTGCACCACAATTTTGTCAGATGTTGAGACACCATAGTTGCCCTCAAAGCCAGACTGTGCTGTCCATGTCACCATGTGGCACTATGCATGCAGTGCGACACTTAGTGACCCTTTGTGGCAGATGATGGTTGTGCCAGCCATCAAGTGTACAAAGGTGTGTATCACACATTAATAGGATTATGTAATTTGGTGTAGTGGTATCTCCTAGCTTCCAATGCATCATTTCTCACAGACACATTCTACACATGCACAGTGCAGGGTTTGGGAGGGTGTACAGCTATTTTCTACATGGGTCCCTTAGTACGGTGCATGTAAGGTCAGGTATGTCTTTTATAGTCCTACTGAGTCCTACTATGGCAGCCATGATTTTTACAGTTTTTTCTGCACCATGGTAGACCATTTCTGGTATAGGGAACAGACATGGTGGTGCTAGGGGGCATTAGGGGTGTATGTGAAGCGGCACTGGAGTAGGGACTGCCCCATTTCTCATTATTCTGCACCATGCTCTTTAATGGTAGATAATTTTGTGTTTGCAACACAATGCAGCAGACATATGTGCACACTACAGGTATGTCAAGTATGTGTAGATGATATGCAGTTAGTTATGGCACTACTTGGGTGGCATTTGATTTAGGTTCTGCCAGAGGCTTGCATACCATGATTTATGTGGGACTGTGCCTATGTGTGACTTTCTTTAAATGGCCATTGCCTATGCCATTGACATGGCTGGACCATTCTTTGTTTGGTGCAATGTGTGTGTGATCTGTATTTAATAGTTAACCTGTAGACTCTTGTAGTGGTTTGTGAGCTGCTTCTGTATGCAAAGGGGACTTGGCTCACCTGTCCACACATGGTGGGCCAGTCAGGGTGTGGCTGTGTTATGTACATGTGGGTGTATGTGTTTGTAAAGTGCAATGAATGCGGTGTAGTGTGGCATGTTGCATATGTGTTGTTGCCTGTACATGTATGTACACCTACCCATGTGCACTTAGTGTGGTGTTTGTCTTGTTTGTCCTAGATGGTTGGTGTGTTGTGTGTGTTATGATTGGTATGGTGGCTTACCTTTGAGTAGACCATTGTCATATTGGCCATCCTGGAACCACTCATTGATGGTGTAATGGTGGAATTTGTATACATCATGGATGCTGCCGGGATATTTTGCTAGGATGTTGGTAAACAGCCCGCGGTGATCCACAATGGCCTGCACATTGATTGGATGTGTGTGCTGGCGGTTCCTGTATAGGTGTTCTGTTGCTGCAGGTGGCACCAGTTGCACATTGGTACAGTCCATTGCACCCAGCACATGTGGGAACCCAGCAATTTGGTAGAAACCTTGATTGGTCTCTTCCTGCAGATGCTGGGTGTTTGGGAATCAGATGTGGTGGGGTGTGAGGCATATGATAGTGTCCAAGACCTTAGGTAGAAGGACCGAGAAGGATGGCTGGGACATACCAGCCACTTGTTCACCTGTTATCTTAAAAGATCCATATGTCAGCATACGGAGGGCAGCAAGGAGTTTGGTCATGGGTGAAATCGTAGACAGGGTTTTCACCCTTGTTGTGAAATGTGGAGCAATGTGGTGCAGCAGGCATACAATGGTACATCTTGATTATATCTTGTTCCCTGAGGTCAAGGATGGTTGTGGCTGTCTGAAGATCCTCTCCCTCTTTCGGCACTGCATTTGTGGCTGCTCTGGTGGTGTTTGGGGTTGTTGAGGTGGCAGTGGAGGGACCTGTTGTCTTCGATGATGACTGTGGTGTGTGTCATGCTGGAGCAGTACCACTTCCACGTTCTCCTGGAGCTTTCAAATGCTCCATCTGTGTGCTTTCCTTGAGTGGTGGTGTGTGGCCTCTTTTTAACGCTTGGTCTGACCAGGCGTTTCAGACTTAGCACCATTTTTAAGGTATGCTTCCTTGGTTTGCATCGTTTTTGCCTCTGTAGGTAAATATGGCACTAGTGGGCTAGCGTTATGTTTAGAAAGGGAACACCTACCTTGCATCTCATTGTCGCAATGAGACGCAAGTTGGATTGGTACGCCCTAAAAATGGTGCTAACTCCTATATTTTGACGCTAGACGGGTCTAGCTACAAAATATAAATATGGAGTTAGGATTGAGCCACTTAACATCAAAATGATGCTAAGGCGAGGCAAACATTTCATTTCATAAATATGGGCCTTAGTATCAGTTCCAGATGAGGTCTCTATATACAAAGCTTTCCTACATGTTGATAGTCTAAAGCAAGCTTCTCTTGTGTGTTAGTTACGCTGTATGCATAGTCAATTTTGTAATGAGTTTCACTCCTTTCTTATCCTTCAAATCCTTTCTTCTATCAGCAGTCTGACCAAGGAAAGTTTTCGCAACTAGTGAAAGTGTACATGTAAGATTATTCCTTTGGGCATAGGCAGTCCCAAATGTTAATGTAGGTTTAGAGAAGCCTCCTACAATGTCTATATTCGTAGCTCTAGCAATACTACTCAAGTGTTGATTAACTGGAACAAAAGAAAAGACCAGTTCAAAATTGGAGAAGAAATATTGTATATGTTCCTGATTATAAAGCCTTGTCAATAGCAGACTGCTACTAATCCCATATGTTAGTGGTAAACTATGATATGTAATTCCTTCTTGCACTGATGAAGGAATTTGTGTACACACAACATTCTCTTACACCCATTGTCCCAACTATTCATACAATCGAGAGAAAACACTAGAAGAAATATCTCCTTGTAAGCTGTCTAGGTGTAATTATTTCCATCTTTATCAAACTTCTCTCATTTAGAAAGTGTATTCGTCTCTGGAGAAGGTGTATAATTAGTTTCAGCTTTATCAGAAATATTCATACTTACAATCAACAACAAACTTATCAACACACATGCAATTGCTAATCCAACATACATACATTGGCAACACCCATTGTTTCTATTGCGATTGCTATCCATGACCTGTAAAGAATCAGAAAGTGAAAGAAAAAGAAGAATATATCTATATAACTATACAGCCAAACAAAAATCTAAAATAATCTTTAGTCTTCGTTGCAATTGTTTACAACAGCTTTTCAGACTTTCTCCAGAACGTTATCAAAAATTGGTTTAGTAGATTTGTATAATGTTTCTCTTGTTCAATTGGCAATGTGATTTCAAAACTCAGTTCAAATGCAATTTCGAGTTCCAAAATGTAGAACTGTATTCTCATGGTCAAAACAAAAGGACATAAACTTGCGTTCCCATTCATCAGCTGCGAGGCATGCCCATTCAGGGCATGAGTACCCCTGACTTGCAACACTCTTTCTCTTTGATCTTTGATTTGCACTTGTCTTTGCTTCACTCAAATTTGTTCCTTCTGCTGTTTCTCCCTCCTCCCTTGTTCTCAACAGTACAGCAGGAACCCTTTCAGTTGTGTGCAAATTAGGCCACTAATCTCCTTTCACAGTTTTTGCATTTGTCCACCACCAGAGAAATGAACAGGTGTTCAGAAATCGAAAGAGCTTTCACTCCATGAATGTGCAGATAGTGTGCATGGCAGACCAGTACATCTCCGATGTCAATGCAAAGTATCCTGGGTCTGTGCATGATGCCTTTATCCTGAGGGATAGCAGCATGCCATATGTGATGGCTCAACTCCAGAGGCACTGGGTGTGGCTAATAGGTGAGCCTATGGTCCCCACCCAGTATATGTTGGTGTATGGGTATGGGGTTGGGCCTAAGGTTTAGTCTCTGGCTAGCAGGTATCCCTCGATATTTGCAGGTGACTATGGTTACCCCACCCTCTCATGGCCACTGACCCCAAATCCCAGGACAAGGGCAGAGGAACGTTACAATCAGGCACATGGGCGAACAAGAAGAAATATAGAGCGAACCTTCGGCCTCCTGAAGGCCCGGTTTCAGTGCCTCCATCTAACAGGTGGATCCCTGTGCTACTCATCCAAGAAGGTCTGCCAGATCATTGTGGCATGTTGCATGTTGCACAACCTTGCCTTACGTCGCCAGGTGCCTTTACTGCAGGAGGATGAGGCTGGAGATGGGCGTGTGGCAGCGGTGGAGCCTGTGGACTGTGACGAAGAGGAGGCAGAGGATGAGGATGTGGACAATAGAACATCAATCTTACAACAGTATTTCCACTAACACACTGGTAAGATACTGTAATTTCACCTTCCATTACAGTTTTGTATTGTAAATTGTCACTGGCAGGCTGATATTCCTACTACTATGGCCACTTACTGTACCCTTTGACATGTCTAGTTGCAGACATATGTGCTCCACTCAGGCTCCTGCTGTATTGACTGCAGCAAACTACAGGTCATACCTATGTATACATTACTGTACAGTTGAATTGCAATGTCTACAGATTGTTAAACAAATACATAGTTCAATCACTTGACAGACTCAATACTTGTATTTTTTACAATGATGCTTATTCATGTTTTAATAAGTGGATGGGGTATTGCTATAGGCTGGGGGGTGGAGGAGAGTCCAGGTAAGTTCCAGTCTATTTGTATCACAGGTGCATTGTCCAAGGGGGCATAGGAAGGGGAGCAATGGCAGTTCAAGGTGGACAGGGTGACAGAGTGGGACACAAGGGTGACAATCAGGAGAGTCTTATTTCCTGGCAGGGGTCTTGGCAATGTTCTCTGGCTTCTGCCTGGATCGCAGGGACCGTTTGCATGGTGGCTCTCCTTCTGCAGGGGGAGGGGTGCTGGTGGCCTGTTGTTCCTGTTGCAGGGCCTCCTGTCCACTAGCGTCACCAAAGGTGGAGGCTGTTCATCGGTGTGGCTAGTGTCAGGGACCCGTTGGTGTGCCACTGCCTACCTCATGTTGTTGGCCATGTCTGCCAGCACCCCTGCAATGGTGACCAGGGTGGTGTGGATGTCCTTCAGGCCCTCCCTGATCCCCAGGTACTGTCCCTCCTGCAGCCGCTGGGTCTCCTGCAACTTGGCCAGTATCTGGCACATTGTCCCCTGGGAATGGTGGTATGCTCCCAGGATGTTGGTGAGTGCCTTGTAGAGAGTCGGTTGCCTGGGCCTGTCCTCCCCTTGTCGCACAGCAGTCCTCCCAGCTTCCCTGTTGTCCTGTGCCTCTGTCCCCTGAACAGAGTGCCCACTGCCACTCACCACAGGTCCTTGATCGTCCTGTGTTTGTGGGGTTGCCTGGGGTCCCTGTAGTGGTGGACACACTGCTGATTGACGTGTCCTGGCGAAAGAGGTATGGTCCCGCTGGGTGGGTGCTGTGCTGGTGTTTCCTGAGGGGGGAGACTCTGTGGTGGTATGGGACTGTGCATGGGGAACCGACTGTCCGGAGGTCCCTGATGGGCCAGGTTGGTCATCCTGATCCAGGCGTGCAGAGGTGCTGTCATCACTGTGGGCCTCTTCTGTGGGGGGACTGGATGTTGCTGGCACCTCTTCTCCGTCGAAGTTGTGTGGGGGACGTGTGGGGATGTTAATGCAGTGTTATTGCTTAAGCGTGTGGCACCTTGTGCATGGGTGTGTGGCCCTGTATGGTTGTTATTGCCCTGTCAGCTTAGGCTTGTGTGAGTGGTGATTTGGTTAGATAGGTGATTGTCTCAAGTGTGCATGCTTTGGGATGGGTGTCCATGCAGGTCTGTGAGTGGTGTTCATGCATTGGTGTTGCATGCAGGGCTTGGTAGTGGGAGGGGTGGGTTGTGTTGGTGGAGTGTATGTGAGGTGGTGGAGTGATGAGGTGAGGGTAGGGGTGGGGGTATGTGATGACATGCAGGTGGGGGAGTAAAAGTAGCGAAGAGTTGACTTACCAGAGTCCAGTCCTCCTGTTACTCCTGCCAGGCCCTCAGGATACAGTATTGCCACGACTTGCTCCTCCCATGTTGTTAGTTGTAGGGGAGGAGGTGAGGGTCCACCCCAGTCCTCTGTACAGCTATCTTGTGTCTTGCCACCATGGAAAGCACCTTCCCCCGTAGGTCGTTCCACCTCTCCTTGATGTCATCCCTTGTTCTGGGGTGCTGTCCCACGACGTTGACCCTGTCCACAATTATCCGCCATAGCTCCATCTTCTTAGCAATTGATATCTGCTGCACCTGTGCTCCAAATAGCTGTGGCTCTAACCGGATGATTTCCTCCACGTGACCCTTAGCTCCTTCTCTGAGAACCTGGGGTGTCTTTGTGGTGCCATGGGTGTTGTGTGAGTGGTGTGTGTGAGGGTGTGTGGGGTGATGTGTTGGGGTGTGTGCTGTGAGGTGCGTGGATGGTGTATGGGTGATGGTGTTCTGTGGCTCTGGTTGCGTGGGTGCTCTTGCTGTATCTCTCGCTAGTGGCAATTCTTTCTAGTCATAGAGGGTTGTGGTTAGTGTGGGTGTGTGTTTTATAGTGGTGTGGGTGTGGTGTGTGTAAGGGTGTTAGGTGTGTGTAGTTTGAATTGTCCAATGTGGTGTTGTTATGTTAGGTTGTGTGTATTTTGAGCGTGGCGATATATACCTCCAATGGTTTACTGTGGTTGAAAGTCCGCTGCAGTGATTCGTGGGTCAGAATGTGGTGGGCGTAGTTCTGTTGGCGTAACGGTGTGGGTTTTGGTACCGCCAGTTTATCACTGACGTTTGGGCTGGTGGACTTATGTGTGTGTCTGTATAGTGATGGATTGCTATGTGTGTGTCATAATATGGGTAGCGGTAAACCGCCGCGGTATGTTAGCGGCAGTCGGCATGGGGGTAAGCGGGACTTACCGCCAATGTCATAATGAGGGCCTTTATGTCAATTATCACCCAGATGATTCAATAATGCAATAGTATCTTGCTTGTATGCTTCCTGTGTCTTTGAAGCAACCAATAGATCATCAACCAATATTGATTGGAAAGAAATTTCCGATTACTCTAAATTCTTTTTCAACAGCTGATTAAATATTGATGGGGATTCTGCAAAGCCTTGTGGGATACTACACCAACAATACATATGATTGCTGAATTTAAATCAGGAGAGAAACTGACCATCTTCATGTAGAGGAACTGGGAAAAATGCTTCAGACAAGTCCACTACTTTTATTCTGCATCACATGGAATTTTGGAACTAAATTACTGCTGGATTGGGTACCACTGGGCAACATTTAGCCACAATATCATTTTTTTTTTCAAATCCTGAACAATGCAAAATTTTCTACTTGGTTTTCGCAAACCCATAATAGGTGAATTACACAGGCTGCTCACCACTTCTTTCAAACCCCTTGTTCAAAAAAAATCTGCAATTACAGGAGTAACTCCTTCAATTACATCTGGTGCCATATGGTATTGAGGAGTTTGGGGGAAAAATGCATTAGGTTTTACTGTGACTTTCACTGGTTCAATTCCTTTAATTAGAAAAATATCTATCCCAGAAAGATCCCAAACTTTTGAAATATCCGTATCTCATAAATCAATTATCAGGTCCAATACTGTAAATGCAGGAAAAAGAGTGATCAATGGAAACTCTTCAATGATCAAATTACAATTTCCAAACAGGATTCCTTATCATCTCTATTTGTTTGGATGGTAATTCCATTATTTGCAAAAGTAATCGTACATCTTGTTTTGCACAGCAAATCTCTTCCTAATAGGCATACTGGACGTGAGTCACATTACTGTTAAAATTACCAATTTTAACAGTAATTGCTCAGTAACTGGATTTGTCAAGTGTTGATTAACTACTCCTACGATTTGTACTGTTTTCCCAGAAAGTGGCACATTAGGAACTTCTGCAGTTCTAACAATAGAGTGTGTAGCTCCTGTGTCAACCAGGACAGAAACATCATGACCCATTACTGTTCCATTTACATAAGGACCACTCTGATCCACCTCTAATGAAGCTGCTAGCACACATTCTTCTTCATCCGAACTCTCATTCACAATTTCATCACACAATTCATCCTCACTATGTAGGGGAAACTGCTGTATACATGGTTGACTGTTTTTACTTAATTTTTGACCCATGTTCTGCTGAGGAACCACTATCTGCTATAGTGCCATTGGAGCTTGAGGTATTTGTTTTTGTTGTTGTGGCATCATTTGCATCTGTTGTTGCATTTGCTTTTGCTGAGGTACCTGAAAATGTGGCACTTGCACCTGCTGTTGGGGAATTTGCATTTGCTGATTAGTCATTATCGGGACATTTAAATTAGGATTCCAAATGTTCAGTCCTCTCAAATTTGGAAATTGATTGTTTTCATTCATCTGCACAACACCTTCCTGTACCATCATTGGACACTCCCATTTCCAATGTCCTCAACCCCCACGAGCGTGACAAGGTAACATCATCTTCATTGTTTGCATATTAGTATTCAGATCAACACCTGAACGATTTCCTTTAACATTTCCAAAACCACCACATCCTTTGTCTCTCGCCAATCCCTGACTCTGAACCATTTGCATGTTTACCTGTTGTTGTGTGGCTCCCTGCATCCCTGATTGTGCTGCACTAATCTGCATCACCATTGTCTTTTCCTTCAATCTCTTCTGTTTCATTTCAATCTTGTCACTGCAATATTTAGCAAACTGTAATACTTCATCACTTGGTTTTGCTTGCCAGCAAATCACATGACTCTTAATCATGTGACCAATGTCAGGCCTCAATCCTTCAACAAACCTGAACACAAAATTAATCATTTCTTTGGGCTTAATTGTTTCTGTACCACTATTGTGTTTGAATGCTTGCAACAACCTTTCATAATATACATGTGTTGACTCCTTTGCTTCGTGAGCTGCCATAGAAATTCTCAGCTAATCAATGTTTTTACGAGAAATTATTGTTTTCAGAAATTCAATCTCTTTGTAATAGCTTTTCATTACTTAAGGAGATGGTGCACCTGTATCTGGATCACGTGGGGGTTCTCTTGTCGGCCAATCAATGCTCCTTTTGCACTCAATCCATAAATCAGCTGGGACTACTATCTCTAACAAGGTATTTAAATCCTCCCACAGGCATTTTGCCAGTTTCACAAACCTATCTGTTTGCTGGTACCATTCTACTGGTTTCTCTCTCAATCTCCGGTAGTCATTTGTGAATGACATCACTCCTGCGCCAAGGGACATGAACATAATTCCCTCCAGGAATTTTTCTCATTGGTAATATCTTTACTAGACTATCAGTCTGCTTTGTATCAGTAAAGTTCAAATTTGCAGACTCTTTTCTTCTGATCTCTTTTCTTTACCCATCTGCCTTCCCGTTTATCTAATGTTCCCCTTGTTTGACTACTTTGGATTAATTCTCTAATGTGAATTTTCATTCCAAGTGATCTCATGTTCTCAATGTCTTTTGAATTGAACTCTAATCTGTAACCCTTTTTCAATGGTTTAGATTCCTCAATATCCAATTCATATATTTCTCATATGTTTATGCAAGTTCTGATTTGCCAATCCTGCTCTATTCATGACACATTTACACATGATGCGTTGCTCATCTTTATTATATGAGTCAATTCCAGTTAATTCAAGTGTTCCCTCAATCATTTCATATAATTCTAATTTTAATCTAGCTAGATTCAGTGTTCTTTCCCCTTCAGCAGCTGTTTGCATTGCTAACGCTCCACTCACTTTCTCGAACCAATCTGTTAACTGCTGAACTGCCAAGCCTTGTAAAGAAAGTATTCACATTGGGCATGCATTGTGGATTATTATTTGGCTGACCCATTAATCTGCCAAGTGCCATCAAAACTGAATTTCGATCTCAATTTGACTTCTCCAAATTTTTTGAAATCCTGGAATAAGTTAAATCTTATAATTGGACCTGTTTTGTCAAAAGTCGGGTTTGTTGGATTCATACCTCATGCAGGAGCATTGAGTCTCTACATTTCTGCATTTGGAATAAAAATATTCTGTACATTATTCTCATTTTTTCCCTGGGCATACAATGAAACAACTGGACCAATGGTAAGAGGAACTGTTAATGCTTCTGGTCTTGATGGAGCATTCTGTTTACTCAAGTAACTTATGTCAGATTTCTGTCCTGTAAGTACGGAGGAACCTATTTGTGGTACTGTTACTGAAGTATACCTTGGCATTGTCTGAGCTTGACCAACAACTTGTGCAGGAGTCATAGACTCCACCTGAATCATTATTGGTTACTGATAAATTTGTGGTGCCACTGGTACTAATATACTTAGTGCAGAAATAACAAAAGGAACTGTGAAATATAATACAGTCTGAGCTACAGTCTGGATCAAAGGAGTTTGAGTTACTGTAATAGTAGGAACATTAGTTGCGACCTGTACTTGACTGTGTGTTACCACAACTGGAGATGGTGCTCTTGGATCAATACTAGTACCTGGACTTGCCTCTTGTGCTGCACATGGTGGGGGATGGTTTCTCAATGACTGTGCATAAATTCACCATCATCTGAGTCACTATCATAAGTCAGCGATCTCTTAGTTTCATCTGACTTCGACTCAATTTCCTTAGACCCATATTTATGGGAAAATAACAAAGTGCAATGCTGCGCCAAAATTGGCAGTGCTACGCTCTGTCATTTTTACAATGCAGGGATGCATTGTATTTAATTGAATATGGTGCATCACTGTGTTGTCCCCTGCATTGGCACTAAATTTAGCTGCCAGCGCCAACGCAGGCATCCTTGCACCATTGTGCAAGGATGTCTGTGTCTAGGGATGTGATTGTTTATTGCGGGAAGGTGTACCTGCCTACATATAAAAAAACTCTAATGGCGGTTTGGCACTTGCTAAAGTGTCATTTTGAAATGATTGTTTAAGTACAGGAATAGCCACCTTCCCTCACATAAACAATCATTACTGGCATTTTGCTCTTTCTATGCATGTTGCAGAATGCAGCATGCAGAGAAAAAGCAAAAAACGGGGAGGAGCGTCACGTAAAGGGGCTCTTAAATATGCGCTTTAATCTTTTTCTTTGTCTTTGGTCTAACACTGTTCTCTTTCTCTTGTGTAATTGCAGGATATGTTCCAATATCCTGTAAAGTTTCTGTTCTCCCAAATGTCTGCTCATTGTCCTATCTTGCTTCCAGCAATGTTTTCTCAGCTTTTCTCATTTGTCTCTCAAATTTGAATTCCTCTTGTCTGGCCAGAAACTCCCAAATAGCTAAAACTTCAAATTGTGTTAGTCTCAGAAGGGGATTTTCGTGAAGTACTCTTCTCAAATTCTCTAATATTCTCACATTAAAATTACCATAAGCAGGAAAGGGGTAAGCCCCTTTCTTCTTTGTAATTTTGCACCATTGTTTTAATCAAATATATGCAGAAGAGCCTTTCTCCTCAATTACAATGTATGTGGGTGGACCTTCTGGCGGGGCAATTTCTCCCATTCTGACTGGAGTAAAAACATCTCCTCTTATAGCACTCTTTAATGCTTTGAAAAAATTCATGTTCACCTTTAATTGACTTAAAACTACGAATTAAATTCAAAACAGGAAGTAATTCAGTGCCTGCCTGATGCAGGAAGGGGTAAAGCCCACATAGAGTGCCTCAATGTTTCTGGAAGGACAAAGATCATGCAAATTGCCATTCACTTTTAGAGAACCATTTAGGGGCATAATTACACTTGTTTTGTGCCAAATTTGCATCATTTTTTCACGCAAATTCAGTGCAAAACTAACTCCATATTTAGACTCGTCTAGTGCCTAAGTTATATAGTTAAAGTCATTTTGTGAACGTGGAAACCTACCTTGCATCAATGAGATGCAAGGTAGGCGTTCCCGTGCAAAAATGATAATATGGATTTAGCGCCATATTGATCCCCCCTTGCTAAAATCATGCACTGGGGAGAAGGGGTCAAATAATGGTGCAAAGCTTGCTTTGCAACATTATTTAACGCCTGGGTCAGTGCAGCCGTTAGGAGACCTGTGGGCCTATTTCCATGGTGGAACACCATGGAATAAACCCAAAGGTGCCCTCCCAGGCCGCAGGGACACCCACCCCAGAGGGATTGCGTAGGATCGAAGACCCGATCCCAGGTAAGTATAGGTAAGTATTTTTTTAAGTGCCATTGGCGGGCCCTGAAATGGGTCCCCTACATGGCACTGGGTGCAATGGCCATGCCCAGCGGACACTGGTCCCCTGTGCTGGCCATTGGGGTGGTGGGCATGACTCCTGTCTTTTCTTAGACAGGAGTTATGTGGTGTGGATGGTTTTGCATCAGAAAATGACGCTAGGCTGGTTAGTGTCATTTTCTTTTTCTCTAACCTGCCTAGCGTCATTTTTGGGTGCAAAACCCCCTTCTCCCATACCGCCACCCCCACCCGGCTAACGTAATTTTATTTTACGCTAGCCTACCCTTTGCACCAACTTACACCGTCCCATAAATATGGTGCCCGGCTGTGACCTGAGTAGCCTACGATGGCAGCCAGGGTCCAATCAACTTTGCCACATACAGGGCATTTTACCCTGCTGAGCTTAGGGGCTAGGGACGTTTGGAATACAGCTCTTTTTAATCACATCGTATCTTTGAAGATATTCATAAACTGCTAAAAGGAAGTTATTACTGAGTTCGATTTGTGTTTTAGCTTTCATTTCTTAACTATACATATAAAAAACAATGTTTTTGAGATTTATTTTGAAAAGTTTTAAAAGTTTAAATAAGTCTCAGTTGTTTTTTTGGGCCTCAAACATATAGTAAATAAATACACATGAAAGATAGTTATTTAATCAATTGGAAACATTGTATGCAGTGCATTCCGAAGAATATGATGAAATGTGTGACGATTTTAATAAAGCACACTAACAATGAATACAGTAGTACATAAACATCCTCCTTCAGTAATTGAGCTATATGTGTTCCTTTATGGGTTGAGCTACTTCGCATGCTTGTACACGGGGCGCTACAGCCTGTCTTTTGTTTGAAACACTTGAAGGGTTTCCGGCCCAGTGACAAAAGTCCTGCGAGCTTCTAAGTCAGCGTAATCACAATGGGTCCATTCTCTGAAGTGGAGTCTGATTAATACCCCAGCAGTTCCAGTCAGATCACAAATGTACTATTTACTGGTGACGGTCAACAATAATTTCACACATTCGCTCAATACGCGGGCAAAAACACTACATGGTGCATTGCACCCTGTTTCTATTTCACAGAGCATGCTCGGATGCTGATGAATGTAGGGGTCTTTAATGTTAACATTCAGTCCCCGAGCCAAAATATTTTAGCCTTCTTTGTCTACATGGCGTCTCAAGTCGCTCCCCTCCAGCACACGCTTCCTGCTTTTTTCAAATATCCCAAAAATATGTATTAATATAAAACAGGAACACGAAATGGGCTATCTATTATTGTGGAATGCCTGACTTCCAGTGCTCCGCTCTGCGGAATACACCTGTGTATTCTCAATTGCAGACATTTCATCATTGTTCTGCTAGAGCACCAGACTTAAGGCCCCAAGGGGTAATATGTCAAACTGCTTCTGTGCCGCCTGCGGAATGCGATGTGTTCCAGAACAGGGAGCTCAATAACAAAATAAACAGTTCAATCTCTTCAATCCTGTCATTTGAATGGGCCGTTATGAGTATAGAATCTGGAAATCAAAGCTGGGCCTCTGGGCGTTGGAACAAAAAAGCAAACACATAAAACGTGCATCATTTCTTCGGGGTCTACTCAATCTTCCCAGCTTGATAACCGAACTCCTGTAGAGTATACATTAGAATACCCAATCCCTAATTGACACATAGACAGTGGGTACAAAATGCTTCCGCGCTTTTGCTGCAAAAAAGCTGCTTTGCCGAAATAAAATCACTGCAGTGTAATATGTTTTGAAGTAGAAAGTGCAGTTGAATTTAATCTGTCTACTCTGTAAAGGGGTACACTAGAATTTGTAAAGCCAAGAAAGACGTGGGTTAGCAGTAGGACTAATCAGAATTTATTGCAACGATTAATTTGAGAATAGATACTCCTGACTAGGACCAAAGAACCGTTATCAAGCTCTGGTTAATGTTCTTACATGACGGTAAAGTGACACTAACACAAGCAACAGTATTGTCTACTCAGTTAAAATCACGGACTGAGGGCCTAATTTAGAGTTTCACTTGTAATGAGGCAGACAGGATATTTGTTACATGTGGGATGGAGTAACCCTTCCACCAAACTCTTGTTCCATAATTTACAAAGATTTGTAATAAGAAATCAAACATTTAATCATGTAACAAATTGCAAATTGCAATTGTTATTATGAACCTAATAAAATAAATTAGTAGAAGTGAGTGCAATTTGCACACATCCTACTACATAATGCTTTGGCATTTAGGATAGAGGTATGATTGTTTTTAAAGGTCACAAGTGGAGATTCAGCCCGTTTGTGACCACTAAAATGGCCTCTGGCGTGCATAAACCCTATTTTGTGAGTCGATAACCTATTGCCAGCCAAGGGCTTCCCTTCCTTACAGTGAGTCACAGGGGGATGTACAATTATTTTGTGACCAGAAATGCGGCTGCAAAACAATCTCAGTTTAACACCTACTTCAAGTATTTGGTAGGCACAAAAAATGGAGATGGGTGCCCAGGGGACTCCTCCCCCTTTGCAAATGGAAGTGAAAATGTTTTTTAAGAGCAGATAGCCTACCCTTAAAAAATGAAACAGGAAAGTTTAATTTTTTTTTTTGGAACACATCCCATTTTTCATTAAGGAAAACAGATTGTATTTCAAAAACATTAAATGTTGCTTAATTTAAAAGCAAACACAGATGTAGTGGTCTGTTGGCCCCGTGGTAGTCTGCTTTGTTATTACCCATTCCCAATGGGTCGCAAACTGCGACCTGCCTCATAAATATTGATAATACAGGTCAATTGTGACCCCATTGGGAACGTCTGTGATACATTAGGACATTTCCTTTTGAAACTCGCAAATTGTGAGCTGCAAAAATTCACAATTTGCGATTTGCAAAAGGAAATTGTCATACATCTGGCCCTTAGTGTGTTGGCTCTATACTTTGTGTACTTATACTAAAGTACTTCTGTTTTCACAAAAGCAAGTATTTGACTGGACAGTTTAGGCTGGGCCCTGGGACAGCAGGAGTAAAAGGCCACAAGGTAAAGGTCCTGCTGAGTAAGTCCTGCTTCCAATTTGGCCCTCTGAAAAGGGTTCTGACAGCGGCTTATAGAAAGATTTCGGAAAAATTGCACCAAGCCAATGCATGACTGCTTGGCAACGTGCTATTTTTACTCTAATGAAGTTTGGCTATGAAGACCTCAATTCATTTCTCACCACCTCTCATTCAGTCTATCACCAAATAATTGAGAACCAGACACTAAGAAAATGTAGCCCAGTTTAGTAGAAGTATTTTTTGCAAAGCATGGACAATGGTAGTCTTTTTGTTATTTGTACAGTGATAGATTTATATCAAATATCAAAATCACAGAGAAGAGAAAAAACACATATGCCACAGCAGTGCATTAGAGCAGCACACACAGAACTGTACAACATTGATATCAGCATTGCTCAGTTCACTCCCCCAAGTTACTGGTACAGCATATTAGCAGATATGCAAGAATATCCTTCTCATAGAACAGGGACCCAGTGGGCAGTAGAATGGAACGTATTTAGATCATGGCAGTTTGCTTTGTTTTCCATCAGGGAAGCTGATTTAATAGCATTTTTAGAGACCTCCCGAGCTTGATGGAGATAATTGTGCCTTCAGAGGAGTTTTCGACACAATAGCTTTGCTGGTCAGCTGTCATGTTCATTGTATCCAGTAGTTAATTTCAGCCAGTGGTTTATGGTGCTCGGCACCAGCACTTAATTCTCAACACCAGCACTTAGGCGCTTATGACAGTCTGGTGACACTTTCTGTCTAATTTTGAGATAGCACAACAATAGCTATTTAATAATTAAATGCACATTAAATATGAATAACAACTGCTATTCATAACATGTATATAGCTTTGTGTGGCCTGCAATAGTTTGAATTGTTACACTTGTAGGAATGTGATGGTTAGTGTTAGCGCGCCTGGTCCTTAGTAAGTAAACTTACAAGGGGACACGTATAGGTCGATAAACCTTTTGATTCGCATGGAGTATCCTAGCTATTTAGACCCTCAGAGCGCCTTGAGACCCTCACGGGTGAGTAGCACTCTCTGTAAAATGATGTTTGATTGATTGTAGTAATAGATGACCATCAAAGATCAACACAAGAATCAATAACCAATAAGCTAAATATTAATCATCAGTGAATAACGTCAGCATCTCATGAATAATCACAACTCAATTATACGTTTTAACAATTTTATTTCCCTATTAGTTACAGTACTAAGTCATAAGGTTAATTCAACTTTATTCAATTCACTGAAGATGAATTAATTAGGGTCCCCAATAACATAACCTAATCAGTACTTGAGAAAACATGCATTCTAATGCCTCTACATAAGCCAATAAAGAAGAATGTGTTAACATGAATAGCAGAGTTCAGCAAATCAGTTCATCAATCATTTGTCACCGTATATGTCAATATCTCAGAATAGGAAGCCTACTTTACCCAGATTAACATGGGCATGTGGTACTTCATGTGAAAACAGTTTTGAACATGAATTTAGAAAAACATCTAGCTAGAAGAAAAACTATAAAAACAGCGCAGTTGATACCCAGAAAGAAAAGGCACAAAAGCCAATCAGTCACATTGTCATAGCTACCTATCCACTGTATGGATCAGCAACAAAGTCAGTATTCGTCTTCAGGTCATCAATTGATCAGCATCGCATCAGGCTCTCAAGAGTATGAGCCCAATAACAGAATCTCGAATCTCTTCGAACGTCCACACCTAACCTCAAATATCTATTCTCTCCATTGGTTCTGAAGTTTTTCCCTTCTGTCCCGACATTATATTAAAGTTACCCAGCCTATCCTCCAAAGCCTAATTGGTCAATTTATCACCCTATGTGACGCTAGCCAATGACTTTTATTTTACAGATCTATGAATTATAATATTTTGCCGTTCTCAGTGTGTCGATTGGTTCACTGTACGATGTCCTCATCATTCGGCTCATCAGGTATCGAAAATGTTGCATCTTCTTCTCCAGTCTGTGTCTCCATTGTTCAAGTCCTGGGAAAGTACATCTCGTCTGCTTTATATCGAGTTTGATACAAATTTGATTCCCTCATCTCCTGTCTGTCGGTTCATTGCAGAATATTCTAGCTAAGCAGAATTTTATTAGCACAAGTGGTTCCGGGTCAGTTCAACACATCAGCTTTCTACATTGCATGATTATTCAGCTTCTGCATGAGTCCTGGCAAAACTATGCCACAACTTTGGCTAAGTTAGCTCTACAGTATAATGCAAAACATACGTTATATAGCTCATTATGACATATTACTACATTTGTATTACGCATTTTCAATATTTCACACATTTTTTATCATTTTTGGTATAACTCATGTGAGTTGGCAGTCACTCTTCATGGGCACATTTTCAAACGTGCACATTATTTCTCTACATTCATTTTCTCTACATATTATTATCATTATTCAAAATGCATGAACACTCATTAATAATTTTAATTAACATATCTGCTTCAACATTCCCTCCTCTGATGACTAAATATATCATTACACTACTTTTACCATCCTCATTTTCAGAATTCACTCTCCTCAGTGTTTTATCTCCTTCTCAAATCTTCCCTATAAATTCTTTCCTGGTTTCGTTCTTCCCTCCTCTGATTATTTTTAGACCTTTTCAATTTAATCTTTTAACACAATTTACATAAACCCCAAAATCCTAGTATGCAAGCAATCACAATTAATATTCCCTGTATGATTTTTAATAATACCTCATTCCAAATGTACTAAGCCAATTTCCCACTGAAGCAAATCCTTTTCCAACCTTTTCGCAAACACCTGGTTCCTTCAATTTGTTCAAATCCTTACTCGAGTTAGTGAGGTTAGTAAGTAAGGGCCATATGTACGAACACATTTTCCCATAGACACCGAATGGATAAAACCCTTTGCTACATCTGGCCCTAAGTCGCTTATCTCCTTACTGTTGTTAGGGATACATGAGCAACAATGCCTAGAGTTAATCATTTTACAGACTCCGCCGTCCTTCGCCAGAAGGATGTCTAAAGCAAGGAGATTCTGAAGTGTCTTAGCTTTATCCTCAGCTAATTCTGTAACTATCAGAAGTATTTCCCCTGTAAAATTTGTCAGCAGGTTATCCAGAATAGTAGACAACTTTCGTATCTTGATCGAATTCAGGATGACTTCCAATGAAGGAATCGCCGCACCACAGATATCTCCCACAACTACAGAAGAGGTTTCCATCCTTTGTCGCTTATGATGTAATTCAGTCAATTCCGGAAACTTCTTTAAGTCATCTATCTGATAGATCTTTGGGAAAACTGTCCCCAAATAACATGGCCCATATCATCCTCTTGGAAGACGGTAATAAGCAATAAGTCCACAAATATAATAGATCCCAGGAATCGCAGGGTCCTGACCATTCAACATAAAAGTCCATTTACTCTGAAACAAAAACATTTGCCTACATTCACTTGTTCCCACAAATAAAGTGTCAGTGCGTGATTGTGGCCTATACATACAAAGCTTCCCTTTGTACCATGCATCTAATGCTAATTTTCCTTGCGTTTTAATTGCAGTGTAAGCATAATAATTCTTATAAGTTCATTTCTCTAAGCCTTTTTCAAATTTTTCTTTTAATGCCTTTCTCCTGTCGTCAGTATGCCTTAAGAAGCTCTTTTCTAAAGGTGTAAGTAAGCATGTAAGATTATGTTTATGTGCCTATCTGGTTCCAAACGTTAGTGTAGGCTCAAAGAATCCTCTAACTAATACTATATTGTGATCCTTAGCTACTCTACTCAGATACCTAATAACAGGAACACATGAAAACACCAAATCATAATTAGAGTAAAAATACTGTATATACTCTTGATTATAGAACCTTGCTAGTAGCAGACTACGCCTTATTCCATAGGTTAATGGTAAGCTGTGGTATGTTACCCCCTCCTCTACTGACGAAGGAATTTGCGTACACACAAGACAATCCCTTGCATCCATCGTCTCAACATACTCACTCAACAAACAATAGAAAACATTAGAAGAAAGCTCTCCTTGAGCATTAGTATATTCATGCAAATACTTCTCATCTAACTTAAACCTCTCTAAAGATGTTAGTGTAGTAGTCTCAGGAATAGAAGCACAATTGGCTCCTTTAGTATCAAGAACAGACATTTCCACAATCACTACTATAAACAAAATCCCACACATAATCGCCATTCCAATGCTCATATATTTACAGGGCCTAGCATTCCTAACTTCATTATTTAACTCAACCATGATCTGTAAAGAATCAGAAAGCAGAAAAAAACTTCATATATATGTAGTGAAAATCAAAAAAAGAAAAAAATCTTCTCTCTCAGTTCAGTTCCAAATCCAGAAACACTTTTCCTTTGTCAAAATCGATTAGCAGCTTGTCGAATCCGTTTTTTTGGCGAATCAGGTTATCAATGCCTCTTTCGGTTTATTTTCAACAGCCTCTTTAAGGTATTTCAGATTGGTTCAACAATTCAGCTTCTTGTTCACCTTCAGGTTACATCAAAGTACTGACTCGGAACCTCTCTATCAAAACAAAAAGACATCAACTTGTGATGCCATTCATTAGTAGTTGCATACGCCCATTCAGGACCTGCGTAACGCCGACTTGCTTTTGGCTTTCTTCTTCTCAACCTTTGATCACCACTTCTTTCTCCTTCACTCAATTCTTATTTTCACGTAGTATCTACCTATTCCTCTATTGTTTCATTTATGACCAATTGCTTTCTTTTTCCTCCTTGTGACTCAGGCCACTTATCTTCTTTTCTCGATCCCTCTGTCAATATTCTTCTCAGGATTGGACTGTTCTCTTTCTCTATGGTGGGCTCAGGAGGAGTCGGGTCACTTTGACTTTGAGCCGTCTCAACTCTTTCCCCCTCTTGGTCTGGAACTTGCTCTATCCGTTTCTCAACACCCTCTGCTTCTGGGAGAGCCCCTGCTGCCCTAGGTTCTCCTGCTGTATCCGTTGAAAGTGATACTTCCGCACCCTCCTGTAATTCCTCACCTTCGTCTCTTACAGGGGTAATAGAGCCATCTTCCACTTGCTCGATTTCAGGATCTCTTGGATCTTTTTCTGGTTCAGTTGCAGTAACCTGTTTCGCTGTTGTTGGTGCTCTCAACAACACTTCTTCATGATCCTGTGGACATGCCACTTTCTTTGTATGACTCGCGTGAATCCAGTTCGGGAGTCCTGCACACTTCACAGCTGTCGTAGTTGTCAAGACCACCTGGTAAGGCCCTCTCCAGCATGGCTCTAAACACGTCTTGCGAACATGTTTTCGAATAGCGACCCAATCTCCGGCTCTCAGATTGAGCCCTGGATCGTGGATGGGTGACAGGGTGGCAACCTGCACCTGCTGCGAAAAAAGACCGAACCACATCAGCCAGACCCTTGCAGTAGTCCAACACCATATCATCTGTAATATTTACAAGTACATTAGCTGGAACTGCTGGTAATCTCATTGCTCTGCCCATGAGAATCTCGTGGGGCAACAGCCCTGTCTTCCTGTCAGGTGTATTTCTCATCGATATCAACAACAAAGGCAATGCATCTGCCCATTTGAGATTCGTAGCTGCACACATCTTGGCAATTCTTGATTCCAAGGTACCAGTCATCTGTTCCACTAGTCCTGATGCTTCAGAGCGGTAACTACAATGCAACTTCTGCTCAATGTTTAGTGCTGCACATAAGAGTTTACTCACCTCGTTGTTGAAGTGAGTTCCACTATCTGATTCTGAAAAAATCGGAAACCTGATACGTGGTATCAACTCCCTAAGCAACAACTTTGCTACTGTGAGACTGTCATTGACAAAAATGCACACAATCACACGAACTTCAAACCTCCACACGCAGGCATCTCAATGAAAAACAATTGCATTCTGCTGACTGGACCTCCTGCTCTTCCAATGTGGCTCAAGTTCACCACTGTCACTTTTCCCACGTTTAGCTGCTGACAAATTATACAGCAATAACATACTGCCTCTGCTGCCTACCTAAAACTAGGACTGAACCAGTCAATCTTGAACAATCAAACCATGGCATCCCTCCCAATGTGTGCCTGCTGTGGTAATATCTGGCCATTTGTGACAATAAACTATTTGGCAGTACCCTTTGACCCTCCTCAGAAACCCCAATTTCATCAGCTATTTGGAAACATTTCAGTTTTGACCAAAGTCGTTTCTTCCTTGTCAGCATTACTTTGCAATGTTTTTAACTCTTCCAAAGTATCAATCACTTTCAATGCAAAACTTGTACATGTGTTGTCTTCTTCTGACTTCAGTTCCCACTTATCCTTGAACGATATACAGTTCAATACAAAACACCTTGCGACTTGATCCGCATATCTATTTACTAGTGAGATGTAATCCTGTGTCTTTTGATGTGCACTGCATTTCACCACGGCAAATTTTTCAGGTAACTGTATTGTATACAGCAATTCTTTTATTCTGTCGCCATTCCTCACTGGTATACCAGCAGAGATCAGGAAACTCTTTGTAACCACAATTGACCAAAGTCATGAACAATTCCAAATCCATATTGGCCATTTGTGTAGATGATAACTCTCAATCTAGCAGATACATGGCATGCTCTAGTAAGAGCTACCAATTCTGCTACTTGTGCAGAATATACACCTCAAAGCCAAGAAGCTTCTAAAGTACCTGTAATCGTGCACACAGCATATCCTGCTCTCAATTGTTCCTGTACCACCTGTGAGACATGAGCCATCGACAAAGATAATTTGATCATTTTTTTCCAGTCGTGTATCTCTGATATCTGGTCTGGGTTTCGTGCACAATTCAGTTACCTCGAGACAATCATGCTCTATGTCGTCCTCTTTTTCAATTTCAAAAGTATCACTTGGAAGCAATGTTGCCGCGTTCAGCACTCAACATCTTTTTAATGTTATAATTGGAGCACCTATAATGCTCTTCTCACACCTTGTCAGTATGGCACCAGTTAAATACTGCGTTTTCGGCCTTTTCAGTAAAATCTCAACAGAGTGAGGTACCATTACCATCAAAGGGTATCCCATCACCACTCACTGTGATAGGCTTTGACCAACTGCGGCAACCACGCTCAAACAACCTGGTAAGGCTGCTGCAACTGGGTCCAAGGTAGCTGAATAATAGGCTACTGGGCGATAAGCACCTCCATGGACCTGTGTCAAGACAGACAAAGAACAAGCATCACGTTCATGACAAAACAATATGAATGGATTCATGTAGTCAAGCATTCCCAAAGCTGGACCTCTGCACTAACGCTCTCTCAACCCAGTGAACGCCTTCATCTGATCCTGATATAAGGTAATGGGATCTGTAACCTCTTTAGGTGTCAGCTGCTGTAACGGTTTGGCAATCTCAGCAAAATTTGGAATCCACTGACAGCAATAACCTACCATTCCCAGAAACATTTTGACATCTCTCTGTGACGTTGGAGGACTTCTCTGCAGTATCATTTTATTCCTTTCTCTGGAAATTCTCCTTGACCCCTTCTCAATTTGGTGTCCCAGATATTTCACTGACTTCTGACAGTACTGCAATTTCAAAGGTGACACCTGATGTCCGAATTTTCCCAAATAATTCAAAAGGGCAATTGACTCGTATCTACACTCGTCCCTCATTTTGGATGCAATCAGTAAGTCATCAATGTATTGCACCAGAGTCGATTGATACAATAGTTCCGTTGACTCCAGATTCTTTTTCAAAATCTGATTGAACAGAGACGGTGACTCCGTGTACCCTTGAGGAAGCCTGCACCAGCTGTAGACTCTGTCTAGGAATTTGAAACTAAAAAGAAACTGACTATTCTTATGGAGAGGGACAGACAAGAAAGCTTGTGACAAATCAACCACTGTGAACCACTCTGCATCACATGGAATCTGAAACAATATTACTGCTGGGTTCGGCACTACAGGACAACACTTGACCACCAGTTCATTCACTTTTCGCAAGTCTTGCACGATTTGTACTTTCCCACAAGGCTTCTTCAAGCCCATTATCAGTGAATTACATGATTGCTCATCACTTCTTTCAAAACCCCTTGTTTCAGAACATCTACAATCATCTGCACCACTTTCATCAGCACATCCAGTGCCATGGTATACTGTGTAAGCTATGGAAACACTACATATGGCTTCAAAGTGATCTTAATCGGCTCCACTCCGTTGATCAAACCCACTTCTTTACCTGTCAGAACCCACACATTTTCTTGTACTGTTCCCTGCAAATCTGCATGCAATTCTTTCACAGTAAACATCGGGAACAACTCAATAAATGGGTACTCTTAATTAATGGTTTCATTCTTAGTTTCAGGAGCTTGTTCTTCCTCATCATCACTATTCGTCTGGACCTCTATTCCAGTAGTTGAACAACTAATTGAACATCTGGTCTTGAACAACAGTAGGGATACTGGACTTGAGTCACAGACTACAAACGTATGCAGTCCCTGAAAGTTGCCAATCTCAACCTGTACTAGATATGTGATCGGATTTATCAACTGTCTATTTGCTACCCCTACAACCTGTATTGTTCAGCCCGAAAGAGGTAAGTTTGGAACTTGTGCACTCTTCACTGTAGAGTGTGTAGCTCCTGTGTCCACTAAAAATAGGACCCTATGACCCATCACTTTTCCTTTCACAAAAGGTCCTTTCTGATCTACCTCTAGGGATGCTGCACGCATGCATGGCTCCTCATCTGAACTTTCACACATCCATTCATCATTTATTCCATTCTCACTATGTAATGGGAATTGGTATACTGTGTTACTACTTCTGTCTTGTCTCTGACATGTGGCCTGCTGAGTAAGCATCATCTGTTGCTGTTCCATCGGGGCTTAAGGTATCTGCATTTGCTGTCTAGTTACCATGGGAACCTGCTGCTGCGTTGGTTGTAATTGTGTCATTTGTACATGTGGCATTTGCATCTGCTGCATGGGTTGAAAATTCAGCACTTGATTCATGTTATTCTGAAAATTCGGATTAAGTCCTCTCATTCTAGGGACTTTCACTTGACATCACCACTTTGCTGAACAATACCATCCTGCACCATCATCGGACACTCCTGTTTCAAGTATCCCCCCATTTTCCACAAAGATGACACAGTAAAATAGTTTTCATCCCTTGCACATCATTTTGAACCACTGCGGTACTCAAATCCGGACCACGATTCATATTGATTCCGCGACCCCTAGCTTTTGCTTGGGGTTGGAACATGACAGTTCCTTGCTGCTGCGGTATCTGCTGCACTAAAGCTCCCTGCACTCCTGTTTGAGCTGCATAACCATCGCCTTCTCCTTCAGCTTTTTCTGCTTCAACTCAATCTCATCACTACAGTATTTCACATATTGCAATACCTCATCAATCGGTTTCGCTTGCCAACAAATCAACTGACTTTTAATCATCTGGCCTATTTCAGGTCTCAATCCTTCTATGAACCTGAACACAAAGTGCAACATGTCTTCTGGCTCAATCGTTTCCTTACCACTGTACTCCTTGAAGGCATTCAATAATCTCTCATAATAAGTATGTATCGACTCTTTTACTCCCTGCACTGTCCTGTCAATTCTATGCCAATCAACTTTTTTAAATGAGATTCTCGTCTTCAGGAACTCAATCACTTTATAATAATGTTTCATTACTTCAGGGGATGAAGCACCTGTAACTCTGTCCCTTTCTGGTTCACTCATCGGCCAATCCACGGCTCTCTTGCACTCAACCCACAAATCAGCTGGCACTACTATCTCCAACAGAGTATTCAAGTCTTCCCACAGACATTTCGAAAGTTTCACAAATCTGTCTGTCTGCTGGTACCATTCAACCTGTTTCGCTCTCAGTGTTGGATAGTCATTTGTGAATTACAGAATATCACTCCTGTGCCAAGGAACATGAACACACTGCCCTCCTGGAATTTCCTTCATTGGTAAACCTTGTACTGGATCTTTTTCTTTCTGAACACTTTCAGACCCTTCCTGTGAATCTCGTTTCTGTTACCCGTCTTCTTTGCCCATCTGCCTTCCCACTTCCCTAATGCTCCCCAAATTTGAGCGCTCTGCAATAATTCTTTATGATGCGCTTTCATCCCTGTTGACCTCATGTGTTTGAAATATTTTGCTTCAAAATCCAAACTGTAACTTCATTTCAAGTGCTTTGTTTTCTAAATTTCTATGTCATGTTTATCTCCCAGATCTGCCAATTTCTGATGTATTTTGCCCACTTCTCTTGTAATTCTCGGACAAAAGTAGCCAGCCTTACACAATTAATACGCTCTTCACCCTTGGATGCGTTTCGTGGGGTATTCAGACTGTCTAACAACTCATTTAACTGCTGTGCTGTTAATCCCTGTAATGAAATATTACTCGTGTTTGGCAATGGCACCTGTTGTACCACTGCTCCTGGAGTTTGCGGTGTCAAAAGCTTCAAGCTCTGATTTACACTTGTGCCATTTACGGCATCTGGAAGCGCAACAAGTGGACTAAGGTCCATGAATGGCCAAGATCCATCAAAGGTCTGACCCATAGATGATATTACCTGCACATGATCTCTCACCTCGGTCCTCATGAGGCTCTGTGACATTTCACCATGTTCTCCTGCAATCGGCTTCTTCTGCGCAAACAATGGTACAGCTGGACCAACAGTAATAGGCAGTGATATTGCATCTGGTGCTGCTCTGACACCCGTATTTTGTGGAGGGGCTACTCCCATACTTTGGTTCATCACTGGTGTCCCATCTGACTGTGTCCCTGTCTTTGGTATGAACTTCCTTAAACCCTGTGGCCGTGCTTGAGGCAACAACATTGGAGTCGGCTCAGTCTGAACCAGCATTGGCCTCGGAATCACTTGCTCTGTAGGAACCACTAAGGTTGAGGTTGTCTCAAGAATTGGTATCTCTGAATAAATTCTCTGTACAGGTGGTGGGTGCATCTGCGCTTGGACTACCAAAGTAGTCACTCTGCACTAACCCTTGTTCCTGTCCATTATCAGTCTTTACTGTTCCCAATGTCCCTGACTCCTGAGCTGGGGCCGTTGGAACAGAACTAGTTCTTGGACCTTCATGTATCACATATGGTGGAGGTCGGTCTCTCAACACCTGAGTAATAAGAATCTCAACACCTGAATCTTCTTCTTCTATATAGGTATTTTTCTTCTTCTTACCCCCTGATGAACACTTATCACTCTTGCTAGTATCCTCTGTGATAGCTGGAAACAATATAACACCATGCAATGTCGTCATTCTCCACTTCTTCTGTTCCCAGTCCCATCTTGCTTCTGCTAAAGACTTCTCTACCTTCCTTATTTTACTCTGGAATTTCATTTCTAGCTGTTGTCTTGCTATGAGCTTCCAAACCGCTAATGCCTCAAACTGTGCTGGTCTAGGAAGTGGCTTTGTCTCATGTAATGTAATTTGCAACTGATCGAAAATTCTCAAATTAAATGTTCCATGCTCTGGAAACGCTAAAGCTCCCTGTTTCTCTGTCAATTTGCACCACTGCTTCAACCAAAGACATAGCGCAACACCTCGCTCCTCCATCACAATAAATGCCGGAGAATTTTCTGGTGGGGTCGGCTCCCCCACTGTCACCTTAATGTAACTATCGCCCTTCATGGCACTCCTGAACGCTTTAAAAAACTTCTTCTTCTCTGTTGTATATATTTGATTCAATAAGGAAATTACTTTTACTCCCAAGATTCCCTTCACCCGCGTTCTCAACCAATTGCCTCTTACAGCGGCTGCCAATCTGCTCGTGACTCTTCTCAATAACCAACCTATCCCAGCGCGGCTCACTCTGACATCACACTCACACACTGTGGCTGACAAAGTCTTGCGGCTTGTCCTCCTAATCTTCAACTCACACGAAACTAATGCAAAGTATTGTGAGCACTAATCCAAAAACCAATAACCAAAAACAAATCAGCTGGTTTACTACAGGAAGGTACACAATCGCTTCAGAGACCTTGCGGATTTTCACTGATGCCCCTTTCGTTCATGCAGCTATTCCTCTTTCTCAGTCTCCCACATTTCCAAGCAAAATTCGACCTGCACGTTTTACTCTCAACTGATCAATGTGTCTGTCCTGGTGCACATAGAACTCACCAAATCTCAGCCGAAAATTTCCCCTACTCACCTTAACTAACACGTCGACTTGTTGACCATGCCCGATCAACCTGCTAAACCAGACAGATTACAACATATAACCAAGTGTCTCCTACACTTGTCCCTATACTCTGGAGTCTTAGACCACACATGGTCCCTACATCACCAACAACCACATGGACAATTTTTTAGCACAAAGCGCCACACACATATGAAGTTCGATGACTTCCCTACTCTCAAACTGCAGAGTATGCATACTCCTACTAAACCTCAACTGTAGTACACAGACTCCCTACTTCCCTCACATATGTCACAATTCACCTAAGGTCTGCATAAGCCATTGCAAGTGCAACCTACCACTTTCACACTATCACAAAGACGCAGAGAACATGCCCAACTTTACTAGTGGGATCCAGGATCTGGGAAAGTTATTTCTAGGATTAAGGGGACATCATCTTTGCTACAATTGCCATTTCAGAAAACAAAATTCAAACCTCATAAATGAATAACTAACCCTAATTTGAACTACCATCAATAACCATCGGTCACCACGTAACTAGTTCTCCAAGGAAACTAACCATCAAGCTGCTACCAAAAACTGCTAGCGTGCCTGGTCCTTAGTAGGTAAACTTACAAGGGGACGCGTATAGGTCGATGAACCTTAAGATTCGCGTGGAGTATCCTAGCTATGTAGCAATCGATGACCATCAAAGATCAATACATGAATCAATAACCAATAAGAAAAACATTAATCATCAGTGAATAACGTCAACATCTCATGAATAACCACAACTCAATTATACGTTTTATCAATTTTATTTCCCTATTAGTTACAATACTAAGTCATAAGGTTAATTCAACTTTATTCAATTCACTGAAGATTAATTCATTAGTGACCACCAATAAAATAACCTAATCAGTACTTGAGAAAACATGCTTTCTAATGCCTCAAAATAAGACAATAAAGAAGAATGTGTTAACATGAATAGCAGAGTTCAGCAAATCAGTTCATCAATCATGTGTCATCGTATATGTCAACGTCTCAGAATAGGAAGCCTACCTTACCCAGATTAGCATTGGCATGTGGGTCTTCATGCAATATCAGTTTTGAACATGAATTGAGAAAAACAGCTAGCTAGAAGAAAAACTATTAAAAAGTGCAGTGGGTACCTAGAAAGAAAAGGCACAAAGGTCAATCAGTCACATTGTCATAGCTACCTATCCACAGTATGGACCAGCAACAAAGTCAGTCTTCGTCTTCAGGTCATCAATCGATCAGCATCACATCAGGCTCTCAAGGATATGAGCCCAAGGACAGAATCTCAAATCTATTCGAACATCCAGGTATAACCTCAAACATCTATTCTCTTCATTGGTTCTGAAGTTTTTCCCTTTGTGACGACATTATATTAAAGTTACTCAGCCTATCCTCCAAATCCTAATTGGTCAATTAATCACCCTATGTGATGATAGCCAATGACATTTATTTTACAAATCTATGAATTCTAATATTTTGCCGTTCTCAGGGTGTCGATTGGTTCACTGTACGATGTCCTCATGATCCGGCTCATCAGGTATTGAAAATGTTGCAACTTCTTCTCCAGCCAGTGTCTCCATTGTTCGAGTCCTGGGAAAGTACATCTTGTCTGCTTTACATCAAGTTTGATACAAATTTGATTCCCTCATCTCCTGTCTGTCTGTTCATTGCAGAATATTCTTGCTAAGCAGAATTTTATTAGCACAAGTGGTTCAGGGCCAGTTCAACACATCAGCTTTCTACATTGCATGATTATTCAGCTTCTGCATGAGGCCTGGCAAAACTAGGCCACAACTTCGGCTAAGTTAACTCTACATTATAATGCAAAACAAACGTTATATAGCTCATTATGACATATTACTGCATTTATATTTGCCATTTTCAATATTTTACACATTTGTAATCATTTTTAGTGTAACTCATGTGAGTTGGCAGCCACTCTTCTTAGACACATTTTCAAACATGCACATTCTTTCTCTACATTCATTTTCTCTACATATAATTATTATTATTATTCAAACTGCATGAACACTCATTAATAATGTTAATTAACATATCTGCTTCAACACTATTAGTTATAACACTAGTAGTTATGTTGGTACTGCCATTGACAGTGTTGGCAGGAACAATACACAGCACAAGCTGCAGTGGCTGCATGAGGAGGGCCTGCCATTTTTCTTTTTACAAACTAAGCACTGAGTGCATCTGCACAGTAAAAAAAAATACAAACTCTCAAAGTGGGAGTTTGTTTCTACAATGCATAAAACAAAGATTCCTCACAAGGTGGTTGTTTGGTTTCTCCCAGGGTTTTGGGGTCACTTTTGTGGTTTTCAGATTGAAACAGTTAAGCCACCCCAGTAGGCCAGAAAACCAAGAAATATGTCAGAATTTTCTCCCTGAGGAGAGCAGACAGTATGGGGTACTTATACCAGGGGTCGTATGTCAATGCACCATCATGACCCAGGTTTCCACTGGTGAACCAGAAGAGGCCTCAACCTCAGAAAAAATGATTGTTATTTTTACTCAAAACATAGCATGCAGACTGAGAATCTGGTCAACAGGTTGACCTGTCCACTAAACTCTAAATGTGACCTTATGTCTTTTAACTGAACTGACACCTTAACTTATACAAAGTGATAAGAAAATCGTAAAACAAACACAACAGAATATATATGTTCCCTACCAGCTCTCTCTCAAAATATGTCCCACTCCATTCGTCTTTTGCTTCCTTCTTTTCCTGTTTGTTTTTTCTTTTCTTTCTTATTTCACCATTTCCACTGCCTACCAGATTGTTCTGCCTTTGCTACTTGTTCAATCATCTATAATAACCCTACACCCTATGAACCCCTTGTTCTTTCCTCCCAACCTTTTCATAACAATTTCTATGCCTTTTACAGAATCTCTTGTACAGTCTGTTCACTGTACTTCAAATTCTTTTTTTTATTCTCCAGTACCTTACCTTTGTCGTTAACACTAGCTCTATGGTAATCAGGGATAGTCTTCAGATATGTCAACAAGATGCATCTGGAAGATAACACTCATTGTTGACATCAGCTGTGATTTGCTGGTCAGAATTGAGCATCTTAGAAAGGCCAGTTGAGGCTTCCATCCTTTAAAGTTGAGTTAAATGTGTAACCTCAAAATGATCATTAGAAGTACTTGATCTTTGCAATTCCTAAAAATGTCAGAAGTGCACTCTGCACTACTATATAAAATAACATGTCACATTTTAGCACAGATAGCAGTGAGCACGTGACAGAGAAGGAACAGAAATGGAGAAAGTGTGAGAACTGCCTAGACCAAAGGAGAAGATCACACACTTTTTAGGGTTTGTCTCTGCTGTGCTTGCAAAGTCTTTTGTTTAAACCAACAAATTTAAAGGGACCTAGAACCAGCCCCTTACTTACCTGCACTCACCATTGGCTTAGTCCAACGTCACTCTCATTTATGTACTTCTGATTGGCCTGCACATCATCTACTTTGTCTGCTTTCACTACTGCTGTCTCCTTTGCCGTGCATGCCATCGGACTAAGTACTCCTTCCGGTAACTGCTTATTGGCTTTTGTCCAGTGTCCTCCCAATGACCACATACTTGGCAAGGTACTTATTTTTAACTTTTAAAAATGCACTTGCTTTGAATGCTCTTATACTTTCTTTGCTAACCATACTCTCCTGCTCACATCTCTTAAGCAACAGTCTTTGTTGAATAATTGATTTTTCTTCAGTAGCTTCTGCATAACACCGATCTTACACAGACCTGCAGTGATAATTACAAAGATTATGTAACTGCCTGCAACACCAATTGAAACAAAAAAACAACTTCTTGCTATGTCTGTGTTTTTTTCCTGTTTTATTGCTCCATGGCTCCCATCTGGGCTAGTACAGGAAGGTAATATTAGTCCGCAAGAAGGAAAATCTTGTCAGATGCCCTCATAGAACAATAACAACAACAAAAAATCATCATCAAGTCTTCGTACCTGGATCAGAAAACAGAGCTCCGGCACAGCAAACACTGCCTGTCAGTGTTGGCTGAGTTGTTACTGTGACTTTGTCATGCAGTAAAATTCATCTGATTCTTGGCAAATTCTGTCTCTCTATGGCCTGCAGGTCTTGGCAAAAATGTTGATCATTTGGGAAAAGCTAAACATTAGTCATAAACAGTATATATAAACAAACTTTTTTGCCTCCATATTTTTGGAGGTATTTCAGCATTTTTTAAATATATATGCTTCTTTATAAGGCATTCCATTTTCTTTCTGTAGATTGTACCTGTTATGAATAGGATTGGATTTTGTCTTTTTATTAGTAAACAAAGAGGTCAAAATGGAAATATTTAAAAATAAATATTGGTGATATTGAGGCGTTTGACCAGACACTATGAGTCCAGAATGTTATTCTTTATAGAATTACTAAAGAGAACCCTAGGACCTCAGTATTGTGGGTTTACCATATTATTTGCATTCCCAAACTGCAAATTTGTTTTTAATAAATTTTACGGAGTCTCTGAAAATAAAAATATAGGCCTCTCCTGGAGGTTTAAGGGAGGCACAAGGAGGAGAAATAGCATTATTTCTCCACATTATTTCCTATTTCTATGCCTGCCGTATCCTTCAGCACACATGGCAAGAGGAAATCGTCTCCACTGATTGTTTTTGAGCAGGAATGTGTTCCTTCCTGCACAAAAACTATCATTCCTACAACCAAGACACCCTTACACTATGGGGCAAGGGTACCTGCATTGGCACATGACAGCCAATTGTGCACCTGCCCAGGGGGAATGGGCGGAAATGTGTCATATCTCATAGATACAGCACATTGCTGCCCTTTTCTTTTGACTCAGGGCAGTGCAGGAGGAATCCTTGCGGTGCTGTCCTGTGCCAAAATCTTGTAAATGAGGCCCTTGGTATTAAGACCTGCTGGAACTTAGCATAGATTTGATATGTTAAAGTAAACCTAATTTAGATATGTGTAACATTCTGCTGATATACAAAAGGATTCCTGAAAATACATGACACAAGACTTCTTGTTGTGGACGTCATCATTCTACCTGTTTAGATCTCATATGAAATGTGAAACTAGTTGTGTGAGTTCATCTTCCTATTCCCCAGACCCTTCCCATTCATTGCTCATTAATAGGTGGATAAAGAACTTTAGTCACCTAATAATCATTGATGACTTATATCTCCCCTCCAGACTCTTACTGGCATAGCCGCATGTATTTCCTGACTTCTCTCCTAGAAAAGTAGGGAGAATAAGAAGGGTATGTTACTTGAGGCCACATTGACAGTAACCCAGCCAGATACACTGTTGAAGTTTGCTATCTCCTTTTATACAGTTAAAAACTTATGATATTTTTTCTTTTGGACAGTGTCATCTTAAGGATTTTGAGGGTCCCAGGCAACAAACATTTGGTGCCCCTGCTCGGTAAAAAAAAATGTATGACTCATTTTCCACTAATTCAAGCCCTGCAATGGCAAACATCATTTAATTATATGTCAAAGGTTGAGATAAAGAAATAGACAGAAGTATGATAGAGAAAAATTTCACTTTCTCAGGGGCACTCTGGAAGGTGGGGACCCTTGGGCAATTGCCCACATTGAAAATTGGAGTTATGGGAGCATTCACACGTTTTGCTTTATTTAATCTCTTAACAAAATATTTGTTTTGCAGGCATGCTGCAGAGGTATACCCTTTGATCCTGGGTTTTTGAATTAAATGAACTGTCCACACTCCCCTCTTTTTCTTGGGGTCATTGTCTCCTATTGCACTCCATTGTCTGTTGTGTGAGTGGAGTAGGATAACTTCGATTTTGTACTGGTTCTCCCTTTAAACAAACTTACTTTTAGATCAACAATTTATCATAAATCATGCATACTCTTTCTTATTTGTGAATATGTTCATCCGTTTTTTGAGTGAAAATGTTATAGCATTAATTCTGTGCAAATAGTGCATAATAACCCCATGCATTTTGCTCCTAGTAAGCCTTTCTTCATGGGGGTGTGATTCCTATGAGCCAAAAATATTTTATTCATTCGTCTCAAAATTTAGAAAACAAAATCTTCCTCTATTATTAAACCAATAAGGAAATTATTACGAAAAATTGCTACAAAATTGTAATTCAAATGATAACAAAGAAATAACATATTTGTTGTATTCATGATGTGAGTGGATCCTGTGTTTTAAGGTTCCATTAGAATGTTATACTTTGAATTCCTATTTCATCTGTTGAGTGTTGGGGCTGGCAGGAGGATGTCATGCTATTCGAGGCTCATTAAAGCTTCATCTCAAAATATATGCATTGGTTGTGTGGTGATTTATTTGCAGCAGTTTGGCGATGATTAGCCAGCCTGCAATCCGCCTACCAGGTGACATTGACGAGAGGACCGGACAACCTCACATCACCTAGAGTGTAGAAGACTACGAGCACATTGTTCAGTGTTTCCATCATTGTGTTGTGAGGTGACACCAGCGAGGTCGGAAGGATTAGAAGACAACCCTCTTAAGGTACTGTACAGTGCTCAACGCGTGTGTGCAAAGGTGACTGCAGTGTGATGGGACGTTATGAATATTCACGAAATTTGGCATCACAAGGAATTCAGTGTATATAACAGTGGTGGAGCATATCTTAAAAGGCATCTTTAAGAGCATGTTCTTTGAAGTGCTTACTGTAATGTCTGCACAAGCTTACCCGAGTGCATTTAGTCAGCCCGAGCCTTCATTAGCACATGTAATCTTTGGTGAGAGACCTTTCAGTACGTGTTAATTACTTGTTGGCCTTGGATAGCCATGAATTTAGCTCTGAGAAGAAAAAGACAATTCTTTGAAGTACTTTGGGTTGTGAGTACCAAAGATTGTTTAAGTTTCTTCTGGAAGCAATGCATAATGGTTGCAGAATATCAGATCTGTACAGGAAATCAAGAACTAGACTAAGGGATCGATTATGCCTTTGCCGGATGGAAAAGCCCATCCGCTGAAGGCCCGACATGCAAGTTACTGCCAGTGTGGCCACCTCCCTGTGGGCCACATTATGAGTTTCCAGCTGGGTCATTGGGCAGAAGCAAAGTTTCCGCCCGCTGGCCCAGTGGAAAATGCCTACAGCATTGTCTCCGGCTCATTATAGAGCCAGCAGCGATGATGTAGTGCGTAGGGTGCACCAGCAACCATCGCGATGTGGCTGGCCGAGGGGGCCCTGTACTGCCCATGCCAAGTGCATGGGCAATGCTAGGGCCCCATGCACCTCGTCTCTGCCAGCCATTTCATGGCAGTGCTACTGCCATGAAACCGCTGGCGTAGAGGGGAGTCGTAATCCCCAGAGTACAATGAAAAAGCAGAAAAATACAAGAAAGTCTGTTGGTAGCAAAAAATCACAAGTTTAAAGACGCTATTGAGATAGCAAAGACTGTAGAGGAGTCAGAATTTTGAATGAGGGAAATTAACAAACAAGCAGGTACTGGATCAGGAGATAAAGAGGATATAGAAGTAGTTGGTGAGGCAGATGACATTAAAAATAGTCTCGGGCAGTAGGATAAAACAAAATACAACAGAAGACCTCAGGAAGCAAGCACAATTCTAAAATATGGAACCAATGTGGCAGCATCATGCATGGGAGAGATTTCAAATCATGTTATGCTATTGGTAAAGAGTGAAAGAAATGTGGCATCAAGAGCCATTACACATATATGTGCAGGGATAGGTCCAAGTCTAAGATAGCTGTAATGAGTGAAGATTGTGGAGAGCTTATTCATGACATTATTTTGAGCCTAGGTGATGATGAAGTAGGTGAAAGGAGAAATAATAGACCCAAAGCATGGTTTACTGTGTTGGGGAAAAATATTGAACTTATGGTGGACCCAGGTTCCAGATATACTATTGTTCCAAAAGATATATTTCACAAAATATGGTCAAACTCAAGTCTGTCTTCCTCTGAAGGATATTTGCCAAGATGGCGTAAGGGTGAGGAAATGGATATACCAGGCTATTTTTTTCACTTTTTCACTTCCATTGAATTTAAGACCCAGAAATTGAAGGAAAAGTATATGTTGTTGAAAGTGGGCTTCTTATACTTAAATGGATGCATCAAAATGACCTAAATATAGTTGTGAACCCCGGGGCCCCCAGAGCATGTCATGATGATAGAAGAAAGGAACATTGAAAAAGGTTTGAGGAATGAAAGAAGTGTTTTGTGAGGAATTGGGTGATTTAAAGGGGTATATGCATGAGATCAGAGTGAAACCAGGAACTGTGCTATGAAGCACAAGGTTTGACAATTCTCCATAACGGCCAGAGAGAAATTTAATCATATGTTGAAGTAAATGTTGAAGGAGGAATAATTGTCATAACACAGACATCTCATCGGCATTTGAAACTTTGCGTGGACCTTCACAGTGTCAACCAAAACATTGACACCGCCAACTTCCCTTTACCAAATATCAAAGAGTTTTACTCAATTGTTGTAAGTATGTTTCAAAGTTAGATTTGAAGAGTACTTATCACCAGATTCCGTTGCATAAGCATAATAGGTATCCTACAGCTTTCATCACAATAAAATTGACTTTTTCCTTTACAAGGATGCCATTTGAACTATCTTCAGTAGCCAGTGTGTCCTAAAGAATGATGTCACAAATATTTGAGGGTCTCATGAAAGTAATTTGTTTGAAGATGACATTTAGGGGCATATTTATACTCTGTCTGTGCCGAATGTGCGTCAAAAGTTTGATGCACATTCAGCGCAAACCTTACCCCATATTTATACAATGACGCCCGACCCCGCAAACGTCAAAATCCCTCCATGTGCATCATTTTCAGGATGCGGGAAACCACCTTGCATTAATGACATGCAAGATAGGCGTTCCCATTCAAAAAAGGACTTTAAGGCCTGTGCACCTTATTTATACTCCTGTATCATTTTGACGCACAGGAAGGGGTGGGCCTTAAAAAATGACGCACAGCCTGATGTGTGCTATTTTTTAACGCCTGGGTGAGGGCAGGCGTTAAGGGACAGGTGGGCCCACTTCCATGGTCTCTGACCATGGAAGCAGTCCAGAAGTGCCCTTCCCTGCCCCCAGTGACACCCCCTGCCACCCCTGGAGGATACCCATGGATGGGGGGACCCATCCCAGGTAAGTACAGGTAAGTTGGGGTAAGTATAATTTTTTTATTTTTTTAAAGTGGCATGGGGGGCCTAACTTGGGCCCCCCTACATGCAACTCTGCCCAATGGCCATGCCCAGGGGACAGGAGTCCCCTGGGCATGGCCATTGGGCAAGGGGGCATGACTCCTGTCTTTGCTAGAATAAAAAAAAAGACTCAAAACAGACAGCGCCGGCGAAGGGAAAAATGGGGGTTGTGCATCATAAAATGGAGCAAGTTCCTTTTGAGCCATGATTTTTTAATCAAACCTGACTTGCACCATTTTTTGACCCACAGCCCCCATTTTTCCCTTCGCCGGCGCTGTCTGGTTTGAGTAATTTTTTTAATTCTAACCAGCCCGCAGAGCCGGCTAACGTCAATCCTTAAATAAGGCGCCTGCCTGGTGCGTAGGAATGGCGTTAGCCAGCTGTAAAAAAATTTACGCAAACCAGCGCTGGTGCTGGTTTGCGTCAAAAAGTATAAATATGGGCCTTAGTATACAGAGACATGGCCGAACAACATAACCATGTTTTGAAGAAAGTGATAAAAAGAGTGTTGTGTGTAGGACTTACTCTTCGCAAAGAAAAGTGTGTATTCCAAAGCAAAGAAATCAAGTACTTGGGACTTACAATTTCAGGAGAAGGTAAAACTGGAGAGATACTTGCTGGAAGCCATAAAATCAGGTCCTCTACCCAAAGATAAAGACCATTTACGGTCATTCATGGGCATATTGATTATTATACAAAGTTTCTTGAAAACATTGCAACTAAGACAGGAGACTTGAAATTGCTGTAGAAAAAAGGGTGTACTTTCAGGTGGGATAAAGAACAGCAAAGGTGTTTTTTTTATAATAAGCGGGAAATATGCGCAGTGGGAATTTTAGTTCATTTTGATTACAAATTAAATACTATTGTTGCAGTGGATATCTGTGCCACTGGTATGTGTACTGTCTTGTCACAACTTCATAATGGGATAGAAAAGACAATAGCTTATGCATCAGGTTCATTGACAGAGACTGAGAAAAGTCACTCTGTCATTGAGCAAGAGGCATTAGCAGCAGCTTGTTTTGCAGAGTATTTCAGAACATGCTAATGGAGTGAGATTCAAATTGAGAACAGACCACAAACCTTTGATTATTGATTAAAGTTCAGAAAATTGTTGACAAGGAGGCAGTGATAAACAAAGAGAAAGAGGGTGCAGTGACATGGTTAGAGGATACTATGCAGAGTGGTGTGGGAGCTTTCACAAAAGAAGAATAGGCGCAAGAAATGACAAAAGACAAGAGTTCAGAGGAAATGTACAAAATGGTTGTAAGTGGTGGAAGGTGAGAGTACACAGTTGCTTCTTCAGTGAGACCAAATGTCAAGATTTTAGATGAATTATTTTTCAGTGGGAATATTATGTAGTTCCTACTTTAAATAGTAATAGGACTGCATGTTTAAGATGGCAGCACCACCGAGCGTGGGAGTCTGAGTGCAACCCACGCTGCATGGTAGATGTCGGCCTAACTCCTGGCTAATTCACAGTGCCTCATCCAAACCACCAAACCTTTTTGGGGTGAAAAGTGATTACGGCAACCTCAATATGACACTCTGACTCCTAAGGAAAGTTTTGGAAACAGATCGTGTTCTTCTCGTTCTACTCATGCTAAGGTAAAACACAGGATGAAAAAATGAATTTCAATGCTTGAAACAATCGCATTCTTGTATAAAAAAGCATGTGCAACAATAATTACACAGATGATAGAAAGCAAAGTAACCAACATCACAATCGAAGTGAAGAGGATGACAGACCCCACCATGTTATGTGTTTCTAAATGTCCTAGAGATTCCCACCCAACCCTATGTCTATATATATGAGAGCATAGTGGTTGTAACCCTCTGCGTGGCCTGACCTAAGGGAATAGCCCATACATGAATCTAATAGCAGTGGTCTGTCTGTTGTGTGGATCACAACCCTCTTGGGAGGCTGAGAGTCAGTGCCAGCAAAGATGTATCTCGTGTAGAACGCATCCCAGGATGATCATGACCTGGATGCCTTCTACCTCTCGTGGCTTAGTCTGTAGTTCATACAGGAATCCATATTGCAGTTCTGATGTAATTCTCTGTCAATGAGATAGAAGCTGGCTCCTGGACTGGCAACATGAGTTAGGATATCATGTACTGCATGTAATAGCCTTGGACAAGAAATACAGATTTTGGACCTAATTTTAACATTGGTGGTAAATCCCACTTACCGCCACGGTGGCAGCTACCAACATGTTGCAGTGGTGACGAATATCCATTCCCCATAATATGACACACACACACACCAATCTGAAAGAATACTGCCACATACACAAATCCGCCAGCCTAAATGTCAGTGCAAGAGTGGCTGTAGAAACACCCAAACTGTTACGGCCAGGGCGAGTGTGCTAGTTAGGTCCCCTTCTTCTGGCAGACCCTGTGGCACCCCACCCCACCTGTGTACAGTGCCAACTACACCTAGTCAGGCTCCTGTGACATCCATGTGTGCAGATATCAGCCATAGCCTTGTAGGCCATGTCCCAGGGATTGAACAGTGGAGCCCAAGTGCGCGGAGTAGTGAAGGGGGCTTCTGTGTCTGTTGTGTCCGCCAACGGTAGCAGTAATGCATGCACTCAACATGTCTTTCTTCTGTCTTCCCCCCACCTTTTTGTGGTCTCCCTGTTCTTGTGTGCATTAGCATCATCAGGTGGAGGAGCAGTGGCACCGGAGCAGGAGGGAGCTGCATCCCACATGGCCCTGGAGGGTGAGACTACGGACTCGGAATTCCTCAGTGGGACGGAGGGCGAGGGGAGCTCCACGGCGGGGACAGGAGCTGACACCAGTGATACGGACTCTTCCTCTGATGGGAGCCCCCTTGTGGTGGCGGCCACATCTGTGCCCCACGCATCTACAGGTACAGCCGCCACCCACCCTACCAGCACCGCCCTCCAAGCAGTACCTCAGCCTTTGCCCTGTGCCCGCTCACCCAGGAGGGTGGGCATCACCTTCGACCCAGGCACCTCAGGCCCTGCACTGGTCACCCCTGCTGACCTCAGTGAGGAGGCCATTGACCTCCTCAGGTCCCTCACTGTTGGGCAGTCTACCATTTTGAATGCCATCCAGGGTGTAGAGAGGCAGTTGCAACAAACAAATGCATTCCTGGAGGGCATTCATTCTAGTCAGGCGGCCCTTCAGCAAACTTTTCAGACTATGGCCTCAGCACTGATGGCAGCTATTGTCCCTGTCTCTAGCCTCCCCCCTCCAACTTCCTCCACCCAGACCCCTGTACCTCAGCCTACCCCAAGCACACCATCAGACCAGCATGCACACACCTCAACACACAAGGGAAGCTCTGGCAAACATAAGCACCACACATCCCACAGGCACTCACGCAAGCATCACACACATGCAGACACACCAACATCCACTGCCTCCACTGTGTCTCCCTCCTCCTCGTCTCCTTTCTCCCTCCCAGTCTCGCCTCCACTCACACCTGCATGCACTACATCTACAGCCACTACTTCCATCACCAGCACTCACACCACCACACCCCGCTCACGTGCAGTCACCACCCCCACTACCATTCTCACATCCCCTGTGTCCTCTCCCAGTGTTTCTGTGACGGCACCTCCCAAGATACACAAACGCAGGCACACACCCACCCAACAGCCATCCACCTCACGACAGCCTCCAGCACATGCACCTTTACCCAAAGTCACCAAACGTACACCTCCTACAACCCCAACCTCGTCCTCCACTCCCAAACCCCCTCCAGCTACCCGTCCCAGTGTTTCCAAGAAACTTTTCCTGTCCTCCCTTGATCTCTTTCCCTCACCTCCCCACCTCGTCAGTCTCCTAGGGCCCGACTCTCCAGGTCCCAACCTAGCACCTCAGCCACAACATCTCCGGGACCAGTGGTGCCAGCAGTCACCGGATTCTGGAGTGCACCAGGCAGCAGGGCAGCCAGTGTGGCAAGGAGCCACTGCACGGACAGTCCCCCACCTGTCTAGCATCAAAAGTTTGCCATTGCCCGGCGGGAGAGGGGGAAGACTCCAGCCACCTTCCAAGGGGGGGAAGGCGCACAAGAAACCCGGCAAGTCTGGGAAGAGAATCACGGCGGAGAAGACCGCCATCATCCCCGCTGCCCAGGAGGCCACCGCCATCAGCCCCGCTGGCCAGGAGGCCACCGCCATCAGCCCCGCTGGCCAGGAGGCCACCGCCATCAGCCCCGCAGGGCCAGACAGGACCGCCAGCACCAGCCCCGCTGGGCCAGACAGGACCGCCAGCACCAGCCCCGCTGGCCCAGACAGCACCGCCAGTACCAGCCCCGCTGGGCCAGACAGGACCACCAGCACCAGCCCCGCTGGCCCAGACAGCACCGCCAGTACCAGCCCCGCTGGGCCAGACAGGACCGCCAGCACCAGCCCCGCTGGGCCAGACAGGGCCGCCAGCACCAGCCCCGCTGGCACAGATAGTACGGCCAGCACCAGCCCCGCTGGGCCAGACAGGACCGCCAACACCAGCCCCGCTGGGCCAGACAGGACCACCAGCACCAGCCCCCCTGGGCCAGAGGGGACCACCAGCACCAGCCCCGCTGGGCCAGACGTGACCGCCAGCACCAGCCCCGCTGGGCCAGACAGGACCACCAGCACCAGCCCCGCTGGCCCAGACAGCACCGCCAGCACCAGCCCCGCTGGGACAGGCAGGACCGCCAGCACCAGTGCCAGACGGGACCACCAGCACCAGCCCCGCTGGGCCAGACATGACCGCCAGCACCAGCCCCGCTGGGCCAGACAGGACCGCCAGCACCAGCCCCGCCGGCCCAGACAGCACCGCCAGAACCAGTCCCGCTGGCCAGACAGGACCGCCAGCACCAGCCCCGCTGGGCCAGACAGGACCGCCAGCACCAGCCCCGCTGGCCCAGATAGTACGGCCAGCACCAGCCCCGCTGGGCCAGACAGGACCACCAGCAGCAGCCCCGCTGGGCCAGACAGGACCTCCAGCAGCTGAGTCACTGCCAAGGACCCCGCCGCAACAAGCACCGATGAACAGGACACTGCTGCCACAAGCACCGCTGCCAAGGACACCCCCGCCACAAGCACCGCTGAACAGGACACTGCCGCCACAAGCACCGCTGCCAAGGACACCCCCGCCACAAGCACCGCTGAACAGGACACTGCCGCCACAAGCACCGCTGGCCCAAGAGCGACAAGGGCACTGAGGCTACTGAGTCCGCCACGACCAAAATGAAGCACTCTGGGCACAAAGCCCCCTCCAGAACCAGTGGAAGGATACATCCATTCACACAGTCCTTGGCAGGATGAAGCACTCTGGGCACAAAGCCCCCTCCAGAACCAGTGGAGAAAGGCATCCACTACCTCTGTCTTTGGCAGGATGAAGCACTCTGGGCACAAAGCCCCCTCCAGAACCAGTGGAGAGATACATCCATTCACACAGTCCTTGGCAGGATGAAGCACTCTGGGCACAAAGCCAAATCCAGAACCAGTGGAGACTGTTATCCACTTGTGAGACTGTGACTTTGCACTCCCCAGGATTGAACAGTGAGCATGGGGCCCCCTCGTGGATATGGCATTGTGCACTCAACCAGCTGAGGTGCCCCCCCTTTCCCTTCCCCCTGAGGTGCCTGTTTTATTGCTATCTGATGCCCCTGCTGTGTTCTCTCCGTCATGTTCGGGTATCGAGTGTGGGCCTTGCCCATGCAATGTGGGCCCAGTGTTCCACGGACCTCAATGGAGCAATACCTGGACTACTATTCTCGGTGTATATATTTGTTTATAGTGTATATATATATTTTTGCATACTGATTTTAATATATTACAATGGTTACACTCATTTCCTTTTGTCTTTGCATTCTTCCAGGGGGTGGGAGGGGGTGTAACTGTAATGGATCAACATGTATTAGTGTGTGTGTTGTAGTGGGTGAGGGTGGGGGTGGGGGTGGGGGTGTTGCGTTTTGCGTGTTGAGTGTGTGTATCCCTGTTTTTTCCCTCCCCCCTTCCCTGTGTCGTAGGTGCAGTACTCACCGTGGTCTTCGTCACTGGCGTTTGTGCTCCTGGTAAAGGAGCAAGAAGATAAGAGCAGGGAAAATGTGTAGCTCTGGTTCCATGGCGTCCGGGTTCCTCGTGGGGTGTGTAGAGGTGAGCGTTTTCCCTTCGAAGTCCTGTTTTCGCCTTTTTTTTGTTTGCGGTGAATCCACCCCGTAAAAGGTGGCGGATTGGTAGGTTGTGATACTGTGGGGGGTACATTGTCCTCTGCTTGTCTTTTGGCGGTGACCGCCATGCTGTTTATTTGTACCACTGTGGCAGTCGGAGTGTTAAAGTGGCTGTCTTTGTTGGCGGTTTCCGCCACGGTCGTAATTCCATTTTTTTTCCACCGGCCTGTTGGCGGACTTACTGACGCTTTAACATCGTCCGCCAGGGTTGTAATGACCACCATAGCTTGGGGAGAAAAAATGAGAATTATATGGAGAAAATTATGGTATGGCTATGATATATAGACGACCTATTCCTAATTTGGAATGGTACTGAGGTGTTGGTTAAGGAGTTCTTCATGAAACTTAGGGGCATATTTATACTCCGGCTGTGCCGATTGTGCATCAAAATTTTTGACTCACAATCAGCGCAAACGTTGCCCCGTATTTAAACTTTGACGCCCGAGCCCGCGGACGGCGAAATTCCGCCATGTGCGTCATTCTTTGGATGTGGCAACCCGCCTTGCGTTAATTATATGCAAGGTAGGCGTTCCCGTCCAAAAAATGGCTTGAAGGGCCGTGCGTCGTATTTATGCTTTCGGGCAAAAATGACGAACGGCCGGGAGGTGGAGCCAGAAAATGATGCACAGCCCGATTTGCGTCAAAAATTAATGCCTAGGTCAGGGCAGACGTTAAAATGGGGCAAACACACCTGTATTTAGTCAGAGCACACAGAACAAACAGCAGAGCAGCAGAGCAGCAACAGGGAGCCATGGAGGTGATTCTAATCCAGCATGCACGCAGACGCAGAGCCCAGCAGCAACAACAGCAGCTACAAAACCAGCATTGACCCCAAAGGCAGCGCAGAAGGCAGGAGAGGATATTCCGCCCAAGAACAACCCTTCAGGTCCTCAGGGAATACAACATCATCCAGAGGTACCGGTTGAACTGGCAGGCCATTCAGCAGCTGCTGCGAAACATTGAACAGCAGTTGGCTCCCACTTTGGTGACACCCCGCACCATCCCAACAGAAACAAAGTTGCTTGCCGTACTTCACATGCTGGCAAGTGGCTCTTTTCAAACAACTGGTGCCCTGGTTGGCGGAATATCACAACCATCATTCTCCGCCTTTTTGCCCAAAGTACTGGACGCCATCATTCGACTGACACCCGCCACATCTGCTTCCCTAACACACTGCAGAAGCAGCAGGAAACTAAACAGGGGTTCTACGCAATCAGTGGCTTCCCACACATCCTTGGTGTAATCAACTGCACACATGTACGCCTTGTGCCACCTGCTGCAACTGAACACCTCTACCGCAACAGGAAGCACACACATTCAATCAACGTGCAGGCCATTGTCGATCACCAAGGATTGATCACCAACATTGTGGCTAAATATCCTGGGAGTGTACACGACTCATACATCTTCCGTCACTGCACCATCAATGAACACTTCCAGGATGGACGGTATGGCAATGGACTACTTGTTGGTAAGTACAAAAACCTACTTATTTACACACTGCACAGCAACCCTCTAGGACACACAACACATACACCACAACAGCAACATGTCGACAGGAACACACTGAGGTCGTGACATCGCTAGCAATGTTTCTTAAGTCACCATTGAACCTGTCACACATCGGAATTTACTGTACAGCCTAATGTGAAGACGTCAATGAGTGTGGTTGCCTAAATGTCACCTTGCCAATTGTAAGTGTCCCAATGACCTTTACATTAATACATTGCCTAAGTCTAAAGGTATGGGATGTCCAGGGTACTTTGATATGAACGTGTTAACAACACTTTCAATTTTAACTGTGCATGGAACTATCATCTCACCCCCAGTGAAGACACACGGACACCTGTATCACAAGTCACAATGCTAGGGAGGGCACACTGTACTGAAAATCCCAAAACATACTGCTGACATACGGTTAGCAGACAAACACTTGTTCAGCCAAGGAAACAACACAATGCATATGGTATAGCCTACAAGCATAGGATGTCACATTAGTACACAAAAGAGTCACAGACAACACAAGACAACTACTGCCATGAAAGGTCTTTTCAATAGTGCCATCTACATCAGCATGATCCCATTCGTTTTCTCTTTCAGCTGATCAGGGATATGGCATCCAGCCATGGATTATGACACCATTTGGCAACCCGAGTAGAGCTGCAGAGCGTGCATACGAGGCCCATTGGAGGACACGCAGCATTGTCGAGCGGACCTTCGGCATCCTCAAGTCAAGGTTCCGCTGCCTCAACATCACTGGTGGTAGCCTCCTATATTCCCCTGAGATGGTCTGTAGGATCATCCTCACATGTGCAATATTGCACAACATTTGTATCAGAAGAAACATTCCCCTCCTGGAACCAGAGCCACACATGCCTGAAGAGGAGGAAGAGGAGGATGCTGGCCTGCAACAAGAGGGGGAACTGCAGAACACAGCTGCTGGTATACGCAGGCGGCAACAGATTGTAAATCATTTCTTCTGAATATGATCACCTTCACCACTTTAGTTAACTAATGTAAATAAACACCTATTATAATCACCATATCATGGTCTGGCTATTCCTTTTTACACACCTTCATCTCTACTTATCCGAATAAGAGTGTTGCCTCATGGAGCATTGCTGAGATACTGAGTAGGACACGGAACATCCCAGAGCTTATGTGATGCCTAACATACAATGGTCACATACACGCACACTCTTAATCACATATATCATGTACACATTTCCTTTGAAGGCCTATAGGAGAGGACCACAACTATTTCACACATACATGTTGAAAGCAAGGTCCAACGCAGCATATGGCACACAACTATGACACCATCACTCAATAAGGGGAAAACAAGCCTCATACATGAGGCAGTAAATGTGCTTTGGCATCACTAACAAGAATGTCTGACAAGACCCTTGACAGTAGTTAGTCCAACTGCATCCAATATTTGCAAGGAATATCTGTGACTAGAGTTCCCTAGAAGCAGAACATAGACAGCACAAGTGCCACACATATGACATGCATTGCGTACATGACATTCCATGTACATGTCAGCCCATTTCCTAACTCCTGACACACTGAAGCACCTGGTCACAACCCACCTGTCGGAAGAGGTCCCTGGAATACTAAGATGTGTACCCTGATAATACCTCCTGTACAAACACAGACCAACATTAGCAAACCAGTGTGCTACACCCTTTCTTAAGGTATTCTATTGTCAAAGAACATCTGACTGCATGGACGTCAGGTCAATTTATTCACTGTCTTCTAGTTTCAAAGCCCTGTTAGCACATGTAGATTGCTTCCCCTTGTGAAAATGTCTGTTGGCCCTTAGAATGCAAGTCTCACCTACAGGACTGGTGAGAAACAGAGGCAGCCCACACCTGTGATTACCTCCATGCACACCACCCATTACAAAAAGCACTGCCCCCGATGGTGCCTGGAACAGCATAGGAGTTGCCATTATGTCAAATACATCATCAACCATTGATAGTAATTTAGCCGTGTAACACAGCTCTTGGGTTCATTTGTCACCTTCAAAAACACAGGACATACACAGATTGGCATGTCAACTGTCTAGTTTGTCCTCCAAACAGTCTCAGTCAGACCACTGATTATGTAACTTGTCCAGTAGCTGGCTCCTGAATCATCTTGCATTCTGTCAGCCTGACTGGCAACTGTCTGTGCGTCACACTAAAGTATCCCTGTGTCTACATATGTACCACACTTGCGTTAGCAAACCTGCCATTCATCAGGGGGCATTGGGCATGGGCGTCTACATGCATACACAAATACATTGTATAGCATCATCTGCCTTTTAACTGTACCATTTGAGTTAAATCCTCTTGGAAATGCAAAAGTCATGGCCCATCCCTTTTCTGGGTTGCATTTATGCATGAATAACTAAGTGTGACAGTGTCCCAGGGTCATAGGCAGGGCTTGGGTACGGGGCTTTCAGCACAACCAGCAACCTCTGATAATATACATGACTAATACACAAATGTCAGAACCATGACAGTTCACACACAGCATCACAGTGCGGACAACAAAGTGATGGGCCGTGTGTGGTGAATAGCTGCGAGAATAAACAGCACAGAGGCTATGATGTTCCCAGATGCAGTGGGAAGTGCAGAGGCCAACCTGTGTACAAGTGTTGTAATGACACCTGCCGGAACATGACAATTGAGACATTATCTCACTCAGCACACCAAGGTTGCCCTCTTGACTGTCTCATTACACGTCTTTAGTGACAGGGTGGGACCATCCACATGTTGGTTCACATGTCCACATCTACTTTACTCACATTGATCAACAAAGGATACTCAGTAGTTACAGGAATAGCTGCCACTGACTCATGATGAGTCCTGGTCCGAACTGTGACAAATTACATCCCAAAAAATCTACAGGATCATCATTGGACCACACACATGAACAAGACACCTATGTGCAATTGATCACTGGAAATATGTGGACACGTGCTGTCTTGTATGCTGGTCCACCACAGCCACTTGATAGTTGGGGCTTACTTCTATGGCCTCAACTGTGGTGTCATCATACATATGAGATTGACCCTTGTCTGTCTGTGCAAACAACATGGTACCCACTTCCTCAATGCATGTGTATGACTCACTGTGGGATTCATCAACTAGTGCCTAGGAAGCTCTTACCAATACTCTAGGACATAGGATGTAGAAATTGTGGACCTTTGACATGAACATGTGTCTGCCATCCATCTGGTGCATGCTATGTCACGTGTGGTGTCTACGTGACCCTAAAACTTGGAAGTATACTTTGCGGGTGTTGTTACATGTATGACTAACACATGCCCTTGCTCATTCCAATTTTTACTTGCATCTTAGGGTTGGACACATGGACGTCACGTTCATACAACCAAATGTACAATATTGCTTCATGTGATGTACACACACACCTGGTCAACCAACAAATTAGTTGTCAAAGCACACACTTTGAGCCAAAGGCAATTAGGTATTGTACATATGTGCGTCACATTGCTATCCTCTCCTTATGGCAAACATGCACAATTTGTGCCACACATATATGTAGGCCACAGTTATGACCATCTATGACGTCAGCCAAATGTAAACATACTGTGAAGGGTGTAGTGAATGATGTTCCGCTGCAGTATGATGTCACACATGTGAACATACACCATCAACACCATACTGTCTTCCATTAGCCAATCTCTGGTGTGTTCCAAATGTAAAATAACCAAAAAACAAGTAAAAATGCCCCAAACCAGTTAATGCACTGTAATTTTGACGTCCCTAGCGGTGTGCGTCATTTTTTGTTTACCAAAACTGTATTTGCGTCGGTTTTTTTTGATACACAGGAGTGAAATATAGCCCGCATCCAGATATTTGTACAGTCCATGTATCATAATGTGGGTTAATATTCACGTCTGTGCGTCAAAAAAATGACGCAAATACAGTTTTGTGCAACCAAAAATTACGCATAACGCGAAAAAGGCGGGACTTTTCATTCAGGAAGTGATGTAATAGGATATCCTGTTTACAGATCATGTACAGTGGGTGTACTTTCACTTTCACTTTCAGTCTATGATCCTTCTAGACTGTGTGGCTGTGTAGAGGGTGTTGTCCAGATATTTTGTGCTGTATTTGTCCTGTGTGCTATCTGTAAAGTCCTTTTGTGAAATACATGTTGTTTGTGTATACTGTAGTACTTTTTTTTACTTTGTCCATTTATCTTGTGTATTTCTTGTTTGTGGGAGTCTGTTGTGGGTAGTGTTAATGTGGAGATAGTTGTGTTTAGGTTTACTTTTTTTCTGTCTTTTTAACCCTACTTTCACCCATTTCCCCTTTCTATTTCTTTTACCCCTATTCCTTCTCTTCAATTAGAAGTATGTCTGGTAGGCCACGTCTTGGCAGGATGGGGGAAGAGGAGTTGGGGGGCTTCATCTGGCTGGTGACACATTTCTTGCCGCTCATGATCCAGGCAGGGGGCAGGGTCATACAGGGGTACCCGACAGAGGCGTGCAGAATCCGGTGAGGAAAGGTGCTGCATCTCCTGCAGCGTGTGTATGCCAGCCAGAGGAGTGACCATCAGCTGAAGCACCGGTGGGCTGACCTCATCACCAGGGAGCAGGATCTCTTGGACCACCTGGGAATCATGATTGGTGGCACTGTTGGTGAGTACGACTATTGTTATTTTGCACAAATAAATGCTCTGTAGTGACATCAGTGGATTAGTGCAATGTCTGCCAGCTAACTTGATGACTGTGTGTAATTTTGGGGACATATAAGGAGATCATTGATGCACTATGGCAAGGATCACAATTGCTAGCTGTCAGGTAGCACGTGCTCAGCAAACTTACAGGTAACTTTACTGTTGGACTTTTGCTTATGCAGGGTCATCCCCAGTCTTTTTCCTCCTGCCTCCTATTTTTTTCTGACCTGTTGCTGTTGGCTTTTCAACTCTGAGCACTTTACCACTGCTAACCAGTGCTAAAGTGCATATGCTCTCCGTGTAAATTGTATGTAATTGGTTTATCCATGATTGGCATATTTGATTTACTAGTAAGTCCCTAGTAAGGTGCACTAGAGGTGCCAGGGCCTGTAAATCAAATGCTACTAGTGGGCCTGCAGCACTGGTTGTGCCACCCACATAAGTAGCTCTGTAATCATGTCCCAGACCTGCCACTGCAGTGTCTGTGTGTGTATTTTTACACTGTAAATTCGACTTGGCAAGTGTACCCACTTGCCAGGCCTAAACCTTCCCTTTTCTTACATGTAAGGCACCCCTAAGGTAGGCCCTAGGTAGCCCCAAGGGCAGGGTGCAGTGTATGGATAAGGTAGGACATATAGTAATGTGGTTTATATGTCCTGACAGTGAAATACTGCCAATTTCGTTTTTCACTGTTGCAAGGCCTGTCTCTCTCATAGGATAATATGGGGGCTACCTTTAAATATGATTAAAGTGTAGATTCCCCTAGAGAGTAGATGGACATGTGGAGTTTGGGGTCCCTGAACTCACAATTAAAAAATACATCTTTTAGTAAAGTTGATTTTAAGATTGTGCGTTTGAAAATGCCACTTTTAGAAAGTGAGCATTTTCTTGCTTAAACCAGTCTGTGACTCTGCCTTGTTTGTGGATTCCCTGTCTGGGTCAGTTTGACAGTTGGGTTGTTTTTCACCTCACACCAGACAGTGACACAAAGGGACACAAAGGGAGCTGGGGTGTAACCTGCATTTCCTGATTAGCCATCTCTGCTAGGAGGGAGGGGTGGAGTGGTCACTCTCATCTGAAAGGACTGTGCCTGCCTCTAACAATGCCGGCTCCAAACCCCTGGTGTGTGTCTGAGGCCTTGCCTGGGCAAGGCAGGATTTCACAAGTAGGTGTGAGTCCCCTTTGAAGAAAGGTGACTTCAAAGACTAAAATGGGTATAAGGGCACCCAAATCTACAGACTTTAGAAACACTTCTGGAACCAAGAGGAACCTCTGCCTGGAGAAGAGCTGAATAGCTGAGGAAGAAGAGCTGCCCTGCCTGTGACTGTGCTTTGTGGAGCTATCCTGCAGTTGCTGCTTCTGCCAGAGTAAGAGGGCAAAGACTGGACTTTGTGTGCCTTCCATCTTGAGAAGAAATCTCCAAGGGCTTGATCTAGAGCTTGCCTCCTGTTGTTTGAAGTCTCAGGGACAGCAAAGACTTCTCTCTGCCAGCACCTGGAGTCTCTGGAGAGACTCCTACTCTGCCCTGTGGTGCCCATCCAGTTCCTGGGACCCTGAAAGGAGAAGCTGGCAGCCTAAAGACAAGAAAATCCACGCACAGAGCGCCATGCGGGGAAAAGATTGACGCAAATCCGATCTGCGGCTGAAAAAGCGACGCTCCGCCGGCTCCGCAGCTGAGAAACGACGCTCGCAGGAAACGCAACCGAAAAATCGACACACGGAGCAGGAGAAACGACGCGCAGCATCGCTGACGGAGGCTGGGAGATCGCAACCTGCGCGGCGGGATTTTCAAATCATCGTGCGGCTGGATTTTTGACTCAAGTACCGCTGTGCGGAGTTATTTTTGATGCACACCCGCCCGTGCGGGGTTATTTTTGACGCACACCAGGTACATTTTCACTCTAGCAGCGCTAGTGTGTTTTTAAAACTACTCAATGACTCTTTTGATTTTTAATTGATAACTTGACTTGTGTATGGTGGATTTTTGTTGTTTTGGTCCTGTTTTGTTTAGATAAATATTTCCTATTTTTCTAAACTGGTGTTGTGTCAGTTTGTAGTGTTTTCATTAAGTTACTGTGTGTGTTGGTACAAATACTTTACACCTAGCACTCTGAAGTTAAGCCTACTGCTCTGCCAAGCTACCAAGGGGGTAAGCAGGGGTTAGCTGAGGGTGATTCTCTTTTACCCTGACTAGAGTGAGTGTCTTTGCTTGAACAGGGGGTAACCTGACTGTCAACCAAAGACCCCATTTCTAACATTTACCATGAAGGAAATTGGTGCTGCCTTTCTGTCAGCACAGCGAACAAAATAGGAGCCAATCATGTCTATATAGGGTACTATTGACAGAGAAGTACTGATGTACCAACATTTAGGCCAACTATTTTGACGCAATTGCTAGACTGACTTTAGAATCACTACATGATGCTGAAAATGAGTGCTGCCTTCACGACAATTTATAATAGCAAAGTGGCTCAAACATTGGTCTCATGTGAGTCTGGTGAGTTTGGAAGGAAAGCGTTCACAGAAGTACTATGAATGTGTGGGATTATTGTGTTTCTTAATCTTTTTGGATAAATGTCAGTTCATGATTTGAATACATTGTGTAAAGGTGTAAGGTGTCCTCAGCTAACATCGTAAGATGTTTGTTGGAATCGGTTGAGCCACAATCCAAATATGGATGGCAGTCCAAGTGTACGCACATGGCTTTACATCTCCATGGTTGGTGCAAATCACCATAGCTGGGCCACATCAATTGACTATACTGTAACAACAGGATGGCTTACAGGAGTCCCTGCCCCTCCCTCTGTACATTGGGCCTATCTGCACTAAATGTGTCATGGCCACAAGGCATGTTTGACTGGTAATGCATTCCTCAAGTAACCAGGCGTTGGATGTTTCTCTTGGATGCACATGATGAGACAATTACACTCCATATTTTTTAGTGCTCACCAATTATGGGGCAAGTTTGCAACCACATGATAGTTAGGGCCAATGTATGTGTACAGATATGTGTGTAACTGTCACAGGAGACCCATGCTATGTACAAGTTGGCCGTGAAATATCAGATGCAGTACCATCATGTCTGAATGGCTGCCATTTACTTATTCAGCTACACATTGTAAATGATACTGAAAATGTTGCACTGTGCACAGATTTTAAGCACATTTCTTCCTTCCATACCTTACAGGTGGACCGGCGCCCTACACTGTGGGAGAGGTGGCGACATTTGAGGACCCCGACCACTACAGAAAGTGTTGATATGTCTGTTATGTGTTGTGTTTGCTGGTTATGGACTCGTGTGAGTTGGATGCATAGCAAGGTGTGATGCTGTGGGCAAGTTTTTCACTTGTTCCATGAGTGGGAATGCAGTTTTCACATGTTTTGAGTTAGCCAATGCGTATCCAATGGTATCATGTAGGGGTTGTAGGACATCCCTGTAGGCCCCACTGTGAGTACAGGGGATAGTCAAGTCTCTGACACTTGTATCACAAAGAGTCGCAATGGAAGTCAGCCCCTATTTAGTCAGCCTGTCAGACCCACATTCTCTAAGATTGGTGGAGCTAATAGCTTCCCAATAGACATCTGCTTCACTATTTACCTGCGTAATTTTGAAACAGTAGGTAGAACCTCCTAGCATCATGTACTTCCACATGTAGTTCATCAAGTCTGTGGAACCTGAGTGTAATGGCCTAGGTGTGCAAGCAATTCATGATCATGGGTGTTCTAGCAACTCTGTGTCTGATGTAAGTCAGGCCTCACTGGAAGTATATGTTGTGTACTAAGTTCTGAAATTCCTGACATGTCTGACCCTATGAGTGCTCTAGGGTTTGCTGACTCCAAAATGTAGATAGACCTTACCTGTGGTGTGTCTGTAGAGACAAACATGTATGGATTAGCCTATACACTCCTCAGTGTACATGTTGTTGGCAAATTATAGTTGTGTATCCACCGCCCCCCCTCAAACACGGCCATGGGTTTGTGAATGGGGTACCTAGTATTGATGCTACCAGTATGTTACACATACCTGTGAAGAAGTGACGGTTTGGTTGCATACTAGTATACACACTCAGGTTTGGCACTTGGTACCATCCTGGAAAGTCCAGTTACAACTTGCAGACCATGTGGCTTTAGTTTTGCTTTCCGTACACTGACATTTGTAGCCCAGCTCTTGGTGGAGGATATGCAGCATGATTCTTAGATGTTAACTGTCAGAACTCAGATTTCAAGTCAAGGCCAGTTGTTACCCATCTTGTGGGTTATGAATGTGCTTTGTGTGATGTGACGTTTTGTTGTCTGGCCTGCCATGTACTTCCTCAGGGACATTCAATGCTCTGTATCATGATATGAGCTGTTAGAAGTACAGTAGATGTAATGTCTGATTAACTTGCTGTGCTGTTTCACACAATGCAGTTACTAATGTGGCATATCTGCATTTGTCTTCACAGCAGCTAACATGACTCCAGACCAGGTCCGTGAATTTCAGCGTCGGGCCATGCGATACCAGCACATCCTGCTGGTTGAGTCGGGGTTCCGGAGGATGGCCCGGCCATAGCACCATGAACGTGCCTCCGGGGCATGGCGAGCCTTCCCACAGGGTGGGCCTACTGTGCCCACCACAGCCACCACAGAAACAATCACCAATCTGAGCCTGGTGGCCCCACCCACAGCTGCCTCTGTTGAATCTACATCTGCTGGACGTCCTGGCCCCAGCATTGCCACCGGTGCAGGACAGCCCACACAGACCTCCTCCACCGGTACCCAGACTGTCACTGCTCCAGCTGTTGACCCTGCAGCCTTCAATAGACTTGAAAACAAGATGGACAAAGTGCTGCACAAGGTGAGCCACCTGGGCTGGGACGTGCGGCACATTAAACGGCGGGTCAAGGATATCAAGAGGACCCTCCGGAGGGCCAACCTCTAGACAGTTGAATAGATGGACATGATACCCTCCCCTCCCTCCTCTTCCTTGTTCTTATACTTAGTGGGCTTAGGAGGCTTAGTGTTAGGTTGGTATAGGCTGTTAGTTTAGTCAGTGTTAGCGGGTGGGGGGGTAGGGGTTCCTGCTTGTTTCTTTTTTGACTTATTACATGTGTGGGTGGGTGGTTGGGGGGCTATGTTGGGGCTCTTGTGTGTAAAAAAAAAAAAAAAACATAAAAAAATAATTTACCAACAAAATATATATTTGTTTAGGATAGTATAGTATGTGTTTAGGTTAGTATGTGTTGTCCTCAATGTGTCCCGTCTCATAAGGGGTGTGGGGGGTAGATGTTTAGAAATTTCGTTACATGTGAGAAGTAAGTGTAGCTTAGGTTAGTTAGGGACAGTTGTGGGTAAGGAATAGTCAGGGTAGATTAGGGTAGGTAAGATGTTTCCCTCAGTTTCCTCATCTATGGTTAGCTTTTAATAAATATTTGGTTACCCCTTAATAGTATGTGTTGAATGGTAATTATCATGGGTTTGGATTCCGTGTACATCTCTTTTGTACTATAACATCTGTGTCCAATGCTACAAACAAATCCCAACTGAGCTGTATGATTGGCAGCTAACCCAGAACTACCTTGCAAAGTGTCTACCTTTTGTTGCAACCTCCAATCACAGTTAATATGGATGACAATGTGTTTCTGTTGATAATTGTGTTTTCAAAGTCACTAACAGTGCTTCCAGACTTGATATTGGGGAAACAGTTTTAGGTCTGACTGCAGTGTGATGATCATGCACACCCATATAAGATGAGTTCTCATTGGCAATCTTGTATTCTTGTCTTCATGACCCTCATACATCATTTGTGACACAGTTCGGCATGATTACCTATATGTATGTTAACTCAGACACCTTCATCTGTGCAGTTTTTTTAGTGTTTACTTAGATTAGTGTGGCATGTTTATTGTGTTATTTTTGCACGTTGACAACATTTAGCGGGCACTATTTGATGACTTAGTTATCCCCTGAGGAAGCATTCTTCTGTCCAACACAGCATGGTGGTGTATGGTTTCTCACTTCATCAGATTATTCCCTCAGGATGGGCAGAGTATGATGCAATCTTGGTCACTGTGCAGATTTCTCTAACTACATAATATCTGGACAGTTGTATTGACAAGCTACGTTATTTGACAGTAGGGACATTTCAATTATCTACTGCGCAGTTGATATGTCACATTACCCAGAGACAGATTTGTTGTGTAAGTGCTATTTATTGAAAAGTGCTGTAGTGCTATATGTACGTTGTCCATGATTGTGTCCATTATAGTGATATCTTCCATTGTGATCCAACACAAGGGTTTACCAAAATGCTTTTGTCATGCTGGGGTTGCTGTTTCAGACAGTGCAGAGGGACAGACTTAGCCAATGAGTAGGAGAGAGACAATCACTGGGCTGGGTGACAAGTTATACAGTGGTTAGCAGAACAGTGCTTGAGTACAGTTGTTGTAAGAGTGTGATGTTTCAAAACGCAGGACTTTGGTAATAGTTGGCCATGTGGCAGGGACTAGTGCTTCCGGGTCATTTTCCTTGTGAATGTGATCTGTTCCATGTCTTCTTCTTCTGATGTGGGTGCTGCCTGCTTTGTCCTTGTTGTTGTTGGTTGTGAAGGGGCAACACACACCTCAGTGTTGGAAAACGTGGAGTCAGACATCCCTGACGCTACTCCCTGTGAAGGTCGTAAGGGCAGTACTGCTGCAAGGAGGGCCTGCTGGTTCTTGAGAATAGCAGCCACATCACAATGGTAGGCAGCCAGGTCGGCCCTGAAGGGTTCAATGTTGCATTCGTGCATGCGTTGACAGGATTGCTGTTGTAGGTGTTGGGTCAACTGTATTACAGCTGTGCTGATTTCCTTCTGGGTTTTCTGCAGTTCCTGCAAGATAGATGTTAGGGCTTGCATAGCTGCTGCCTGATCTGCAGATGACATCATGCACGAACGCACCCCCTCAAGGCTGGCTGCCATATTTTGCATCCCCACCCGCACCTCCTTGGCCAGCTCCCGCTGTACTCCAACTACAGTTCTCTCAAAGCTGGTGCCAGTGTCGTCTGAGTCCTCAGCTGTATTGGAGCTGGCAGGTCTTACAATTGGGGTGGTGGGTGGATCCTCTGCGATGGCTGCTTGTTCTGTGCTCCTCCTTGTGACTGAAGGTGGGGTCTGGAGGGTTTCAAGGACCTTTTGGATAGTCTCCTGGGGAATGTTTATCGGCTCGTCTTCCATGTCATCAGGGAAATCTGGGACAGGCATATCAGCAGGAGATCCATCTTCCTCTGCAATGAAACAGGGTACAATTAGTGTGTCTGTGTTGTGACAATTTTGACGTGACGTGCCTGCCTTTTGATGAATTCACTTTGTGATCTTGTTTTGTATTAATATCTGCAGTCCGTCGGATGGGCATTGTTTCAGGCCTATGGCCCACCTGTGTGTCACATGTATGTTATTGAGTTATCAGACTTGTCAGCCTCATCGCCTCTAGGTGTTGCTTTATGCCAAATAGAGAATTGCCACCTTCTTTTCCTACTCGACCCTCCGTGTATATCCATTCTCATGGTGAGACAATTCACTGGCTGTGTGTGTTCTGATGGCCCTGGCAGCACACTTAACTATCAGGACCTGCCCCAATCCCTGATCGTTCACATCAACTTAAATGTAATTGACATGTTGCATATCCTATGCATGGCAATGTTATGATCTGATATGGATGTTGACATTGTTAATGGGTCCTGCTGATGTTGGGGAATGTGTGTTACATTGGATTGCCCTGATAGTCGTATCAGTGTCCTATTTCGTCCTCTGACTGTGCAGGTGTTTTTCAGTGACCAGTTACATGTGTCCCCTCCTCAGTGCTGTTGTCTGAGCAGTATGATATTTGGGATGTTGCCTTGTTACCCAGGCACAGGATGGACCCTGACATATGCAGCATGGGTGTGTCCTTAGTGCTGTGTCGCTCCTATTGTTGTTTACTTTGGCTGATGGTTGTGACAACTATGGGCATTGACATTTGAGTGTATTGGGGCCTTTGTCTTGTTTCAGGAGATTGTTGCAGATGTCATCCTCACTCCCTAATTTAGGTATGTATGTTCCATGGGGAGGTTACTGCCATTGGCTACTTGAGCTGCACACAGATCAGAGGTGGTAGTGGCATCTGTTGTCGCAGTTACATTGCAGTTGTCGGTTTGGCTAGAGGATTGCTAATAGGGCCCTAGTTAATGTAGGAGGTATGTTGGCTGACGAGTGCCAGGATGTCAGTTTGATGTAGTGGCCTTCCTTCCTGTCGTGGCTTTCCCTTTGCTCCTTCGTTGGCATGACATCATGCCCCCATGGGACTGTTGTTGGTGTTGTGTAATGGTGTGCCCCAGGTCTTCTCAGAACGGGCCATGCCCCCCTGCCGTGCCCCTTTACCCATGCCACTCCATGTATATGATGACTTACATGCAATGTGTAGTAGGTATTTCCCCCCCCGGTTGCAGTCGACATTAGTGCATTTCAATTTCCCATGCGACTTACCCTGCTGTGCGTTGTCTCCTGGTAGTCTGCGCTGTCCTGTCCTTGAATCCCTGTGACGATCTCCTCAGGGATGACGGCTGCGACCATCTCCTCCATGTGGTCCAGGGCCTCCTGGTGTGCTGGACTTCCCCCTCCAGTCTGCAGTGCTGCCTTCCTGTTCCTGGCCATCTTTTCCTTGGTCCTGCGTTTGCAGTCATGCCAGCGTTTCTTGCACTCGATGACTGTTCTGCGTACTTCAGCCACACTGTTAATCTTGTCGACAATTTGTTGCCATATACCCTCTCTCCTACTGATTAGCAACTTTGATGTGACAATGAGTTGGTGCTGGTGTTCCGTCACCTCTTTAACCAGGATTTCCTGCTCCTCTGCACTGAAGCGACACTTTCTTTTCTTCTTAAAAGTGTCCTGGTTCTTGTGTGGGTCCTTCTGGCTGGTTCCTGGTCTGCTGTCATCTTCCTGGGGTCTGTAGTGGCATCTGGGATCCATTTTGGCTCTCCTCTGGTGAAATGGCCGTGTTCGCTGTGTTTTTAGATGCTATTGCGTCAAAAAAACGGCACATATCCGGTTTGCGGTGTCGTAAATCGACCCACAGTCATTTCCGCCGTGTTAACGTTGTTTTCCTTTACGACTTGACGCCGCGGTGTGCGTCAAAAATAATGACTCCCACCTGTTGTTTGTGCCGCTGTGCGTCAAAGTATAAATATGACGCCCGCACGGCGCACCAAAATGGCGTTAGCCGGCAGTAATATTTTTGACGCAAAACTGCGCTGCCGCAGTTTTGCGTCAAAAAGTATAAATGTGGGCCTTAATACTAATGATATAGGACTCCAGTTTACATATACAATGAGCAAAATCTCTATAGAGTTTTTAGATGTGATGGTACATATAGAGAACAATACATTACAGACCACATTGCATTGAAAACCTACGGCGACTAACAGTATTCTACATGGATCAAGCTCCCATCCAAAATCGCTCATAAGGAGCATTCCTTATGGAGAATTCATTGGAATTAAGAGAAATTGTTCAAATGAAAAAGACATGGATATTAAATTTAAAGATACTGAACATAGATTTCCAACATGAGGATCTAAGGCTAGAGAAGTCAAACAAGGTGAGAAGAAAGCAAGACCTGAGAACACAAGCACAGACTTTGGTCAATAAGATTGAACAGAAAACAGAGGAGGAAGAGGAAAAGACAAGTCTAACTTTGAATTACAGCAAAGAGAATCGACAAATATTGAATATTCTGAATAGACATTGGCACTTGATTAAGAAAGACTTAGATATTGCATCACGAGTTGGAACACGACCTTTTGTAACATACAGAAAACCACCATCATTGAAGGACATATTAGTGAAGAGCCATTTTGAATTACCAACATTATCTAATTGGCTAACAGAGTCAAACAAAGGCTTCCTCCATTGCAACAGGTGCAAAGCATGCAAGATAGGTAGCAATAGGAAAAAGGTTGTAGATTTTTGGGGAACGAAGATTCCAATTGTAGACAGGATTACTTGTGAAACAACATTTGTAGTTTATGTCATAGAGTGTCTTTGTGGTTTAAAGTATGTAGGAAGCACCATCTGCCCATTGAAGAAGCAAATACTTGAACATATTAGGCAGTGCAAAATGGTGACACCAACTACGCCATGACCAAACATTTGAAAAATCATGATAAATCTAATTGGTTACACATGAAATATTTTGGGGTCACAACAATTAAAAACAAGAAAGAGGAGGTGACAGAGTTCAACAATTGAGGCATTTAGAATCAAGGTATATCATTAGAATAAAAACAATGATCCCGTATGGGATCAATGGTGATGAGAAATTGTACTGTTATTTATGAATATTAATACATGAATGGATTAAGAAGATACAGATATCAAATGATTCCCCTTGGTCTAATAGAATGACTGTGACCATCTTGAGAATAATTAAGTAACATGTTGATTTGGCTATAGAATGAGGGGGTACTAGACCGCTACTTTCTGCAACAGATCCAATAACTCCAGAAGTAAGGATGGGCAAGGAATAACCCTAAAAATGAGGATGAAAGGATATCTTTGCTTGGGGTATTGGGATATAGAAAAATGTATTAATCAGTATAAAAAGACTTCGGGGGTCATTACAACCCTGGCGGACGGTGTTGAAGGTGCGGTAATACCGCAAACAGGCCGGCGGACAAAAAAAGGGAATCATGACCCTGGCGGAAACCGCCAACAAAGACAGCCACTTTAACACACCGCCCGCCACGGCGGTACAGACAAGCAGCGCGGCGGTGACCACCAACAGACAGGCGGGAGACAATGTACCACCCACACTATTACAACCAGCCAATCCGACACCTTTTCCGGGGCGGATTCACCGCGGATAAAAACACAGTGGAAACAGCTTTTGCTATGGGAAAACGCTCACCTGAACACATCCCACGAGGAAGGAGGACACCATGGAGCCAGAATTACAAATCCTACCTGCCCTTGTTTTTCTGCTCCTTTACGACCAACAGCTACGTAGGCGCAGAAAATACCGGTGAGTACTGCACCTACGACACGGGGGAGGGGGGGAGGCAAAAGGTAGGGGGACACCCACCAAACCCCCCCCCCACCCTCACATATCACAACATACACACCAATACAGTCACAAAAATCACAGTAACAACCCACAATCCCCCCGGAAGAATGCAAAGACAATGCGAAATTCAGGCAAACATTGTAATGTGCCAATATACATGTCATAAAAAAATATACAGATATATATATATCTCAAAATCACTCTTATTTACACATACAATCCGAGAAGTAGTGCAGATATGTACACAACAATGTCCGTGCACCAACAGTCCAAAAATGCATGGGCAAGGCCCACAATAGATACCTGACCAAAATCGAAGCGAACACTGCCGGGGCATCAGATAGAAACACTACAGGCACCTCAGGGGGAAGGGAAGGGTGGTCACCTCAGCCAGATGAATGCGAAGCCAGATCCATGACGGGGCTCCATGCCCATTGATGTATCCTGGGGAGTGCAAAGCCACAGTCTCTCAAGTCACTACAGTGGGTGGTTTGCCCACTGTGCCATCCTGGGGAGAGCAAAGCCACAGTCTCTCAAGTCACTACAGTGGGTGGTTTGCCCACTGTGCCATCCTGGGGAGTGCAAAGCCACAGTCTCTCAAGTCACTACAGTGGGTGGATTGCCCACTGTGCCATCCTGGGGAGTGCAAAGCCACAGTCTCTCAAGTCACTACAGTGGGTGGTTTGCCCACTGTGCCATCCTGGGGAGTGCAAAGCCACAGTCTCTCAAGTAGATGCAGGTCTCCACTGGTTCTGGAGGGGGACTGGTGCCCAGACTGGATGAGTCTCCACGTGAAAGTACCTGTCCTGTCACTGTCCCAGCTGCACATGGGATAAGGATGCCTGATGTGGCGGTGCATTCATTCCTACACGGTGCATGCCCTGTTCAGCAGTGCTTTGCCATGGCGGTTCAGGACTGTTCAGCTGTGCTTTGCCATGGCGGTCTTTGCCCTGTTCAGCTGTGCTTTGACATGGCAGTTCTGGACTGTTCAGCGGTGCTTTGCCATGGCGGTCTTTGCCCTGTTCAGCGGTGCTTTGCCATGGCGGTCTTTGCCCTGTTCAGCGGTGCTTTGCCATGGCGGTTCTGGACTGTTCAGCTGTGCTTTTCCATGGCGGTCTTTGCCCTGTTCAGCGGTGCTTTGCCATGGCGGTCTTTGCCCTGTTCAGCAGTGCTTTGACCTGGCGGTTCTCGACTGTTCAGCGGTGCTTTGCCATGGCGGTCTTTGCCCTGTTCAGCGGTGCTTTGCCATGGCGGTCTTTGCCCTGTTCAGCGGTGCTTTGACATGGCGGTTCTGGACTGTTCAGAGGTGCTTTGCCATGGCGGTCTTTGCCCTGTTCAGCGGTGCTTTGCCATGGCGGTCTTCGCCCTGTTCAGCGGTGCTTTGCCATGGCGGTTCTGGACTGTTCAGCGGTGCTTTGCCATGGCGGTCTTTGCCCTGTTCAGCGGTGCTTTGCCATGGCGGTTCTGGACTGTTCAGCGGTGCTTTGCCATGGCGGTCTTTGCCCTGTTTAGCCCTGAACAGCGGTGTTTTGACATGGCGGTTCTGATACGGACATTGGTGTGTGGCATGACGATCTCTACAATGGGCATTGGTGTGTGGCATGACGTTCCATCATTGCCCAGCAAGGCTGTGGCATCCTGGCCCCTCATGGGCCGTGACTCTGGCGGTGGTCTCTGGACCAGTGACTATACTTGTGCCCTCCTGGGCTGTGACTCTGGCGGTGGTCTCTGGACCAGTGACAATACTTGTGCCCTCCTGGGCTGTGACTCTGGCGGTGGTCTCTGGACCAGTGACGATACTTGTGCCCTCCTGGGCTGTGACTCTGGCGGTGGTCTCTGGACCAGTGACAATACTTGTGCCCTCCTGGGCTGTGACTCTGGCGGTGGTCTCTGGACCAGTGGCGATACTTGTGCCCTCCTGGACTGTGACTCCGGCGGTGGTCTCTGGACCAGTGACGATACTTGGGCCCTCCTGGGCTGTGACTCTGGCGGTGGTTTCTGGACCAGTGACGACGGTGCTGGCGGTTGTGTCTGGACCGCCGGAAATGATGGCGCACTTCTCCGCCGTGACACTCACTACAGGCTGGGCAGACTTCCTCTGGACCTTCCCCACCTTTGTTGGAGTTACAGCTGACTCACCAATCGCCTTTGATCCCATGTCACTTGTTGTCCCACCAGGAGTCTTAAGACGGTCCCGTCGTCCACTCCCCATTTTCAGAACCTTTACAGGGGTGGGCTGCCAGTGCCTTGACTCCGGGTCCTACTGCCTGCCCTGGTGGCCGGTGCACTCCAAAAACCTGGAACACGCACCACTGGTACTGGAGGCTTTTTGGCAGAGGCGTTACGACCGGACTGATGAATTGGAGGGGGGGTGGGGGCAAAAAGGTCAATTTGACAGAGGGACAGTTTCTGACGGAAACTGGGATGGGTAGCTGGAGGGGGTCTGGGAGTGGAGGAAGAGGAGGTGGTTGTCAGAGGTGTCACTTTAGCTGTTTTGGGTGCAGGTGCAGGTACTGGAGGCTGTCGTGAGGTGGATGGATGTTGGGTGAGTGATTGCTGGCGTTTGTGTACTTTGGGAGGGGGCGTCACAGACACATTGGGAGAGGACACAGGGGACGTGTAAATGACAGTGGAGGTGATGAGTGTAGGTGAGCGGCATGTGGTGCTGGGTGTCCTGGTGCGAGTCCTAGTGCCTGTAGATGTGGTGCATGCAGGTGTGTGTGTAGACGAGACTGGGAGGGAGAAGTGAGAAGAGGAGGGGGGGGACACAGTGGAGACAGTGGATGTTGCTGTGTCTGTATGTGGGTGAGGCTTGCGTGAGTGCCTGTGGTGTGTGTGGTGCCTATGTTTGCTTGAGCTACTTGTGTGTGTTGACTTGTGTGCATGCTGGTCTGTAGGTGTGCTTGGGATGGGCTGGGGTACAGGAGATTGGGTCTGGGTGGAGGAAGTTGGAGGGGGGAGGCTAGACACAGGGACAATGGCTGCCATCAGTGCTGAGGCCAGAGATTGCAGGGTTCACTGAAGGACAGCCTGACCAGAATGAATGCCCTCCAGGAATGCATTACCGTGTTGCAACTCTCGTTCTACACCCTGGATGGCATTCACAATGGTAGACTGCCCAACAGTGAGTGACCTGAGGAGGTCAATGGCCTCCTCACTGAGGGCAGCAGGAGTGACTGGGGCAGGGCCTGAGGTGCCTGGGGCGAAGGTGATGCCCACCCTCCTGGGTGACCAGGCACGAGACGAACACTGAGGGGCTGCTGGGAGGGTGGTGTTGGTAGGGGGGGTGGCGGCTGTACCTGTAGAAGTGGGGCGCACAGGTGGTGTCGCCACCACAGGGGAGCTCCCATCGGCGGACGTGTCCGTGTCGCTGGTCGGTGATCCAGTGGCCGACGTGAAGCTCCCCTCGCCCTCCGTCCCACTGGTGCATTCAGAGTCTGTGGTGTGGCCCTCCATGGCCATGTGGGATGCAGCTCCCTCGTGCTCCGGTGCCACTGTACCTCCGCCTGATGATGCTGAAGTACAAAAGGACAGGGAGAGCAGGAAAAGGGGGGGAGACAGAACAAAGAGAGTTTTAGTGCATGGCATGCCGCTACCGTTGGCGGACAAGACAGACGCAGCAGCCCCCTGCATTACGCCGTGCTCCTGACCTCTGCACATGCAATTTCTGGGACATGGCCTACATGGCAATGGTGGAAATATGCGCACATGGATGCCACAGGGGCAACTATACCTCAACTTGGCACTCTGCTGAGGTGGGGTTGAGTGCCACATGGCCTACATTACGGAGGGGCCTTGCCTACCTAACTCGCCCTGGCCTAGGGACACCCACATAGAGACCTCCCCCACCCAGACCCATCCACTGCACGCAAAGTCCGCTGAATGAGGTTGTACTCACCCCCTTGTGTCTGGTGTGATGTCTTTAAGCACCCATCCAACTCCGGGTAGGCCACAGCCAGGATCCGGAACATCAGGGGGTCATGGTGCGACGGGCACCCCTCCCACGTTGGGAGGCCATCCCCAGCTGAGCCTCTGCCATCTTCTTGCTGCAGCAGCGAATGTCCTCCCATCTCTTACAGCAGTGGGTGCCCCGTCTCTGGTGGGCCCCCAGGGTCCTGACCTCCTTGGCGATGGCACGCCAAATGTCCCTCTTCTGGTGGGCGCTGACCTACATGACATGCACAAGGAAAGAGGAACAGTCATTACCAACTGCACCGTCAATGTGAGTGGCCCCCTTCCTACTCTGGCCATATGGCCCATTCATTCCCATGCATAACTGTTCTATGT